>NW_026870888.1:2588628-3235785 GCF_033118175.1 Dama dama
CCGTTTCATGCTCCTCATGTATTTCACACCTTTTGAAGCTCTTCATATTGTTCACACATTTTCAGGCTCTTCATGTTTTTGAACACAATTTCATGCTGCTCCTATTTTTCAGACCATTTCATGCTCCTCATATTTTTGACAACTTTTGAAGCTCTTCATATTTTTCACACCTTTTCAGGCTCTTCATGTTTTTGAACACCGCTTTATGCTTCTCCTGTTTTTCAGACCGTTTCATGCTCCTCATATTTTTCACACCTTTTGAAGCTCTTCATATTTTCCACACCTTTTCAGGCTCTTCATGTTTTTGAACACCGCTTCATGCTCCTTCTATTTTTCAGACCGTTTCACGCTCCTCATATTTTTGACACCTTTTGAAGCTCTTCCTATTTTTCACACCTTTTCATGCTCTTCAAGTTTTTCAACACCGTTTCATGCTCCTCCTATTTTTCAGACCGTTTCATGCTCCTCATATTTTTGTCACGTTTTGAAGCTCTTAAAATTTTCCCACGTTTTCAGGCTCTTCATATTTTTCAACACCGCTTCATGCTCCTCCTATGTTTCAGACCGTTTCATGCTCCTCATATTTTGACACCTTTTGAAGCTCTTCATATATTTCACACCTTTTCAGACTCTTCATGTTTTTCAGCACCACTTCATGCTCCTTCTGAGTTTCAGACCGTTTCTTGCTCATCTCAATTTTGACACCTTTTGAAGCTCTTCATATTTTTCACACCTTTTGAAGCTCTTCATATTTTTCACACCTTTTCAGGCTCTTCATGTTTTTGAACACCGTTTCATGCTCCTCCTATTTTTTACACATTTTGAAGCTCTTCATATTTTTCACACATTTTCACGCTTTGCATGTTTTTCAACACCGTTTCATGCTGCTCCTATTTTTCAGAACGTTTCATGCTACTGATATTTTTGAGACGATTTGAAGCTCTTCATATTTTTCACACCTTTTCAGGCTCTTCATGTTTTTCAACACCGCTTCATGCTCCTCCTATTTTACAGACCGTTTCATGCTCCTAATATTTTTGACAACTTTTGAAGCTCTTCATATTTTTCACACCTTTTTAGGCTCTTCATGTTTTTGAACAACGCTTCATGCTCCTCCTACTTTTCAGACCGTTTCATGCTCCTCATGTATTTCACACCTTTTGAAGCTCTTCATGTTTTTCAACACAGTTTCATACTCTTACTTTTTTTCAGACTGTTTCATGCTCCTCTTGTTTTTCAGACCGTTTCATGTTCTTCATATATGTGACACCTTTTGAAGCTCTTCATATTTTTCACACCTTTTCATGGTCTTCATTTTTTTCAACACCGTTTCATGCTCCTCATATTTTTGACACCTTTTAAAACACCTCATATTTTTCACACCTTTTCATGCTCTTCCTGATTTTCAACGCCGTCTCATGTTCCTCCTATTTTTTGACCGTTTCATGCTCCTCATATTTTTGACACCTTTTGCAGCTCTTCTTGTTTTTCACACCCTTTCATGCTCTTCATGTTTTTCAACACGGTTTCATGCTGCTCCTATATTTCAGACCGTTTCATGCTCCTCATGTTTTTAACACCTTTTGAAGTTCTTCATGTTTTTCAACACCGTTTCATGCTCCTCCTATTTTTCACATCGTTTCAGGCTCCTCATATTTTTCAGACCGTTCCATGGTCCTCATATTTTTCACACCTTTTGACGCTCCTCATATTTTTCAAAACCTTTTCATGCTCTTCCTACTTTTCAGAACGTTTCATGCTCCTCATATTTTTTAGGCCATTTCGTGCTCATCATATTTTTGACACCTTTTGACGCTCATCATGTTTTTCACACCTTTTCATGCTCTTCATGTTTTTCAACACCGTTTAATGGCCTACTATTTTTCAGAACGTTTCGTGGTCCTCCGATTTTCAGACCGTTTCTTGCTCCTCATATTTTTGACACCTTTTGAAGCTCTTCATATTTTTCACACCTTTTCAGGCTCTTCATGTTTTTCAACACCACTTCATTCTCCTCCTATTTTTCAGAACATTTCATGCTCCTCATATTTTTCACACCTTTTGAAGCTCTTCATATTTTTTCACACATTTTCAGGCTCTTCATGTTTTACAACAACGCTTCATGCTCCTCCTATATTTCAGACCGTTTCATGTTCCTCATATTTTTCACACCTTTGGAAGCTCTTCATATTTTTCACACATTTTCAGGCTCTTCATATTTTTGAAAACCGCTTCATGATCCTCCTATATTTCAGACCGTTTCACGCTCCTCATATTTTTGACACCTTTTGAAGCTCTTAATATTTTCACACCTTTTTAGGCTCTTCATGTTTTTCAACACCGATTCATGCTCCTCCGATTTTTCAGACCGTTTCAAGCTCCTCGTATTTTTCACACCTTTATTGGCTCTTCAAGTTTTCAACACAGTTTCATGCTCCTCCTATTTTTCAGACCGTTTCATGTTCCTCATATTTTTGACACCTTTTGAAGCTCTCATATATTTCACACCTTTTCAGGCTGTTCATGTTTTTGAACACCGTTTGATACTCCTCCTATTTTTCAGACCGTTTCATGCTCCTCATATTTTTGACACCTTTGAAGCTCTTCTTATTTTTCCAACGTTTTCAGGTTCTTCATGTTTTTACACCGTCTCATGCTTCTCCTATTTTTAAGACCGTTTCATGCTCCTCATATTTTTGACACCTTTTGAAGCTCTTCATATTTTTCACACCTTTTCATTCTCTTCATGTTTTTCAACACCGTTTCATGCTCCTCCTTCTTTTCAGCCCGTATCATTCTCCTCATATTTTTCACATCTTTTGAAGCTCTTCATATATTACACAACTTTTCAGGCTCTTCATGTTTTTCAACCCCGCTTCATGTTCCTCCTATTTTTCAGACCGTTTCATGTTCCTCATATTTTTGACACCTTTTGAAGCTCTTCATATATTTCACTCTTTTCAGGCTCTTCCTGTTTTTCAACACCGTTTCATGCTCCTCCTATTTTTCAGACCGTTTCATGCTCCTCATATTTTTGACACTTCTTGAAGCTCTTCATGTTTTTCACACCTTTTCAGGCTTTTCAAGTTTTTCAACACTGCTTTATGCGCCTCCTATTTTTCAGACCGTTTCAGGCTCCTAATATTGTTAACACCTTTTCAGGCTCTTCAAGTTTTTCAACACCACTTCATGCTCCACCTATTTTTCAAACCGTTTCATGCTCATAATATTTTTAACACCTTTTCAGGCTCTTCATGTTTTTAAACACCGCTTCATGCTCCTCCTATCGTTCAGACCGTATCATGCTCCTCAAATTTTAACACCTTTTGAAGCTCTTCATATATTTCACACTTTTCCAGTCTCGTCATGTT
Organism: Dama dama; assembly: GCF_033118175.1. Lineage (NCBI taxonomy): Eukaryota > Metazoa > Chordata > Mammalia > Artiodactyla > Cervidae > Dama > Dama dama. Next base: position 2,592,000 of record NW_026870888.1, read on the forward strand.
TTTCAGCACCGCTTCATGCTCCTCCTATATTTCAGACCGTTTCATTTCCTCATATTTTTGACACCTTTTAAAACACCTCATATTTTTCACACCTTTTCATGCTCTTCCTGATTTTCAATGCCGTCTCATGCTCCTCCTATATTTCAGACCGTTTCATGCTCCTCATATTTTTCACACCTTTTGCAGCTCTTCATGTTTTTCACACCCTTTCATGCTCTTCATGTTTTTCAACACTGTTTCATGCTCCACCTATATTTCAGACCGTTTCATGCTCCTCATATTTTTCACACCTTTGGAAGCTCTTCATATTTTTCACACATTTTCAGGCTCTTCATATTTTTGAAAACCGCTTCATGCTCCTCCTATTTTCCTGACCGTTTCATGCTCCTCATACTTTGACACCTTTAGAAGCTCTTACTTAATATTTTTCACTGCTTTTCAGGCTCTTCATGTTTTTCAACACCGCTTCATGCTCCTCCAATTTTTCAGACCGTTTCATGCTCCTCATATTTTTGACACCTTTTGAAGCTCTTCATATTTTTCACACCTTATCAGGCTCTTCATTGTTTCAACACCATTTCATGCTCCTCCTATTTTTCAGACTGTTTCATGCTCCTCATATTATGACACCTTTTGAAGCTCTTCATATTTTTGACACCTTTTGAAGCTCTTCATATTTTTCACACCTTTTCAGGCTCTTCATGTTTTTGAACACCGTTTCATGCTCCTCCTATTTTTTACACATTTTGAAGGTCTTCATATTTTTCACACATTTTCACGCTTTGCATGTTTTTCAACACCGTTTCATGCTGCTCCTATTTTTCAGAACGTTTCATGCTACTGATATTTTTGAGACGATTTGAAGCTCTTCATATTTTTCACACCTTTTCAGGCTCTTCATGTTTTTCAACACCGCTTCATGCTCCTCCTATTTTACAGACCGTTTCATGCTCCTAATATTTTTGACAACTTTTGAAGCTCTTCATATTTTTCACACCTTTTTAGGCTCTTCATGTTTTTGAGCAACGCTTCATGCTCCTCCTACTTTTCAGACCGTTTCATGCTCCTCATGTATTTCACACCTTTTGAAGCTCTTCATGTTTTTCAACACAGTTTCATACTCTTACTTTTTTTCAGACTGTTTCATGCTCCTCTTGTTTTTCAGACCGTTTCATGTTCTTCATATATGTGACACCTTTTGAAGCTCTTCATATTTTTCACACCTTTTCATGGTCTTCATTTTTTTCAACACCGTTTCATGCTCCTCATATTTTTGACACCTTTTAAAACACCTCATATTTTTCACACCTTTTCATGCTCTTCCTGATTTTCAACGCCGTCTCATGTTCCTCCTATTTTTTGACCGTTTCATGCTCCTCATATTTTTGACACCTTTTGCAGCTCTTCTTGTTTTTCACACCCTTTCATGCTCTTCATGTTTTTCAACACGGTTTCATGCTGCTCCTATATTTCAGACCGTTTCATGCTCCTCATGTTTTGGACACCTTTTGAAGTTCTTCAGGTTTTTCAACACCGTTTCATGCTCCTCCTATTTTTCACATTGTTTCAGGCTCCTCATATTTTTCAGACCGTTCCATGGTCCTCATATTTTTCACACCTTTTGACGCTCCTCATATTTTTCAAAACCTTTTCATGCTCTTCCTACTTTTCAGAACGTTTCATGCTCCTCATATTTTTTAGGCCATTTCGTGCTCATCATATTTTTGACACCTTTTGACGCTCATCATGTTTTTCACACCTTTTCATGCTCTTCATGTTTTTCAACACCGTTTAATGGCCTACTATTTTTCAGAACGTTTCGTGGTCCTCTGATTTTCAGACCGTTTCTTGCTCCTCATATTTTTGACACCTTTTGAAGCTCTTCATATTTTTCACACCTTTTCAGGCTCTTCATGTTTTTCAACACCACTTCATTCTCCTCCTATTTTTCAGAACATTTCATGCTCCTCATATTTTTCACACCTTTTGAAGCTCTTCATATTTTTTCACACATTTTCAGGCTCTTCATGTTTTACAACAACGCTTCATGCTCCTCCTATATTTCAGACCGTTTCATGTTCCTCATATTTTTCACACCTTTGGAAGCTCTTCATATTTTTCACACATTTTCAGGCTCTTCATATTTTTGAAAACCGCTTCATGATCCTCCTATATTTCAGACCGTTTCACGCTCCTCATATTTTTGACACCTTTTGAAGCTCTTAATATTTTCACACCTTTTCAGGCTCTTCATGTTTTCAACACGGATTCATGCTCCTCCGATTTTTCAGACCGTTTCAAGCTCCTCATATTTTTCACACCTTTATTGGCTCTTCAAGTTTTCGACACCGTTTCATGCTCCTCCTATTTTTCAGACCGTTTCATGTTCCTCATATTTTTGACAACTTTTGAAGCTCTCATATATTTCACACCTTTTCAGGCTCTTCATGTTTTTGAACACCGTTTGATACTCCTCCTATTTTTCAGACCGTTTCATGCTCCTCATATTTTTGACACCTTTGAAGCTCTTCTTATTTTTCCAACGTTTTCAGGTTCTTCATGTTTTTACACCGTCTCATGCTTCTCCTATTTTTAAGACCGTTTCATGCTCCTCATATTTTTCACACCTTTTGAAGCTCTTCATATTTTTCACATATTTTCAGGCTATTCATGTTTCTCAAAACCGTTTCATGCTACTCATATTTTTCACATATTTTTATGCTCTTCATATTTTTCACATATTTTCAGGCTATTCATGTTTCTCAAAACCGTTTCATGCTCCTCATATTTTTCACATATTTTTATGCTCTTCATATTTTTCACATATTTTCAGGCTATTCATGTTTCTCAAAACCGTTTCATGCTCCTCATATTTTTCACATATTTTTATGCTCTTCATATTTTTCACACCTTTTCAGGCTCTTCATGTTTTTCAACACCACTTCATGCTCCTCCTCTTTTTCAGACCGTTTCATGCTCCTCATATTTTTGACACCATTTGAAGCTCTTCATATTTCTCACACCTTTTCCGGTTCTTCATGTTTCTCAACACCGCTTCATGCTCCTCCTCTTTTTCAGACCGTTTCATGCTCATCTAATTTTTGACAACTTTTGAAGCTCTTCATATTTTTCACAACTTTGGAAGCTCTTCATATTTTTCACACCTTTTCAGGCTCTTCATGTTTTTCAACACCGCTTCATGCTCCTCCTATATTTCAGACCGTTTAATCCTCCTCATGTATTTCACCCTTTTTGAAGCTCTTCATATTTTTCACACCTTTTGAAGCTCTTCATATTTTTCACACCTTTTCAAGCTCTTCATGTTTTGTAACACCGTTTCATAATCCTCCTATTGTTCAGACACTTTCAAGCTCCTCATATTTTGACACCTTTTGCAGCTCTTCATATTTTTCACACCTTTTGAAGCTCTTCATATTTTTCACACGTTTTCAGGTTCTTCATGTTTTTCAACACCACTTAATGCTCCTTCTATTTTTCAGAGAGTTTCATGCTCCTCATGTATTTCACATCTTTTGAAGCTCTTCATATTTTTCACACGTTTTCAGGCTCTTCATGTTTTTCCACACCACTTCATGCTACTCCTATTTTTCAGCCCGTTTCATGCTCCTCATGTATTTCACACTTTTTGAAGCTCTTCATATTTTTCACACCTTTTCAGGCTCTTCATGTTTTTGATCACCGTTTCATGCTCCACCTTATTTCAGACCGTTTCATGCGCCTCATATATTTGAAATCTTTTGAAGCTCTTCATATTTTTCAAACCTTTTCAGGCTCTTCATGTTTTTGACCACCGCTTCATGCTCCTCCTATTTTTCAGACCATTTTATGCTCCTCATATTTTTGACACCTTTAGAAACTCTTCATATTTTTCACACCTTTTCAGGCTCTTCATGTATTTCACCACCACTTCATGCTCCTCCTATTTTTCAAACCTTTTCAGACACATCTCATTTTGACTCCTTTTGAAGCTCTTCATATTTTTCACACCTTTTGAAGCTCTTCATATTTTTCACACGTTTTCAGGCTCTTCATGTTTTTCAACACCGCTTTATGTTCCTCCTATTTATCAGACTGTTTAATGCACCTCATATTTTTCACACCTTTTGAAGCTCTTCATATTTTTCACACCTTTACAGGCTCTTCATGTTTTTCATCACCGCTTCATGCTCCTCCTATTTTTTAGACCGTTTCATGATCCTCATATTATTGACACCTTTTGAAGCTCTTCATACTTTTCACAGCTTTTCAGGCTCTTCATGTTTTTGAACATGGCTTCATGCTCCTCCTATTTTCAGACCGTTTCATACTCTTCAAAATTTTGACACCTTTTGAAGCTCTTCATATTTTTCACACGTTTTCACGCTCTTCATTTTTTCAACCCCGCTTCATGCTCCTCCTATTTTTCAGAACGTTTCATGCTCCTCATATTTTTGACACCATTTGAAGCTCTTCATACTTTTCACACCTTTTCAGGCTCTTCATGATTTTGACATGGCTTCATGCTCCTCCTATTTTCAGACCGTTTAATGCACCTCATATTTTTCACACCTTTTGAAGCTCTTCAGATTTTTCACACCTTTTCAGGCTCTTCATGTTTTTCAACACCGCTTCATGCTCCTCCTATTTTTCAGAACGTTTCATGCTCCTCATATTTTTCACACGTTTTGAAGCTCTTCATATTATTCACACCTTTTCAGTCTCTTCATGTTTTTGAACACCGCTTCATGTTCCTCCTATTTTTCAGACCGTTCCATGCTCATCTAATTTTTGACACCTTTTGAAGTTCTTCATATTTTTCACACCTTTTGAAGCTCTTCATATTTTTCACACATTTTCAGGCTCTTCATGTTTTTCAACACTGCTTCATGCTCGTCCTATTTTTCAGACCTTTTCATGCTCCTCATATTTTTCAAATGTTTTGAAGCTCTTCATATTTTTCACACCTTTCCTGGTTCTTCATGTTTTTGAACACCGCTTCATGCTCCTCCTCTTTTTCAGACCGTTTCATGCTGCTCATATTTTGACACCTTTTGAAGCTCTTCATATTTTTCACACATTTTCAGTCTCTTCATATTTTTCAACACAACTTCATGCTCCTCCTATTTTTCAGACCGTTTCATGCTCCTCATTTTTGACACCTTTTGTAGCTCTTTATATTTTTCACACCTTTTCAGGCTCTTCATTTTTTTCAACACCGCTTCATGCTCCTCCTATTTTTCAGATCGTTTCCTGCTCCTCATATTTTTGACACCTTTTGAAGCTCTTCATATATTTCACACCTTTTCAGGCTCTTCATGTTCTTTAACACAGATTCATGCTCCTCCTATTTTTCAGACCGTTTCAAGCTCCTCATATTTTTGACACCTTTTGAAGCTCTTCATGTCTTTCACACCTTTTCTGCCTCTTCATATTTTTCAACACCGCTTCATGCTCCTCCTATTTTTTAGAGCGTTTCATGCTCGTCATATTTTTGACTCCTTTTGAAGCTCTTCATATATTTCACACCTTTTCAGGCTCTTCATGTTTTTCAACACCGCTTCTTGCTCCTCCTATTTTTCAGACCGTTTCATGCTCCACATATTTTTGACACCTTTTGAAGCTCTTCATATATTTCACACCTTTTCAGCCTCTTCATGTTTCTCAACACCGCCTCATGCTCCTCCTATTTTAAGACCGTTTCCTGCTGCTCATATTTTTCACACCTTTTGAAGCTTTTCATATTTTTCACAGGTTTTCATGTTCTTCATGTTTTTCAACACCGCTTAATCCTCCTCCTATTTTTCAGAGCGTTTCATGCTCCTCATATTTTTGACACCTTTTGAAGCTCTTCATATTTTTCACAGCTTTTCAGGCCCTTCATGTTTTTGTACACCGTTTCATGCTCCTCCTATTTTTCAGATGTTTCATTCTCCTCATGTTTTTGACACCTTTTGAAGCTCTTCATATTTTCACACCTTTTCAGGCTCTTCATGTTTCTCAACACCACTTCATTCTACTCCAATATTTCAGACCGTTTCATGCTCCTCATATTTTTGACACCTTTTGAAGCCCTTCATATATTTCGCACCTTTACACGCTCTTCATGTTTTTCAAAACCGCTTCATGCTCCTCCTCTTTTTCAGACCGTTTCATGCTCCTCATTTTTTGGACACCTTTTGAAGCTCTTCGTATTTTTCAAACCTTTTCAGGCTCTTCTTGTTTTTGTACACGGTCTCTTGCTCCTCCTCTTTTTCAGACCGTTTCATGCTCCTCTTATTTTTGACACCTTTGAAGTTCTTCATATATTTCACACATTTTCAGGCTATACATGTTTTTCAACATCGCATCATGCTGCTCCTATTTTTCATACCGTTTCATGCTGCTCATATTTTTCACACATTTTGAAGCTTTTCATATTTTTCACAGCTTTTCAGGCTCTTCATGTTTTTCAACACCGCTTCATGATCCTCCTATTTTTCAGACCGTTTCAAGCTCCTCATATTTTTGACACCTTTTGAAGCTCTTCATGTCTTTCACACCTTTTCTGCCTCTTCATGTTTTTCAACACCGCTTCATGCTACTCCTATTTTTTAGAGCGTTTCATGCTCGTCATATTTTTGACTCCTTTTGAAGCTCTTCATATATTTCACACCTTTTCAGGCTCTTCATGTTTTTCAACACCGCTTCTTGCTCCTCCTATTTTTCAGACCGTTTTATGCTCCTCATATTTTTGACACCTTTTGAAGCTCTTCATATATTTCACACCTTTTCAGCCTCTTCATGTTTCTCAACACCGCCTCATGCTCCTCCTCTTTTAAGACCGTTTCCTGCTGCTCATATTTTTCACACCTTTTGAAGCTTTTCATATTTTTCACAGGTTTTCAGTTTCTTCATGTTTTTCAACACCGCTTAATACTCATCCTATTATTCAGACCGTTTGTTGCTCCTAATATATTTCACACCTTTTATAGCTCTTCATATTTTTCACACCTTTTCAGGTTCTTCACGTTTTTCAACACCATTTCATGATCCTCCTATTTTTCAGACCATTTCATGCTCCTCATATTTTTGACACACTTTGAAGCCCTTCATAAATTCACGCCTTTTCAGGCTCTTCATGTTTTTCAACACCACTTCATTCTCCTCCTATTTTTCAGACGTTTCATGCTCATCTCATTTTTGACAACTTTTGAAGCTCTTCATATTTTTCACACCATTTGAAGCTCTTCACATTTTTCTAACTTTTTCAGGCTCTTCATGTTTTTCAACACCGCTTCATTCTCCTCCTATTTTTCAGATTGTTTCATGTTACCCATATTTTTGACACCTTTTGAAACTCCTCCTATTTTTCACACCTTTTGAGGCTCTGCATGTTTTTCAACACCGTTTCATGCTCCTCTTATTTTTCAGAATGTTTCATGCTCCTCACATTTTTCAGACCGTTTCATGCTCCTCATATACTTGACAAAATTTGAAGCTCTTCATATTTTTCACACCTTTTCAGGCTCTTCATGTTTTTCAACACGGCTTCATGCTCCTCCTATTTTTCAAACCGTTTCAAGCTCCTCATATTTTTCACACCTTTTGAAGCTCTTCATATTTTTCACACCTTTTCAGGCTCTTCATGTTTTTGAACACCGCTTCATGCTCCTCCTATTTTACAGACCATTTCATGTTCCTCATATTTTGGACACCTTTTGAAGCTCCTCCTCTTTTTCACACCTTTTCAGGCTCTTCATGTTTTTCAACACCGTTTGATGCTCCTCCTATTTTTCAGACCATTTCATGCTCCTCATATACTTGACACAATTTGAAGCTCTTCATATTTTTCACACCTTTTCAGGCTCTTCATGTTTTTGAACACTGCTTCATGCTACTCCTATTTTTCAGACCGTTTCATGCTCCTCCTATTTTTCAGACCGTTTCATGCTCCTCATATACTTGACACAATTTTAAGCTCTTCATATTTTTCACACCTTTTCAGGCTCTTCATGTTTTTGAACACCGCTTCATGCTCCTCCTATTTTTCAGACCGTTTCATGCTCCTCATGTATTTCACACCTTTTGAAGCTCTTCATATTTTTCACACCTTTTCAGGCTCTTCATGTTTTTGAACAGCACTTCATGCTCCTCCTATTTTTCAGACCGTTTCCTGCTCCTCATTTTTGATACCTTTTGAAGCTCCTCCTATTTTTCACACCTTTTCAGGCTCTTCATGTTTTTCAACGCCGTTTGATGCTCCTCCTATTTTTCAGACCATGTCATGCTCCAAATATACTTGACACAATTTGAAGCTCTTCATATTTTTCACACCTTTTCAGGCTCTTCATGTTTTTGAACACCGCTTCATGCTACTTCCATTTTTCAGACCGTTTCATGCTCCTCCTATTTTTCAGACCGTTTCATGCTCCTCATATACTTGACACAATTTGAAGCTCTTCATATTTTTCACACCTTTTCAGGCTCTTCATGTTTTTGAACACCGCTTCATGCTACTCATATTTTTCAGACCTTTTCATGCTCCTCATATTTTTCACACCTTTTGAAGTTCTTCATATTTTTCACACTATTTCAGGCTCTTCATGTTTTTGAAAAGCACTTCATGCTCCTCCTATTTTTCAGACCGTTTCAAGCTCCCCATATTTTTGACACTTTTTGAAGCTCCTCCTATTTTTCACACCTTTTCTGGCTCTTCTTATTTTCGAACACCACTTCATTCTCCTCCTATTTTTCAGACGTTTCTTGCTCATCTCATTTTTGACACCTTTTGAAGCTCTTCATATTTTTCACACCATTTGAAGCTCTTCATATTTTTCAAACTTTTTCACGCTCTTCATGATTTTCAACACCGCTTCATTCTCCTCCTATTTTTCAGATCGTTTCATGTTCCCCATATTTTTGACACCTTTTGAAGCTCTTCATATTTTTCACACATTTTCAGGCTCCTCCTGTTTTTCAACACCACTTGATGCTTCTCCTATTTTTCAGTCCGTTTCATGCTCCTCATATTTTTCACACGTTTTGAACCTCTTCATATTTTTCACACCTTTTCAGGCTCTTCATGTTTTTGAACACAGTTTCATGCTCCTCCTATTTTTCAGACCGTTTCATGCTCCTCATGTATTTCACATCTTTTGAAGCTCTTCATATTTTTCACACCTTTTCAGGCTCTTCATGTTTTTCAACACTGCTTTATGCTCCTCCTATTTTACAGACCGTTTCATGCTCCTCATATTTTTGCCACCTTTTCAAACTCTTCATAATTTTCACAACTTTTGAAGCTCTTCCTATTTTTCACACCTTTTGAAGCTCTTCATATTTTTCACATTTTTGAAGCTCTTCATATTTTTCACACGTTTTCAGGCTCTTCATGTTTTTCAACACCCCTTCATGCTCCTCCTCTTTTTCAGACCGTTTCATGCTCCTCATGTATTTCACATCTTTTGAAGCTCTTCATATTTTTCACACCTTTTCAGGCTCTTCATGTTTTTCAACACTGCTTTATGCTCCTCCTATTTTACAGACCGTTTCATGCTCCTCATATTTTTGACACCTTTTGAAGCTCTTCATATTTTTGACACCTTTTCAGGCTCTTCATATTTTTGAACACCGGTTCATGCTCCTCCTATATTTCAGACCGTTGCATGCTCCTCATATTTTTCACACCTTTTGAAGCTCTTCATATTTTTCACACCTTTTCAGCCTCTGAAAATTTTTGAACACCGCTTCATGACCCTCCTCTTTGTCAGACCATTTCATCTCCTCATGAATTTCACATCTTTTGAAGCTCTTCATATTTTGCACACCTTTTCAGGCTCTTGAAGTTTTTCACAACCACTTCATGCTCCTCCTATTTTTCAGACCGTTTCATGCTCCTCATATTTTTGCCACCTTTTCAAACTCTTCATATTTTTCACAACTTTTGAAGCTCTTCATATTTTTCACACCTTTTCAGGCTCTTCATGATTTTCAACACTGCTTCATGCTCCTCCAATGTTTCAGACCGTTTCATGTTCATCTCATTTTTGACACATTTTGAAGCTCTTCCTATTTTTCACACCTTTTGAAGCTCTTCATATTTTTCACATTTTTGAAGCTCTTCATATTTTTCACACGTTTTCAGGCTCTTCATGTTTTTCAACACCCCTTCATGCTCCTCCTCTTTTTCAGACCGTTTCATGCTCCTCATGTATTTCACACCTTTTGAAGCTCTTCATATTTTTCACACCTTTTCAGGCTCTTCATGTTTTTCAACACTGCTTTATGCTCCTCCTATATTTCAGACCGTTGCATGCTCCTCATATTTTTCACACCTTTTGAAGCTCTTCATATTTTTCACAGCTTTTCAGCCTCTGCAGGTTTTTGAACACCGCTTCATGACCCTCCTCTTTGTCAGACGGTTTCATCTCCTCATGAATTTCACACCTTTTGAAGCTCTTCATATTTTGCACACCTTTTCAGGCTCTTGAATTTTTTCACAACCACTTCATGCTCCTCCTACTTACCGAGCGTATCATGCTCCTCCTGTATTTCACACCTTTTGAAGCTCTTCATGTTTTTCACACCTTTTCATGCTCTTCATGTTTTGAACACCGTTTCGTGCTCCTCCTATTTTTCGAACCGTTTCATGCTCCTCATATTTTTGCAACCTTTTGAAGCTCTTCATATTTTCCACACCTTTTCAGTCTCTTCATGTTTTTCTACACTGCTACATAATTTTCCTTTTTTTCAGACTGTTTCATGCTCTTCATATTGTTGACACCTTTTGAAGATCTTCGTATTTTTCACACTTTTCAGGCTCTTAATTTTTTTCAACACCACTTCATGCTCCTCTTATTTTTTAGACCGTTTCATGCTCATCTCTTTTTGACACCTTTTGAAGCTGTTCATCATTTTCACACCTTTTGAAGCTCTTCATATTTTTCACACCTTTTCAGGCTCTTCATGATTTTCAACACCGCTTCATGCTCCTCCTATTTTTCAGACCGTTTCATGGTAATCTCATTTTTGACACCTTTTGAAGCTCTTCCTATTTTTCACACCTTTTGAAGCTCTTCATATTTTTCACACCTTTTGTGGCTCTTCATGTTTTTGAACACCGCTTCATGCTCCTCCTATTTTTCAGACCGTTTCATTCTCCTCATATTTTTCACACCTTTTGAAGATCTTCATATTTTTCACACCTTTTCTAGCTCTTCATGTTTTCAACACAACTTCATGCTTCTCCTATTTTTCAGACCGTATCATGCTCCTCATGTATTTCACACCTTTTGAAGCTCTTCATATTTTTCACACCTTTTCATGCTCTTCATGTTTTTGAACACCGCTTCATGCTCCTCCAATTTTTCAGACCGTTTCATGCTCCTCATATATTTGACAGCTTTTGAAGCTCTTCATATATTTCACAGCTTTTGAAGCTCTTCATATTTTTCACTCATTTCAGGCTCTTCATGATTTTCAACACCGCTTCATGCTCCTCCTATTTTTGAGACCATTTCATACTCCTTATATTTTTGATATTTTTTCAGGCTCTTCATATTTTTCACACCTTTTCAGGCTCTTCATGTTTTTAAAACCGGTTCATGCTCCAAGTATTTTTCAGACCGTTCCATGCTCATCTCATTTTGACACCTTTTGAAGCTCTTCATATTTTTCACACCTTTTGAAGCTCTTCATATTTTTCACATTTTTGAAGCTCTTCATATTTTCACACGGTTTCAGGCTCTTCTTGTTTTTCAGCACCTCTTCATGATCCTCCTATTTTTCAGAACGTTTCATGTTCCTCATATTTTGACACCTTTTAAAGCTCTTCATATTTTTCACACCTTTTCAGGCTCTTCATGTTTTTGAACACCGCTTCTTCCTCCTCCTATTTTTCAGACCGTTTCATGCTCCTCATATTATTGACACCTTTTGAAGCTCTTCATATTTCTCACACCTTTTTAAGCTCGTCATATTTTTGACACGTTTTCAGGCTCTTCATGTTTCTGAAGACCGTTTCATGCTCCTCCTATTTTTCAGACCTTTTCATGCTCCTCATATTTTTCACACCTTTTGAAGCTCTTCATATTTTTCACAACTTTTCAGGCTCTTCATGTTTTTGAACACCGCTTCATGCTCCTCCTATTTTTCAGACCTTTCAATGCTCCTCATGTATTTCACATCTTTTGAAGCTCCTCATATTTTTCACAACTTTTCAGGCTCTTCATGTTTTTTAACACCACTTCATGCTCCTCCTATTTTTCAGATTGTTTAATGCTCCTCATTTTTTCACACCTTTATAAGCTCTTCATATTTTTCACACCTTTTTAGGCTCTTCATGTTTTTCAACACTGCTTCATGCTCCTCCGATTTTTCAGACCGTTTCATGCTCATCTCATTTTTGACACCTTTTGAAGCTCTTCATATTTTTCACACCTTTGAAGCTCTTCATATTTTTCACACATTTTGAAGCTCTTCATATTTTTCACACATTTTGAAGCTCTTCATATTTTTGACACGTTTTCAGGCTCTTCATGTTTTTGAACACCGTTTCATGCTCCTCCTATTTTTCAGACCGTTTAATGCTCTTCATGTATTTCACATCTTTTGAAGCGCTTCATATTTTTCACACCTTTTCAGACTCTGCATGTTTTTGAACACCGTTTCATGCTCTTCCTATTTTTCAGACCGTTTAATGCTCCTCATGTATTTCACATCTTTTGAAGCGCTTCATATTTTTCACAGCTTTTCAGGGTCTTCATGTTTTTGAACACCGTTTCATTCTCCTCCTATTTTTCAGACCGTTTAATGCTCCTCATTTTTTCACACCTTTATAAGCTCTTCATATTTTTCACACCTTTTTAGGCTCTTCATGTTTTTCAACACTGCTTCATGCTCCTCCGATTTTTCAGATCGTTTCATGCTCATCTCATTTTTGACACCTTTTGAAGCTCTTCATATTTTTCACACCTTTGAAGCTCTTCATATTTTTCACACATTTTGAAGCTCTTCATATTTTTCACACATTTTGAAGCACTTCATATTTTTGACACGTTTTCAGGCTCTTCATGTTTTTGAACACCGTTTCATGCTTCTCCTATTTTTCAGACCGTTTAATGCTCTTCATGTATTTCACATCTTTTGAAGCGCTTCATATTTTTCACACCTTTTCAGACTCTGCATGTTTTTGAAGACCGTTTCATGCTCTTCCTATTTTTCAGACCGTTTAATGCTCCTCATGTATTTCACATCTTTTGAAGCGCTTCATATTTTTCACAGCTTTTCAGGGTCTTCATGTTTTTGAACACCGTTTCATTCTCCTCCTATTTTTCAGACCGTTTAATGCTCCTCATTTTTTCACACCTTTATAAGCTCTTCACATTTTTCACACCTTTTTAGGCTCTTCATGTTTTTCAACATTGCTTCATGCTCCTCCGATTTTTCAGACCGTTTCATGCTCATCTCATTTTTGACACCTTTTGAAGCTCTTCATATTTTTCACACCTTTGAAGCTCTTCATATTTTTCACACATTTTGAAGCTCTTCATATTTTTGACACTTTCTCAGGCTCTTCATGTTTTTAAGCCCAGCATCATGCTCCTCCTATTTTTCAGACCGTTTCATGCTCCTCATGTATTTCACACCCTTTGGAACTCTTCATATTTTTCACACCTTTTCAGGCTCTTCATGTTTTCTAACACCATTTTATGCTGCTCTTATTTTTCAGACCGTTTCCTGCTCCTCATATTTTTGACAACTTTTGAAGCTCTTCATATTTGTCACACCTTTTCAGGCTCTTCATGTTTTTCAACACCGCTTCATGCTCCTCCTATTTTTCAGTCGTTTCTTGGTTCTCATATTTTGACACCTTTTGAAGCTCTTCATATATTTCACACCTTTTCAGGCTCTTCATGTTTTTCAACACCGCTTCATGTTCCTCCTATTTTTCATTCCGTTTCATGCTTCTCATATTTTTGGCACCTTTTGAAGCTCTTCATATTTTTCAAACATTTTCATGCGCCTCATCTTTTGCAAAACAGTTTCATTTTCATCCTATTTTTCCGACTGTTTCATGCTCCTCATATTTTTGACACCTTTTGAAGCTCTTCATATATTTCACACCTTTTGAGCTCTTCATATTTTTCACACTTTTTCAGGCTCTTCATGTTTTTCAACTCCGTTTCATGCTCCTCCTATTTTTCAGACCGTTTCATGCTCCTCATATATTTGACACCTTTTGAAGCTCTTCATATTTTTCACATTTTTGAAGCGCTTCATATTTTTCACATGGTTTCAGGCTCTTCTAGTTTTTCAACACCACTTCATGCTCTTCCTATTTTTGAGACCATTTCATACTCCTTATATTTTTGACATTTTTTGAGGCTCTTCATATTTTTCACACCTTTTCAGGCTCTTCATGTTTTTGAACACCGTTTCATAATCCTCCTATTTTTCAGAACGTTTCATGCTCCTCATATTTTGACACCTTTTGAAGCTCTTTGTATTTTTCACACCTTTTGAAGCTCTTCATATTTTTCACATTTCTGAAGCTCTTCATATTTTTCACATGTTTTCAGGCTCTTCATGTCTTTCAACACCGCTTCATGCTCCTCCTAATTTTCAGACCTTTTCATGAACCTCATGTATTTCCCACCTTTTCAAGCTCTTCATATTTTTCACATCTTTTCAGGCTCTTCATATTTTTGAACACCGGTTTATGCTCCTCCTATTTTTCAGACAGTTGCATGCTCCTCATATTTTTCACACCTTTTGAAGCTCTTCATATTTTTCACACGTTTTCAGTCTCTGCATGTTTTTGAACACCGCTTCAGGCTCTTCATGATTTTCAAAACCGCTTCATGCTCCTCCTATTTTTCAGTCGTTTCATGGTTTTCATATTTTTGAAACCTTTTGAAGCTCTTCATATATTTCACACCTTTTCAGGCTCTTCATGTTTTTCAACACCGCTTCATGTTCCTCCTATTTTTCAGACCGTTTCATGCTTCTCATATTTTTGGCACCTTTTGAAGCTCTTCATATTTTTCAAACATTTTCATGCGCCTCATCTTTTGCAAAACAGTTTCATTTTCATCCTATTTTTCCGACTGTTTCATGCTCCTCATATTTTTGACACCTTTTGAAACTCTTCATATTTTTCACACATTTTCAGGCTCTTCATATTTTTCAACACCGCTTCATGCTCCTCCTATTTCTCAGACCGTTTCATGCTCCTCATATTTTTGACACCGTTTGAAACTCTTCATATTTTTGACAACGTTTCAGGCTCTTCATGTTTTTCAACACCGTTTCATGCTCCTCCTATTTTTCAGACCGTTTCCTGCTCCTCATATTTTGACACCTTTTGAAGCTCGTCATATTTTTCACACCTTTTCAGGCTCTTCATGTTTTTGACGAACGCTTCATGCTCCTCCTATTTTTCAGACCGTATCATGCTCATCTCATTTTTGACACCTTTTGAAGCTCTTCACATTTTTCACACCTTTTGAAGTTCTTCATATTTTTCAGACGATTTCAGGCTCTTCATCTATTTCAACACCGCTTCATGCTCCTCCTCTTTTTCAGACCGTTTCCTGCTCCTCATATTTTTGACACCTTTTGAAGCTCTTCATATTTTTCACACCTTTTCAGGCTCTTCATGTTTTTGAACACCGCTTCAGGCTCCTCCTATTTTTCAGACCGTTTCATGCTCCTCATATTTTTCACACCTTTTGAAGCTCTTCATATTTTTCACACCTTTTCAGGCTCTTTGTGTTTTTCAACACAACTTCATGCTTCTCCTATTTTTCAGACCGTATCATGCTCCTCATGTATTTCACACCTTTTGAAGCTCTTCATATTTTCCACACCTTTTCTGACTCTTCATGTTTTTCAACACCGCTTCATGATTTTCCTGTTTCTCAGACTGTTTCATGCTCATCATATTTTTGACACCTTTTGAGGATCTTCATATTTTTCACACTTTTCAGGCTCTTCATGTTTCTCTACACCACTTTATGTTCCTCCTATATTTCAGACCGTTTCATTCTCCTCATATTTTTGACACCTTTAGAAGCTCTTCATATTTTTCACACCTTTTCAGGTCTTCATGTTTTTGAACACCGTTTCATGCTCTTCCTAATTTTCACACCGTTTAATGCTCCTCATGTATTTCACATCTTTTGAAGCGCTTCATATTTTTCACAGCTTTTCAGGCTCTTCATGTTTTTGAACACCGTTTCATTCTGCTCCTATTTTTCAGACTGTTTAATGCTCCTCATTTATTTCACATCTTTTCAAGCTCTTCATATTTTTCACACTTTTTCAGACTCTTCATGTTTTTGAACACCGTTTCATGTTCCTCCTATTTTTCAGACCGTTTCATGCTCCCAATATTTTTGACACCTTTTGAAGCTCCTCATAATTTTCACAACTTTTCAGGCTCTTCATGTTTTTCATACTTTTTCAGGCTCTTCATGTTTTTGAACACCGTTTCATGCTCCGCCTATTTTTCAGACCGTTTCATGCTCCTCATATTTTTGACACATTTTGAAGCTCTTCATATTTTTCACACCTTTTCAGGCTCTTCATGTTTTTAAGCCCAGCTTCATTCTCCTCCTATTTTTCAGATCGTTTCATGCTCCTCATGTATTTCACACCCTTTGAAGCTCTTCATATTTTTCACACCTTTTCAGGCTCTTCAAGTTTTTCAACACCACTTCATGCTCCTCCTCTTTTTCAGACCGTTTCATGCTCCTTATATTTTTGACACCTTTTGAAGCTCTTCATATTTTTCACACGTTTTCAGGCTCTTCATGTTTTTCCACACCACTTCATGCTTTTCCAATTTTTCAGACCGTTTCATGCTCCTTATATTTTTGACACCTTTTAAACCTCTTCATATTTTTCACACCTTTTCAGGCTCTTCATGTTTTTCAACACCGGTTCATGCTAGTCCTCTTTTTCAGAAAGTTTCATGCTCCTCATATTTTTGAAACCTTTTGAAGCTCTTCATATTTTTCTCACATTTTCAGGCTCTTCCTGTTTTTCAACACCATTTCATGCTCCTCTTATTTTTCAGACCGTTTCATGTTGCTCCTATTTTTCAGACCGTTTCATGATCCTCATATTTTTGAAACCTTTTGAAGCTCTTCATATTTTTCACCCCTTTGGAAGCTCTTTATATTTTTCACATTTTTTCAGGCTCTTCACGTTTTTCAACACAGCTTCATGCTCCTCCTATTTTTCAGACCGTTTCATGCTGCTCTCATTTTTTACACTTTTTGAAGCTCTTCATATTTTTCACACCTTTTCAGGCTCTTCATGTTTTTCAACACAGCTTCATGCTCCTCCTATTTTTCAGACCGTTTCATTCTCCTCAAGTTTTTGACACCTGTTGAAGCTCTGCACATTTTTCACACCTTTTCAGGCTCTTCACGATATTCAACACCGCTTCATGATACTCCTATTTTTCAGACTGTTTCATGCTCTTCCTATTTTTCAGACCGTTTCATGCTCCTCCTATTTTTCAGACCGTTTCATTCTCCTCATATATTTGACACATTTTGAAGCTCTTCCTATTTTTCCACACCTTTTCAGGCTCTTCATGTTTTTCCACACCGTTTAATGCTCCTCGTATTTTTCAGACCGTTTCATTTTCCTCATATATTTGACACATTTTGAAGCTCTTCCTATTTTTCCACAACTTTTCAGGCTCTTCATGATTTTCAACACCGCTTAATGCTCCTCCTATTTTTCAGACCGTTTCATGCTCATCTCATTTTTGACACCTTTTGAAGCTCTTCATATTTTTCACACCTTTTCAGGCTCTTCATATTTTTCGCACCTTTTCAGGCTCTTCATGTTGTTGAACACAGCTTCATGCTCCTCCTATTTTCAGACCGTTTAATGCTCCTCATAATTTTGACACCTTTTGAAGCTCTTCATATTTTCCACCCCTTTTCAGGCTCTTCATGTTTTTGAACACCTCTTCATGCTCCTGATATTTTTCAGACCGTTTCATGCTCATCTCATTTGACAGCTTTTGAAGCTCTTCATATTTTTCACACCTTTTGAAGCTCTTCATATTTTTCACACATTTTCAGGCTCTTCATGTTTTTCAACACCGCTTCTTGCTCCTCCTATTTTTCAGACCGTTTCATGCTCCTCATATTTTTGAAACCTTTTGAAGCTCTTCATATTTTTCTCACATTTTCAGGCTCTTCCTGTTTTTCAACACCATTTCATGCTCCTCTTATTTTTCAGACCGTTTCATGTTGCTCCTATTTTTCAGACCGTTTCATGATCCTCATATTTTTGAAACCTTTTGAAGCTCTTCATATTTTTCACACCTTTTGAAGCTCTTCATATTTTTCACACATTTTCAGGCTCTTCATGTTTTTCAACACCGCTTCTTGCTCCTCCTATTTTTCAGACCGTTTCATGCTCCTCATATTTTGACACGTTTTGAAGCTCTTCATATTTTTCACACCTTTTCAGGCTCTTCATGTTTTTGAACACCGTTTCATGCTCCGCCTATTTTTCAGACCGTTTCATTCTCCTCATATTTTTGACACCTTTTGCAGCTCTTCATATTTTTCACACCTTTTGAAGCTCTTCATATTTTTCACACCTTTTCAGGCTCTTCATGTTTTTCAACACCGCTTCATGCTCCTGCTATTTTTCAGACCGTTTCATACTCCTCATATTTTTGACATTTTTTAAGGCTCTTCATATTTTTCACACCTTTTCAGGCTCTTCATGTTTTTGAACACGGTTTCATGATCCTCCTATTTTTCAGAAAGTTTCATGCTCCTCATATTTTTGACACCTTTTAAACCTCTTCATATTTTTCACACCTTTTCAGGCTCTTCATGTTTTTCAACACCGGTTCATGCTCCTCCTCTTTTTCAGAAAGTTTCATGCTCCTCATATTTTTGAAACCTTTAGAAGCTCTTCATATTTTTCTCACATTTTCAGGCTCTTCCTGTTTTTCAACACCATTTCATGCTCCTCTTATTTTTCAGACCGTTTCATGTTGCTCCTATTTTTCAGACCGTTTCATGATCCTCATATTTTTGAAACCTTTTGAAGCTCTTCATATTTTTCACACCTTTTCAAGCTCTTCAAGATTTTTAACAACGCTTCATGCTCCTCCTTTTTTTCAGACCGTTTCATGCTCATCTCATTATTGACAGCTTTTGAAGCTCTTCATATTTTTCACACCTTTTCAGGCTCTTCATGTTTTTGAACACCGCTTCATGCTCCTCCTTTTTTTCAGACCGTTGCTTTTTCCTCATATATTTGACACTTTTTGAAGCTCTTCATAATTTTCACACCTTTTCAGGCTCTTCATGTTTTTGAACACCGTTTCATGCTCCGCCTATTTTTCAGACCGTTTCATTCTCCTCATATTTTTGACACCTTTTGCAGCTCTTCATATTTTTCACACCTTTTGAAGCTCTTCATATTTTTCACACCTTTTCAGGCTCTTCATGTTTTTCAACACCGCTTCATGCTCCTGCTATTTTTCAGACCGTTTCATGCTCATCTAATTTTTGACACCTATTGAAGCTCTTCATATTTTTCACACCTTTTCAGGCTCTTCATATTTTTCGCACCTTTTCAGTCTCTTCATGTTGATGAACACAGCTTCATGCTCCTCCTATTTTTCAGACCGTTTAATGCTCCTCATAATTTTGACACCTTTTGAAGCTCTTCATATTTTTCACACCTTTTCAGGCTCTTCATATTTTTTGCACCTTTTCAGTCTCTTCATGTTTTTGAACACTGCTTCGTGCTCCTGCTATTTTTCAGACCGTTTCATGCTCATCTCATTTGACAGCTTTTGAACCTCTTCATATTTTTCACACCTTTTGAAGCTCTTCATATTTTTCACACATTTTCAGGCTCTTCATGTTTGTCAACACCGCTTCTTGCTCCTCCTATTTTTCAGACGGTTTCATGCTCCTCATATTTTGACACGTTTTGAAGCTCTTCATATTTTTCACACCTTTTCAGGCTCTTCATGTTTTTGAACACCGTTTCATGCTCCGCCTATTTTTCAGACCGTTTCATTCTCCTCATATTTTTGACACCTTTTGCAGCTCTTCATATTTTTCACACCTTTTGAAGCTCTTCATATTTTTCACACCTTTTCAGGCTCTTCATGTTTTTCAACACCGCTTCATGCTCCTGCTATTTTTCAGACCGTTTCATACTCCTCATATTTTTGACATTTTTTAAGGCTCTTCATATTTTTCATACCTTTTCAGGCTCTTCATGTTTTTGAACACGGTTTCATGATCCTCCTATTTTTCAGAAAGTTTCATGCTCCTCATATTTTTGACACCTTTTAAACCTCTTCATATTTTTCACACCTTTTCAGGCTCTTCATGTTTTTCAACACCGGTTCATGCTCCTCCTCTTTTTCAGAAAGTTTCATGCTCCTCATATTTTTGAAACCTTTAGAAGCTCTTCATATTTTTCTCACATTTTCAGGCTCTTCCTGTTTTTCAACACCATTTCATGCTCCTCTTATTTTTCAGACCGTTTCATGTTGCTCCTATTTTTCAGACCGTTTCATGATCCTCATATTTTTGAAACCTTTTGAAGCTCTTCATAGTTTTCACACCTTTTCAAGCTCTTCAAGATTTTTAACAACGCTTCATGCTCCTCCTTTTTTTCAGACCGTTTCATGCTCATCTCATTATTGACAGCTTTTGAAGCTCTTCATATTTTTCACACCTTTTCAGGCTCTTCATGTTTTTGAACACCGCTTCATGCTCCTCCTTTTTTTCAGACCGTTTCTTTTTCCTCATATATTTGACACTTTTTGAAGCTCTTCATAATTTTCACACCTTTTCAGGCTCTTCATGTTTTTGAACACCGTTTCATGCTCCGCCTATTTTTCAGACCGTTTCATTCTCCTCATATTTTTGACACCTTTTGCAGCTCTTCATATTTTTCACACCTTTTGAAGCTCTTCATATTTTTCACACCTTTTCAGGCTCTTCATGTTTTTCAACACCGCTTCATGCTCCTGCTATTTTTCAGACCGTTTCATGCTCATCTAATTTTTGACACCTATTGAAGCTCTTCATATTTTTCACACCTTTTCAGGCTCTTCATATTTTTCGCACCTTTTCAGTCTCTTCATGTTGATGAACACAGCTTCATGCTCCTCCTATTTTTCAGACCGTTTAATGCTCCTCATAATTTTGACACCTTTTGAAGCTCTTCATATTTTTCACACGTTTTCAGGCTCTTCATATTTTTTGCACCTTTTCAGTCTCTTCATGTTTTTGAACACTGCTTCGTGCTCCTGCTATTTTTCAGACCGTTTCATGCTCATCTCATTTGACAGCTTTTGAACCTCTTCATATTTTTCACACCTTTTGAAGCTCTTCATATTTTTCACACATTTTCAGGCTCTTCATGTTTGTCAACACCGCTTCTTGCTCCTCCTATTTTTCAGACCGTTTCATGCTCCTCATATTTTGACACGTTTTGACGCTCTTCATATTTTTCACACCTTTTCAGGCTCTTCATGTTTTTGAACACCGTTTCATGCTCCACCTATTTTTCAGACCGTTTCATTCTCCTCATATTTTTGACACATTTTGAAGCTCTTCATATTTTTCACACCTTTTGACGCTCTTCATATTTTTCACACCTTTTCAGGCTCTTCATGTTTTTCAACACCGCTTCATGCTCCTGCTATTTTTCAGACCGTTTCATACTCCTCATATTTTTGCCATTTTTTAAGGCTCTTCATATTTTTCACACCTTTTCAGGCTCTTCATGTTTTTGAACACGGTGTCATGATCCTCCTATTTTTCAGAAAGTTTCATGCTCCTCATATTTTTGACACCTTTTAAACCTCTTCATATTTTTCACACCTTTTCAGGCTCTTCATGTTTTTCAACACCGGTTCATGCTCCTCCTATTTTTCAGAAAGTTTCATGCTCCTCATTTTTTTGAACCCTTTTGAAGCTCTTCATATTTTTCTCACATTTTCAGGCTCTTCCTGTTTTTCAACACCATTTCATGCTCCTCTTATTTTTAAGACCGTTTCGTGTTGCTCCTATTTTTCAGACCGTTTCATGATCCTCATATTTTTGAAACCTTTTGAAGCTCTTCATATTTTTCACACCTTTTCAAGCTCTTCAAGATTTTCAACAACACTTCATGCTCCTGATTTTTTTCAGACCGTTTCCTGCTCATCTCATTTTTACAGCTTTTGAAGCTCTTCATGTTTTTCACAACTTTCCAGGCTCTTCATGTTTTTGAACACCGATCCATGGTCCTCCTATTTTTCAGACCGTTTCATGCTCATCTCATTTTTTACACCTTTTGAAGCTCTTCATAATTTGCACACCTTTTCAGGCACTTCATGTTTTTCAGCTCCACTTCATGCTCCTCCTATTTTTCAGACCGTTTCTTTTTCCTCATATTTTTGACACCTTTTAAACCTCTTCATATTTTTCACACCTTTTCAGGCACTTCAAGGTTTTCAACACAGCTTCATGTTCCTGCTATTTTTCAGAACGTTTCATGCTCATCTCATTTTGAAACCTTTTGAAGCTCTTCATATTTTTCACATCTTTTGAAGCTCTTAATATTTTTCACACGTTTTCAGGCTCTTCATGTTTTTCAACACCGCTTCATGCTCCTCCTATTTTTCAGACCGTTTCATGCTCCTCATATTTTTGAAACCTTTTGAAGCTCCTCCTATTTTTCACACCTTTTGAATCTCTTCATATTTTTCACACCTTTTGAAGCTCTTCATATTTTTCACACCTTTTGAGGCTCTTCATATTTTTCCAACCTTTCCAGGCTCTTCATGTTTTTGAACACCGTTTCATGCTGCTCCTATTTTTCAGACCGTTTCATGCTCCTCATATTTTTGACACCTTTTGAATCTCCTCCTATTTTTCACACGTTTTCAGGCTCTTGATGTTTTTCAACACCGTTTCATGCTCCTCCTATTTTTCAGACCATTTCATGCACCCCCTATTTTTGAGACCGTTTCATGCTCCTCATATTTTGAAACGTTTTGTAGCTCTTCATATTTTTCTCTCACTTTCAGGCTCTTCATGTTTTTCAACACCGCTTCATGCTCCTCCTATTCTTCAGACCGTTTCATGCTCCTCATATTTTTCAGACTGTTTCATGCACCTCTTATTATTGACACCTTTTGAAGCTCTTCATATTTTTCACACCTTTTCAGGCTCTTCATGGTTTTCAACACCGCTTCATACTCCTACTATATTTAAGACCGTTTCATGCTCCTCATATTTTTTACACCTTTTGAAGCTCTTCATATTTTTCACACGTTTTCAGGCTCTTCATGTTTTTCATTACCGTTTCACACTCCTCCTATTTTTGAGACCGTTTCACGCTCCACATATTTTTGACACCTTTTGAAGCTCTTCCTTTTTTTCACACCTTTTCATGCTCTTCATGTTTTTCACACCGTTTCATGCTCCTCCTATTTTTCAGACCGTTTCTTGCTCCTCATATTTTTAACACCTTTTGAAGCTCTTTATATTTGTCACAACTTTTCAGGCTCTTCATGTTTTTCAACACCGCTTCATGCTCCTCATATTTTTCAGACCGTTTCATTCTCCTCAGGTATTTCACACCTTTTGAAGCTCTTCATATTTCCCATACCTTTTCAGGCTCTTCATGTTTTTCAAAACCGCTTCATGCTCCTCCTTTTTTTCAGACCGTTTCATGCTCCTCATATTTTTGAAACCTTTTGAAGCTCTTCATATTTTTCACACCATTTCAGGCTCTTCATGTTTTTCAACACAGTTTCATGCCCTCATATTTTTCAGACCGTTTCATGCTCCTACTATTCTTGAGACTGTTTCATGCTCCTCATATACTTGACAGCTTTTGAAGCTCTTCATATTTTTCACACCTTTTCAGGCTCTTCATGTTTTTGAACACCGCTTCATGCTCCTCCTATTTTTCAGACCGTTTCATGCTCCTCATATTTCTGACAATTTTGGAAGCTCTTCATATTTTTCACACCTTTTCAGGCTCTTCATGTTTTTCAGCACACCTTCATGCTCCTCCTATTTTTCAGACCGTTTCATGCTCCTCATGTATTTCACTCCATTTGAAGCTCTTCATGTTTTTCACACCTTTTCAGTCTCTTCATGTATTTGAACACCAATTCATGCTGCTCCTATTTTTCAGACCGTTTCATGCTCCTCATATTTTTGACACCTTTTGAAGCTCCTCATATTTTTCAGACGTTTTCAGGCTCTTGATGTTTTTCAACACCGTTTCATGCTCCTCCTATTTTTCAGACCATTTCATGCTCCCCATATTTTTGAGACCGTTTCATGCTCCTCATATTTTGACACGTTTTGTAGCTCTTCATATTTTTCACTCCTTTTCAGGCTCTTCATGTTTTTCAAACCGCTTAATGCTCCTCCTATTCTTCAGACCGTTTCATGCTCCTCATATTTTTTACACCTTTTCAAGCTCCTCATATTTTTCACACGTTTTCAGGCTCTTCATGTTTTTCATTACCGTTTCACGCTCCTCCTATTTTTGAGACCGTTTCACGCTCCACATATTTTTGACAACTTTCGGAGCTCTTCATATTTTTCACACCTCTTCAGGCTCTTCATGTTTTTGAACACCGCTTCATGCTCCTCCTATTTTTCAGAACGTTTCATGCTCCTCATATTTTTGACACGTTTTGGGCTCTTCACATTTTTCACACCATTTCAGGCTCTTCATGTTTTTAAACACCGCTTCATGCTCCTCCTATTTTTGAGACCGTTTCATGCTCCTCATATTTTTGACACCTTTTGAAGCTCTTCATATTTGTCACCCCTTTTCAGGCTCTTCATGTTTTTGAACAACGCTTTATCTTCCTCCTATTTTTCAGACCGTTCCATGCTCTTCATATTTTTCAAACCTTTTGAAGTTCCTCATATTTTTCACACCTTTTCAGGCTCTTCATGTTTTTAAACACCACTTCATGCTCTTCCTATTTTTCAGACCGTTTCATGCTCCTCATATTTTTCACACCTTTTGAAGCTCTTCATATTTTTCACACCTTTTCATGCTCTTCATGTTTTTCACACCGTTTCATGCTCCTCCTATATTTCAGACCGTTTCATGCTCCTCATATTTTTCACACATCTTGAAGCTCTTTACATTTGACACACCTTTTCAGGCTCTTCATGTTTTTTAACACCGCTTCATGCTGCTCCTATTTTTGAGATCGTTTCATGGTCCTAATATTTTTCACACCTTTTGAAGCTCTTCATATCTTTCGCACCTTCTCAGGCGCTTCATGTATTTGAGCACAGATTCATGTTCCTCCTATTTTTCAGACCGTTTCATGCTCCTCATATTTTTGACACCTTTTGAAGCTCTTCATTTTTTTCACACCTTTTCAGATTCTTCATGTTTTTCAACACCGCTTCATGCTCCTCCTATTTTTGAGACCGTTTCATGCTCCTCATATTTTTGACACCTTTTGAAGCTCTTCATATTTTTCACACCTTTTCATGCTCTTCATGTTTTTCACACCGTTTCATGCTCCTCCTATTTTTCAGACCGTTACATGCTCCTCATATTTTTCACACGTTTTGAAGCTCTTTATATTTGTCAACCTTTTCAGGCTCTTCTTGTTTTGAACACCGCTTCATGCTCCTCCTATATTTCAGATCGTTTCATGCTCCTCCTATTTTTCAGACTGTTTCATGGACATCTTATTATTGACACCTTTTGAAGCTTTTCATTTTTTTCACACCTTTTCAGGCTCTTCATGTTTTTCAACACCGCTTCATGCTCCTCCTATTTTTCACACCGTTTCATGCTCCTCATATTTTTGACACGTTTTGCGGCTCTCATATTTTTCACACCATTCCAGGCTCTTCATATTTTTGAACACCGTTTCATGCTCCTCCTATTTTTCACACTGTTTCATGCTCCTCATATTTTTGACTTGTTTTGGGCTCTTCATATTTTTCACACCATTCCAGGCTCTTCATATTTTTGAACACCATTTCATACTACTCCTATTTTTCAGACCGTTTCATGCTCCTCATATTTTTGACACGTTTTGGGCTCTTCATATTTTTCACACCATTCCAGTCTCTTCATATTTTTGAACACCGTTTCATACTCCTCCTATTTTTCAGACAGTTTCATGCTCCTCATATTTTTGACACCTTTTGAAGCTCTTCATATATTTCACACTTTTTCAGGCTCTTCATGTTCTTTAACACCGCTTCATGCTCCTCCTTTT
This sequence comes from Dama dama, assembly GCF_033118175.1. Taxonomy (NCBI): domain Eukaryota; kingdom Metazoa; phylum Chordata; class Mammalia; order Artiodactyla; family Cervidae; genus Dama; species Dama dama. Next base: position 2,618,260 of record NW_026870888.1, read on the forward strand.
TTCAGATAGTTTTATGCTCCTCATATTTTTCACACCTTTTGAAGCTTGACATAATTGCACAGCTTTTCAGGCTCTTCATGGTTTTGAATACCGCTTCATGCTCCTCCTATTTTTCAGACCGTTTCATGCTCCTTATATTTTTAACACCTTTTGAAGCTCTTCATATTTTTCACACCTTTTCAGGCAGTTCATGTTTTTCAACACCACTTCATTCTTCTCCTATTTTTCAGACCGTTTCATGCTCCTCATATTTTTGACACCTTTTGAAGCTCTTCATATATTTCCCACTTTTTCAGGGTCATCATGTTTTTCAACACCACTTCATGCTCCTCCTATTTTTCAGACCATTCATGCTCCTCATATTTTTGACAACCTTTAAAGCTCTTCATATTTTTCACACCTTTTCTGGCTCTTCATGTTTTTGAACTCCGTTTCTTGCTCCTCCAATATTTCAGACCGTTTCATTCTCCTCATATTTTTGACACCTTTTGAAGGTCTTCATATTTTTCACAAATTTTCATGCTCTTCATGTTTTCGAACACCGGTTCATGCTCCTCCTATTTTTCAGACCGTTTCATGCTTCTCATATTTTTCACACCTTTTGAAGCTCTTCATATATTTCACACATTTTTAGGCTCTTCACGTTTTTCCACACCACTTCATGCTCCTCCTATTTTTCAGACCGTTTCAAGCTCCTCATGTATTTCACACCTTTTCAGGCTCTTCATGTTTTTCAACACCGCTTCATGCTCCTCTTATCTTTCAGACCATTTCGTGCTCATCTCATTTTTGACACCTTTTGAAGCTCTTCATATATTTCACACCTTTTGAAGCTCTTCAGAATTTTCACACGTTTTCAGGCTCTTCATGTTTTTCAACACGGCTTCATGCTCCTCCTATTTTTCTGATCGTTTCCCGCTTCTCATATGTTTCACACCTTTTGAAGCTCTTCATGTTTTTTAACACCTTTTCATGCTCCTCCTATATTTCAGACAGTTTCATGCTCCTCATATTTTGACACCTTTTGAAGCTCTTCATATTTTTCAAACGTTTTCATTGTCTTCATGTTTTTCTACATCACTTCATGCTCCTCCTATTTTTCAGACCGTTTCCTGCTCCTCATATTTTTGACACCTTTTGAAGCTCTTCATATTTTTCACACATTTTCAGGCTCTTCATGTTTTTCTACACCGCTTCATGCTCCTCCTATTTTTCAGACGGTTTCATGCTCCTCATATTTTTGACACCTTTTGATACTCTTCATATTTTTCACACCTTTTCAGGTGCTTCATGTTTCTCAACACAACTTCATGCTCCTCCTATTTTTCAGACCGATTCATGCTCCTCATATTTTTGAAACCTTTTGAAGCTCTTCATATATTTCACACCTTTTCAGGCTCTTCTTGTTTTTCAACACCGCTTCATGCTCCTCCTATTTTTCATACCGTTTCATGCTCCTCATATTTTTGACACCTTTTGAAGCTCTTCATATGTTTCACACCTTTTGAAGCTCTTCATGTTTTTTAACACGACTTCATGCTCCTCCTATTTTTCTGATCGTTTCCCGCTTCTCATATGTTTCACACCTTTTGAAGCTCTTCATGTTTTTTATCACCTTTTCATGCTCCTCCTATATTTCAGACAGTTTCATGCTCCTCATATTTTGACACCTTTTGAAGCTCTTCATATTTTTCACACCTTTTCACGGTCTTCATGTTTTTCTACACCACTTCATGCTCCTCCTATTTTTCAGACCGTTTCCTGCTCCTCATATTTTTGACACCTTTTGAAGCTCTTTATGTTTCACACCTTTTGAAGTTTTTCATGTTTTTTAACACCGTTTCATGCTCCTCCTATTTTTCAGACCGTTTCATGCCCCTCATATTTTTGACACCTTTTGAAGCTCTTCATATATTTCACACCTTTTCAGGCTCTTCATGTTCTTTAACACCGCTTCATGCTCGTACTATTTTTCAGAACTTTTCCTGCTCCTCATATTTTTCACAGCTTTTGAAGCTTGACATAATTTCACAGCTTTTCAGGCTCTTCATGTTTTTGAATACCGCTTCATGCTCCTCCTATTTTTCAGACCGTTTCATGCTCCTCATATATATGACACATTTTGAGGCTCTTCATAATTTTCACACCTTTTCAGGCTCTTCATGTTTTTGAACTCCTTTTCTTGCTCCTCCGTTATTTCAGACCGTTTCATTCTCCTCATATTTTTGACACATTTTGAAGCACTTCATATTTTTCACACATTTTCAGGCTCTTCATCTTTTTCTACACCGCTTCATGCTCTTCCTATTTTTCAGACCGTTTCATGCTCCTCATATTTTTGACACCTTTTGAAGCTCTTCCTATTTTTCACACCTTTTCAGGTTCTTCATGTTTTTCAACACAACTTCATCCTCCTCGTAACTTTCAGACCGTTTCATGCTCCTCATATTTTTGAAACCTTTTGAAGCTCTTCATATATTTCACACCTCTTCAGGCTCTTCATGTATTTCAACACCGTTTCATGCTACTCCTATTTTTCAGACCGTTTCATGCTCCTCATAGTTTTGACACCTTTTGAAGCTCTTCATATTTTTCACACCTTTTCAGGCTCTTCATGTTTTTGAACACCATTTCATGCTCCTCCTTTTTTCAGACCGTTTCATGCTCCTCATATTTTTGCCACCTTTTGAAGCTCTTCATATTTTTCACACCTTTTCAGGCTCTTCTTGTTTTTCAACACCGCTTCATGCTCCTCCTATTTTTCATACCGTTTCATGCTCCTCATATTATTGACACCTTTTGAAGCTCTTCATATGTTTCACACCTTTTGAAGCTCTTCATGTTTTTTAACACCGTTTCATGCTCCTCCTATTTTTCTGATCGTTTCCCGCTCCTCATATGTTTCACACGTTTTGAAGCTCTTCATGTTTTTTAACACCTTTTCATTCTCCTCGTATATTTCAGACCGTTTCATGCTCCTCATATTTTGACACCTTTTGAAGATCTTCATATTTTTCACACCTTTTCAGGGTCTTCATGTTTTTCTACACCACTTCATGCTCCTCCTATTTTTCAGACAGTTTCCTGCTCCTCATATTTTTGACACCATTTGAAGCTCTTTATATGTTTCACACCTTTTGAAGCTCTTCATGTTTTTTAACACCATTTCATGCTCCTCCTATTTTTCAGACCGTTTCATGCCCCTCATATTTTTGACACCTTTTGAAGCTCTTCATATATTTCACACCTTTTCAGGCTCTTCATGTTCTTTAACACCGCTTCATGCTCCTACTATTTTTCAGACCGTTTCCTGCTCCTCATATTTTTCACATCTTTTGAAGCTTGACATAATTTCACAGCTTTTCAGGCTCTTCATGTTTTTGAATACCGCTTCATGCTCCTCCTATTTTTCAGACCGTTTCATGCTCCTCATATATATGACACCTTTTGAAGCTCTTCATATTTTTCACACCTTTTCAGGCTCTTCATGTTTTTGAACACCGCTTCATGCTCCTCCTATTTTTCAGACCATTCATGCTCCTCATATTTTTGACAACCTTTAAAGCTCTTCATATTTTTCACACCTTTTTTGGCTCTTCATGTTTTTGAACTCCGTTTCTTGCTTCTCCAATATTTCAGACCGTTTCATTCTCCTCATATTTTTGACACCTTTTGAAGCTCTTCATATTTTTCACACCTTTTCAGGCAATTCATGTTTTTCAACACCACTTCATTCTTCTCCTATTTTTCAGACCGTTTCATGCTCCTGATATTTTTGACACCTTTTGAAGCTCTTCATATATTTCCCACTTTTTCAGGCTCATCATGTTTTTCAACACCACTTCATGCTCCTCCTATTTTTCAGGCCGTTTCATGCTCATCTCATTTTTGACACCTTTTGAAGCTCTTCATATTTTTCACACCTTTAGAAGCTCTTCATATTTTTCACACGTTCTCAGGCTCTTCATGTTTTTCAACACCACTTCATGCACCTCCTTTTTTTCAGACCGTTTCATGCTCATCTCATTTTTGACACGTTTTGAAGGTCTTCATATTTTTCACAAATTTTCATGCTCTTCAGGTTTTCGAACACCGGTTCATGCTCCTCCTATTTTTCAGACCGTTTCATGCTTCTCATATTTTTCACACCTTTTGAAGCTCTTCATATTTTTCACACATTTTTAGGCTCTTCACGTTTTTCCACACCACTTCATGCTCCTCCTATTTTTCAGACCGTTTCAAGCTCCTCATGTATTTCACACCATTTGAAGCTCTTCATATTTTTCACACCTTTTCAGGCTCTTCATGTTTTTCAACACCACTTCATGCTCCTCCTATCTTTCAGACCTTTTCATGCTCATCTCATTTTTGACACCTTTTGAAGCTCTTCATATATTTTACACCTTTTGAAGCTCTTCAGAATTTTCACACGTTTTCAGGCTCGTCATGTTTTTCAACACGGCTTCATGCTCCTCCTATTTTTCTGATCGTTTCCCGCTTCTCATATGTTTCACACCTTTTGAAGCTCTTCATGTTTTTTAACACCGTTTCATGCTCCTCCTATTTTTCAGACCGTTTCATGCCCCTCATATTTTTGACACCTTTTGAAGCTCTTCATATATTTCACACCTTTTCAGGCTCTTCATGTTCTTTAACACCGCTTCATGCTCCTACTATTTTTCAGAACTTTTCCTGCTCCTCATATTTTTCACAGCTTTTGAAGCTTGACATAATTTCACAGCTTTTCAGGCTCTTCATGTTTTTGAATACCGCTTCATGCTCCTCCTATTTTTCAGACCGTTTCATGCTCCTCATATATATGACACATTTTGAGGCTCTTCATATTTTTCACACCTTTTCAGGCTCTTCATGTTTTTGAACTCCTTTTCTTGCTCCTCCGTTATTTCAGACCGTTTCATTCTCCTCATATTTTTGACACATTTTGAAGCACTTCATATTTTTCACACATTTTCAGGCTCTTCATCTTTTTCTACACCGCTTCATGCTCCTCCTATTTTTCAGACCGTTTCATGCTCCTCATATTTTTGACACCTTTTGAAGCTCTTCCTATTTTTCACACCTTTTCAGGTTCTTCATGTTTTTCAACACAACTTCATCCTCCTCGTAACTTTCAGACCGTTTCATGCTCCTCATATTTTTGAAACCTTTTGAAGCTCTTCATATATTTCACACCTCTTCAGGCTCTTCATGTATTTCAACACCGTTTCATGCTACTCCTATTTTTCAGACCGTTTCATGCTCCTCATAGTTTTGACACCTTTTGAAGCTCTTCATATTTTTCACACCTTTTCAGGCTCTTCATGTTTTTGAACACCATTTCATGCTCCTCCTTTTTTCAGACCGTTTCATGCTCCTCATATTTTTGCCACCTTTTGAAGCTCTTCATATTTTTCACACCTTTTCAGGCTCTTCTTGTTTTTCAACACCGCTTCATGCTCCTCCTATTTTTCATACCGTTTCATGCTCCTCATATTATTGACACCTTTTGAAGCTCTTCATATGTTTCACACCTTTTGAAGCTCTTCATGTTTTTTAACACCGTTTCATGCTCCTCCTATTTTTCTGATCGTTTCCCGCTCCTCATATGTTTCACACGTTTTGAAGCTCTTCATGTTTTTTAACACCTTTTCATGCTCCTCTATTTTTCAGACCGTTTCATGCTCCTCATATATTTCACATATTTTCAGGCTCTTCATTTTTGTGAACTCCGCTTCATGTTCCTCCTATTTTTTAGACCGTTTCATGCTCCTCATATTTTTGACACCTTTTGAAGCTCTTCATATTTTTCACACCTTTTCAGGCTCTTCACGTTTTTCAACGCCAGTTCATGCTCCTCGTATTTTTCAGACCGTTTCATTCGCCTCATATTTTTGACACCTTTTGAAGCTCTGCCTATTTTTCACACCTTTTCAGGCTCTTCATGATTTTCAACACCGCTTCATGCTCCTCCTATTTATCAGACCGTTTCATGCTCATCTCATTTTTGACATCTTTTGAAGCTCTTCATATTTTTCACACCTTTTGAATCTCTGCATATTTTTCATATTTTTGAAGCTCTTCATATTTTTTCACACGTTTTCAGGCTCTTCATGTTTTTCAATACCACTTCATGCTCCTCCTAGTTTTCAGACCGTTTCATGCTCATCTCATTTTTGACAACTTTTGATGCACTTCATATTTTTCACACCTTTTGAAGCTCTTCGTATATTTCACACCTTTTCAGGCTCTTCATGTTTTCAACACCACTTCATGCTCCTCCTATTTTTCAGACCCTTTCATGCTAAACTAATTTTGACACCTTATAAAGCTCTTCATGTTTTTCACACCTTTTCATGCTCTTTATGTTTTTGAACACCGGTTCATGCTCCTCCTATTTTTCAACCCGTTTCATGCTCCTCCTATTTTTTACACCTTTTGAAGCTCTTCGTATTTTTCACAATTTTTCAGTCTCTCCATTTTTTTGAACACCGCTTCATGCTCCTCCTATTTTTCCAACCGTTTCATGCTCATCTCATTTTTGACACCTTTTGAAGCTCTTCATATTTTTTACACCTTTTGAAGCTCTTCATATTTTTCACACCTATTCAGGCTCTTCATGTTTTTGAACACCGCTTCATGCTCCTCCTATTTTTCAGACGGTTCATGCTCCTCATATTTTTGAGAACTTTTGTAGCTCTTCATATTTTTCACATCTCTTCTGGCTCTTCATGTTTTTGAACTCCGTTTCTTGCTCTTCCAATTTTTTAGACCGTTTCATGCCCCTCATATTTTTGACACCTTTTGAAGCTCTTCATATAAGTCACACATTTTCAGGCTCTTCATGTTTGTCAACACTGCTTCATTCTTCTCCTATTTTTCAGACCGTATCATGCCCCTCATATTTTTGACACCTTTTGAAGCTCTTCATATTTGTCACACATTTTCAGGCTCTTAATGTTTTTCAACACTGCTTCATTCTTCTCCTATTTTTCAGACCGTTTCATGCTCCTCAAATTTTTGACACCTTTTGAAACTCTTCATATGTTTCACACCTTTTGAAGCTCTTCATGTTTTTGAACACCGTTTCATGCTCCTCCTATTTTTCAGACCGTTTCATGCTCCTCATATGTTTGACACCTTTTGAAGCTCTTCATATTTTTCACACCTTTTCAGGCTCTTCATGTTTTTGAACACTGCTTTATGCTCCTCCTATTTTTCAACCCATTTCATGCTCCTCCTATTTTTTACACCTTTTGAAGCTCTTCATATTTTTCACACTTTTTCAGGCTCTTCATGTTTTTCAACACAACTTCATGCTCCTCCTATTTTTCAGACCGTTTCATGCTGCTCATATTTTTGACACCTTTTGAAGCTCTTCATATTTTTCACACCTTTTGAAGCTCTTCATATATTTCACACCTTTTCAGGCTCTTCATGATTTTCAACACCGCTTCATGCTCCTCCTATTTTTCAGACCGTTTCATGCTCCTCATATTGTTGACACCTTTTGAAGCTCTTCATATTTTTCACACCTTTTCAGGCTCTTCATGATTTTCAACACCGATTCATGCTCCTCCTATTTTTCAGACCGTTCATGCTCCTCATATTTTTGACACCTTTTCAAGCTGTTCATATTTTTCACACCTTTTCCGTTTCTACATGTTCTTCAACACAACTTCATGCTCCTCCTATTGTTCAGACCGTTTCATGATCCTCATATTTTTGACACCTTTTGAAGCTCTTCATATGTTTCACACCTTTTGAAGCTCTTCATGTTTTTTAACACAGTTTCATGCTCTTCCTATTTTTCAAACCGTTTCATGCTCCTCATATTTTTGAAACCTATTGAAGCTCTTCATATTTTTCACTCATTTTCCGGGTCTTCATGTTTTATTACACCACTTCATTCTCCTCCTATTTTTCAGACCGTTTCATGCTCGTCATATTTTTGACACCTTTTGAAGCTCTTCATATTTTTCAAATCTTTTCAGGCTCTTCATGTTTTTGAATACCGCTTCATGCTCCTCCTATTTTTCAGACCGTTTCATGCTCCTCATATTTTTGACACCTTTTGAAGCTCTTCATATTTTTCACTCCTTTTCTGGCTCTTTAGGTTTTTGAACACCATTTCTTGCTCCTACTATTTTTCAGACCGTTTCGTGCTCCTCATATTTTAGACACGTTTTGAAGCTCTTCATATTTTTCACACCTTTTCAGGCTCTTCATGTTTTTCAACACCGCTTCATGCTCCTCCTATTTTTCAGACGGTTCATGCTCCTCATATTTTTGAGAACTTTTGTAGCTCTTCATATTTTTCACATCTCTTCTGGCTCTTCATGTTTTTGAACTCCGTTTCTTGCTCTTCCAATTTTTTAGACCGTTTCATGCCCCTCATATTTTTGACACCTTTTGAAGCTCTTCATATTTGTCACACATTTTCAGGCTCTTCATGTTTTTCAACACTGCTTCATTCTTCTCCTATTTTTCAGACCGTATCATGCCCCTCATATTTTTGACACCTTTTGAAGCTCTTCATATTTGTCACACATTTTCAGGCTCTTCATGTTTTTCAACACTGCTTCATTCTTCTCCTATTTTTCAGACCGTTTCATGCTCCTCAAATTTTTGACACCTTTTGAAACTCTTCATATGTTTCACACCTTTTGAAGCTCTTCATGTTTTTGAACACCGTTTAATGCTCCTCCTATTTTTCTGACCGTTTCATGCTCCTCATATGTTTCACAACTTTTGAAGCTCTTCATGTTTTTTAACACCTTTTCATGCTCCTCCTATATTTCAGACAGTTTCATGCTCCTCATATTTTGACACATTTTGAAGCTCTTCATATTTTTCACACCTTTTCAGGGTCTTCATGTTTTGCTACACCACTTCATGCTCCTCCTATTTTTCAGACCGTTTCCTGCTCCTCATATATTTGACACCTTTTGAAGCTCTTTATATGTTTCACACCTTTTGAAGCTCTTCATGTTTTTTAACACCCTTTCATGTTCCTCCTATGTTTCAGACCGTTTCATGCTCCTCATATTTTTGACAACTTTTCAAGCTCTTCATATATTTCACACCTTTTCAGGCTCTTCATGTTCTTTAACACCGCTTCATGCTCCTCCTATTTTTCAGACCATTTCATGCTCCTCATATTTTTCACACGTTTTGAAGCTTGACATAATTTCAGAGCTTTTCAGGCTCTTCATGTTTTTGAACACCTGTTCATGCTCCTCCTATTTTTCAGACCGTTTCATGCTCCTCATATTTTTGACACCTTTTGAAGCTCTTCATATTTTTCACACCTTTTCAGGCTCTTCATGTTTTTCAACACCGCTTCAAGCTCCTCCTATTTTTCAGACCGTTCATGCTCCTCATATTTTTGACAACTTTTGTAGCTCTTCATATTTTTCACACCTTTTCTGGCTCTTCATGTTTTTGAACTCCGTTTCTTGCTCCTACAATTTTTCAGACCGTTTCATGCTCCTCATATTTATGACACCTTTGAAGCTCTTCATATTTGTCACACATTTTCAGGCTATTCATGTTTTTGAACACCGCTTCATGCTCCTCCTGTTTTTCAGACCGTTCATGCTCCTCATATTTTTGACACCTTTTGAAGCTCTTCATATTTTCACACCTTTTCAGATTCTTCATGTTTTTCAACACCGCTTCATGCTCCTCCTATTTTTCAGACTGTTTCATGATCCTCATATTTTTGACACCTTTTGAAGCTCTTCATATTTTTCACACCTTTTCTGGCTCTTCATTTTTTTCAACACCGCTTCATGCTCGTCCTACTTTCCAGACCGTTTCATGCTCTTCTCATTTTGACACCTTTGAAACTCTTCATATTTCTCACAACTTTTAAGCTCTTCATGTTTTTCACTCGTTTTCAGGCTCTTCAAGATTTTCAACACCGCTTCATACTCCTCCCATTTTTCAGACCTTTTCATTTTCCTCCTATTTTTCAGACCGTTTCATGCTCCTCAAATTTTTGACACCTTTTGAAGCTCTTCATATTTTTTCCAACTTTTCAGGCTCTTCATTTTTGTGAAATCCGCTTCATGCTCCTCCTATTTTTTAGATCGTTTCATGCACCTCATATTTTTGACACCTTTTGAAGTTCTTTATATTTTTCACACATTTTCAGGCTCTTCATGTTTTTCAACACCACTTCATGCTCCTCCTATTTTTCAGACCGTTTCATGCTCCTCATATTTTTGACATCTTTTGAAGCTCTTCATATATTTCACACCTTTTCAGGCTCTTCATGCTTTTGAACACCGCTTCATGTTCCTTCTATTTTTCAGAACGTTTCATGCTCCTCATTTTTTTGAACCTTTTGAATCTCTTCATATATTTCACACGTTTTCAGGCTCTTCATGTTTTTGAACACCACTTGTGGTCCTCCTATTTTTCACACCGTTTCATGCTCCTCATATTTTTGACACCTTTTGAAGCTCTTCATATTTTTCACACCATTTCACGCTCTTCATGTTTTTGAACACCGCTTCATGCTCCTCCTATTTTTCAGACCGTTTCTAGCTCCTCCTGTATTTCCAACCTTTTGAAGCTCTTCATATTTTTCACACCATTTCAGGCTCTTCATGTTTTTGAACACCGTTTAATGCTCCTCCTATTTTTCAGACCGTTTCATGCTCCTCATATTTTTGACAACTTTTGAAGCTTTTCATATTTTACCCAGCTTTTCAGGCTCTTCATGTTTTTCAACACCGCTTCATGCTCCTCCTATTTTTCAGACCGTTTCATGCTCCTCATAATTTTCACACCTTTTGAAGCTCTTCATATTTTACACAGCTTTTCCGGTTCTTCATGTTTTTGAACACTGCTTCATACTCCTCCTATTTTTTAGACTGTTTCATGCTCCTCATGTATTTCACACCTTTTGAAGTGCTTCATATATTTCGTATGTTTTCAGGCTCTTCATGTTTTTCAAAACCAATTCATGCTCCTCCTATTTTTCAGACTGTTTCATGCTCCTCATAATTTTGACATCTTTTGAAGCGCTTCATATTTTTCAAACCTTTTCAGGATCTTCATGTTCTTCAACACCGCTTCATGCTCCTCCTATTTTTCAGACCGTTTCATACTCCTCATATTTTTGACACCTTTTGAAGCGCTTCATATTTTTCACACCATTTCAGGCTCTTCATGTTTGTCAACACCACTTCATGCTCCTCCTATTCTTCAGAACTTTTCATGATCCTCATATTTTTGAAATCTTTTGAAGCTCTTCATAATTTTCACACCTTTTCAGACTCTTCATGTTTTTCAACACCGCTTCATGCTCCTCCTATTTTTCAGACCGTTTCATGATCCTCATATTTTTGACACCTTTTGAAGCTCTTCATATTTTTCACACCTTTTCAGGGTCTTCATGTTTTTTACACCGCTTCATGCTCCTCCTATTTTTCAGACCGTTTCATGCTCCTCCTATTTTTGACACCTTTTGAAGCTCTTCATATTTTTCACACCATTTCAGGCTGTTCATGTTTTTGAACACCGTTTAATGCTCCTCCTATTTTTCAAACCGTTTCATGCTCCTCATATTTTTGACACCTTTTGAAGCTCTTCATATTTTACCCACCTTTTCAGGCTCTTCATGTTTTTCAACACTGCTTCATGCTCCTGTTATTTTTCAGACCGTTTCATGCTCTCCATGTATTTCCAACCCTTTGAAGCTCTTCATATTTTTCACACCTTTTCAGGCTCTTCATGTTTTTGAACACAGTTTCATGCTCCTCCTATTATTCAGACCGTTTCATGCTCCTCATAATTTTCACACCTGTTGAAGCTCTTCATATTTTTCACACCTTTTCCAGTTCTTCATGTTTTTGAACACTGCTTCATGCTCCTCCTATTTTTCAACTGTTTCATGCTCCTCATGTATTTCACACCTTTTGAAGTGCTTCATATATTTCGCATGTTTTCAGTCTCTTCATGTTTTTCAAAACCAATTCATGCTCCTCCAATTTTTCAGACTGCTTCATGCTCCTCAAATTTTTGACACCGTTTAAAGCTCTTCATATATTTTCCACCTTTTCAGGCTCTTCATTTTTGTGAACTCCGCTTCATGCTCCTCCTTTTCTTCAGACCGTTTCATGGTCATCTCATTTTTGACATCTCTTGAAGCTCTTCATATTTTTCACACCTTTTGAATCTCTTCATATTTTTCATATTTTTGAAACTCTTCATATTTTTCACACGTTTTGAGGCTCTTCATGTTTTTCAATACCACTTCATGCTCCTCCTATTTTTCAGACCGTTTCATGCTCATCTCATTTTTGACACCTTTTGATGCACTTCATATTTTTCACACCTTTTGAAGCTCTTCGTATATTTCACACCTTTTCAGGCTCTTCATGTTTTCAACACAACTTCATGCTCCTCCTATTTCTCAGACCTTTCATTCTAAACTAATTTTGACACCTTATGAAGCTCTTCATGTTTTTCACACCTTTTCATGCTCTTTATGTTTTTGAACACCGGTTCATGCTCCTCCTATTTTTCAACCCGTTTCACGCTCCTCCTATTTTTTACACCTTTTGAAGCTCTTCATATTTTTCACAATTTTTCAGTTTCTGCATATTTTGAACACCGCTTCATGCTCCTCCTATTTTTTAGACCGTTTCATGCTCATCTCATTTTTGACACATTTTGAAGCTCTTCATATTTTTTACACCTTTTGAAGCTCTTCATATTTTTCACACCTTTTCAGGCTCTTCATGTTTTTGAACATCGCTTCATGCTCGTCCTTTTTGCAGACCGTTTCATGCTCCTCATATTTTTGGTACCTTTTGAAGCTCTTCATATTTTTCACACCTTTTCACGCTCTTCATGTTTTTCAACACCACTTCATGCTCCTCCTATTTTTCAGACCGTTTCATACTCCTCATATATTTGACACCTTTTGAAGCTCTTCATATTTTTCACACCGTTTCAGGCTCCTCCTGTTTTTGAACACCGTTTCATGCTCCTCCGATTTTTCAGACCGTTTCATGCTCCTCATATTTTTGACACCTATTGAAGCTCTTCATATTTTTCACACCTTTTCAGGCTCTTCAAGTTTTTGAACAATGCTACAATGCTCCTCCTATTTTTCAGACCGTTTCATGCTCCTCATATTTTTGACACCTTTTGAAGCTCTTCATATTTTTCACACCTTTTGAAGCTCTTCATATTTTTCACACCTTTTCAGGCTCCTCATGTTTTTCAACACCGCTTCATGCTCCTCCTATTTATCAGACCGTTTCATGCTCCTCTCATTTCTGAAATCTTTTGAAGCTCTTCATATATTTCACACTTTTTCAGGCTCTTCAAGTTTTTCAACACCACTTCATGCTTCTCCTAGTTCTCAGACCGTTTCATGCTCATCTCATTTTTGACAGCATTTGAAGCTCTTCATATTTTTCACAACTTTTGAAGCTCTTCATATTTTTCACACCTTTTCAGGCTCCTCATGTTTTTCAACACCGCTTCATGCTCCTCCTATTTTTCAGACCGTTTCATGCTCCTCTCATTTCTGAAATCTTTTGAAGCTCTTCATATATTTCACACTTTTTCAGGCTCTTCATGTTTTTCAACACCACTACATGCTTCTCCTATTTCTCAGACCGTTTCATGCTCATCTCATTTTTGACAGCATTTGAAGCTCTTCATATTTTTCACAACTTTTGAAGCTCTTCATATTTTTCACACCTTTTCAGGCTCCTCATGTTTTTCAACACCGCTTCATGCTCCTCCTATTTTTCAGAACGTTTCATGCTCCTCTCATTTCTGAAATCTTTTGAAGCTCTTCATATATTTCACACATTTTCAGGCTCTTAATGTTTTTCAACACCACTTCATGCTCCTCCTATTTTTCAGACCGTTTCATGCTCATCTAATTTTTGACACCTTCTGAAGCTCTTCATAGTTTTCACAAATTTTCAGGCTCTTCATATTTTTGAACACCGCTTCATGCTCCTCCTATTTTTCAGACCGTTTCATGCTTCTCTTATTTTTGACACGTTTTGAGGCTCTTCATATATTTCACACCTTTTCAGGCTCTTCATGTTTTTGAACACCGCTTCATGCTCCTCCTATTTTTCAGACCATTTCATGCTCCTCATATTTTGACACCTTTTGAAGCTCTTCATATTTTTCACACCTTTTCAGGCTGTTCATTTTTTTGAACAGCGTTTCATGCTCCTCCTATATTTCAGACCGTTTCATGCTCCACATATTTTTGACACCTTTTGAAGCTCTTCATATTTTTCACCCCTTTTCAGGCTCTTCATGTTCTTCAACACAACTTCATGCCCCTCCTATTTTTCAGACCGTTTCATGCTCATCTCATTTTTCACAGCTTTTGAAGCTCTTCATATATTTCAAACCTTTTGAGGCTCTCCATATTTTTCACACCTTTTCTGGCTCTTCAGGTTTTTGAACACCGTTTCATGAAGCTCCTATTTTTCAGACCGTTTCATGCTTCTCATATTTTTGACACGTTTTGAAGCTCTTCATATTTTTCTCACCTTTTCAGGCTCTTCATGTTTTTCAACACCGCTTCATTTTCTTCCTATTTTTCAGACCGTTTCATGCTCCCATATTTTTGACACCTTTTGAAGCTCTTCATATTTTTCACAGCTTTTCATGCTCTTCATGTTTTTCAACACCGCTTCATGATCCTCCAATTTTTCAGACCGTTTCATGCTCCTCATATTTGAGACATCTTTTGAAGCTTTTCATATTTTTCACACCTTTTAGGCTCTTCATGTTTTTCACACCATTTCAGGCTCTTCATGTTTTTGAACACGGCTTCATGCTCTTCCTATTTTTCAGACTGTTTCATGCTCCTCATATTTTTGACACCTTTTGAAACTCTTCATATTTTTCACACATTTTCTGGCTCGTCATGTTTGTGAACACCGCTTCATGCTCCTCCTATTTTTCAGATCGTTTCATGCTCCTCATATTTTTGACAACTTTTGAAGCTCTTCATATTTTTAACACCTTTTCAGGCTCTTCATGCTTTTGAACACCGTTTCATGCTGCTCCTATTTTTCAGACCGTTTCATACTCCTCATAGTTTTGACACCTTTTGAAGCTCTTCATATTTTTCACACCTTTTCAGGCTCTTCATGTTTTTCAACACCGCTTCATGCTCCTCCTATTTTTCAGACCGATTCATGCTCCTCAAGTATTTCACACCTTGAGGCTCTTCATATTTTTCACAGCTTTTCAGGCTCTTCATGTTTTTGAACACCGTTTCATGCTCCTCCTATTTTTCAGACCCTTTCATGCTCCTCATATTTTTGACACATTTTGAAGGTCTTCATATTTTTCACAACTTTTCAGGCTCTTCATGTTTTTCAACACCACATCATGCTCCACCTATTTTTCAGACCTTTTCATGCTCATCTCATTTTTGACACCATTTTAAGCTCTTCATATTTTTCACACCTTTTGAAGCTCTTCATATTTTTCACACATTTTTACGCTCTTCATGATTTTCAACACCGCTTCTTGATCCACCTATTTTTCAGACCGTTTCATGCTCCTCATATTTTTGACACCTTTTGAAGCTCTTCATATTTTACACACATTTTCATGCTCTTCATATTTTGGAACACCGCTTCATGCTCCTCCTATTTTTCAGACCGTTTCATTCTCCTCATATTGTTGTCACCTTTTGAAGCTCTTCATATTTTTCACACGTTATCAGGCTCTTCATGTTTTTCAACACCGCTTCAAGCTCCTCCTATTTTTCAGACCTTTTCATGCTCCTCATATTTTTGACACCTTTTGAAGCTCTTCATATTTTTCACACCTTTTCAGGCTCTTCAATTTTTTCAACAATGTTACAATGCTCGTCCTATTTTTCAGACCGTTTCATGCTCCTCATATTTTTGGCACCTTTTGAAGCTCTTCATATTTTTCACACCTTTTGAAGCTCTTCATATATTTCACACTTTTTCAAGCTCTTCATGTTGTTCAACACCACTTCATGCTTCTCCTATTTCTCAGACCGTTTCATGCTCATCTCATTTTTGACAGCTTTTGAAGTTCTTCATATTTTTCACATCTTTTGAAACTATTCATATTTTTCACACCTTTTCAGGCTCTTCGTGATTTTCAAACCCGTTTCATGCTCGTCCTATTTTTCAGACCGTTTCATGCTCCTCATATTTTTGACCTCTGTGGAACCTCCTAATATTTTTCACACCTTTTGAAGCTCTTCATATATTTCACACTTTTTCAGGCTCTTCATGTTTTTCAACACCACTTCATGTTAGTCCTATTTTTCAGACCGTTTCATGCTCATCTCATTTTTGACACCTTTTGAAGCTCTTCATATTTTTCACACCTTTTGAAGCTCTTCATATATTTCACACCTTTTCAGGCTCTTCATGTTTATGAACATCGCTTCATGCTCCTCCTATAATTCAGACGGTTTCATGCTCCTCATGTATTTCACTCATTTTGAAGCTCTTCATATTTTTCACACGTTTTCAGGCTCTTCATGATTTTCAACCCCACTTCATGCTCCTCCTATTTTTCAGACCGTTTCATGTTCCTCATATTTTTGACACCTTTTGAAGCTCTTCATATTTTGTACACCTTTTCAGGCTCTTCATGTTTTTCAACACCGCTTCATGCTCCTCTTATTTTTCAGAGCATTTCGTGCTCCTCATATTTTTCACAGCTTTTGAAGCTCTTCATATTTTTCACACCTTTTCAGGCTCGTCATGTTTTTCAACACCACGTCATGCTCCTCCTATATTTCAGACCCTTTCATGCTCCTCATATTTTTGACACCTTTTGAAGCTCTTCATATTTTTCACACCGTTTCAGGCTCCTCCTGTTTTTGAACACCGTTTCATGCTCCTCCGATTTTTCAGACCGTTTCATGCTCCTCATATTTTTGACACCTATTGAAGCTCTTCATATTTTTCACACCTTTTCAGGCTCTTCAAGTTTTTGAACAATGCTACAATGCTCCTCCTATTTTTCAGACCGTTTCATGCTCCTCATATTTTTGACACCTTTTGAAGCTCTTCATATTTTTCACACCTTTTGAAGCTCTTCATATTTTTCACACCTTTTCAGGCTCCTCATGTTTTTCAACACCGCTTCATGCTCCTCCTATTTTTCAGACCGTTTCATGCTCCTCTCATTTCTGAAATCTTTTGAAGCTCTTCATATATTTCACACTTTTTCAGGCTCTTCATGTTTTTCAACACCACTACATGCTTCTCCTATTTCTCAGACCGTTTCATGCTCATCTCATTTTTGACAGCATTTGAAGCTCTTCATATTTTTCACAACTTTTGAAGCTCTTCATATTTTTCACACCTTTTCAGGCTCCTCATGTTTTTCAACACCGCTTCATGCTCCTCCTATTTTTCAGAACGTTTCATGCTCCTCTTATTTCTGAAATCTTTTGAAGCTCTTCATATATTTCACACATTTTCAGGCTCTTAATGTTTTTCAACACCACTTCATGCTCCTCCTATTTTTCAGACCGTTTCATGCTCATCTAATTTTTGACACCTTCTGAAGCTCTTCATAGTTTTCACAAATTTTCAGGCTCTTCATATTTTTGAACACCGCTTCATGCTCCTCCTATTTTTCAGACCGTTTCATGCTCCTCATGTATTTCACACATTTTGAAGCTCCTCATATTTTACGCACTTTTTCAGGCTCGTCATGACTTTCAACACCACTTCATGCTCCTCCTATTTTCAGACCGTTTTTGCTCCTCATTTATTTGACACCTTTTGAAGCTCTTCATATATTTCACACCATTTCAGGCTCTTCAAATTTTTGAACACCACTTCATGCTCCTCCTATTTTTCAGACCGTTTCATGCTCATCTAATTTTTGACACCTTTTGAAGATCTTCATATATTTCACACCTTTTGAAGCTCTTCATATTTTTCACATTTTTGAAGCTCTTCAAATTTTTAACACGTTTTCAGGCTCTTCATGTTTTTGAACACCGCTTCATGCTCCTCATATATTTCAGACCGTTTCATGCTCCTCATATTTGTGACACGTTTTGAAGCTCTTCGTATTTTTCACACATTTTCAGGCTCTTCATGTTTTTCAACATGACTTCATGCTCCTCTTATTTTTCAGACCGTTTCATGCTCCTCGTATTTTTCACACCTTTTGAAATCTTCATATACTTCACACCTTTTCAGGTTCTTCATTTTTTTGAAAAGAACTACATGCTCCTTCTATTTCTCAGGCCGTTTCATGGTCATCTCATTTTTGACACCTTTTGAAGCTCTTCATATTTTTCAACACCGCATCATGCTCCTCCTATTTTTCAGACAGTTTCATGCTCCTCATATTTTGACACCTTTTGAAGCTCTTCATATTTTTCACACCTTTTCAGGCTGTTCATTTTTTTGAACACCGTTTCATGCTCCTCCTATATTTCAGACCGTTTCATGCTCCACATATTTTTGACACCTTTTGAAGCTCTTCATATTTTTCACCCCTTTTCAGGCTCTTCATGTTCTTCAACACAACTTCATGCCCCTCCTATTTTTCAGACCGTTTCATGCTCATCTCATTTTTCACAGCTTTTGAAGCTCTTCATATATTTCAAACCTTTTGAGGCTCTCCATATTTTTCACAGCTTTTCAGGCTCTTCATGTTTTTGAACACCGTTTCATGCTCCTCCTATTTTTCAGACCCTTTCATGCTCCTCATATTTTTGACACATTTTGAAGGTCTTCATATTTTTCACAACTTTTCAGGCTCTTCATGTTTTTCAACACCACATCATGCTCCAACTATTTTTCAGACCTTTTCATGCTCATCTCATTTTTGACACCATTTTAAGCTCTTCATATTTTTCACACCTTTTGAAGCTCTTCATATTTTTCACACGTTTTTACGCTCTTCATGTTTTTCAACACCGCTTCTTGATCCACCTATTTTTCAGACCGTTTCATGCTCCTCATATTTTTGAGACATTTTGAAGCTCTTCATATTTTACACACATTTTCATGCTCTTCATATTTTGGAACACCGCTTCATGCTCCTCCTATTTTTCAGACCGTTTCATTCTCCTCATATTGTTGTCACCTTTTGAAGCTCTTCATATTTTTCACACGTTATCAGGCTCTTCATGTTTTTCAACACCGCTTCAAGCTCCTCCTATTTTTCAGACCTTTTCATGCTCCTCATATTTTTGACACCTTTTGAAGCTCTTCATATTTTTCACACCTTTTCAGGCTCTTCAATTTTTTCAACAATGTTACAATGCTCGTCCTATTTTTCAGACCGTTTCATGCTCCTCATATTTTTGACACCTTTTGAAGCTCTTCATATTTTTCACACCTTTTGAAGCTCTTCATATATTTCACACTTTTTCAAGCTCTTCATGTTGTTCAACACCACTTCATGCTTCTTCAATTTCTCAGACCGTTTCATGCTCATCTCATTTTTGACAGCTTTTGAAGTTCTTCATATTTTTCACATCTTTTGAAACTATTCATATTTTTCACACCTTTTCAGGCTCTTCATGTTTTTCAACACCGCTTCATGATCCTCCAATTTTTCAGACCGTTTCATGCTCCTCATATTTGTGACATCTTTTGAAGCTTTTCTTATTTTTCACACCTTTTAGGCTTTTCATGTTTTTAAGCACCACTTCATGCTCCTCCTATTTCTCAGACAGTTTCATGCTCCTCATATTGTGGACACTTTTTGAAGCTCTTCATATTTTTCACATCTTTTCAGGCTCTTCATGTTTTTCAACACCACTTCATGCTCGTCCTATTTTACAAACTGTTACATGCTCCTCATATTTTTGACACCTTTTGAATCTCTTCATATATTTCACACCTTTTCAGGCTCTTCATGTTTTTCAACACCACATCATGCTCCACCTATTTTTCAGACCGTTTCATGCTCATCTCATTTTTGACACCTTTTGAAGCTCTTCAAATTTTTCACACCTTTTGAAGCTCTTCATATTTTTCACAAGTTTTCCGATCTTCATGTTTCTCAACACTGCTTCTTGATCCTCCTATTTTTCAGACCGTTTCATGCTCCTCATATTTTTGACACGTTTTGAAACTCTTCATATTTTACACACATTTTCAGGCTTTTCATGTTTTTGAACACCGCTTCAGTCTCCTCCTAATTTTCACACCTTTTGAATCTCTTCATATATTTCACACCTTTTCAGGCTCTTCATGTTTTTCAACACCACATCATGCTCCTCCTATTTCTCAGACCGTTTCATGCTCCTCATATTTTTGACACCTTTTGTAGCTCTTCATATTTTTCACACCTTTTCAGGCTCTTCATGTTTTTCAACACCGTTTCATGCTCCTCCTATTTTCAGACCGTTTCTTGCTCCTCATAATTTTGACACCTTTGAATGTCTTCATATTTTTCACACCTTTTGAAGCTGTTCATATTTTTCACACCTTTTCAGGCTCTTCATGTTTTTCTACACCGCTTCATGCTCCTCCTATTTTTCAGACTGTTTCATGATCCTCTTATTTTTGACACCTTTTTAAGCTCTTCATACTTTTCAGAACTTTTCAGGTTCTTCATGTTTTTGAACAGCGTTTCATGCTCCTCCTATTTTTCAGACCGTTTCATGCTCCCCATATATTTGACACCTTTTGACGCTCTTCATATTTTTCACACCTTTTCAGGGTCTTCATGTTTTTCTACACCACTTCATGCTCCTCCTATTTTTCAGAACGTTTCATGCTCCTTATATTTTTCACACCTTTTGAAGCTCTTCATACTTTTCAGAACTTTTCAGGTTCTTCATGTTTTTGAACAGCGTTTCATGCTCCTCCTATTTTTCAGACCGTTTCATGCTCCCCATATATTTGACACCTTTTGACGCTCTTCATATTTTTCACACCTTTTCAGGGTCTTCATGTTTTTCTACACCACTTCATGCTCCTCCTATTTTTCAGACCGTTTCCTGCTCCTCATATATTTGACACCTTTTGAAGCTCTTTATATGTTTCACACCTTTTGAAGCTCTTCATGTTTTTTAACACCCTTTCATGTTCCTCCTATGTTTCAGACCATATCATGCTCCTCATATTTTTGACACCTTTTCAAGCTCTTCATATATTTCACAACTTTTCAGGCTCTTCATGTTCTTTAACACCGCTTCATGCTCCTCCTATTTTTCAGACCGTTTCATGCTCCTCATATTTTTCACACGTTTTGAAGCTTGACATAATTTCAGAGCTTTTCAGGCTCTTCATGTTTTTGAATACCTCTTCATGCTGCTCCTATTTTTCAGACCGTTTCATGCTCCTCATATTTTTGACACCTTTTGAAGCTCTTCATATTTTTCACACCTTTTCAGGCTCTTCATGTTTTTCAACACCGCTTCATGCTCCTCCTATTTTTCAGACCTTTCATGCTCCTCATATTTTTGACAACTTTTGTAGCTCTTCATATTTTTCACGCGTTTTCTGGCTCTTCATGTTTTTCAACAGCGCTTCATGCTCCTCCAATTTTTCAGACCGTTTCATGCTCCTCATATTTATGACACCTTTGAAGCTCTTCATATTTGTCACACATTTTCAGGCTATTCATGTTTTTGAACACCACTTCATGCTCCTCCTGTTTTTCAGACCGTTCATGCTCCTCATATTTTTGACACCTTTTGAAGCTCTTCATATTTTTCACACCTTTTCAGGTTCTTCATGTTTTTCAACAACGCTTCATGCTCCTCCTATTTTTCAGACCGTTTCATGATCCTCATATTTTTGACACCTTTTGAAGATCTTCATATTTTTCACATCTTTTCAGGCTCTTCATGTTTTTTAACACCTTTTCATGCTCCTGCTATATTTCAGACAGTTTCATGCTCCTCATATTTTGACACCTTTTGAAGCTCGTCATATATTTCACACCTTTTCAGGGTCTTCATGTTTTTCTACACCAGTTCATGCTCCCCCTATTTTTCACACCGTTTCATGCTCCTCAAATTTCTGACACCTTTTGAAGCTCTTCATATTTTTCAAATCTTTTCAGGCTCTTCATGTTTTTGAATACCGCTTCATGCTCCTCCTATTTTTCAGACCGTTCATGCTCCTCATATTTTTGACACCATTTCAAGCTGTTCATATTTTTCACACCTTTTCAGTTTCTACATGTTCTTCAACACAACTTCATGCTCCTCCTATTGTTCAGACCGTTTCATGATCCTCATATTTTTGACACCTTTTGAAATTCTTCATATGTTTCACACCTTTTGAAGCTCTTCATGTTTTTTAACACAGTTTCATGCTCTTCCTATTTTTCAAACCGTTTCATGCTCCTCATATTTTTGAAACCTATTGAAGCTCTTCATATTTTTCACTCATTTTCCGGGTCTTCATGTTTTATTACACCACTTCATTCTCCTCCTATTTTTCAGACCGTTTCATGCTCGTCATATTTTTGACACCTTTTGAAGCTCTTCATATTTTTCAAATCTTTTCAGGCTCTTCATGTTTTTGAATACCGCTTCATGCTCCTCCTATTTTTCAGACCGTTTCGTGCTCCTCATATTTTTGACACGTTTTGAAGCTCTTCATATTTTTCACATCTCTTCTGGCTCTTCATGTTTTTGAACTCCGTTTCTTGCTCTTCCAATTTTTTAGACCGTTTCATGCCCCTCATATTTTTGACACCTTTTGAAGCTCTTCATATTTGTCACACATTTTCAGGCTCTTCATGTTTTTCAACACTGCTTCATTCTTCTCCTATTTTTCAGACCGTTTCATGCTCCTCATATGTTTCACACCTTTTGAAGCTCTTCATGTTTTTTAACACCTTTTCATGCTCCTCCTATATTTCAGACAGTTTCATGCTCCTCATATTTTGACACATTTTGAAGCTCTTCATATTTTTCACACCTTTTCAGGGTCTTCATGTTTTTCTACACCACTTCATGCTCCTCCTATTTTTCAGACCGTTTCCTGCTCCTCATATATTTGACACCTTTTGAAGCTCTTTATATGTTTCACACCTTTTGAAGCTCTTCATGTTTTTTAACACCCTTTCATGTTCCTCCTATGTTTCAGACCATATCATGCTCCTCATATTTTTGACACCTTTTCAAGCTCTTCATATATTTCACAACTTTTCAGGCTCTTCATGTTCTTTAACACCGCTTCATGCTCCTCCTATTTTTCAGACCGTTTCATGCTCCTCATATTTTTCACACGTTTTGAAGCTTGACATAATTTCAGAGCTTTTCAGGCTCTTCATGTTTTTGAATACCTCTTCATGCTGCTCTAATTTTTCAGACCGTTTCATGCTCCTCATATTTTTGACACCTTTTGAAGCTCTTCATATTTTTCACACCTTTTCAGGCTCTTCATGTTTTTGAACATCACTTCATGCTCTTCCTAATTTTCAGACTGTTTCATGCTACTCATATTTTTGACACCTTTTGAAACTCTTCACATCTTTCACACCTTTTCAGGCTCTTCATGTTTTTCAACAGCGCTTCATGCTCCTCCTATTTTTCAGAACGTTTCATGCTCCTTATATTTTTCACACCTTTTGAAGCTCTTCATACTTTTCAGAACTTTTCAGGTTCTTCATGTTTTTGAACAGCGTTTCATGCTCCTCCTATTTTTCAGACCGTTTCATGCTCCCCATATATTTGACACCTTTTGACGCTCTTCATATTTTTCACACCTTTTAAGGCTCTTCATATTTTGAACACCGCTTCATGCTCCTCCTATTTTTCAGACCGTTTCATGCTCCTCAAATTCCTGACACCTTTTGAAGCTCTTCATATTTTTCAAATCTTTTCAGGCTCTTCATGTTTTTGAATACCGCTTCATGCTCCTCCATTTTTCAGACCGTTCATGCTCCTCATATTTTTGACACCATTTCAAGCTGTTCATATTTTTCACACCTTTTCAGTTTCTACATGTTCTTCAACACAACTTCATGCTCCTCCTATTGTTCAGACCGTTTCATGATCCTCATATTTTTGACACCTTTTGAAACTCTTCATATGTTTCACACCTTTTCAGGCTCTTCATGTTTTTCAACAGCGCTTCATGCTCCTCCTATTTTTCAGAACGTTTCATGCTCCTTATATTTTTCACACCTTTTGAAGCTCTTCATACTTTTCAGAACTTTTCAGGTTCTTCATGTTTTTGAACAGCGTTTCATGCTCCTCCTATTTTTCAGACCGTTTCATGCTCCCCATATATTTGACACCTTTTGACGCTCTTCATATTTTTCACACCTTTTCAGGGTCTTCATGTTTTTCTACACCACTTCATGCTCCTCCTATTTTTCAGACCGTTTCCTGCTCCTCATATACTTGACACCTTTTGAAGCTCTTTATATGTTTCACACCTTTTGAAGCTCTTCATGTTTTTTAACACCCTTTCATGTTCCTCCTATGTTTCAGACCATATCATGCTCCTCATATTTTTGACACCTTTTCAAGCTCTTCATATATTTCACAACTTTTCAGGCTCTTCATGTTCTTTAACACCGCTTCATGCTCCTCCTATTTTTCAGACCGTTTCATGCTCCTCATATTTTTCACACGTT
Source organism: Dama dama (assembly GCF_033118175.1). Taxonomy (NCBI): domain Eukaryota; kingdom Metazoa; phylum Chordata; class Mammalia; order Artiodactyla; family Cervidae; genus Dama; species Dama dama. The sequence continues at coordinate 2,642,839 of NW_026870888.1, forward strand.
TTGAAGCTTGACATAATTTCAGAGCTTTTCAGGCTCTTCATGTTTTTGAATACCTCTTCATGCTGCTCCTATTTTTCAGACCGTTTCATGCTCCTCATATTTTTGACACCTTTTGAAGCTCTTCATATTTTTCACACCTTTTCAGGCTCTTCATGTTTTTCAACACCGCTTCATGCTCCTCCTATTTTTCAGACCGTTCATGCTCCTCATATTTTTGACAACTTTTGTAGCTCTTCATATTTTTCACACGTTTTCTGGCTCTTCATGTTTTTGAACTCCGTTTCTTGCTCCTCCAATTTTTCAGACCGTTTCATGCTCCTCATATTTATGACACCTTTGAAGCTCTTCATATTTGTCACACATTTTCAGGCTATTCATGTTTTTGAACACCACTTCATGCTCCTCCTGTTTTTCAGACCGTTCATGCTCCTCATATTTTTGACACCTTTTGAAGCTCTTCATATTTTTCACACCTTTTCAGGTTCTTCATGTTTTTCAACAACGCTTCATGCTCCTCCTATTTTTCAGACCGTTTCATGATCCTCATATTTTTGACACCTTTTGAAGATCTTCATATTTTTCACATCTTTTCAGGCTCTTCATGTTTTTTAACACCTTTTCATGCTCCTGCTATATTTCAGACAGTTTCATGCTCCTCATATTTTGACACCTTTTGAAGCTCGTCATATATTTCACACCTTTTCAGGGTCTTCATGTTTTTCTACACCAGTTCATGCTCCCCCTATTTTTCACACCGTTTCATGCTCCTCAAATTTCTGACACCTTTTGAAGCTCTTCATATTTTTCAAATCTTTTCAGGCTCTTCATGTTTTTGAATACCGCTTCATGCTCCTCCTATTTTTCAGACCGTTCATGCTCCTCATATTTTTGACACCATTTCAAGCTGTTCATATTTTTCACACCTTTTCAGTTTCTACATGTTCTTCAACACAACTTCATGCTCCTCCTATTGTTCAGACCGTTTCATGATCCTCATATTTTTGACACCTTTTGAAATTCTTCATATGTTTCACACCTTTTGAAGCTCTTCATGTTTTTTAACACAGTTTCATGCTCTTCCTATTTTTCAAACCGTTTCATGCTCCTCATATTTTTGAAACCTATTGAAGCTCTTCATATTTTTCACTCATTTTCCGGGTCTTCATGTTTTATTACACCACTTCATTCTCCTCCTATTTTTCAGACCGTTTCATGCTCGTCATATTTTTGACACCTTTTGAAGCTCTTCATATTTTTCAAATCTTTTCAGGCTCTTCATGTTTTTGAATACCGCTTCATGCTCCTCCTATTTTTCAGACCGTTTCGTGCTCCTCATATTTTTGACACGTTTTGAAGCTCTTCATATTTTTCACATCTCTTCTGGCTCTTCATGTTTTTGAACTCCGTTTCTTGCTCTTCCAATTTTTTAGACCGTTTCATGCCCCTCATATTTTTGACACCTTTTGAAGCTCTTCATATTTGTCACACATTTTCAGGCTCTTCATGTTTTTCAACACTGCTTCATTCTTCTCCTATTTTTCAGACCGTTTCATGCTCCTCATATGTTTCACACCTTTTGAAGCTCTTCATGTTTTTTAACACCTTTTCATGCTCCTCCTATATTTCAGACAGTTTCATGCTCCTCATATTTTGACACATTTTGAAGCTCTTCATATTTTTCACACCTTTTCAGGGTCTTCATGTTTTTCTACACCACTTCATGCTCCTCCTATTTTTCAGACCGTTTCCTGCTCCTCATATATTTGACACCTTTTGAAGCTCTTTATATGTTTCACACCTTTTGAAGCTCTTCATGTTTTTTAACACCCTTTCATGTTCCTCCTATGTTTCAGACCATATCATGCTCCTCATATTTTTGACACCTTTTCAAGCTCTTCATATATTTCACAACTTTTCAGGCTCTTCATGTTCTTTAACACCGCTTCATGCTCCTCCTATTTTTCAGACCGTTTCATGCTCCTCATATTTTTCACACGTTTTGAAGCTTGACATAATTTCAGAGCTTTTCAGGCTCTTCATGTTTTTGAATACCTCTTCATGCTGCTCTAATTTTTCAGACCGTTTCATGCTCCTCATATTTTTGACACCTTTTGAAGCTCTTCATATTTTTCACACCTTTTCAGGCTCTTCATGTTTTTGAACATCACTTCATGCTCTTCCTAATTTTCAGACTGTTTCATGCTACTCATATTTTTGACACCTTTTGAAACTCTTCACATCTTTCACACCTTTTCAGGCTCTTCATGTTTTTCAACAGCGCTTCATGCTCCTCCTATTTTTCAGAACGTTTCATGCTCCTTATATTTTTCACACCTTTTGAAGCTCTTCATACTTTTCAGAACTTTTCAGGTTCTTCATGTTTTTGAACAGCGTTTCATGCTCCTCCTATTTTTCAGACCGTTTCATGCTCCCCATATATTTGACACCTTTTGACGCTCTTCATATTTTTCACACCTTTTAAGGCTCTTCATATTTTGAACACCGCTTCATGCTCCTCCTATTTTTCAGACCGTTTCATGCTCCTCAAATTCCTGACACCTTTTGAAGCTCTTCATATTTTTCAAATCTTTTCAGGCTCTTCATGTTTTTGAATACCGCTTCATGCTCCTCCATTTTTCAGACCGTTCATGCTCCTCATATTTTTGACACCATTTCAAGCTGTTCATATTTTTCACACCTTTTCAGTTTCTACATGTTCTTCAACACAACTTCATGCTCCTCCTATTGTTCAGACCGTTTCATGATCCTCATATTTTTGACACCTTTTGAAACTCTTCATATCTTTCACACCTTTTCAGGCTCTTCATGTTTTTCAACAGCGCTTCATGCTCCTCCTATTTTTCAGAACGTTTCATGCTCCTTATATTTTTCACACCTTTTGAAGCTCTTCATACTTTTCAGAACTTTTCAGGTTCTTCATGTTTTTGAACAGCGTTTCATGCTCCTCCTATTTTTCAGACCGTTTCATGCTCCCCATATATTTGACACCTTTTGACGCTCTTCATATTTTTCACACCTTTTCAGGGTCTTCATGTTTTTCTACACCACTTCATGCTCCTCCTATTTTTCAGACCGTTTCCTGCTCCTCATATACTTGACACCTTTTGAAGCTCTTTATATGTTTCACACCTTTTGAAGCTCTTCATGTTTTTTAACACCCTTTCATGTTCCTCCTATGTTTCAGACCATATCATGCTCCTCATATTTTTGACACCTTTTCAAGCTCTTCATATATTTCACAACTTTTCAGGCTCTTCATGTTCTTTAACACCGCTTCATGCTCCTCCTATTTTTCAGACCGTTTCATGCTCCTCATATTTTTCACACGTTTTGAAGCTTGACATAATTTCAGAGCTTTTCAGGCTCTTCATGTTTTTGAATACCTCTTCATGCTGCTCCTATTTTTCAGACCGTTTCATGCTCCTCATATTTTTGACACCTTTTGAAGCTCTTCATATTTTTCACACCTTTTCAGGCTCTTCATGTTTTTCAACACCGCTTCATGCTCCTCCTATTTTTCAGACCGTTCATGCTCCTCATATTTTTGACAACTTTTGTAGCTCTTCATATTTTTCACACGTTTTCTGGCTCTTCATGTTTTTGAACTCCGTTTCTTGCTCCTCCAATTTTTCAGACCGTTTCATGCTCCTCATATTTATGACACCTTTGAAGCTCTTCATATTTGTCACACATTTTCAGGCTATTCATGTTTTTGAACACCACTTCATGCTCCTCCTGTTTTTCAGACCGTTCATGCTCCTCATATTTTTGACACCTTTTGAAGCTCTTCATATTTTTCACACCTTTTCAGGTTCTTCATGTTTTTGAACAGCGTTTCATGCTCCTCCTATTTTTCAGACCGTTTCATGCTCCCCATATATTTGACACCTTTTGACGCTCTTCATATTTTTCACACCATTTAAGGCTCTTCATATTTTGAACACCGCTTCATGCTCCTCCTATTTTTCAGACCGTTTCATGCTCCTCAAATTTCTGACACCTTTTGAAGCTCTTCATATTTTTCAAATCTTTTCAGGCTCTTCATGTTTTTGAATACCGCTTCATGCTCCTCCATTTTTCAGACCGTTCATGCTCCTCATATTTTTGACACCATTTCAAGCTGTTCATATTTTTCACACCTTTTCAGTTTCTACATGTTCTTCAACACAACTTCATGCTCCTCCTATTGTTCAGACCGTTTCATGATCCTCATATTTTTGACACCTTTTGAAGCTCTTCATATGTTTCACACCTTTTGAAGCTCTTCATGTTTTTTAACACAGTTTCATGCTCTTCCTATTTTTCAAACCGTTTCATGCTCCTCATATTTTTGAAACCTATTGAAGCTCTTCATATTTTTCACTCATTTTCCGGGTCTTCATGTTTTATTACACCACTTCATTCTCCTCCTATTTTTCAGACCGTTTCATGCTCCTCATATTTTTGACACGTTTTGAAGCTCTTCATATTTTTCACATCTCTTCTGGCTCTTCATGTTTTTGAACTCCGTTTCTTGCTCTTCCAATTTTTTAGACCGTTTCATGCCCCTCATATTTTTGACACCTTTTGAAGCTCTTCATATTTGTCACACATTTTCAGGCTCTTCATGTTTTTCAACACTGCTTCATTCTTCTCCTATTTTTCAGACCGTTTCATGCTCCTCATATGTTTCACACCTTTTGAAGCTCTTCATGTTTTTTAACACCTTTTCATGCTCCTCCTATATTTCAGACAGTTTCATGCTCCTCATATTTTGACACATTTTGAAGCTCTTCATATTTTTCACACCTTTTCAGGGTCTTCATGTTTTTCTACACCACTTCATGCTCCTCCTATTTTTCAGACCGTTTCCTGCTCCTCATATATTTGACACCTTTTGAAGCTCTTTATATGTTTCACACCTTTTGAAGCTCTTCATGTTTTTTAACACCCTTTCATGTTCCTCCTATGTTTCAGACCATATCATGCTCCTCATATTTTTGACACCTTTTCAAGCTCTACATATATTTCACAACTTTTCAGGCTCTTCATGTTCTTTAACACCGCTTCATGCTCCTCCTATTTTTCAGACCGTTTCATGCTCCTCATATTTTTCACACGTTTTGAAGCTTGACATAATTTCAGAGCTTTTCAGGCTCTTCATGTTTTTGAATACCTCTTCATGCTGCTCCTATTTTTCAGACCGTTTCATGCTCCTCATATTTTTGACACCTTTTGAAGCTCTTCATATTTTTCACACCTTTTCAGGCTCTTCATGTTTTTCAACACCGCTTCATGCTCCTCCTATTTTTCAGACCGTTCATGCTCCTCATATTTTTGACAACTTTTGTAGCTCTTCATATTTTTCACACGTTTTCTGGCTCTTCATGTTTTTGAACTCCGTTTCTTGCTCCTCCAATTTTTCAGACCGTTTCATGCTCCTCATATTTATGACACCTTTGAAGCTCTTCATATTTGTCACACATTTTCAGGCTATTCATGTTTTTCAACAACGCTTCATGCTCCTCCTATTTTTCAGACCGTTTCATGATCCTCATATTTTTGACACCTTTTGAAGATCTTCATATTTTTCACATCTTTTCCGGCTCTTCATGTTTTTTAACACCTTTTCATGCTCCTGCTATATTTCAGACAGTTTCATGCTCCTCATATTTTGACACCTTTTGAAGCTCGTCATATATTTCACACCTTTTCAGGGTCTTCATGTTTTTCTACACCAGTTCATGCTCCTCCTATTTTCCACACCGTTTCCTGCTCCTCCATTTTTCAGACAGTTTCATGCTCCTCATATTTTTCACACCTTTTGAAGCTTGACATAATTTCACAGATTTTCAGGCTCTTCATATTTTTGAATACCGCTTCATGCTCCTCCAATTTTTCAGACCGCTTCATGCTCCTTATATTTTTGACGCCTTTTGAAGCTCTTCATATATTTCACACCTTTTCAGGCTCGTCATGCTCTTTAACACCGCTTCATGCTCCTCCTATTTTTCAGACCGTTTCATGCTCCTTATATTTTTGACACCTTTTGAAGCTCTTCATATTTTTCACACCTTTTCAGACACTTCATGTTTTTCAACACCACTTCATTCTTCTAATATTTTTCAGACCGTTTCATGCTCCTCATATTTTTGACACCTTTTGAAGCTCTTCATATGTTTCACACCTTTTGAAGCTCTTCATGTTTTTTTACACCGTTTCATGCTCCTCGTATTTTTCCGACCGTTTCATGCTCCTCATATGTTTCACACCTTCTGAACCTCTTCATGTTTTTTAACACCTTTTCATGCTCCTCCTATATTTCAGACAGTTTCATGCTCCTCATAATTTTCACACCTTTTGAATCTCTTCATATTTTTCACCCCTTTTCTGGCTCTTCATGTTTTTGAATTCCGTTTCCTGCTCATTCAATTTTTCAGACCGTTTCATGCTCCTTATATTTATGACACCTTTGAAGCTCTTCATAATTATCACACATTTTCAGGCTCTTCATGTTTTTGAACACCGCTTCATGCTCCTTCTGTTTTTCAGACCGTTTCATGATCCTCATATATTTGAAACCTTTTGAAGCTCTTCATATTTTTCACACCATTTCAGTCTCTTCATGTTTTTGAACACCGTTTAATGCTCCTCCTATTTTTCAGACCGTTTCATGCTCCTCATATTTTTTACACATTTTGAAGCTCTTCATATTTTTCACACCTTTTCTGGCTCTTCATGTTTTTCAACACCGCTTCATGCTCGTCCTACTTTCCAGACCGTTTCATGCTTGTCTCATTTTGACACCTTTTGAAGCTCTTCATATTTCTCACAACTTTTAAGCTCTTCATGTTTTTCACACTTTTTCAGGCTCTTCAAGTTTTTCAACACCGCTTCATACTCCTCCCATTTTTCAGACCGTTTCATTCTCCTCCTATTTTTCAGACCGTTTCATGCTCCTCAAATTTTTGACGCCTTTTGAAGCTCTTCATATTTTTTCCACCTTTTCAGGCTCTTCATTTTTGTGAAATACGCTTCATGCTCCTCCTATTTTTCAGACCGTTTCATGCACCTCATATTTTTGACACCTTTTGAAGCTCTTTATATTTTTCACACATTTTCAGGCTCTTCATGTTTTTCAACACCACTTCATGCTCCTCCTATTTTTCAGTCCGTTTCATGCTCCTCATATTTTTGACATCTTTTGAAGCTCTTCATATTTTTCACAGCTTTTCAGGCTCTTCATGCTTTTGAACACCGCTTCATGTTCCTTCTATTTTTCAGAACGTTTCATGCTCCTATTATTTTTGACATCTTTTGAAGCTCTTCATATATTTCACACATTTTCAGGCTCTTCATGCTTTTGAACACCGCTTCATGTTCCTTCTATTTTTCAGAACGTTTCATGCTCCTCATTTTTTGGACACCTTTTGAAGCTCTTCATATATTTCACACGTTTTCAGGCTCTTCATGTTTTTGAACACCACCTGTGGTCCTCCTATTTTTCACACCGTTTCATGTTCCTCATATTTTTGACACCTTTTGAAGCTCTTCATATTTTTCACACCATTTCACGCTCTTCATGTTTTTGAACACCGCTTCATGCTCCTCCTATTTTTCAGACCGTTTCTAGCTCCTCCATATTTCCAACCTTTTGAAGCTCTTCATATTTTTCACACCATTTCAGGCTCTTCATGTTTTTGAACACCGTTTCATGCTCCTCCTATTTTTCAGACCGTTTCATGCTCCTCATATTTTTGACACCTTTTGAAGCTCTTCATATTTTTCACACCTTTTGAGGCTCTTAATGTTTTTGAACACCGTTTCATGTTCCTCCTATTTTCAGACCGTTTCATGCTCCTCATATGTTTGACACCTTTTGAAGCTCTTCATATTTTTCACACCTTTTCAGGCTCTTCATGTTTTTCAACACAGCTTCCTGGTCCTCCTATTTTTCAGACCGTTTCATGCTCCTCAAGTATTTCACACCTTGAGGCTCTTCATATTTTTCACAGCTTTTCAGGCTCTTCATGTTTTTGAACACCGTTTCATGCTCCTCCTACTTTTCAGACCCTTTCATGCTCCTCATATTTATGACACCTTTGAAGCTCTTCATATTTTTCACTCATTTTCCGGGTCTTCATGTTTTATTACACCACTTCATTCTCCTCCTATTTTTCAGACCGTTTCATGCTCCTCATATTTTTGACACGTTTTGAAGCTCTTCATATTTTTCACATCTCTTCTGGCTCTTCATGTTTTTGAACTCCGTTTCTTGCTCTTCCAATTTTTTAGACCGTTTCATGCCCCTCATATTTTTGACACCTTTTGAAGCTCTTCATATTTGTCACACATTTTCAGGCTCTTCATGTTTTTCAACACTGCTTCATTCTTCTCCTATTTTTCAGACCGTTTCATGCTCCTCATATGTTTCACACCTTTTGAAGCTCTTCATGTTTTTTAACACCTTTTCATGCTCCTCCTATATTTCAGACAGTTTCATGCTCCTCATATTTTGACACATTTTGAAGCTCTTCATATTTTTCACACCTTTTCAGGGTCTTCATGTTTTTCTACACCACTTCATGCTCCTCCTATTTTTCAGACCGTTTCCTGCTCCTCATATATTTGACACCTTTTGAAGCTCTTTATATGTTTCACACCTTTTGAAGCTCTTCATGTTTTTTAACACCCTTTCATGTTCCTCCTATGTTTCAGACCATATCATGCTCCTCATATTTTTGACACCTTTTCAAGCTCTACATATATTTCACAACTTTTCAGGCTCTTCATGTTCTTTAACACCGCTTCATGCTCCTCCTATTTTTCAGACCGTTTCATGCTCCTCATATTTTTCACACGTTTTGAAGCTTGACATAATTTCAGAGCTTTTCAGGCTCTTCATGTTTTTGAATACCTCTTCATGCTGCTCCTATTTTTCAGACCGTTTCATGCTCCTCATATTTTTGACACCTTTTGAAGCTCTTCATATTTTTCACACCTTTTCAGGCTCTTCATGTTTTTCAACACCGCTTCATGCTCCTCCTATTTTTCAGACCGTTCATGCTCCTCATATTTTTGACAACTTTTGTAGCTCTTCATATTTTTCACACGTTTTCTGGCTCTTCATGTTTTTGAACTCCGTTTCTTGCTCCTCCAATTTTTCAGACCGTTTCATGCTCCTCATATTTATGACACCTTTGAAGCTCTTCATATTTGTCACACATTTTCAGGCTATTCATGTTTTTGAACACCACTTCATGCTCCTCCTGTTTTTCAGACCGTTCATGCTCCTCATATTTTTGACACCTTTTGAAGCTCTTCATATTTTTCACACCTTTTCAGGTTCTTCATGTTTTTCAACAACGCTTCATGCTCCTCCTATTTTTCAGACCGTTTCATGATCCTCATATTTTTGACACCTTTTGAAGATCTTCATATTTTTCACATCTTTTCCGGCTCTTCATGTTTTTTAACACCTTTTCATGCTCCTGCTATATTTCAGACAGTTTCATGCTCCTCATATTTTGACACCTTTTGAAGCTCGTCATATATTTCACACCTTTTCAGGGTCTTCATGTTTTTCTACACCAGTTCATGCTCCTCCTATTTTCCACACCGTTTCCTGCTCCTCCATTTTTCAGACAGTTTCATGCTCCTCATATTTTTCACACCTTTTGAAGCTTGACATAATTTCACAGATTTTCAGGCTCTTCATATTTTTGAATACCGCTTCATGCTCCTCCAATTTTTCAGACCGCTTCATGCTCCTTATATTTTTGACGCCTTTTGAAGCTCTTCATATATTTCACACCTTTTCAGGCTCGTCATGCTCTTTAACACCGCTTCATGCTCCTCCTATTTTTCAGACCGTTTCATGCTCCTTATATTTTTGACACCTTTTGAAGCTCTTCATATTTTTCACACCTTTTCAGACACTTCATGTTTTTCAACACCACTTCATTCTTCTAATATTTTTCAGACCGTTTCATGCTCCTCATATTTTTGACACCTTTTGAAGCTCTTCATATGTTTCACACCTTTTGAAGCTCTTCATGTTTTTTTACACCGTTTCATGCTCCTCGTATTTTTCCGACCGTTTCATGCTCCTCATATGTTTCACACCTTCTGAACCTCTTCATGTTTTTTAACACCTTTTCATGCTCCTCCTATATTTCAGACAGTTTCATGCTCCTCATAATTTTCACACCTTTTGAATCTCTTCATATTTTTCACCCCTTTTCTGGCTCTTCATGTTTTTGAACTCCGTTTCCTGCTCATTCAATTTTTCAGACCGTTTCATGCTCCTTATATTTATGACACCTTTGAAGCTCTTCATAATTATCACACATTTTCAGGCTCTTCATGTTTTTGAACACCGCTTCATGCTCCTTCTGTTTTTCAGACCGTTTCATGATCCTCATATATTTGAAACCTTTTGAAGCTCTTCATATTTTTCACACCATTTCAGTCTCTTCATGTTTTTGAACACCGTTTAATGCTCCTCCTATTTTTCAGACCGTTTCATGCTCCTCATATTTTTTACACATTTTGAAGCTCTTCATATTTTTCACACCTTTTCTGGCTCTTCATGTTTTTCAACACCGCTTCATGCTCGTCCTACTTTCCAGACCGTTTCATGCTTGTCTCATTTTGACACCTTTTGAAGCTCTTCATATTTCTCACAACTTTTAAGCTCTTCATGTTTTTCACACTTTTTCAGGCTCTTCAAGTTTTTCAACACCGCTTCATACTCCTCCCATTTTTCAGACCGTTTCATTCTCCTCCTATTTTTCAGACCGTTTCATGCTCCTCAAATTTTTGACGCCTTTTGAAGCTCTTCATATTTTTTCCACCTTTTCAGGCTCTTCATTTTTGTGAAATACGCTTCATGCTCCTCCTATTTTTCAGACCGTTTCATGCACCTCATATTTTTGACACCTTTTGAAGCTCTTTATATTTTTCACACATTTTCAGGCTCTTCATGTTTTTCAACACCACTTCATGCTCCTCCTATTTTTCAGACCGTTTCATGATCCTCATATTTTTGACATCTTTTGAAGCTCTTCATATTTTTCACAGCTTTTCAGGCTCTTCATGCTTTTGAACACCGCTTCATGTTCCTTCTATTTTTCAGAACGTTTCATGCTCCTATTATTTTTGACATCTTTTGAAGCTCTTCATATATTTTACACATTTTCAGGCTCTTCATGCTTTTGAACACCGCTTCATGTTCCTTCTATTTTTCAGAACGTTTCATGCTCCTCATTTTTTGGACACCTTTTGAAGCTCTTCATATATTTCACACGTTTTCAGGCTCTTCATGTTTTTGAACACCACCTGTGGTCCTCCTATTTTTCACACCGTTTCATGTTCCTCATATTTTTGACACCTTTTGAAGCTCTTCATATTTTTCACACCATTTCACGCTCTTCATGTTTTTGAACACCGCTTCATGCTCCTCCTATTTTTCAGACCGTTTCTAGCTCCTCCATATTTCCAACCTTTTGAAGCTCTTCATATTTTTCACACCATTTCAGGCTCTTCATGTTTTTGAACACCGTTTCATGCTCCTCCTATTTTTCAGACCGTTTCATGCTCCTCATATTTTTGACACCTTTTGAAGCTCTTCATATTTTTCACACCTTTTGAGGCTCTTAATGTTTTTGAACACCGTTTCATGTTCCTCCTATTTTCAGACCGTTTCATGCTCCTCATATGTTTGACACCTTTTGAAGCTCTTCATATTTTTCACACCTTTTCAGGCTCTTCATGTTTTTCAACACAGCTTCCTGGTCCTCCTATTTTTCAGACCGTTTCATGCTCACATATTTTGACACCTTTGAAGCTCTTCATATTTTTCACACCTTTTCTGTTTCGTCATGTTTTTCAACACCGCTTCATGCTCCTCCCATTTTTCAGGCTGTTTCATGCTCCTCTTGTATTTCACACCTTTTGAAGCTCTTCATATATTTCACAACTTTTAGGCTCTTCATGTTTTTCAACACCACTTCATCCTCCTCGTAGTTTTCAGACCGTTTCATTCTCTTCATATTTTTGACACCTTTTGAAGCTCTGCCTATTTTTCACACCTTTTCAGGCTCTTCATGATTTTCAACACCGCTTCATGCTCCTCCTATTTTTCAGACCGTTTCATGCTCATCTCATTTTTGACACCTTTTGAAGCTCTGCCTATTTTTCACACCTTTTCAGGCTCTTCATGTTTTTGAACACCGCTTCATGCTCCTCCTATTTTTAACACCTTTTGAAGCTCTTCATATATTTTACACTTTTTCAGGCTCTTCATGTTTTTCAACACCACTTCAGGCTCCTCCTATTTTTCAGACCGTTTCATGCTAATCTAATTTTTGACACCTTTTGAAGCTCTTCATATTTTTCACACCTTTTCAGGCTCTTCATGTTTTTGAACACTGTTTCATGCTGCTCCTATTTTCAGACCGTTTCATACTCCTCATAGTTTTGACACGTTTTGAAGCTCTTCATATTTTTCACACATTTTCAGGCTCTTCATGTTTTTAAACACCGCTTCATGCTCCTCCTATTTTTCAGACCGTTTCATGCTCCTCATGTATTTCACACCTTTTGAAGCTCTTCATATATTTCACACTTTTTCAGGCTCTTCATGTTTTTCAACACAGCTTCATGCTCCTCCTATTTTTCAGACCGTTTCATGCTTCTCTTATTTTTGACACGTTTTGAGGCTCTTCATATATTTCACACCTTTTCAGGCTCTTCACGTTTTTGAACACCGCTTCATGCTCCTCCTATTTTTCAGACCGTTTCATGCTCCTCATATTTTGACACCTTTTGAAGCTCTTCATATTTTTCACACCTTTTCAGGCTCTTCATTTTTTTGAACACCGTTTCATGCTCCTCCTATATTTCAGACCGTTTCATGCTCCACATATTTTTGACACCTTTTGAAGGTCTTCATATTTTTCACCCCTTTTCAGGCTCTTCATGTTTTTCAACACAACTTCATGCCCCTCCTATTTTTCAGACCGTTTCATGCTCATTTCATTTTTGACAGCTTTTGAAGCTCTTCATATTTTTCAAACCTTTTGAGGCTCTTCATATTTTTCACACCTTTTCTGGCTCTTCAGGTTTTTGAACACCGTTTCATGAAGCTCCTATTTTTCAGACCGTTTCATGTTTCTCATATTTTTGACACGTTTTGAAGCTCTTCATATTTTTCTCACCTGTTCAGGCTCTTCATGTTTTTCAACACCGCTTCATTTTCCTCCTATTTTTCAGACCGTTTCATGCTCCCATATTTTTGACACCTTTTGAAGCTCTTCATATTTTTCACAGCTTTTCATGCTCTTCAGGTTTTTCAACACCGCTTCATGATCCTCCAATTTTTCAGACCGTTTCATGCTCCTCATATTTGAGACATCTTTTGAAGCTTTTCATATTTTTCACACCTTTTAGGCTCTTCATGTTTTTCACACCATTTCAGACTCTTCATGTTTTTGAACACGGCTTCATGCTCTTCCTATTTTTCAGACCGTTTCATGCTCCTCATATTTTTGACAACTTTTGAAGCTCTTCATATTTTTCACACCTTTTCTGGCTCGTCATGTTTGTGAACACTGCTTCATGCTCCTCCTATTTTTCAGATCGTTTCATGCTCCTCATATTTTTGACAACTTTTGAAGCTCTTCATATTTTTAACACCTTTTCAGGCTCTTCATGTTTTTGAACACCGTTTCATGCTGCTCCTATTTTTCAGACCGTTTCATACTCCTCATAGTTTTGACACCTTTTGAAGCTCTTCATATTTTTCACACCTTTTCAGGCTCTTCATGTTTTTCAACACCGCTTCATGCTCCTCCTATTTTTCAGACCGATTCATGCTCCTCAAGTATTTCACACCTTGAGGCTCTTCATATTTTTCACAGCTTTTCAGGCTCTGCATGTTTTTGAACACCGTTTCATGCTCCTCCTATTTTTCAGACCCTTTCATGCTCCTCATATTTTTGACACATTTTGAAGGTCTTCATATTTTTCACAACTTTTCAGGCTCTTCAATTTTTTCAACACCACATCATGCTCCACCTATTTTTCAGACCTTTTCATGCTCATCTCATTTTTGACACCATTTGAAGCTCTTCATATTTTTCACACCTTTTGAAGCTCTTCATATTTTTCACAACTTTTCAGGCTCTTCATGTTTTTCAACACCGCTTCATGATCATCCAATTTTTCAGACCGTTTCATGCTCCTCATATTTATGACATATTTTGAAGCTTTTCATATTTTTCACACCTTTTAGGCTCTTCATGTTTTTCAGCACCACTTCATGCTCCTCCTATTTCTCAGACAGTTTCATGCTCCTCATATTGTGGACACCTTTTGAAGCTCTTCATATTTTTCGCATCTTTTCAGGCTCTTCATGTTTTTCAACACCACTTCATGCACTTCCTATTTTCCAAACCGTTACGTGCTCCTCATATTTTTGACAGCTTTTGAATCTCTTCATATATTTCACACCTTTTCAGGCTGTTCATGTTTTTCAACACCACTTCATGCTCCTCCTTCTTTTCAGACCATTTCATGCTCATCTCATTATTGACACTTTTTGAAGCTCTTCATAATTTTCACACCTTTTGAGGCTCTTCATGTTTTTCAACACCGCTTCATGCTCCTCATAATTTTCAGACCGATTCATGCTCCTCAAGTATTTCACAACTTTTGAGGCTCTTCATGTTTTTCAACACCACTTCATGCTCCACCTATTTTTCAGACTGTTTCATGCTAATCTAATTTTTGACACCTTTTGAAGCTCGTCATATTTTTCACACCTTTTCAGGCTCTTCATATTTTTGAACACCGTTTCATGCTGCTCCTATTTTCAGACCGTTTCATACTCCTCATAGTTTTGACACGTTTTGAAGCTCTTCATATTTTTCACACCTTTTCAGGCTCTTCATGTTTTTAAACACCGCTTCATGCTCCTCCTATTTTTCAGACCGTTTCATGCTCCTCATGTATTTCACACCTTTTGAAGCTCTTCATTTTTCACACCTTTCCAGGTTCTTCATGTTTTTGACACGGTTTCATGCTCCTCCTATTTTTCAGACCGTTTCATGCTCCTCACATTTTTGACACCTTTTGAAGCTCTTCATATTTTTCACAACTTTTCAGACTCTTCATGTTTTTCAACACCGCTTCATGATCCTCCAATTTTTCATACCGTTTCATGCTCCTCATATTTTTGACACCTTTTGAATCTCTTCATATATTTCACACCTTTTCAGGCTCTTCATGTTTTTGACACGGTTTCATGCTCCTCCTATATTTCAGACCGTTTCATGCTCCTCACATTTTTGACACCTTTTGAAGCTCTTCATATTTTTCACAACTTTTCAGACTCTTCATGTTTTTCAACACCGCTTCATGATCCTCCAATTTTTCAGACCGTTTCATGCTCCTCATATTTATGACATCTTTTGAAGCTTTGCTTATTTTTCACACCTTTTAGGCTCTTCATGTTTTTCAGCACCACTTCATGCTGCTCCTATTTCTCAGATAGTTTCTTGCTCCTCATATTGTGGACACCTTTTGAAGCTCTTCATATTTTTCACATCTTTTCAGGCTCTTCATGTTTTTCAACACCACTTCATGCTCGTCCTATTTTCCAAACCGTTACATGCTCCTCATATTTTTGACACCTTTTGAATCTCTTCATATATTTCACACCTTTTCAGGCTCTTCATGTTTTTCAACACCACTTCATGCTCCACCTATTTTTCAGACCGTTTCATGCTAATCTCATTTTTGACACCTTTTGAAGCTCTTCATATTTTTGACACCTTTTGAAGCTCTTCATATTTTTCACAAGTTTTCAGATCTTCATGTTTTTCAACACCGCTTCTTGATCCTCCTATTTTTCAGACCGTTTCATGCTCCTCATATTTTTGACACGTTTTGAAGCTCTTAATATTTTACACACATTTTCAGGCTCTTCATGTTTTGGAACACCACTTCATGCTCCTCCTAATTTTCACACCTTTTGAAGCACTTCAAATTTTTCACACCTTTTCAGGCTCTTCATACTTTTGAACACGGTTTCCTGCTCCTCCTTTTTTTCAGACCGTTTCATGCTCCTCATATGTTTGACACCTTTTGAATCTCTTCATATATTTCACACGTTTTCAGGCTCTTCATGTATTGGAACACCGCTTCATGCTCCTCCTATTTTTCAGACGGTTTCATTCTCCTCATGTAGTTCACACCTTTGAAGCTCTTCATATATTTCACACTTTTTCAGGCTCTTCATGTTTTTCAACACCACTTCATGCTCCTTCTATTTTTCAGACCGTTTCATGCTCATCTCATTTTTGACACCTTCTGAAGCTCTTCATATTTGTTACACCCTTTCAGGCTCTTCATGTTTTTCAACACGGCTTCATGCTCCTCCTAATTTTCAGACCGTTTCATGCTCCTCATATTTTTCACCCCTTTTGAAGCTCTTCATATTTTTCACACCTTTTCAGGTTCTTCATGTTTTTCAACACCGCTTTAGGTTCCTCCTGTTTTTCAGACCGTTTCATGCTCCTCATGTATTTCACACCTTTTGAAGCTCTTCATATATTTCACACGTTTTAAGTCTCTTCATGTTTTTCAACACCGCTTCATGCTCCTCCTATTTTTCAGACCGTTTCATGCTTCTCTTATTTTTGACACGTTTTGAGGCTCTTCATATATTTCACACCTTTTCAGGCTCTTCATGTTTTTGAACACCGCTTCATGCTCCTCCTATTTTTCAGACCGTTTCATGCTCCTCATATTTTCACACCTTTTGAAGCTCTTCATATTTTTCACACCTTGTCAGGCTCTTCATTTTTTTGAACACCGTTTCATGCTCCTCCTATATTTCAAACCGTTTCATGCTCCACATATTTTTGACACCTTTTGAAGCTCTTCATATTTTTCACCCCTTTTCAGGCTCTTCATGTTTTTCAACACAACTTCATGCCCCTCCTATTTTTCAGACCGTTTCATGCTCATCTCATTTTTCACAGCTTTTGAAGCTCTTCATATTTTTCAAACCTTTTGAGGCTCTTCGTATTTTTCACACCATTTCTGGCTCTTCAGGTTTTTGAACACCGTTTCCTGAAGCTCCTATTTTTCAGACCGTTTCATGCTTCTCATATTTTTGACACATTTTGAAGCTCTTCATATTTTTCTCACCTTTTCAGGCTCTTCATGGTTTTCAACACCGCTTCATTTTCCTCCTAATTTTCAGACCGTTTCATGCTCCCATATTTTTGACACCTTTTGAAGCTCTTCATATTTTTCACACCTTTTCAGGTTCTTCATGTTTTTCAACACTGCTTCATGATCCTCCAATTTTTCAGACCATTTCATGCTCCTCATATTTGAGACATCTTTTGAAGCTCTTCATATTTTTCACACAATTTCAGGCTCTTCATGTTTTTGAACACGGCTTCATACTCTTCCTATTTTTCAGACCGTTTCACGCTCTTCATATTTTTGACACCTTTTGAAGCTCTTCATGTTTTTCACAACTTTTCAGGCTCTTCATGTTTTTCAACACCGCTTCATGCTCCTCCTATTTTTCAGACCGTTTCATGCTCCTCAAGTATTTCACACCTTGAGGCTCTTCATATTTTTTCACAGCTTTTCAGGCTCTTCATGTTTTTGAACACCGTTTCATGCTCCTCCTATTTTTCAGACCCTTTCATGCTCCTCATATTTTTGACACATTTTGAAGTTCTTCATATTTTTCACAACTTTTCAGGCTCTTCATGTTTTTCAACACCACATAATGCTCCACCTATTTTTCAGACCTTTTCATGCTCATCTCATTTTTGACACCATTTTAAGCTCTTCATATTTTTCACACCTTTTGAAGCTCTTCATATTTTTCACACGTTTTCACGCTCTTCATGTTTTTCAACACCGCTTCTTGATCCACCTATTTTTCAGACCGTTTCATGCTCCTCATATTTTTGACACGTTTTGAAGCTCTTCATATTTTACACACATTTTCAGGCTCTTCATGTTTTTGAACACCGCTTCATGCTCCTCCTATTTTTAACACCTTTTGAAGCTCTTCATATTTTTCACACCTTTTCAGCCTCTTCATGTTTTTGAACACGGTTTCCTGCTCCTCCTTTTTTTTCAGACCGTTTCATGCTCCTAATATTTTTGACACCTTTTGAATCTCTTCATATATTTCACACCTTTTCAGGCTCTTCATATATTTGAACAACGCTTCATGCTCCTCCTATTTTTCAGACGGTTTCATCCTCCTCATGTATTTCACACCTTGAAGCTCTTCCTATTTTTCACACCTTTTCAGGCTCTTCATGTTTTTAAACACTGCTTCATGCTCCACCTATTTTCAGACCGTTTCATGCTCATCTCATTTTTCACAGCTTTTGAAGCTCTTCATATTTTTCAAACCTTTTCAGGCCCTTCGTGTTTTTCAAAACACTTTCATGCTCCTCCTATTTTTCAGACTGTTTCATGCTCCTCTTATTTTTGACCTCTTTTGAAGCTCCTAATATTTTTCACAACTTTTGAAGCTCTTCATATATTTTACACTTTTTCAGGCTCTTCATGTTTTTCAACACCACTTCATGCTCCTCTTATTTTTCAGATCGTTTCATGCTAATCTAATTTTTGACACCTTTTGAAGCTCTTCATGTTTTTCACACCCTTTCAGGCTCTTCATGTTTTTAAACACCGCTTCATGGTCCTCCTATTTTTCAGACCGTTTCATGCTTCTCATGTATTTCACACCTTTTGAAGCTCTTCATTTTTCACACCTTTTCAGGCTCTTCATGTTTTTGACACGGTTTCATGCTCCTCCTAATTTTCAGACCGTTTCATGCTCCTCACATTTTTGACACCTTTTGAAGCTCTTCATATTTTTCACAACTTTTCAGGCTCTTCATGTTTTCAACACTGCTTCATGATCATCCAATTTTTCAGACCGTTTCATGCTCCTCATATTTATGACATCTTTTGAAGCTTTTCATATTTTTCACAACTTTTAGGCTCTTCATGTTTTTCAGCACCATTTCCTGCTCCTCCTATTTCTCAGACAGTTTCATGCTCCTCATATTGTGGACACCTTTTGAAGCTCTTCATATTTTTCCCATCTTTTCAGGCTCTTCATGTTTTTCAACACCACTTCATGCTCTTCCTATTTTCCAAACCGTTACGTGCTCCTCATATTTTTGACAGCTTTTGAATCTCTTCATATATTTCACACCTTTTCAGACTCTTCATGTTTTTCAACACCACTTCATGCTCCTCCATCTTTTCAGACCATTTCATGCTCATCTCATTATTGACACTTTTTGAAGCTCTTCATATTTTTCACACCTTTTGAGGCTCTTCATGTTTTTCAACACCGCTTCATGCTCCTCCTATTTTTCAGACCGATTCATGCTCCTCAAATATTTCACAACTTTTGAGGCTTTCATGTTTTTCAACACCACTTCATGCTCCACCTATTTTTCAGACCGTTTCATGCTCATCTCATTTTTGACACCTTTTGAAGCTCTTCATATTTTTCAAACCTTTTGAAGCTCTTCATATTTTTCACAAGTTTTCAGATCTTCATGTTTTTCAACACCGCTTCTTGATCCTCCTATTTTTCAGATGGTTTCATGCTCCTCATATTTTTGACACGTTTTGAAGCTCTTCATATTTTACAAACATTTTCAGGCTTTTCATGATTTTGAACACCGCTTCATGCTCCTCCTAATTTTCACACCTTTTGAAGCACCTCAAATTTTTCACACCTTTTCAGGTTTTCATGTTTTTCAACACCGCTTCATGCTCCTCCTATTTTTCAGACCGTTTCATGCTCCTCATGTATTTCACATCTTTTGAAGCTCTTCATATTTTTCACACCTTTCGAAGCTCTTCATATTTTTCACACCTTTTGAAGCTCTTCATATTTTTTTCACCTTTTCAGGCTCTTCATGTTTATGAACACCGTTTCATGCTCCTCTTATATTTCAGATCGTTTCATGCTCCACATATTGTTGACACCTTTTGAAGCTCTTCATATTTTTCACCCCTTTTCAGGCTCTTCATGTTTTTCAACACCGCTTCATGCTCCTCCTATTTTTCAAACCGTTTCATGCTCCTCATATTTTTGACACATTTTGAAGCTCTTCATATTTTTCACACCTTTTCAGGCTCTTCATGTTTTTCAACACAACTTCATGCCCCTCCTATTTTTCTGACCGTTTCATGCTCATCTCATTTTTGACAGCTTTTGAAGCTCTTCATATTTTTCACACCTTTTGAGACTCTTCATATTTTTCACTCCTTTTCAGGCTCTTCATATTTTTGAACACCGTTTCATGCTGCTCCTATTTTTCAGACCATTTCATGCTTCTCATATTTTTGACACGTTTTGAAGCTCTTAATATTTTTCACAGCTTTTCATGCTCTTCATGTTTTTCAACAACGCTTCATGATCCTCCTATTTTTCAGACAGTTTCATGCTCCTCATGTGTTTCACACCTTTTGAAGCCCTTCATATTTTTCACACCTTTTCATGCTCTTCATGTTTTTGAACACCGCTACAATCCTCCTCCTATTCTTCAGACCGTTTCATGCTCCTCATATTTTTCACACCTTTTGAAGCTCTTCATATATTTAATACCTTTTCAGGCTCTTCATGTTTTTCAACACCGCTTCATGCTCCTCCTATTTTTCAGACCGTTTCAGGCTCCTATTGTATTTCACACCTTTTGAAGCTCTACATATTTTTCACACCTTTTCAGGCGCTTCATGTTTTTGATCACCATTTCAATCTCCTCCTATTTTTCAGACCGTTTCAGGCTCCTCATATTTTTGACACATTTTCAAGCTTTTCATATTTTTCACACCTTTACAGGCTCTTCATGTTTTTAAACAACGCTTCATGATCCTCCTATTTTTCAGACCGTTTCATTCTCCTCATATTGTTGTCACCTTTTGAAGCTCTTCATATTTTTCACAACGTTTGCATCTCTTCATACATTTCACACTTATTCAGGCTCTTCATGTTTTTCAACACCACTTCATGCTCCTCCTATTTTTCAGACCGTTTCATGCTCATCTCATTTTTGACAGCTTTTGAAGCTCTTCATGTTTTTCACACCTTTGAAGCTCTTCATATTTTTCAAACGTTTTCAGGCTCTTCATGTTTTTGAACCCCGCTTCATGATCCTTCAGTTTTTCAGACCGTTTCATGCTCCTCATATTTGTGACATCATTTCAAGCTTTTCATATTTTTCACACCTTTTAGGCTCTTCATGTTTTTCATACCATTTCAGGCTCTTCATGTTTTTGAACACGGCTTCATGCTCCTCCTATTTTTCAGACCGTTTCATGCTCCTCATATTTTTGACATCTTTTGAAGCTCTTCATATTTTTCACACCTTTTCTGGCTCTTCATGTTTGTGAACTCCGCTTCATGCTCCTCCTATTTTTCAGATCGTTTCATGCTCCTCATATTTTTGACAACTTTTGAAGCTCTTCATATTTTCAACACCTTTTCAGGCTCTTCATGTTTTTGAACACCGTTTCATGCTGCTCCTATTTTTCCGACCGTTTCATACTCCTCATAGTTTTGACACCTTTTGAAGCTCTTCATATTTTTCACACATTTTCAGGCTCTTCATGTTTTTCAACACCGCTTCATGCTCCTCCTATTTTTCAGACCGATTCATGCTCCTCAAGTATTTCACTCCTTGAGGCTCTTCTTATTTTTCACGGCTTTTCAGGCTCTTCATGTTTTTGAACACCGTTTCATGCTCCTCCTACTTTTCAGACCCTTTCATGCTCCTCATATTTTTGACACCTTTTGAAGGTCTTCATATTTTTCGCAAGTTTTCAGGCTCTTCATGTTTTTCAACACCACTTCATGCTCCTCCTATTTTTCAGACCGTTTCATGCTCATCTCATTTTTGACAGCTTTTGAAGCTCTTCATGTTTTTCACACCTTTGAAGCTCTTCATATTTTTCAAACGTTTTCAGGCTCTTCATGTTTTTGAACACGGCTTCATGCTCCTCCTATTTTTCAGACCGTTTCATGCTCCTCATATTTTTGACATCTTTTGAAGCTCTTCATATTTTTCACACCTTTTCTGGCTCTTCATGTTTGTGAACTCCGCTTCATGCTCCTCCTATTTTTCAGATCGTTTCATGCTCCTCATATTTTTGACAACTTTTGAAGCTCTTCATATTTTTAACACCTTTTCAGGCTCTTCATGTTTTTGAACACTGTTTCATGCTGCTCCTATTTTTCCGACCGTTTCATACTCCTCATAGTTTTGACACCTTTTGAAGCTCTTCGTATTTTTCACACATTTTCAGGCTCTTCATGTTTTTCAACACCGCTTCAAGGTCCTCCTATTTTTCAGACCGATTCATGCTCCTCAAGTATTTCACTCCTTGAGGCTCTTCATATTTTTCACCACTTTTCAGGCTCTTCATGTTTTTGAACACCGTTTCATGCTCCTCCTACTTTTCAGACCCTTTCATGCTCCTCATATTTTTGACACCTTTTGAAGGTCTTCATATTTTTCGCAACTTTTCAGGCTCTTCATGTATTTCAACACCACTTCATGCTCCTCCTATTTTTCAGACCGTTTCATACTCATCTCATTTTTGACAGCTTTTGAAGCTCTTCTTGTTTTTCACACCTTTGAAGCTCTTCATATTTTTCAAACGTTTTCAGGCTCTTCATGTTTTTGAACCCCGCTTCATGATCCTTCAATTTTTCAGACTGTTTCATGCTCCTCATATTTGTGACATCTTTTCAAGCTTTTCATATTTTTCACACCTTTAGGCTCTTCATGTTTTTCACACCATTTCAGGCTCTTCATGTTTTTCAACACATCTTCATGCTCCTCCTATTTTTCAGACAGTTTCATGCTCCTCATATTTTTGACATCTTTTGAAGCTCTTCATATTTTTCACACCTTTTCTGGCTCTTCATGTTTGTGAACTCCGCTTCATGCTCCTCCTATTTTTCAGATCGTTACATGCTCCTCATATTTTTGACAATTTTTGAAGCTCTTCATATTTTTAGCACCTTTTCAGGCTCTTCATGTTTTTGAACACCGTTTCATGCTGCTCCTATTTTTCCGACCGTTTCATACTCCTCATAGTTTTGACACCTTTTGAAGCTCTTCATATTTTTCACACATTTTCAGGCTATTCATGTTTTTCAACACCGCTTCATGCTCCTCCTATTTTTCAGACCGATTCATGCTCCTCAAGTATTTCACACCTTGAGGCTCTTCATATTTTTCACAGCTTTTCAGGCTCTTCATGTTTTTGAACACCGTTTCATGCTCCTCCTACTTTTCAGACCCTTTCATGCTCCTCATATTTTTGACACCTTTTGAAGGTCTTCATATTTTTCGCAACATTTCAGGCTCTTCATGTTTTTCAACACCAGATCATGCTCCACCTATTTTTCAGACCGTTTCATGCTCATCTCATTTTTGACACCATTTTAAGATTTTCATATTTTTCACACCTTTTGAAGCTCTTCATATTTTTCACACGTTTTCACGCTCTTCATGTTTTTCAAGACCGATTCTTGATCCACCGATTTTTCAAACCGTTTCATGCTCCTCATATTTTTGACACGTTTTGAAGCTCTTCATATTTTACACACATTTTCAGGCTCTTCATGTTTTTGAACACCGCTACATACTCCTCCTATTTTTAACACCTTTTGAAGCTCTTCATATATTTCACACCTTTACAGGCTCTTCATGTTTTTAAACAACGCTTCATGATCCTCCTATTTTTCAGACCGTTTCATTCTCCTCATATTGTTGTCACCTTTTGAAGCTCTTCATATTTTTCACAACGTTTGCATCTCTTCTTACATTTCACACTTATTCAGGCTCTTCATGTTTTTCAACACCACTTCATGCTCCTCCTATTTTTCAGACCGTTTCATGCTCATCTCATTTTTGACAGCTTTTGAAGCTCTTCATGTTTTTCACACCTTGAAGCTCTTCATATTTTTCAAACGTTTTCAGGCTCTTCATGTTTTTGAACCCCGCTTCATGATCCTTCAGTTTTTCAGACCGTTTCATGCTCCTCATATTTGTGACATCATTTCAAGCTTTTCATATTTTTCACACCTTTTAGGCTCTTCATGTTTTTCATACCATTTCAGGCTCTTCATGTTTTTGAACACGGCTTCATGCTCCTCCTATTTTTCAGACCGTTTCATGCTCCTCATATTTTTGACATCTTTTGAAACTCCTCATATTTTTCACACCTTTTCTGGCTCTTCATGTTTGTGAACTCCGCTTCATGCTCCTCCTATTTTTCAGATCGTTTCATGCTCCTCATATTTTTGACAACTTTTGAAGCTCTTCATATTTTCAACACCTTTTCAGGCTCTTCATGTTTTTGAACACCGTTTCATGCTGCTCCTATTTTTCCGACCGTTTCATACTCCTCATAGTTTTGACACCTTTTGAAGCTCTTCATATTTTTCACACATTTTCAGGCTCTTCATGTTTTTCAACACCGCTTCATGCTCCTCCTATTTTTCAGACCGATTCATGCTCCTCAAGTATTTCACTCCTTGAGGCTCTTCTTATTTTTCACGGCTTTTCAGGCTCTTCATGTTTTTGAACACCGTTTCATGCTCCTCCTACTTTTCAGACCCTTTCATGCTCCTCATATTTTTGACACCTTTTGAAGTTCTTCATATTTTTCGCAAGTTTTCAGGCTCTTCATGTTTTTCAACACCACTTCATGCTCCTCCTATTTTTCAGACCGTTTCATGCTCATCTCATTTTTGACAGCTTTTGAAGCTCTTCATGTTTTTCACACCTTTGAAGCTCTTCATATTTTTCAAACGTTTTCAGCCTCTTCATGTTTTTGAACACGGCTTCATGCTCCTCCTATTTTTCAGACCGTTTCATGCTCCTCATATTTTTGACATCTTTTGAAGCTCTTCATATTTTTCACACCTTTTCTGGCTCTTCATGTTTGTGAACTCCGCTTCATGCTCCTCCTATTTTTCAGATCGTTTCATGCTCCTCATATTTTTGTCAACTTTTGAAGCTCTTCATATTTTTAACACCTTTTCAGGCACTTCATGTTTTTGAACACCGTTTCATGCTGCTCCTATTTTTCCGACCGTTTCATACTCCTCATAGTTTTGACACCTTTTGAAGCTCTTCGTATTTTTCACACATTTTCAGGCTCTTCATGTTTTTCAACACCGCTTCATGCTCCTCCTATTTTTCAGACCGATTCATGCTCCTCAAGTATTTCACTCCTTGAGGCTCTTCATATTTTTCACCACTTTTCAGGCTCTTCATGTTTTTGAACACCGTTTCATGCTCCTCCTACATTTCAGACCCTTTCATGCTCCTCATATTTTTGACACCTTTTGAAGGTCTTCATATTTTTCGCAACTTTTCAGGCTCTTCATGTTTTTCAACACCACTTCATGCTCCTCCTATTTTTCAGACCGTTTCATGCTCATCTCATTTTTGACAGCTTTTGAAGCTCTTCTTGTTTTTCACACCTTTGAAGCTCTTCATATTTTTCAAACGTTTTCAGGCTCTTCATGTTTTTGAACCCCGCTTCATGATCCTTCAATTTTTCAGACCGTTTCATGCTCCTCATATTTGTGACATCTTTTCAAGCTTTTCATATTTTTCACACCTTTAGGCTCTTCATGTTTTTCACACCATTTCAGGCTCTTCATGTTTTTCAACACAACTTCATGCTCCTCCTATTTTTCAGACAGTTTCATGCTCCTCATATTTTTGACATCTTTTGAAGCTCTTCATATTTTTCACACCTTTTCTGGCTCTTCATGTTTGTGAACTCCGCTTCATGCTCCTCCTATTTTTCAGATCGTTACATGCTCCTCATATTTTTGACAATTTTTGAAGCTCTTCATATTTTTAACACCTTTTCAGGCTCTTCATGTTTTTGAACACCGTTTCATGCTGCTCCTATTTTTCCGACCGTTTCATACTCCTCATAGTTTTGACACCTTTTGAAGCTCTTCATATTTTTCACACATTTTCAGGCTATTCATGTTTTTCAACACCGCTTCATGCTCCTCCTATTTTTCAGACCGATTCATGCTCCTCAAGTATTTCACACCTTGAGGCTCTTCATATTTTTCACAGCTTTTCAGGCTCTTCATGTTTTTGAACACCGTTTCATGCTCCTCCTACTTTTCAGACCCTTTCATGCTCCTCATATTTTTGACACCTTTTGAAGGTCTTCATATTTTTCGCAACATTTCAGGCTCTTCATGTTTTTCAACACCAGATCATGCTCCACCTATTTTTCAGACCGTTTCATGCTCATCTCATTTTTGACACCATTTTAAGATTTTCATATTTTTCACACCTTTTGAAGCTCTTCATATTTTTCTCACGTTTTCACGCTCTTCATGTTTTTCAAGACCGATTCTTGATCCACCGATTTTTCAAACCGTTTCATGCTCCTCATATTTTTGACACGTTTTGAAGCTCTTCATATTTTACACACATTTTCAGGCTCTTCATGTTTTTGAACACCGCTACATGCTCCTCCTATTTTTAACACCTTTTGAAGCTCTTCATATATTTCACACCTTTTCAGGCTCTTCATGTTTTTGAACACCGCTTCATGCTCCTCCTATTTTTCAGACCGTTTCATGCTCCTCATATTTTTGACACCTTTTGAAGCTCTTCATATTTTTCACACCTTTTCAGGCTCTTCATGTTTTTCTACACCGCTCCATGCTCCTCCTATTTTTCAGACCATTTCATGCTCATCTCATTCTTGACACTTTTTGCAGATCTTCATATTTTTCACACGTTTTCAGGCTCTTCATATTTTTCAACCCCGCTTCATGATCCTCCTATTTTTCAGACCGTTTTATGCTCCTCATGTATTTCACACCTTTTGAAGCTCTTCATATTTTTCAGACCTTTTCAGACTCTTCATATTTTTGAACACGGTTTCATGCTCCTCCTATTTTTCAGAACGTTTCATGCTCCTCATATTTTTACACCTTTGGAAGCTTTTCACATTTTTCACACCTTTTCAGGCTCTTCATGTTTTTCAACACAGCTTCTTGATCCTCCTTTTTTTCAGACCGTTTCATGCTCCTCATATATTTCTCACCATTTGAAGCTCTTCATATTTTTCACACCTTTTGAAGCTCTTCATATATTTCACAACATTTGAGGCACTTCATGTTTTAGATCACCACTTCATGCTCCTCCTATTTTTCAGACCGTTTCACGCTCATCTCATTTTTGACACCTCTGGAAGCTCTTCATATTTTTCACACCTTTTGAATCTCTTCATATTTTTCACACCTTTTGAAGCTCTTCATATATTTCACAACATTTGAGGCACTTCATGTTTTAGATCACCACTTCATGCTCCTCCTATTTTTCAGACCGTTTCACGCTCATCTCATTTTTGACACCTCTGGAAGCTCTTCATATTTTTCACACCTTTTGAATCTCTTCATATTTTTCACAACTTTTCAGGCTCTTCATATTTTTCAACACCGCTTCATGATCGTCCTGTTTTTCAGACCGTTTCATTCTCCTCATATTATTGACAGCTTTTGAAGCTCTTCATATTTTTCACACCTTTCAGGCTGTTTATGTTTTTGACCACCGCTTCATGCTCCTCCTATTTTTCAGACCATTTCATGCTCCTCATATTTTTGACACCTTTTGAAGCTCTTCATAGTTTTGAACACCGCTTCATGCTCCTCCTATTTTTCACAGCTTTTCATGATCCTCATGTATTTCACACCTTTTGAAGCTCTTCGTATTTTACACAGCTTTTCAGGATCTTCATGATTTTCAACACCACTTCGTGCTCCTCCTATTTTTCAGACCGTTTCATGCTCCTCATATTTTTGGCACCTTTTGAAGCTCTTCATATTTTTCACACCTTTTCAGTCTCTTCACGTTTTTCAACACCGCTTCATGCTCCTCCTATTTTTCAGACCGTTTCATGCTCCTCTTGTATTTCACACATTTTGTAGCTCTTCATATCTTTCACACCTTTTCAGCCTCTTCATGTTTTTGAATACCGTTTCATGCTCTTCCTATTTTTCAGATGGTTTCATGCTCCTCATATTTTTGACACACTTTGAAGCTCTTCATATTTTTCATACCCTTTCAGGCTCTTCATGTTTTTCAACACCTCTTGATGATCCTCCTATTTTTCAGACCGTTTACTGCTCCTCATATTTTTGACTCGTTTTGAAGCTCTTCATATTTTTCACAGCTTTTAAGGCTCTTCATGTTTTTCAACACCGCTTCATGCTCCTCCAATTTTTCAGACTGTTTCAAGCTCCTCATATTTTTGACACGTTTTGAAGCTCTTCATATTTTTCACAGCTTTTCAGGTTTTTCTTGTTTTTCAACACCGCTTCATGCTCCTCCTATTTTTCAGACCGTTTCATGCTCCTCATATTTTTGACACCTTTTGAAACTCTTCATATTTTTCACACCTTTTGAAGCTCTTCATATATTTCGCACGTTTTCAGTCTCTTCAGGTTTTTCAACACCGCTTCATGCTCCTCCTATATTTCAGACCTTTTCATTCTCCTCATATTTTTGACACCTTTTGAAGCTCTTCATATTTTTCACACATTTTCAGGCTCTTCATGTTTTTCAACATGGCTTCATGATCCTCCTATATTTCAGATCGTTTCATGCTCCTCATATTTTTGACACATTTTGAAGCTCTTCATATTTTTCACACCTTTTCAGGCTCTTCATGTCTTTCAACACCACTTCATGCCTCTCCTATTTTTCAGACCGTTTCATGTTCGTCCTGTTTTTGAGATCATTTCATGCTCCTCATATTTTTGACACCTTTTGAAGCTCTTCATATTTTTCACACCTTTTCAGGCTCTTCATTTTTTTCAACACCGCTTCATGCTCCTCCTTTTTTTCAGATCGTTTCATGCTCCTCATGTATTTCACACCTTTTGAAGCTCTTCAAATTTTTCACACCTTTTCAAGCTCTTCATGTTTTTGAACACCGTTTCATGCTCCTCCTATTTATCAGACAGTTTCATGCTCCTCATATTTTTGACACCTTTTGAAGCTCTTCATATATTTCATACCTTTTCAGACTCTTCATGTTTTTTAACACCGCTTCATGCTCCTCCGATTTTTCAGACCGTTTCATGTTCCTCCTATTTTTCAGATCATTTCATGCTCCTCATATTTTTGACACCTTTTGAAGCTCTTCATATTTTTCACACCTTTTCAGGTTCTTCATGTTTTTCAACACCGCTTCATGCTCCTCCTATTTTTCAGACCCTTTCATGCTCCTGATATTTTTGACTCCTTTTGAAGTTCTTCATATTTTTCACACCTTTTCATGCTCTTCATGTTTTTCAACACCGTGTCATGCTCCTCCTATTTTTCAGACGGTTTCATGCTCCTCATAATTTTCCCACCTTTAAAGCTCTTCATATTTTTCACACCTTTTAAGGCTCTTCATGTTTTTGAACACCACTTCATGCTCCTCCTATTTTTCAGACCGTTTCATGTTCCTCCTATTTTTCAGATCATTTCATGCTCCTGATATTTTTGACACCTTTTGAAGCTCTTCATATTTTTCACACCTTTAGAAGCTCTTCATATTTTTCACACCTTTTAAGGCTCTTCATGTTTTTGAACACCGCTTCATGCTCCTCCTATTTTTCAGACCGTTTCATGTTCCTCCTATTTTTCAGATCATTTCATTCTCCTGATATTTTTGACACCTTTTGAAGCTCTTCATATTTTTCACACCTTTTGAAGCTCTTCATATTTTTCACACCTTTTCTGTTTTGTCATGTTTTTCAACACCGCTTCATGCTCCTCCTATTTTTCAGACCGTTTCATGCTCATCTCATTTTTGACATCTTTTGAAGCTCTTCATATTTTTCACACCTTTTGAATCTTTTCATATTTTTCATATTTTTGAAGCTCTTCATATTTTTCACACGTTTTCAGGCTCTTCATGTTTTTCAACATCACTTCATGCTCCCCCTGTTTTTCAGACCGTTACATGCTCCTCATATTTTTCAGACCGTTTAATGCTCCTCATGTATTTCACATCTTTAGAAGCTCTTCATATTTTTCACACCTTTTCAGGCTCTTCATGTTTTTGAACACCGTTTAATGTTCCTCATGTATTTCACATCTTTTGAAGCTCTTCATATTTTTCACACCTTTTCTGGCTCTTCATGTTTTGAACTCCGTTTCTTGCTCCTTCAATATTTCAGACCGTTACATTCTCCTCATATTTTTCACACCTTTTGAAGCTCTTCATATTTTTCACACATTTTCAGGCTCTTCATGTTTTTCAACAGCGATTCATGCTCTTCCTATTTTTCAGACCGTTCATGCTCCTCATATTTTTGACACCTTTTCAAGCTGTTCATATTTTTCACACCTTTTCAGTTTCTACATGTTCTTCAACACAACTTCATGCTCCTCCTATTGTTCAGACCGTTTCATGATCCTCATATTTTTGACACCTTTTGAAGCTCTTCATATGTTTCACACCTTTTGAAGCTCTTCACGTTTTTTAACACCGTTTCATGCTCTTCCTATTTTTCAAACCGTTTCATGCTCCTCATATTTTTGAAACCTATTGAAGCTCTTCATATTTTTCACTCATTTTCCGGGTCTTCATGTTTTATTACACCACTTCATTCTCCTCCTATTTTTCAGACCGTTTCATGCTCCTCATATTTTTGACACCTTTTGAAGCTCTTCATATTTTTCACACCTTTTCTGGCTCTTTATGTTTTTGAACACCATTTCTTGCTCCTACTATTTTTCAGACCGTTTCATGCTCCTCATATTTTTGACACGTTTTGAAGCTCTTCATATTTTTCACACCTTTTGAGGCTCTTCATGTTTTTCAACACCGCTTCATGCTCCTCCTATTTTTCAGACGGTTCATGTTCCTCATAGTTTTGAGAACTTTTGTAGCTCTTCATATTTTTCACATCTCTTCTGGCTCTTCATGTTTTTGAACTCCGTTTCTTGCTCTTCCAATTTTTTAGATCGTTTCATGCGCCTCATATTTTTGACACCTTTTGAAGCTCTTCATATTTGTCACACATTTTCAGGCTCTTCATGTTTTTCAACACTGCTTCATTCTTCTCCTATTTTTCAGACCGTTTCATGCTCCTCATATTTTTGACACCTTTTGAAGCTCTTCATATGTTTCACAACTTTTGAA
Source organism: Dama dama (assembly GCF_033118175.1). Classification (NCBI taxonomy): domain Eukaryota; kingdom Metazoa; phylum Chordata; class Mammalia; order Artiodactyla; family Cervidae; genus Dama; species Dama dama. The sequence continues at coordinate 2,674,111 of NW_026870888.1, forward strand.
GCTCTTCATGTTTTTTAACACTGTTTCATGCTCCTCCTATTTTTCCGACCGGTTCATGCTCCTCATATGTTTCACACCTTTTGAAGCTCTTCATGTTTTTTAACACCTTTTCATGCTCCTCCTATATTTCAGACAGTTTCATGCTCCTCATATTTTGACACATTTTGAAGCTCTTCATCTTTTTCACACCTTTTCAGGGTCTTCATGTTTTTCTACACCACTTCATGTTCCTCCTATTTTTCAGACCGTTTCTTACTCCTCATATATTTGACACCTTTTGAAGCTCTTTATATGTTTCACACCTTTTGAAGCTCTTCATGTTTTTTAACACCCTTTCATGTTCCTCCTATGTTTCAGACCGTTTCATGCTCCTCATATTTTTGACAACTTTTCAAGCTCTTCATATATTTCACACCTTTTCAGGCTCTTCATGTTCTTTAACACCGCTTCATGCTCCTCCTATTTTTCAGACCGTTTCATGCTCCTCATATTTTTCACACGTTTTGAAGCTTGACATAATTTCAGAGCTTTTCAGGCTCTTCATGATTTTGATTACCTCTTCATGCTCCTCCTATTTTTCAGACCGTTTCATGCTCCTCATATTTTTGACACCTTTTGAAGCTCTTCATATTTTTCACACCTTTTCAGGCTCTTCATGTTTTTCAACACCGCTTCATGCTCCTCCTATTTTTCACACCGTTCATGCTCCTCATATTTTTGACACCTTTTGAAGCTCTTCATATTTTTCACACGTTTTCAGGCTCTTCATGTTTTTCAATACCACTTCATGCTCCTCCAATTTTTCAGTCCGTTTCATGCTCATCTCATTTTTGACACCTTTTGATGCACTTCACATTTTTCACACCTTTTGAAGCTCTTCGTATATTTCACACCTTTTCAGGCTCTTCATGTTTTTGAACACCGCTTCATGCTCCTCCTATTTTTCAGACCCTTTCATTCTAAACTAATTTTGATACCTTATGAAGCTCTTCATGTTTTTCACACCTTTTCATGCTCTTTATGTTTTTGAACACCGGTTCATGCTCCTCCTATTTTTCAACCCGTTTCACGCTCCTCCTATTTTTTACACCTTTTGAAGCTCTTCATATTTTTCACAATTTTTCAGTCTCTGCATTTTTTTGAACACCGCTTCATGCTCCTCCTATTTTTTAGACTGTTTCATGCTCATCTCATTTTTGACACATTTTGAAGCTCTTCATAATTTTTACACCTTTTGAAGCTCTTCATATTTTTCACACCTTTTCAGGCTCTTCATGTTTTTCAACACCGCTTCATGCTCCTCCTATTTTTCAGACGGTTCATGTTCCTCATAGTTTTGAGAACTTTTGTAGCTCTTCATATTTTTCACATCTCTTCTGGCTCTTCATGTTTTTGAATTCCGTTTCTTGCTCTTCCAATTTTTTAGATCGTTTCATGCCCCTCATATTTTTGACACCTTTTGAAGCTCTTCATATTTGTCACACATTTTCAGGCTCTTCATGTTTTTCAACACTGCTTCATTCTTCTCCTATTTTTCAGACCGTTTCATGCTCCTCATATTTTTGACACCTTTTGAAGCTCTTCATATGTTTCACACCTTTTGAAGCTCTTCATGTTTTTTAACACTGTTTCATGCTCCTCCTATTTTTCCGACCGGTTCATGCTCCTCATATGTTTCACACCTTTTGAAGCTCTTCATGTTTTTTAACACCTTTTCATGCTCCTCCTATATTTCAGACAGTTTCATGCTCCTCATATTTTGACACATTTTGAAGCTCTTCATCTTTTTCACACCTTTTCAGGGTCTTCATGTTTTTCTACACGACTTCATGCTCCTCCTATTTTTCAGACCGTTTCCTGCTCCTCATATATTTGACACCTTTTGAAGCTCTTTATATGTTTCACACCTTTTGAAGCTCTTCATGTTTTTTAACACCCTTTCATGTTCCTCCTATGTTTCAGACCGTTTCATGCTCCTCATATTTTTGACACCTTTTCAAGCTCTTCATATATTTCACACCTTTTCAGGCTCTTCATGTTCTTTAACACCGCTTCATGCTCCTCCTATTTTTCAGACCGTTTCATGCTCCTCATATTTTTCACACGTTTTGAAGCTTGACATAATTTCAGAGCTTTTCAGGCTCTTCATGATTTTGAATACCTCTTCATGCTCCTCCTATTTTTCAGACCGTTTCATGCTCCTCATATTTTTGACACCTTTTGAAGCTCTTCATATTTTTCACACCTTTTCAGGCTCTTCATGTTTTTCAACACCGCTTCATGCTCCTCCTATTTTTCACACCGTTCATGCTCCTCATATTTTTGACACCTTTTGAAGCTCTTCATATTTTTCACACGTTTTCAGGCTCTTCATGTTTTTCAATACCACTTCATGCTCCTCCTATTTTTCAGTCCGTTTCATGCTCATCTCATTTTTGACACCTTTTGATGCACTTCATATTTTTCACACCTTTTGAAGCTCTTCGTATATTTCACACCTTTTCAGGCTCTTCATGTTTTTGAACACCGCTTCATGCTCCTCCTATTTTTCAGACCCTTTCATTCTAAACTAATTTTGACACCTTATGAAGCTCTTCATGTTTTTCACACCTTTTCATGCTCTTTATGTTTTTGAACACCGGTTCATGCTCCTCCTATTTTTCAACCCGTTTCACGCTCCTCCTATTTTTTACACCTTTTGAAGCTCTTCATATTTTTCACAATTTTTCAGTCTCTGCATTTTTTTGAACACCGCTTCATGCTCCTCCTATTTTTTAGACTGTTTCATGCTCATCTCATTTTTGACACATTTTGAAGCTCTTCATATTTTTTACACCTTTTGAAGCTCTTCATATTTTTCACACCTTTTCAGGCTCTTCATGTTTTTCAACACCGCTTCATGCTCCTCCTATTTTTCAGACGGTTCATGGTCCTCATAGTTTTGAGAACTTTTGTAGCTCTTCATATTTTTCACATCTCTTCTGGCTCTTCATGTTTTTGAACTCCGTTTCTTGCTCTTCCAATTTTTTAGATCGTTTCATGCCCCTCATATTTTTGACACCTTTTGAAGCTCTTCATATTTGTCACACATTTTCAGGCTCTTCATGTTTTTCAACACTGCTTCATTCTTCTTCTATTTTTCAGACCGTTTCATGCTCCTCATATTTTTGACACCTTTTGAAGCTCTTCATATGTTTCACACCTTTTGAAGCTCTTCATGTTTTTTAACACTGTTTCATGCTCCTCCTATTTTTCCGACCGGTTCATGCTCCTCATATGTTTCACACCTTTTGAAGCTCTTCATGTTTTTTAACACCTTTTCATGCTCCTCCTATATTTCAGACAGTTTCATGCTCCTCATATTTTGACACATTTTGAAGCTCTTCATATTTTTCACACCTTTTCAGGGTCTTCATGTTTTTCTACACGACTTCATGCTCCTCCTATTTTTCAGACCGTTTCCTGCTCCTCATATATTTGACACCTTTTGAAGCTCTTTATATGTTTCACACCTTTTGAAGCTCTTCATGTTTTTTAACACCCTTTCATGTTCCTCCTATGTTTCAGACCGTTTCATGCTCCTCATATTTTTGACAACTTTTCAAGCTCTTCATATATTTCACACCTTTTCAGGCTCTTCATGTTCTTTAACACCGCTTCATGCTCCTCCTATTTTTCAGACCGTTTCATGCTCCTCATATTTTTCACACGTTTTGAAGCTTGACATAATTTCAGAGCTTTTCAGGCTCTTCATGATTTTGAATACCTCTTCATGCTCCTCCTATTTTTCAGACCGTTTCATGCTCCTCATATTTTTGACACCTTTTGAAGCTCTTCATATTTTTCACACCTTTTCAGGCTCTTCATGTTTTTCAACACCGCTTCATGCTCCTCCTATTTTTCACACCGTTCATGCTCCTCATATTTTTGACACCTTTTGAAGCTCTTCATATTTTTCACACGTTTTCAGGCTCTTCATGTTTTTCAATACCACTTCATGCTCCTCCTATTTTTCAGTCCGTTTCATGCTCATCTCATTTTTGACACCTTTTGATGCACTTCATATTTTTCACACCTTTTGAAGCTCTTCGTATATTTCACACCTTTTCAGGCTCTTCATGTTTTTGAACACCGCTTCATGCTCCTCCTATTTTTCAGACCCTTTCATTCTAAACTAATTTTGACACCTTATGAAGCTCTTCATGTTTTTCACACCTTTTCATGCTCTTTATGTTTTTGAACACCGGTTCATGCTCCTCCTATTTTTCAACCCGTTTCACGCTCCTCCTATTTTTTACACCTTTTGAAGCTCTTCATATTTTTCACAATTTTTCAGTCTCTGCATTTTTTTGAACACCGCTTCATGCTCCTCCTATTTTTTAGACTGTTTCATGCTCATCTCATTTTTGACACATTTTGAAGCTCTTCATATTTTTTACACCTTTTGAAGCTCTTCATATTTTTCACACCTTTTCAGGCTCTTCATGTTTTTCAACACCGCTTCATGCTCCTCCTATTTTTCAGACGGTTCATGTTCCTCATAGTTTTGAGAACTTTTGTAGCTCTTCATATTTTTCACATCTCTTCTGGCTCTTCATGTTTTTGAACTCCGTTTCTTGCTCTTCCAATTTTTTAGATCGTTTCATGCCCCTCATATTTTTGACACCTTTTGAAGCTCTTCATATTTGTCACACATTTTCAGGCTCTTCATGTTTTTCAACACTGCTTCATTCTTCTTCTATTTTTCAGACCGTTTCATGCTCCTCATATTTTTGACACCTTTTGAAGCTCTTCATATGTTTCACACCTTTTGAAGCTCTTCATGTTTTTTAACACTGTTTCATGCTCCTCCTATTTTTCCGACCGGTTCATGCTCCTCATATGTTTCACACCTTTTGAAGCTCTTCATGTTTTTTAACACCTTTTCATGCTCCTCCTATATTTCAGACAGTTTCATGCTCCTCATATTTTGACACATTTTGAAGCTCTTCATCTTTTTCACACCTTTTCAGGGTCTTCATGTTTTTCTACACGACTTCATGCTCCTCCTATTTTTCAGACCGTTTCCTGCTCCTCATATATTTGACACCTTTTGAAGCTCTTTATATGTTTCACACCTTTTGAAGCTCTTCATGTTTTTTAACACCCTTTCATGTTCCTCCTATGTTTCAGACCGTTTCATGCTCCTCATATTTTTGACAACTTTTCAAGCTCTTCATATATTTCACACCTTTTCAGGCTCTTCATGTTCTTTAACACCGCTTCATGCTCCTCCTATTTTTCAGACCGTTTCATGCTCCTCATATTTTTCACACGTTTTGAAGCTTGACATAATTTCAGAGCTTTTCAGGCTCTTCATGATTTTGAATACCTCTTCATGCTCCTCCTATTTTTCAGACCGTTTCATGCTCCTCATATTTTTGACACCTTTTGAAGCTCTTCATATTTTTCACACCTTTTCAGGCTCTTCATGTTTTTCAACACCGCTTCATGCTCCTCCTATTTTTCACACCGTTCATGCTCCTCATATTTTTGACACCTTTTGAAGCTCTTCATATTTTTCACACGTTTTCAGGCTCTTCATGTTTTTCAATACCACTTCATGCTCCTCCTATTTTTCAGTCCGTTTCATGCTCATCTCATTTTTGACACCTTTTGATGCACTTCATATTTTTCACACCTTTTGAAGCTCTTCTTATATTTCACACCTTTTCAGGCTCTTCATGTTTTTGAACACCGCTTCATGCTCCTCCTATTTTTCAGACCCTTTCATTCTAAACTAATTTTGACACCTTATGAAGCTCTTCATGTTTTTCACACCTTTTCATGCTCTTTATGTTTTTGAACACCGGTTCATGCTCCTCCTATTTTTCAACCCGTTTCACGCTCCTCCTATTTTTTACACCTTTTGAAGCTCTTCATATTTTTCACAATTTTTCAGTCTCTGCATTTTTTTGAACACCGCTTCATGCTCCTCCTATTTTTTAGACTGTTTCATGCTCATCTCATTTTTGACACATTTTGAAGCTCTTCATATTTTTTACACCTTTTGAAGCTCTTCATATTTTTCACACCTTTTCAGGCTCTTCATGTTTTTGAACACCGCTTCATGCTCGTCCTTTTTGCAGACAGTTTCATGCTCCTCATATTTTTGGTACCTTTTGAAGCTCTTCATATTTTTCACACCTTTTCACGCTCTTCATGTTTTTCAACACCACTTCATGCTCCTCCTATTTTTCAGACCGTTTCATACTCCTCATATATTTGACACCTTTTGAAGCTCTTCATATTTTTCACACCTTTTAAGGCTCTTCATGTTTTGAACACCGTTTCATGCTCCTCCTATTTTCAGACCGTTTCATGCTCTTCATTTTTTTGACACCTTTTGAAGCTCTTGATATATTTCACACCTTTTCAGGCTCTTCATGTTTTTGAACACCGCTTCATGCTCCTCCTATTTTTCAGACCGTTTCATGCTCTTCATTTTTTTGTCACTTTTTGAAGCTCCTCATATTTTTCACACCTTTGAAGCTCTTCATATATTTCACACCTTTTCAGGCTCTTCATGTTTTTCAACACCACTTCATGCTCCTCCTATTTTTCAGACCGTTTCATGCTCATCTAATTTTTGACACCTTTTGAAGCTCCTCATATATTCACACCTTTTGAAGCTCTTCATATTTTTCACATTTTTGAAGCTCTTCATATTTTTCACACGTTTTCAGGCTCTTCATGATTTTGAAGAACACTTCATGTACCTCCTATTTTTCAGACAGTTTCATGATCCTCATGTATTTCACACCTTTTGAAGCTCTTCATATTTTTCACACCTTTTCAGGCTCTTCGTGATTTTCAAACCCGTTTCATGCTCGTCCTATTTTTCAGACCGTTTCATGCTCCTCATATTTTTGACCTCTTTTGAAGCTCCTAATATTTTTCACACCTTTTGAAGCTCTTCATATATTTCACACTTTTTCAGCCTCTTCATGTTTTTCAACACCACTTCATGTTAGTCCTATTTTTCAGACCGTTTCATGCTCATCTCATTTGTGACAGCTTTTGAAGCTCTTCATATTTTTCACACCTTTTGAAGCTCTTCATATATTTCACAACTTTTCAGGCTCTTCAAGTCTATGAACATCGCTTCATGCTCCTCCTATAATTCAGACGGTTTCATGCTCCTCATGTATTTCACTCCTTTTGAAGCTCTTCATATTTTACACACCTTTTCAGGCTCTTCATGATTTTCAACCCCACTTCATGCTCCTCCTATTTTTCAGACCGTTTCATGTTCCTCATATTTTTGACACCTTTTGAAGCTCTTCATATTTTCTACACCTTTTCAGGCTCTTCATGTTTTTCAACACGGCTTCATGCTCCTCCTATTTTTCAGACCCTTTCATTCTAAACTAATTTTGACACCTTATGAAGCTCTTCCTGTTTTTCACACTTTTTCATGCTCTTTATGTTTTTGAACACCGGTTCATGCTCCTCCTATTTTTCAACTCGTTTCACGCTCCTCCTATTTTTTACACCTTTTGAAGCTCCTCATATTTTTCACACCTTTGAAGCTCTTCATGTATTTCACACGTTTTAAGTCTCTTCATGTTTTTCAACACCGCTTCATGCTCCTCCTATTTTTCAGACCGTTTCATGCTTCTCTTATTTTTGACACGTTTTGAGGCTCTTCATATATTTCACACCTTTTCAGGCTCTTCATGTTTTTGAACACCGCTTCATGCTCCTCCTATTTTTCAGACCGTTTCATGCTCCTCACATTTTGACACCTTTTGAAGCTCTTCATATTTTTCACACCTTGTCAGGCTCTTCATTTTTTTGAACAACGTTTCATGCTCCTCCTATATTTCAGACCGTTTCATGCTCCACATATTTTTGACACCTTTTGAAGCTCTTCATATTTTTCACCCCTTTTCAGGCTCTTCATGTTTTTCAACACAACTTCATGCCCCTCCTATTTTTCAGACCGTTTCATGCTCATCTCATTTTTGACAGCTTTTGAAGCTCTTCATATTTTTCAAACCTTTTGAGGCTCTTCATATTTTTCACACCTTTTCAGGCTCTTCAGGTTTTTGAACACCGTTTCATGAAGCTCCTATTTTTCAGACCGTTTCATGCTTCTCATATTTTTGACACGTTTTGAAGCTCTTCATATTTTTCTCACCTTTTCAGGCTCTTCATGGTTTTCAACACCGCTTCATTTTCCTCCTATTTTTCAGACCGTTTCATGCTCCCATATTTTTGACACCTTTTGAAGCTCTTCATATTTTTCACAGCTTTTCATGCTCTTCATGTTTTTCAATACCACTTCATGCTCCTCCTATTTTTCAGTCCGTTTCATGCTCATCTCATTTTTGACACCTTTTGATGCACTTCATATTTTTCACACCTTTTGAAGCTCTTCTTATATTTCACACCTTTTCAGGCTCTTCATGTTTTTGAACACCGCTTCATGCTCCTCCTATTTTTCAGACCCTTTCATTCTAAACTAATTTTGACACCTTATGAAGCTCTTCATGTTTTTCACACCTTTTCATGCTCTTTATGTTTTTGAACACCGGTTCATGCTCCTCCTATTTTTCAACCCGTTTCACGCTCCTCCTATTTTTTACACCTTTTGAAGCTCTTCATATTTTTCACAATTTTTCAGTCTCTGCATTTTTTTGAACACCGCTTCATGCTCCTCCTATTTTTTAGACTGTTTCATGCTCATCTCATTTTTGACACATTTTGAAGCTCTTCATATTTTTTACACCTTTTGAAGCTCTTCATATTTTTCACACCTTTTCAGGCTCTTCATGTTTTTGAACACCACTTCATGCTCGTCCTTTTTGCAGACAGTTTCATGCTCCTCATATTTTTGGTACCTTTTGAAGCTCTTCATATTTTTCACACCTTTTCACGCTCTTCATGTTTTTCAACACCACTTCATGCTCCTCCTATTTTTCAGACCGTTTCATACTCCTCATATATTTGACACCTTTTGAAGCTCTTCATATTTTTCACACCTTTTAAGGCTCTTCATGTTTTGAACACCGTTTCATGCTCCTCCTATTTTCAGACCGTTTCATGCTCTTCATTTTTTTGACACCTTTTGAAGCTCTTGATATATTTCACACCTTTTCAGGCTCTTCATGTTTTTGAACACCGCTTCATGCTCCTCCTATTTTTCAGACCGTTTCATGCTCTTCATTTTTTTGTCACTTTTTGAAGCTCCTCATATTTTTCACACCTTTGAAGCTCTTCATATATTTCACACCTTTTCAGGCTCTTCATGTTTTTCAACACCACTTCATGCTCCTCCTATTTTTCAGACCGTTTCATGCTCATCTAATTTTTGACACCTTTTGAAGCTCCTCATATATTCACACCTTTTGAAGCTCTTCATATTTTTCACATTTTTGAAGCTCTTCATATTTTTCACACGTTTTCAGGCTCTTCATGATTTTGAAGAACACTTCATGTACCTCCTATTTTTCAGACAGTTTCATGATCCTCATGTATTTCACACCTTTTGAAGCTCTTCATATTTTTCACACCTTTTCAGGCTCTTCGTGATTTTCAAACCCGTTTCATGCTCGTCCTATTTTTCAGACCGTTTCATGCTCCTCATATTTTTGACCTCTTTTGAAGCTCCTAATATTTTTCACACCTTTTGAAGCTCTTCATATATTTCACACTTTTTCAGCCTCTTCATGTTTTTCAACACCACTTCATGTTAGTCCTATTTTTCAGACCGTTTCATGCTCTTCTCATTTGTGACAGCTTTTGAAGCTCTTCATATTTTTCACACCTTTTGAAGCTCTTCATATATTTCACAACTTTTCAGGCTCTTCAAGTCTATGAACATCGCTTCATGCTCCTCCTATAATTCAGACGGTTTCATGCTCCTCATGTATTTCACTCCTTTTGAAGCTCTTCATATTTTACACACCTTTTCAGGCTCTTCATGATTTTCAACCCCACTTCATGCTCCTCCTATTTTTCAGACCGTTTCATGTTCCTCATATTTTTGACACCTTTTGAAGCTCTTCATATTTTCTACACCTTTTCAGGCTCTTCATGTTTTTCAACACGGCTTCATGCTCCTCCTATTTTTCAGACCCTTTCATTCTAAACTAATTTTGACACCTTATGAAGCTCTTCCTGTTTTTCACACTTTTTCATGCTCTTTATGTTTTTGAACACCGGTTCATGCTCCTCCTATTTTTCAACTCGTTTCACGCTCCTCCTATTTTTTACACCTTTTGAAGCTCCTCATATTTTTCACACCTTTGAAGCTCTTCATGTATTTCACACGTTTTAAGTCTCTTCATGTTTTTCAACACCGCTTCATGCTCCTCCTATTTTTCAGACCGTTTCATGCTTCTCTTATTTTTGACACGTTTTGAGGCTCTTCATATATTTCACACCTTTTCAGGCTCTTCATGTTTTTGAACACCGCTTCATGCTCCTCCTATTTTTCAGACCGTTTCATGCTCCTCACATTTTGACACCTTTTGAAGCTCTTCATATTTTTCACACCTTGTCAGGCTCTTCATTTTTTTGAACAACGTTTCATGCTCCTCCTATATTTCAGACCGTTTCATGCTCCACATATTTTTGACACCTTTTGAAGCTCTTCATATTTTTCACCCCTTTTCAGGCTCTTCATGTTTTTCAACACAACTTCATGCCCCTCCTATTTTTCAGACCGTTTCATGCTCATCTCATTTTTGACAGCTTTTGAAGCTCTTCATATTTTTCAAACCTTTTGAGGCTCTTCATATTTTTCACACCTTTTCAGGCTCTTCAGGTTTTTGAACACCGTTTCATGAAGCTCCTATTTTTCAGACCGTTTCATGCTTCTCATATTTTTGACACGTTTTGAAGCTCTTCATATTTTTCTCACCTTTTCAGGCTCTTCATGGTTTTCAACACCGCTTCATTTTCCTCCTATTTTTCAGACCGTTTCATGCTCCCATATTTTTGACACCTTTTGAAGCTCTTCATATTTTTCACAGCTTTTCATGCTCTTCATGTTTTTCAATACCACTTCATGCTCCTCCTATTTTTCAGTCCGTTTCATGCTCATCTCATTTTTGACACCTTTTGATGCACTTCATATTTTTCACACCTTTTGAAGCTCTTCTTATATTTCACACCTTTTCAGGCTCTTCATGTTTTTGAACACCGCTTCATGCTCCTCCTATTTTTCAGACCCTTTCATTCTAAACTAATTTTGACACCTTATGAAGCTCTTCATGTTTTTCACACCTTTTCATGCTCTTTATGTTTTTGAACACCGGTTCATGCTCCTCCTATTTTTCAACCCGTTTCACGCTCCTCCTATTTTTTACACCTTTTGAAGCTCTTCATATTTTTCACAATTTTTCAGTCTCTGCATTTTTTTGAACACCGCTTCATGCTCCTCCTATTTTTTAGACTGTTTCATGCTCATCTCATTTTTGACACATTTTGAAGCTCTTCATATTTTTTACACCTTTTGAAGCTCTTCATATTTTTCACACCTTTTCAGGCTCTTCATGTTTTTGAACACCGCTTCATGCTCGTCCTTTTTGCAGACAGTTTCATGCTCCTCATATTTTTGGTACCTTTTGAAGCTCTTCATATTTTTCACAGCTTTTCACGCTCTTCATGTTTTTCAACACCACTTCATGCTCCTCCTATTTTTCAGACCGCTTCATACTCCTCATATATTTGACACCTTTTGAAGCTCTTCATATTTTTCACACCTTTTAAGGCTCTTCATGTTTTGAACACCGTTTCATGCTCCTCCTATTTTCAGACCGTTTCATGCTCTTCATTTTTTTGACACCTTTTGAAGCTCTTGATATATTTCACACCTTTTCAGGCTCTTCATGTTTTTGAACACCGCTTCATGCTCCTCCTATTTTTCAGACCGTTTCATGCTCTTCATTTTTTTGTCACTTTTTGAAGCTCCTCATATTTTTCACACCTTTGAAGCTCTTCATATATTTCACACCTTTTCAGGCTCTTCATGTTTTTCAACACCACTTCATGCTCCTCCTATTTTTCAGACCGTTTCATGCTCATCTAATTTTTGACACCTTTTGAAGCTCCTCATATATTCACACCTTTTGAAGCTCTTCATATTTTTCACATTTTTGAAGCTCTTCATATTTTTCACACGTTTTCAGGCTCTTCATGATTTTGAAGAACACTTCATGTACCTCCTATTTTTCAGACAGTTTCATGATCCTCATGTATTTCACACCTTTTGAAGCTCTTCATATTTTTCACACCTTTTCAGGCTCTTCGTGATTTTCAAACCCGTTTCATGCTCGTCCTATTTTTCAGACCGTTTCATGCTCCTCATATTTTTGACCTCTTTTGAAGCTCCTAATATTTTTCACACCTTTTGAAGCTCTTCATATATTTCACACTTTTTCAGCCTCTTCATGTTTTTCAACACCACTTCATGTTAGTCCTATTTTTCAGACCGTTTCATGCTCATCTCATTTGTGACAGCTTTTGAAGCTCTTCATATTTTTCACACCTTTTGAAGCTCTTCATATATTTCACAACTTTTCAGGCTCTTCAAGTCTATGAACATCGCTTCATGCTCCTCCTATAATTCAGACGGTTTCATGCTCCTCATGTATTTCACTCCTTTTGAAGCTCTTCATATTTTACACACCTTTTCAGGCTCTTCATGATTTTCAACCCCACTTCATGCTCCTCCTATTTTTCAGACCGTTTCATGTTCCTCATATTTTTGACACCTTTTGAAGCTCTTCATATTTTCTACACCTTTTCAGGCTCTTCGTGTTTTTCAACACGGCTTCATGCTCCTCCTATTTTTCAGACCCTTTCATTCTAAACTAATTTTGACACCTTATGAAGCTCTTCCTGTTTTTCACACTTTTTCATGCTCTTTATGTTTTTGAACACCGGTTCATGCTCCTCCTATTTTTCAACTCGTTTCACGCTCCTCCTATTTTTTACACCTTTTGAAGCTCCTCATATTTTTCACACCTTTGAAGCTCTTCATATATTTCACACGTTTTAAGTCTCTTCATGTTTTTCAACACCGCTTCATGCTCCTCCTATTTTTCAGACCGTTTCATGCTTCTCTTATTTTTGACACGTTTTGAGGCTCTTCATATATTTCACACCTTTTCAGGCTCTTCATGTTTTTGAACACCGCTTCATGCTCCTCCTATTTTTCAGACCGTTTCATGCTCCTCACATTTTGACACCTTTTGAAGCTCTTCATATTTTTCACACCTTGTCAGGCTCTTCATTTTTTTGAACAACGTTTCATGCTCCTCCTATATTTCAGACCGTTTCATGCTCCACATATTTTTGACACCTTTTGAAGCTCTTCATATTTTTCACCCCTTTTCAGGCTCTTCATGTTTTTCAACACAACTTCATGCCCCTCCTATTTTTCAGACCGTTTCATGCTCATCTCATTTTTGACAGCTTTTGAAGCTCTTCATATTTTTCAAACCTTTTGAGGCTCTTCATATTTTTCACACCTTTTCAGGCTCTTCAGGTTTTTGAACACCGTTTCATGAAGCTCCTATTTTTCAGACCGTTTCATGCTTCTCATATTTTTGACACGTTTTGAAGCTCTTCATATTTTTCTCACCTTTTCAGGCTCTTCATGGTTTTCAACACCGCTTCATTTTCCTCCTATTTTTCAGACCGTTTCATGCTCCCATATTTTTGACACCTTTTGAAGCTCTTCATATTTTTCACAGCTTTTCATGCTCTTCATGTTTTTCAACACCGCATCATGATCCTCCAATTTTTCAGACCGTTTCATGCTCCTCATATTTGAGACATCTTTTGAAGCTTTTCATATTTTTCACAACTTTTAGGCTCTTCATGTTTTTTAACACCGCTTTATGATCCTCCAATTTTTCAGAATGTTTCATGCTCCTCATATTTTTGACACCTTTTGAAGCTCTTCATATTTCTCACACTTTTTCTGGCTCGTCATGTTTGTGAACACCGCTTCATGCTCCTCCTATTATTCAGATCGTTTTATGCTCCTCAAATTTTTGACAACTTTTGAAGCTCTTCATATTTTTAACACCTTTTCAGACTCTTCATGTTTTTGAACACCGTTTCATGCTGCTCCTATTTTTCAGACCGTTTCATACTCCTCATAGTTTTGACACCTTTTGAAGCTCTTCATATTTTTCACACCTTTTCAGGCTCTTCATGTTTTTCAACACCGCTTCATGCTCCTCCTATTTTTCAGACCGGTTCATGCTCCTCAAGTATTTCACACCTTGAGGCTCTTCATATTTTTCACAGCTTTTCAGGCTCTTCATGTTTTTGAACACCGTTTCATGCTCCTCCTATTTTTAACACCTTTTGAAGCTCTTCATATTTTTCACACCTTTTCAGGCTCTTCATGTTTTTGAACACGGTTTCCTGCTCCTCCTATTTTTCAGACCCTTTCATGCTCCTCATATTTTTGACACATTTTGAAGGTCTTCATATTTTTCACAACTTTTCAGGCTCTTCATGTTTTTCAACACCACATCATGCTCCACCTATTTTTCAGACCGTTTCATGCTCATCTCATTTTTGACACCATTTTAAGCTCTTCATATTTTTCACACCTTTTGAAGCTCTTCATATTTTTCACACGTTTTCACGCTCTTCATGTTTTTCAACACCGCTTCTTGATCCACCTATTTTTCAGACCGTTTCATGCTCCTCATATTTTTGACACGTTTTGAAGCTCTTCATATTTTACACACATTTTCAGGCTCTTCATGTTTTTGAACACCGCTTCATGCTCCTCCTATTTTTAACACCTTTTGAAGCTCTTCATATTTTTCACACCTTTTCAAGCTCTTCATGTTTTTGAACACGGTTTCCTGCTCCTCCTTTTTTTCAGACCGTTTCATGCTCCTAATATTTTTGACACCTTTTGAATCTCTTCATATATTTCACACCTTTTCAGGCTCTTCATATATTTGAACAACGCTTCATGCTCCTCCTATTTTTCAGACGGTTTCATCCTCCTCATGTATTTCACACCTTTTGAAGCTCTTCCTATTTTTCACACCTTTTCAGGCTCTTCATGTTTTTGAACACTGCTTCATGCTCCACCTATTTTTCAGACCGTTTCATTCTCCTCATATTTTTGACACCTTTTGAAGCTCTTCATATTTTTCACATCTTTTCAGGCTCTTCATGTTTTCCAACACAGCTTCATGCTCCTTCTATTTTTCAGACCGTTTCATGCCCCTACGTATTTCACACCTTTTGAAGCTCTTCATATTTTTCAAACCTTTTCAGGCCCTTCGTGTTTTTCAAAACCGTTTCATGCTCCTCCTATTTTTCAGACCGTTTCATGCTCCTCATATTTTTGACCTCTTTTGAAGTTCCTAATATTTTTCACAACTTTTGAAGCTCTTCATATATTTTACACTTTTTCAGGCTCTTCATGTTTTTCAACACCACTTCATGCTCCTCCTATTTTTCAGACCGTTTCATGCTAATCTAATTTTTGACACCTTTTGAAGCTCTTCATGTTTTTCACACCTTTTCAGGCTCTTCATGTTTTTGAACACCGTTTCATGATCGTCCTGTTTTTCAGATCGTTTCATGCTCCTCATATTATTGACAGCTTTTGAAGCTCTTCATATTTTTCACACCTTTTCAGGCTCTTCATGTTTATGAACACCGTTTAATGCTCCTCCTATTTTTCAGACCGTTTCATGCTAATCTAATTTTTGACACCTTTTGAAGCTCTTCATATATTTCACTCCTTTTCAGGCTCTTCATGTATTGAAACACCGCTTCATGCTCCTCCTATTTTTCGGACGGTTTCATTCTCCTCATGTACTTTACACCTTTTGAAGCTCTTCATATATTTCACACTTTTTCAGGCGCTTCATGTTTTTCAGCACCACTTCATGCTTCTCCTATTTCTCAGACCGTTTCATGCTCATCTCATTTATGACAGCTTTTGAAGTTCTTCATATTTTTCACATCATTTGAAACTATTCATATTTTTCACATCTTTTCAGTGTCTTCATGTTTTTCAACACCACTTTATGCTCCTCCTATTTTTCAGACCGTTTCATGCTCCTCATATTTTTGACACCTTTTGTAGCTCTTCATATTTTTCACACCTTTTCAGGCTCTTCATGTTTTTCAACACCGTTTCATGCTCCTCCTATTTTCAGACCGTTTCTTGCTCCTCATAATTTTGACACCTTTGAATGTCTTCACATTTTTCACACCTTTTGAACCTGTTCATATTTTTCACACCTTTTCAGGCTCTTCATGTTTTTCTACACCACTTCATGCTCCTCCTATTTTTCAGACTGTTTCATGCTCCTCTTATTTTTGACACCTTTTTAAGCTCTTCATATATTTCACACCTTTTCAGGCTCTTCGTGTTTTTGAACACCGCTTCATGCTCCTCCTATTTTTCAGACCGTTTCATGCTCCTCATATATTTGACACCTTTTGAAGCTCTTCAGATTTTTCACACCTTTTCAGGCTCTTCATGTTTTTGAACACCGCTTCATGCTCCTCCTGTTTTTCAGAGCATTTCATGCTCCTCATATGTTTCACATCTTTTGAAGCTCTTCATATTTTTCACACCTTTTCAGGCTCTTCATGTTTTTCAACACCGCTTCATGCTCCTCCTATTTTTCAGACCGTTTCATGCTCCTCATGTATTTCACACATTTTGAAGCTCTTCATATCTTTCACACCTTTTCAGCCTCTTCATGTTTTTGAATACCGTTTCATGCTCTTCCTATTTTTCAGACCGTTTCATGCTGCTCATATTGTTGACACTTTTTGAAGCTCTTTATATTTTTCACACCTTTTCAGGCTCTTCATGTTTTTCAACACCGCTTCATGCTCCTCCTATTTTTCAGACCTTTTCATGCTTCTCATATTTTTGACATCTTTTTAAGCTCTTCATATTTTTCACACCTTTTCAGGCTCTTCAATTTTTTCCACAATGTTACAATGCTCCTCCTATTTTTCAGACTGTTTCATGCTCCTCATATTTTTCAAACCTTTTGAAGCTCTTCATATTTTTCACACGTTATCAGGCTCTTCATGTTTTTCAACACCGCTTCAAGCTCCTCCTATTTTTCAGACCTTTTCATGCTCCTCATATTTTTGACACCTTTTGAAGCTCTTCATATTTTTCACACCTTTTCAGGCTCTTCAATTTTTTCAACAATGTTACAATGCTCCTCCTATTTTTCAGACCGTTTCATGCTCCTCATATTTTTGACACCTTTTGAAGCTCTTCATATTTTTCACACCTTTTGAAGCTCTTCATATATTTCACACTTTTTCAAGCTCTTCATGTTGTTCAACACCACTTCATGCTTCTCCTATTTCTCAGACCGTTTCATGCTCATCTCATTTTTGACACCTTTTGAAGCTCTTCAAATTTTTCACACCTTTTGAAGCTCTTCATATTTTTCACAAGTTTTCCGATCTTCATGTTTTTCAACACCGCTTCTTGATCCTCCTATTTTTCAGACCGTTTCATGCTCCTCATATTTTTGACACGTTTTGAAACTCTTCATATATTACACACATTTTCAGGCTTTTCATGTTTTTGAACACCGCTTCGTGCTCCTCCTAATTTTCACACCTTTTGAAGCACCTCAAATTTTTCACACCTTTTCAGGCTCTTCATATTTTTGAACACGGTTTCATGCTCCTCCTTTTTTCAGACCGTTTCATGTTCCTCATATTTTTGACACCTTTTGAATCTCTTCATATATTTCACTCCTTTTCAGGCTCTTCATGTATTGGAACACCGCTTCAGGCTCCTCCTATTTTTCGGACGGTTTCATTCTCCTCATGTACTTTACACCTTTTGAAGCTCTTCATATATTTCACACTTTTTCAGGCTCTTCATGTTTTTCAACACCACTTCATGCTTCTCCTATTTCTCAGACCGTTTCATGCTCATCTCATTTATGACAGCTTTTGAAGTTCTTCATATTTTTCACATCATTTGAAACTATTCATATTTTTCACATCTTTTCAGTCTCTTCATGTTTTTCAACACCGCTTTATGCTCCTCCTATTTTTCAGACCGTTTCATGCTCCTCATATTTTTCACACCTTTTGAAGCTCTTCATATTTTTCACACCTTTTCAGGCTCTTCATGTTTTTGAACACAGCTTCATGCTCCACCTATTTATCAGACCGTTTCATGCTGCTCATATTGTTGACACTTTTTGAAGCTCTTTATATTTTTCACACCTTTTCAGGCTCTTCATGTTTTTCAACACCGCTTCATGCTCCTCCTATTTTTCAGACCTTTTCATGCTTCTCATATTTTTGACATCTTTTTAAGCTCTTCATATTTTTCACACCTTTTCAGGCTCTTCAATTTTTTCCACAATGTTACAATGCTCCTCCTATTTTTCAGACTGTTTCATGCTCCTCATATTTTTCAAACCTTTTGAAGCTCTTCATATTTTTCACACGTTATCAGGCTCTTCATGTTTTTCAACACCGCTTCAAGCTCCTCCTATTTTTCAGACCTTTTCATGCTCCTCATATTTTTGACACCTTTTGAAGCTCTTCATATTTTTCACACCTTTTCAGGCTCTTCAATTTTTTCAACAATGTTACAATGCTCCTCCTATTTTTCAGACCGTTTCATGCTCCTCATATTTTTGACACCTTTTGAAGCTCTTCATATTTTTCACACCTTTTGAAGCTCTTCATATATTTCACACTTTTTCAAGCTCTTCATGTTGTTCAACACCACTTCATGCTTCTCCTATTTCTCAGACCGTTTCATGCTCATCTCATTTTTGACACCTTTTGAAGCTCTTCAAATTTTTCACACCTTTTGAAGCTCTTCATATTTTTCACAAGTTTTCCGATCTTCATGTTTTTCAACACCGCTTCTTGATCCTCCTATTTTTCAGACCGTTTCATGCTCCTCATATTTTTGACACGTTTTGAAACTCTTCATATATTACACACATTTTCAGGCTTTTCATGTTTTTGAACACCGCTTCGTGCTCCTCCTAATTTTCACACCTTTTGAAGCACCTCAAATTTTTCACACCTTTTCAGGCTCTTCATATTTTTGAACACGGTTTCATGCTCCTCCTTTTTTCAGACCGTTTCATGTTCCTCATATTTTTGACACCTTTTGAATCTCTTCATATATTTCACTCCTTTTCAGGCTCTTCATGTATTGGAACACCGCTTCAGGCTCCTCCTATTTTTCGGACGGTTTCATTCTCCTCATGTACTTTACACCTTTTGAAGCTCTTCATATATTTCACACTTTTTCAGGCTCTTCATGTTTTTCAACACCACTTCATGCTTCTCCTATTTCTCAGACCGTTTCATGCTCATCTCATTTATGACAGCTTTTGAAGTTCTTCATATTTTTCACATCATTTGAAACTATTCATATTTTTCACATCTTTTCAGTCTCTTCATGTTTTTCAACACCGCTTTATGCTCCTCCTATTTTTCAGACCGTTTCATGCTCCTCATATTTTTGACACCTTTTGTAGCTCTTCATATTTTTCACACCTTTTCAGGCTCTTCATGTTTTTCAACACCGTTTCATGCTCCTCCTATTTTCAGACCGTTTCTTGCTCCTCATAATTTTGACACCTTTGAATGTCTTCATATTTTTCACACTTTTTGAACCTGTTCATATTTTTCACACCTTTTCAGGCTCTTCATGTTTTTCTACACCACTTCATGCTCCTCCTATTTTTCAGACTGTTTCATGCTCCTCTTATTTTTGACACCTTTTTAAGCTCTTCATATATTTCACACCTTTTCAGGCTCTTCGTGTTTTTGAACACCGCTTCATGCTCCTCCTATTTTTCAGACCGTTTCATGCTCCTCATATATTTGACACCTTTTGAAGCTCTTCAGATTTTTCACACCTTTTCAGGCTCTTCATGTTTTTGAACACCGCTTCATGCTCCTCCCGTTTTTCAGAGCATTTCATGCTCCTCATATGTTTCACATCTTTTGAAGCTCTTCATATTTTTCACACCTTTTCAGGCTCTTCATGTTTTTCAACACCGCTTCATGCTCCTCCTATTTTTCAGACCGTTTCATGCTCCTCATGTATTTCACACATTTTGAAGCTCTTCATATCTTTCACACCTTTTCAGCCTCTTCATGTTTTTCAATACCGTTTCATGCTCCTCCTATTTTTCAGACCGTTTCATGCTCCTCATGTATTTCACACATTTTGAAGCTCTTCATATTTTTCACAGCTGTTCAGGTTTTTCTTGTTTTTCAACACCGCTTCAGGCTCCTCCTATTTTTCAGACCGTTTCATGCTCCTCATATTTTTGACACCTTTTGAAGCTCTTCATATTTTTCACACCTTTTGAAGCTCTTCATATATTTCACACGTTTTCAGTCTCTTCAGGTTTTTCAACACCGCTTCATGCTCCTCCTATATTTCAGACCGTTTCTTTCTCCTCATATTTTTGACACCTTTTGAAGCTCTTCATATTTTTCACACATTTTCAGGCTCTTCATGTTTTTCAACATGGCTTCATGATCCTCCTATATTTCAGATCGTTTCATGCTCCTCATATTTTTGACACATTTTGAAGCTCTTCATATTTTTCACACCTTTTCAGGCTCTTCATGTCTTTCAACACCACTTCATGCCTCTCCTATTTTTCAGACCGTTTCATGTTCCTCCTATTTTTGAGATCATTTCATGCTCCTCATATTTTTGACACCTTTTGAAGCTCTTCATATTTTTCACACCTTTTCAGGCTCTTCATTTTTTTCAAAACCGCTTCATGCTCCTCCTTTTTTTGAGATCGTTTCATGCTCCTCATGTATTTCACACCTTTTGAAGCTCTTCAAATTTTTCACACCTTTTCAAGCTCTTCATGTTTTTGAACACCGTTTCATGCTCCTCCTATTTATCAGACAGTTTCATGCTCCTCATATTTTTGACACCTTTTGAAGCTCTTCATATATTTCATACCTTTTCAGACTCTTCATGTTTTTGAACACCGCTTCATGCTCCTCCTATTTTTCAGATAATTTCATGCTCCTCATATTTTTGACACCTTTTGAAGCTCTTCATATTTTTCACACCTTTTCAGGTTCTTCATGTTTTTCAACACCGCTTCATGCTCCTCCTATTTTTCAGACCTTTTCATGCTCCTGATATTTTTGACTCCTTTTGAAGTTCTTCATATTTTTCACACCTTTTCATGCTCTTCATATTTTTCAACACCGTGTCATGCTCCTCCTATTTTTCACACGGTTTCATGCTCCTCATATTTTTCACACCTTTAAAGCTCTTCATATTTTTCTCACATTTTAAGTCTCTTCATGTTATTCAACACCGTGTCATGCTCCTCCTATTTTTCAGATGGTTTCATGCTCCTCATAATTTTCACACCTTTAAAGCTCTTCATATTTTTCACACCTTTTAAGGCTCTTCATGTTTTTGAACACCACTTCATGCTCCTCCTATTTTTCAGACCGTTTCATGTTCCTCCTATTTTTCAGATCATTTCCTGCTCCTGATATTTTTGACACCTTTTGAAGCTCTTCATATTTTTCACACCTCTTGAAGCTCTTCATATTTTTCACACCTTTTGAGGCTCTTCATGTTTTTGAACACCGCTTCATGCTCCTCCTATTTTTCAGACCGTTTCATGTTCCTCCTATTTTTCAGATCATTTCATTCTCCTGATATTTTTGACAACTTTTGAAGCTCTTCATATTTTTCACACCTTTTGAAGCTCTTCATATTTTGCACACCATTCCAGGCTCTTCATATTTTTCACATCTTTTGAAGCTCTTCATATATTTCACACCTTTTCCGGCTCTTCATGTTTTTTAAACACCTCTTCATGCTCCTCCTATTTTTCAGACCGTTTCATGCACCTCATATTTTTGACACCTTTTGAAGCTCTTCATATTTTTCACACCTTCTCAGGATCTTCATGTTTTTGAACACTGTTTCATGCTCCCCCTATTTTTCAGACCGTTTCATCCTCATCTCATTTTTGATACCTTTTGAAGCTCTTCATATTTTTCACAAGTTTTGAAGCTCTTCATATTTTTCACACCTTTTCAGGCTCTTCATGTTTTTGAACACCGCTTCATGCTCCTCCTATTTTTCAGACCGTTTCATGCTGCTCATATTTTTGACACCTTTTGAAGCTGTCATATTTTTCACAAATTTTCAGGCTCTTCCTCTTTTTGAACACCGTTTCATGCTCCTCCTATTTTTCAGACCATTTCATGATTCTCATGTATTTCACACCTTTTGAAGCTCTTCATATTTTTCACACGATTTCAGGCTCTTCATGTTTTTCAACACCGCTTCATGCTCCTCCTATTTTTCAGACCGTTTCATGCTCCTCATGTATTTCACACCTTTTGAAGCTCTTCATATTTTTCACACGTTTTCAGGCTCTTCATGTTTTTGAACACTGCTTCATGCTCCTCCTATATTTCGGACCGCTTCATGCTCCTCATATTTTTGACACCTTTTGAAGCTCTTCATATTCTTCACACCTTTACAGGCTCTTCATGTTTTTCCACACCACTTCATGCTTCTCCTATTTTCAGACCGTTTCATGATCCTCATGAATTTCACACCTTTTGAAGCTCTTCATATTTTTCACACCTTTTCACGCTCTTCATGTTTTTGATCACCGCTTCATGATCCTCCTATTTTTCAGACCGTTTAATGCTCTTCATATTTTTGACACATCTTGAACCTCTTCATATTTTTCACACCTTTTCAGGCTCTTCATGTTTTTCCACACCACTTCATTCTTGTCCTATTTTTCAGACCATTTCATGCTCCTCATGAATTTCACACCTTTTGAAGCTCTTCATATTTTTCACACCTTCTCAGGCTCTTCATGTTTTTTATCACCGTTTCATGCTCCTATTTTTCAGACCGTTTCATGCTCATCTCATTTTTGACCCCTTTTGAAGCTCTTCATATTTCTCACAACTTTTTAGGCTCTTCATGTTTTTCAACACCGCTTCATGTTCCTCCTATTTTTCAGACCGTTTCATGCTCATCTCATTTTTGACACCTTTTAAAGCTCTTCATATTTCTCACAACTTTTTAGGCTCTTCATGTTTTTGACACTGCTTCATGCTCCTCTTATTTTTCAGAGAGTTTCATGCTCCTCATGTATTTCACATCTTTTGAATCTCTTCATATTTCTAACAACTTTTTAGGCTCTTCATGTTTTTCCACACCACTTCATGCTTCTCCTATTTTTCGGCCTGTTTCATGCTCCTCATATATTTCACACCTTTTGAACCTTTCGTATTTTTCACACCTTTTCAGGCTCTTCATTTTTTTTCATCACCGTTTCATGCTCCTCCGATTTTTCAGACCGTTTCATGCTCCTCATATATTTGACATATTTTGAAGCTCTGAATATTTTTCACACATTTTCAGGCTCTTCATTTTTTTGAACACTGCTTGATGATCCTCCTATTTTTCAGACCGTTTCATGTTCTTCATATGTTTGACACCTTTTGAAGCTCTTCATATTTTTCACTCCTTTTCAGGCTCTTCATGTTTTTCAACACCACTTCATGCTTCTCCTATTTTTCAGACCGTTTCATGCTCCTCATGTATTTCACACCTTTTGAAGCTCTTCATAATTTTCACACCTTTTCAGGCTCTTCATGTTTTTGAACACCATTTCATGCCGCTTCTATTTTTCAGACCGTTTCATGCTCCTCATATTTTTCACACCTTTTGAAGCTCTTCATATTTTTCATACCTTTTCAGGCTCTTCACGTTTTGAACACCGCTTCATGACCCTCCTATTTTTCAGACCATTTCATGCTCTTCATATTTTTGACACCTTTTGAAGCTCTTCATATGTTTCACACATTTTCAGGCTCTTCATTTTTTTCAACACCACTTCTTGCTCCTCCTATTTTTCAGACCGTTTCATGCTCATCTCATTTTTTACACCTTTTGAAGCTCTTCATATTTTTCACACCTTTTGATGCTCTTCAAATTTTTCACACGTTTTCAGGCTCTTCAAGTTTTTCAACACCGCTTCATGCTCCTCCTATTTTTCAGACCGTTTCATGCTCCTCATATTTCTGACACCTTTTGAAGCTCTTCATATTTTTCACACCTTCTCAGGCTCTTCATGTTTTTCAACACCACTTCATGCTCCTCCTATTTTTCAGACCGTTTCATCCTCCTCATATATTTGACACCTTTTGAAGCTCTTCATAATTTTCACACCTTTTCAGGCTCTTCATGTTTTTCACACCTTTTCAGGCTCTTCATGTTTTTGAACACCATTTCATGCTTCTCCTATTTTACATTCCGTTTCATTCTCCTCATATTTTTGACAGCTTTTGAAGCTCTTCATATATTTCACACCTTTTCAGGCTTTTCATTTTTTTCAACACCACTTCATGCTCCTCCTATTTTTCAGACCGTTTCATGCTCATCTCATTTTGACACCTTTTGAAGCTCTTCAAATTTTTCACATCTTTTGAAGCTCTTCATATTTTTCACAACTTTTCAGGCTCTTTATGATTTTCAACACCGCTTCATGCTCCTCCTATTTTTCAGACCGTTTCATGCTCATCTCATTTTGACACCTTTTGAAGCTCTTCAAATTTTTCACACCTTTGGAAGCTCTTCATATGTTTCATATTTTTGAAGCTCTTCATATTTTCACACGTTTTCAGGCTCTTCATGTTTTTCCACACCCCTTCATGCCTCTCCTATTTTTCAGCACGTTTCATGCTCCTCATTTATTTCACACCTTTTGAAGCTCTTCATATTTTTCACACCTTTTCAGGCTCTTCATGTTTTTGATCACCGTTTCATGCTCCTCCTATTTTTCAGACCGTTTCATGCTCAACTCATTTTTGACACATTTTGAAGCTCTTCATATATTTCACAACTTTTGAAGCTCTTCATATTTTGCACACCATTCCAGGCTCTTCATATTTTTCACATCTTTTGAAGCTCTTCATATATTTCACACCTTTTCCGTCTCTTCATGTTTTTTAAACACCTCTTCATGCTCCTCCTATTTTTCAGACCGTTTCATGCACCTCATATTTTTGACACCTTTTGAAGCTCTTCATATTTTTCACACCTTCTCAGGCTCTTCATGTTTTTCAACACCACTTCATGCTCCTCCTATTTTTCAGACCGTTTCATCCTCCTCATATATTTGACACCTTTTGAAGCTCTTCATATTTTTCACACCTTTTCAGGCTCTTCATGTTTTACAACACCGGTTCATGCTGCTCCTATTTTTCAGAACTTTTCATGCTCCTCATATTTTAGACACCTTTTGAAGCTCTTCATATTTTTCACACCTTTTCAGGCTCTTCAAGTTTTTGAACAATGTTACAATGCTCCTCCTATTTTTCAGACAGTTTCGTGCTCCTCATATTTTTGACACCTTTTGAAGCTCTTCATATTTTTCACACCTTTTCAGGATCTTCAAGTTTTTGAACAATGTTACAATGCTCCTCCTATTTTTCAGACAGTTTCATGCTCTTCATATTTTTGACGCCTTTTGAAGCTCTTCATATTTTCACACCTTTTCAGGCTCTTCATGTTTTCCACACCGTTTCATGCTGCTGCTATTTTTCAGGCCGTTTCATGCTCCTCCTGTATTTCACACCTTTTGAAGCTCTTTATATTTTTCAAACCTTTTCAGGCTCTTCATGTTTTTGAACACTGTTTCATGCTCCCCCTATTTTTCAGACCGTTTCATGCTCTTCATGTTTTTGACACTTTTTGAAGCTCTTCATATTTTTGACACCTTTTGAATGTCTTCATATATTTCACACCTTTTCAGGCTCTTCATGTTTTTCAACACCACTTCATGCTCCTCCTATTTTTCAGACCGTTTCATGCTCATCTAATTTTTGACAACTTTTGAAGCTCTTCATATATTTCACACCTTTTGAAGCTCTTCATATTTTTCACATTTTTGAACCTCTTCATATTTTTCACACTTTTTCAGGCTCTTCATGTTTTTCAACACCGCTTCATGCTCCTGCTATTTTTTAAACCGTTTCATACTCCTCATATTTTTGACACGTTTTGAGGCTCTTCATATATTTCACACCTTTTGAAGCTCTTCATATTTTTCACATTTTTGCAGCTCTTCATATTTTTCACACCTTTTCAGGCTCTTCATGTTTTTCAGCACCGCTCATGCTCCTCCTATTTTTCAGACCGTTTCATTCTCCTCATATTTTTGACACCTTTTGAAGCTCTTCATATTTTTCACACCTTTTCAGGCTCTTCTTTTTTTTCAACACCACTTCATGCTCGTCCTATTTTTCAGACCGTTTCATGCTCATCTCATTTTTGACACCTTTTGAAGCTCTTCATATTTTTCACACCTTTTCAGGCTCTTCATGTTCTCTAACACCGCTTCATGCTCCTCCTATTTTTCAGACCGTTTCGTGCTCCTCCTATTCTTGACAGCTTTTGAAGCTCTTCATATTTTCACACCTTTTCAGGCTCTTCATGTTTTTCAACACCACTTCATGCTCCTCCTATTTTTCAGACCGTTTCATCCTCCTCATATATTTGACACCTTTTGAAGCTCTTCATAATTTTCACACCTTTTCAGGCTCTTCATGTTTTTCACACCTTTTCAGGCTCTTCATGTTTTTGAACACCATTTCATGCTTCTCCTATTTTACATTCCGTTTCATTCTCCTCATATTTTTGACAGCTTTTGAAGCTCTTCATATATTTCACACCTTTTCAGGCTTTTCATTTTTTTCAACACCACTTCATGCTCCTCATATTTTTCAGACCGTTTCATGCTCATCTCATTTTGACACCTTTTGAAGCTCTTCAAATTTTTCACATCTTTTGAAGCTCTTCATATTTTTCACAACTTTTCAGGCTCTTTATGATTTTCAACACCGCTTCATGCTCCTCCTATTTTTCAGACCGTTTCATGCTCATCTCATTTTGACACCTTTTGATGCTCTTCAAATTTTTCACACCTTTGGAAGCTCTTCATATGTTTCATATTTTTGAAGCTCTTCATATTTTCACACGTTTTCAGGCTCTTCATGTTTTTCAACACCGCCTCATGCTATTTCTATTTTTCAGAGTGTTTCATGCTCCTCATGTATTTCACACCTTTTGAAGCTCTTCATATTTTTCAAACCTTTTCAGGCTCTTCATGTTTTTCCACACCCCTTCATGCCTCTCCTATTTTTCAGCACGTTTCATGCTCCTCATTTATTTCACACCTTTTGAAGCTCTTCATATTTTTCACACCTTTTCAGGCTCTTCATGTTTTTGATCACCGTTTCATGCTCCTCCTATTTTTCAGACCGTTTCATGCTCATCTCATTTTTGACACATTTTGAAGCTCTTCATATATTTCACATCTTTTGAAGCTCTTCATATTTTGCACACCATTCCAGGCTCTTCATATTTTTCACATCTTTTGAAACTCTTCATATATTTCACACCTTTTCCGGCTCTTCATGTTTTTTAAACACCTCTTCATGCTCCTCCTATTTTTCAGACCGTTTCATGCACCTCATATTTTTGACACCTTTTGAAGCTCTTCATATTTTTCACACCTTCTCAGGCTCTTCATGTTTTTCAACACCACTTCATGCTCCTCCTATTTTTCAGACCGTTTCATCCTCCTCATATATTTGACACCTTTTGAAGCTCTTCATATTTTTCACACCTTTTCAGGCGCTTCATGTTTTACAACACCGGTTCATGCTGCTCCTATTTTTCAGAACTTTTCATGCTCCTCATATTTTAGACAACTTTTGAAGCTCTTCATATTTTTCACACCTTTTCAGGCTCTTCAAGTTTTTGAACAATGTTACAATGCTCCTCCTATTTTTCAGACAGTTTCATGCTCCTCACATTTTTGACACCTTTTGAAGCTCTTCATATTTTTCACACCTTTTCAGGATCTTCAAGTTTTTGAACAATGTTACAATGCTCCTCCTATTTTTCAGACAGTTTCATGCTCTTCATATTTTTGACGCCTTTTGAAGCTCTTCATATTTTCACACCTTTTCAGGCTCTTCATGTTTTCCACACCGTTTCATGCTGCTGCTATTTTTCAGGCCGTTTCATGCTCCTCCTGTATTTCACACCTTTTGAAGCTCTTTATATTTTTCAAACCTTTTCAGGCTCTTCATGTTTTTGAACACTGTTTCATGCTCCCCCTATTTTTCAGACCGTTTCATGCTCTTCATGTTTTTGACACTTTTTGAAGCTCTTCATATTTTTGACACCTTTTGAAGGTCTTCATATATTTCACACCTTTTCAGGCTCTTCATGTTTTTCAACACCACTTCATGCTCCTCCTATTTTTCAGACCGTTTCATGCTCATCTAATTTTTGACACCTTTTGAAGCTCTTCATATATTTCACACCTTTTGAAGCTCTTCATATTTTTCACATTTTTGAACCTCTTCATATTTTTCACACTTTTTCAGGCTCTTCATGTTTTTCAACACCGCTTCATGCTCCTGCTATTTTTTAAACCGTTTCATACTCCTCATATTTTTGACACGTTTTGAGGCTCTTCATATATTTCACACCTTTTGAAGCTCTTCATATTTTTCACATTTTTGCAGCTCTTCATATTTTTCACACCTTTTCAGGCTCTTCATGTTTTTCAGCACCGCTCATGCTTCTCCTATTTTTCAGACCGTTTCATTCTCCTCATATTTTTGACACCTTTTGAAGCTCTTCATATTTTTCACACCTTTTCAGGCTCTTCTTTTTTTTCAACACCACTTCATGCTCGTCCTATTTTTCAGACCGTTTCATGCTCATCTCATTTTTGACACCTTTTGAAGCTCTTCATATTTTTCACACCTTTTCAGGCTCTTCATGTTCTCTAACACCGCTTCATGCTCCTCCTATTTTTCAGACCGTTTCGTGCTCCTCCTATTCTTGACAGCTTTTGAAGCTCTTCATATTTTCACACCTTTTCAGGCTCTTCATGTTTTTCAACATCGCTTCATGTTCCTCTTATTTTTCAGACCGTTTCATTCTCCTCATATTTTTGACACCTGTTGAAATTTTCATATTTTTCACACTTTTCAGGCTCCTCATGTTTTTCAACACCATTTCATGCTCCTCCTATTTTTCAGACCGTTTCATGCTCCTCATATTTCTGAAATTTTTGAAGCTCCTCATATTTTTCACACATTGTGAAGCTCTTCATATATTTCACACCATTTCAGGATCTTCATGTTTTTCAACACCACTTCATGCTCCTCCTATTTTTCAGACCGTTTCATTCTCCTCATATTTTTGACACCTTTTGAAGCTCTTCATATATTTCACACCTTTTCATGCTCTTCATATTTTTCCACACCACTTCATGCTTCTCCTATTTTTCAGACCATTTCCTGCTCATCGATTTTTGACACCTTTTGAAGCTCTTCATATTTTTCACACCTTTTCAGGCTCTTCATGTTTTTGAACACCGCTTCATTCTCCTCCTATTTTTCAGACCCTTTCATCATAATCTAATTTTTGACACCTTCTGAAGGTCTTCATATTTTTCACACGTTTTGAAGCTCTTCATATTTTTCACACCCTTTCAGGCTCTTCATGTTTTTGAACACCGCTTCATGCTCCTCCCTTTTTTCAGACCGTTTCATGCTCCTCATATTTTTGACACCTTTTGAAGCTCTTCATATTTTTCAAACCTTTTCAGGCTCTTCATGTTTTTGAACACGGCTTCATGCTCCTCCTATTTTTCAGACCGTTCCATGCTCCTCATATTTTGTCACCTTTTGAAGCTTTTCATATTTTTCACAACTTTTCAGGCTCTTCATGTTTTTGAACACCGCTTCATGCTCCTCCTATTTTTCAGACCGTATCATGCTTCTCATAGGTTTCACACCTTTTGAACCTCCTCATATTTTTCACACGTTTTCAGCCTCTTCATGTTTTTCAACACCACTTCATGCTCCTCCTATATTTCAGAGATTTTCATGCTCCTCATGTATTTCACACCTTTTGAAGCTCTTCTTATTTTTCACACCTTTTCAGGCTCTTCATGTTTTTCAACCCAACTTCATGCTCCTCCTATTTTTCAGACCGTTTCATGCTCATCTCATTTTTGACACCTTTTGAAGCACTTCATATTTTCACAGCTTTTGAAGCTCTTCATATTTCTCACACGTTTTCAGACTGTTCATGTTTTTCAACACCACTTCTTGCCCCTCCTAATTTTCAGACCGTTTCATGCTCCTCATATTTTTGACACGTTTTGAAGCTCTTCATATTTTTCACACCTTTTCAGGCTCTTCATGTTTTTCAGCACCGCTTCATGCTCCTCCTCTTTTTCAGACCGTTTCATGCTCCTCATATTTTTGACACCTTTTGATGCTCTTCATATTTTTCACACCTTTTCAGACTCTTCATGATTTTCAAAACGGCTTCATGCTCCTCATATTTTCACTCCATTTCATGCTCATCTCATTTTTGACACCTTTTGAAGCTCCTCTAATTTTGACCTCTTTAGAAGCTCTTCATATTTTTGACAACTTTTCAGGCTCTTCGTGTTTTTCAACACCGCTTCATGCTCCCCCTAATTTTCAGACCGTTTCATGACACTCATATTTTTGACACCTTTTGAAGCTCCTCGTATATTTCATACCTTTTCAGACTCTTCATGATTTCCAACACCGCTTCATGCTCCTCATTTTTTTCACACCGTTTAATGCTCATCTCATTTTTGACACCTTTTGTAGCTCTTCATATTTTTGACACCTTTAGAAGCTCTTCATATTTTTTACACCTTTTCAGGCTCTTCATATTTTTCAACACCGCTTATTGCTCCTCCTATTTTTCAGACCATTTCATGCTCATCTCATTTTTTAAAACTTTTGAAGCTCTTCATATTTTTCACATATTTTGAAGCTCTTCATATTTTACACACCTTTTCAGGCTCTTCATGTTTTTCAACACCGCTTCATGCTCCTCCTATTTTTCAGACCGTTTCATGCTCCTCATATTTTTGACACCTTTGAAGCTCTTCATATTTTTCACACCTTTTCAGACTCTTCATGTTTTTCAACACTGCTTCATGCTCCTCCTATTTTTCAGACCGTTTCATGCACCTCATATTTTTGACACCTTTTGAAGCTCTTCATATTTTTCACACCTTCTCAGATTCTTCATGTTTTTTATCACGGTTTCATGCTCCTATTTTTCACACCATTTCATGCTCATCTCATTTTTTACAGATTTTGAAGCTCTTCATATTTTTCACACCTTTTGAAGCTCTTCATATTTTTCACACCTTTTCAGGCTCTTCATGCTTTTGAAAACCGTTTCATGCTCCTCTTATATTTCATATCGTTTCAAGCTCCTCCTATTTTTCACACCTTTTGAAGCTCTTCATATCTTTCACACCTTTTCAGGCTCTTCATGTTTTTGAACACCGCTTCATGCTCCTCCTATCTTTCAGACCGTATAAAGCTCCTCATGTATTTCACACCTTCTGAAGCTCTTCATATTTTTCACACCTTTTGAAGCTCTTCATATTTCTCACACCTTTTCAGGCTCTTCATGTTTTTGAACACCGCTTCATGCTCCTCCTATCTTTCAGACCGTATAAAGCTCCTCATGTATTTCACAACTTTTGAAGCTCTTCATATCTTTCACAGCATTTCAGGCTCTTCATGCTTTTGAACACCGTATCATGCTCCTCCTATTTTTCAGACCGTTTCATGCTCCTCATATTTTTGACACCTTTTGAAGCTTTTCATATTTATCACACCTTTTCAGGCTCTTCATGTTTTTGAACAACGCTTCATGCTCCTCCTTTTTCGACACCTTTTGAAGCTCTTCATATTTTTCACACCTTTTCAGGCTCTGCATGTTTTGAACACCGCTGCATGCTCTTCCAATTTTTCATATCGTTTAATGCTCCTCATGTATTTCCCGCGTTTTGAAGCTCTTCATATTTCTCACACCTTTTCAGGCTCTTCATGTTTTTCAACACCGCTTCATGGTCCTCCTATTTTTCAGACCGTTTCATGCTCCCATATATTTGACACCTTTTGAAGCTCTTCATATTTTTCACAGCTTTTCATGCTCCTCATGTTCTTCAACACTGCTTCATGCTCCTCCTATTTTTCAGACAGTTTCATGCTCCTCATGTTTTTAACACCTTTTGAAGCTCTTCATATTTTTCACACCTTTTCATGCTCTTAATGTTTTTGAACACCGCTACAATCCTCCTCCTATTCTTCAGACCGTTTGATGCTCCTCATATTTTTCACACCTTTTAAAGCTCTTCATATTTTTAACACCTTTTCAGGCTCTTCATGTTTCTCAACACTGCTTCATGCTCCTCCTACTTTTCAGACCGTTTCATGCTCCTATTGTATTTCACACCTTTTGAAGCTCTTCATATTTTTCACACCTTTTCAGGCTCTTCATGTTTTTGAACACCGTTTCATGCTCCTCCTATTTTTCAGACCGATTCATGCTCCTCATATTTTTGACACGTTTTGAAGCTCTTCATATTTTCACACCCTTTCAGGCTCTTCATGTTTTTCAACACCGCTTCATGCTCCTACTATTTTTCAGACCGTTTCATGCTCCTCATATTTTTGACACCTTTTGAAGTTCTTCATATTTTTGACAACTTTTCAGGTTCTTCATGTTTTTCAACACCACTTCATCCTCCTCCTGTTTTGCAGACCGTTTCATGCTCCTCATATTTTTGACACGTTTTGAAGCTCTTCATATTTTTCAAAACTGTTCAGGCTCTTGGTGTTTTTGAAAACCCTTTCATGCTCCTCATATTTTTCAGACAGTTTCATGCTTCTCATATTTTTGACACCTTTTGAAGCTCTTCATATTTTTCACACCCTTTCAGGCTCTTCATGTTTTTGAACACCGCTTCATGCTCCTCCTCTTTTTCACACCTTTTGAAGCTCTTCATATTTTTCACAACTTTTCAGGCTCTTCATGTTTTTGAACAACGCTTCATGGTCCTCCTATTTTCAGACCGTTTCAAGCTCCTCATGTATTTCACACCGTTTGAAGCTCTTCATATTTTTCACACATTTTCAGGCTCTTCATGTTTTTGAACAGCGTTTCATCCTGCTCCTATTTTTCAGACCGTTTCATACTCCTCATATTTTTGACACCTTTTGAAACTTTTCATATTTTTCACACCTTTTAGGCTCTTCATGTTCTTCAGCACAGCTTCATGCTCCTCTTATTTTTCAGACCGATTCATGCCCCTCATGTATTTCACACCATGAAGCTCTTCATATTTTTCACAGCTTTTCAGGCTCTTCATGTTTTTGAACACCGTTTCGTGCTCCTCCTATTTTTCAGACCGATTCATGCTCCTCATATTTTTGACACGTTTTGAAGCTCTTCATATTTTCACACCCTTTCAGGCTCTTCATATTTTTCAACACCGCTTCATGCTCCTACTATTATTCAGACCGTTTCATGCTCCTCATATTTTTGACATCTTTTGTAGTTCTTCATATTTTTGACAACTTTTCAGGTTCTTCATGTTTTTCAACACCACTTCATCCTCCTCCTTTTTTTCAGACCGTTTCATGCTCCTCATATTTTTGACACGTTTTGAAGCTCTTCATATTTTTCACAACTGTTCAGGCTCTTGGTGTTTTTGAAAACCGTTTCATGCTCCTCATATTTTTCAGACAGTTTCATGCTTCTCATATTTTTGACACCTTTTGAAGCTCTTCATATTTTTCACACCCTTTCAGGCTCTTCATGTTTTTGAACACCCCTTCATGCTCCTCCTCTTTTTCACACCTTTTGAAGCTCTTCATATTTTTCACAACTTTTCAGGCTCTTCATGTTTTTGAACAACGCTTCATGGTCCTCCTATTTTCAGACCGTTTCAAGCTCCTCATGTATTTCACACCGTTTGAAGCTCTTCATATTTTTCACACATTTTCAGGCTCTTCATGTTTTTGAACAGCGTTTCATCCTGCTCCTATTTTTCAGACCGTTTCATACTCCTCATATTTTTGACACCTTTTGAAACTTTTCATATTTTTCAAACCTTTTAGACTCTTCATGTTTTTCAGCACAGCTTCATGCTCCTCTTATTTTTCAGACCGTTTCATGCTCCTCATGTATTTCACACATTTTGAAGCTCTTCAAATTTTTCACACCTTTTCAGTCTCTTCATGTTTTTGAACACCGCTTCATGATCCTCCTATTTTTCAGGCCGTTTCATGCTCCTCATGTATTTCACTTCTTTTGAAGCTCTTCATATTTTTCACAACTTTTCAGGCTCTTCATGTTTTTGAACACTGTTTCATGCTCCACCTATTTTTCAGACCGTTTCATTCTCCTCATATTTGTGATATCTTTTGAAGCTTTTCATATTTTTCACACCTTTTAGGCTCTTCATGTTTTTCAGCACCACTTCTTGCTCCTCCTCTTTTTCAGACCGTTTCATGCTCCTCTTATTTTTGACACCTTTTGAAGCTCTTCATATTTTTTACACCTTTTCAGGCTCTACATGTTTTTCAACTAGGCTTCATGCTCCTCTTATTTTTCAGACCGTTTCATGCTCCTCATATTTTTCACACCTTTTGAAGCTCTTCATATTTTTCACACCTTTTAAGGCTCTTCATGTTTTTCAACACCACTTCATGCTCCTCCTATTTTTCAGACCGTTTCATGCTCCTCATGTATTTCACTCCTTTTGAAGCTCTTCATATTTTTCACATATTTTTAGGCTCTTCATGTATTTCCACAACGTTTCAGCCTCTCCTATTTTTCAGACCGTTTCATGCTCCTCATATTTTTCACACCTTTTGAAGCTCTTCATATATTTCACACCTTTTCAGGCTCTTCATGTATTTCAACACCGTTTCATGATTCTCCTATTTTTCAGACCGTTTCATGCTACTAATGTATTTCACACATTTTGAAGCTCTTCATATTTTTCACACCTTTTCAGGCTCTTCATATTTTTGAACACCGTTTCATGCTCCTCCTATATTTCAGACCATTTCATGCTCCTCATATTTTTGACACCTTTTGAAGCTCTTCATATTTTTCAAACCTTTGCAGGCTCTTCATATTCTTCAACACCGCTTCATGCTCCTCCTTTTGTTCAGACCGTTTCATGCTCCTCATATTTTTGACACCTTTTGGAGCTCTTCATATTTTTATCACCTTTTCAGGCTCTTCATGTTTTTCAACACGACTTCATGCTCCTCCTATTTTTCAGACCGCTTCATGCTCATCTCATTTTTGACCGCTTTTGAAGCTCTTCATATTTTTCACATCTTTTCAGGCTCTTCATGTTTTTCAACACCGCTTCATGGTCCTCCTATTTTTCAGACCGTTTCATGCTCCCATATATTTGACACCTTTTGAAGCTCTTCATATTTTTCACAGCTTTTAATGCTTTTCATGTTCTTCAACACTGCTTCATGCTCCTCCTATTTTTCAGACAGTTTCATGCTCCTCATGTTTTTCACACCTTTTGAAGCTCTTCATATTTTTCACACCTTTTCGTGCTCTTAATGTTTCTGAACACCGCTACAATCCTCCTCCTATTCTGCAGACCGTTTCATGCTCCTCATATTTTTCAAACCTTTTGAAGCTCTTCATATTTTTAACACCTTTTCAGGCTCTTCATGTTTCTCAACACTGCTTCATGCTCCTCCTAATTTTCAGACCGTTTCATGCTCCTATTGTATTTCACACCTTTTGAAGCTCTTCATATTTTTCACACCTTTTCAGGCTCTTCATGTTTTTGAACACCGTTTCATGCTCCTCCTATTTTTCAGACCGATTCATGCTCCTCATATTTTTGACACGTTTTGAAGCTCTTCATATATTTCACACTTTTTCAGGCTCTTCATGTTTTTCAACACCGCTTCATGCTCCTACTATTTTTCAGACCGTTTCATGCTCCTCATATTTTTGACACCTTTTGAAGTTCTTCATATTTTGACAACTTTTCAGGTTCTTCATGTTTTTCAACACCACTTCATCCTCCTCCTGTTTTGCAGACCGTTTCATGCTCCTCATATTTTTGACACGTTTTGAAGCTCTTCATATTTTTCACAACTGTTCAGGCTCTTGGTGTTTTTGAAAACCGTTTCATGCTCCTCATATTTTTCAGACAGTTTCATGCTTCTCATATTTTTGACACCTTTTGAAGCTCTTCATATTTTTCACACCCTTTCAGGCTCTTCATGTTTTTGAATACTGCTTCATGCTCCTCCTCTTTTTCACACCTTTTGAAGCTCTTCATATTTTTCACAACTTTTCAGGCTCTTCATGTTTTTGAACAACGCTTCATGGTCCTCCTATTTTCAGACCGTTTCAAGCTCCTCATGTATTTCACACCGTTTGAAGCTCTTCATATTTTTCACACATTTTCAGGCTCTTCATGTTTTTGAACAGCGTTTCATCCTGCTCCTATTTTTCAGACCGTTTCATACTCCTCATATTTTTGACACCTTTTGAAACTTTTCATATTTTTCACACCTTTTAGGCCCTTCATGTTTTTCAGCACAGCTTCATGCTCCTCTTATTTTTCAGACCGTTTCATGCTCCTCATGTATTTCACACATTTTGAAGCTCTTCAAATTTTTCACACCTTTTCAGTCTCTTCATGTTTTTGAACACCGCTTCATGCTCCTCCTATTTTTCAGGCCGTTTCATGCTCCTCATGTATTTCACTCCTTTTGAAGCTCTTCATATTTTTCACAACTTTTCAGGCTCTTCATGTTTTTGAACACTGTTTCATGCTCCACCTATTTTTCAGACCGTTTCATTCTCCTCATATTTGTGATATCTTTTGAAGCTTTTCATATTTTTCACACCTTTTAGGCTCTTCATGTTTTTCAGCACCACTTCTTGCTCCTCCTCTTTTTCAGACCGTTTCATGCTCCTCTTATTTTTGACACCTTTTGAAGCTCTTCATATTTTTTACACCTTTTCAGGCTCTACATGTTTTTCAACTAGGCTTCATGCTCCTCTTATTTTTCAGACCGTTTCATGCTCCTCATATTTTTCACACCTTTTGAAGCTCTTCATATTTTTCACACCTTTTAAGGCTCTTCATGTTTTTCAACACCACTTCATGCTCCTCCTATTTTTCAGACCGTTTCATGCTCCTCATGTATTTCACTCCTTTTGAAGCTCTTCATATTTTTCACATATTTTTAGGCTCTTCATGTATTTCCACAACGTTTCAGCCTCTCCTATTTTTCAGACCGTTTCATGCTCCTCATATTTTTCACACCTTTTGAAGCTCTTCATATATTTCACACCTTTTCAGGCTCTTCATGTATTTCAACACCGTTTCATGATTCTCCTATTTTTCAGACCGTTTCATGCTACTAATGTATTTCACACATTTTGAAGCTCTTCATATTTTTCACACCTTTTCAGGCTCTTCATATTTTTGAACACCGTTTCATGCTCCTCCTATATTTCAGACCATTTCATGCTCCTCATATTTTTGACACCTTTTGAAGCTCTTCATATTTTTCAAACCTTTGCAGGCTCTTCATATTCTTCAACACCGCTTCATGCTCCTCCTTTTGTTCAGACCGTTTCATGCTCCTCATATTTTTGACACCTTTTGGAGCTCTTCATATTTTTATCACCTTTTCAGGCTCTTCATGTTTTTCAACACGACTTCATGCTCCTCCTATTTTTCAGACCGCTTCATGCTCATCTCATTTTTGACCGCTTTTGAAGCTCTTCATATTTTTCACATCTTTTCAGGCTCTTCATGTTTTTCAACACCGCTTCATGGTCCTCCTATTTTTCAGACCGTTTCATGCTCCCATATATTTGACACCTTTTGAAGCTCTTCATATTTTTCACAGCTTTTAATGCTTTTCATGTTCTTCAACACTGCTTCATGCTCCTCCTATTTTTCAGACAGTTTCATGCTCCTCATGTTTTTCACACCTTTTGAAGCTCTTCATATTTTTCACACCTTTTCGTGCTCTTAATGTTTCTGAACACCGCTACAATCCTCCTCCTATTCTGCAGACCGTTTCATGCTCCTCATATTTTTCAAACCTTTTGAAGCTCTTCATATTTTTAACACCTTTTCAGGCTCTTCATGTTTCTCAACACTGCTTCATGCTCCTCCTAATTTTCAGACCGTTTCATGCTCCTATTGTATTTCACACCTTTTGAAGCTCTTCATATTTTTCACACCTTTTCAGGCTCTTCATGTTTTTGAACACCGTTTCATGCTCCTCCTATTTTTCAGACCGATTCATGCTCCTCATATTTTTGACACGTTTTGAAGCTCTTCATATATTTCACACTTTTTCAGGCTCTTCATGTTTTTCAACACCGCTTCATGCTCCTACTATTTTTCAGACCGTTTCATGCTCCTCATATTTTTGACACCTTTTGAAGTTCTTCATATTTTGACAACTTTTCAGGTTCTTCATGTTTTTCAACACCACTTCATCCTCCTCCTGTTTTGCAGACCGTTTCATGCTCCTCATATTTTTGACACGTTTTGAAGCTCTTCATATTTTTCACAACTGTTCAGGCTCTTGGTGTTTTTGAAAACCGTTTCATGCTCCTCATATTTTTCAGACAGTTTCATGCTTCTCATATTTTTGACACCTTTTGAAGCTCTTCATATTTTTCACACCCTTTCAGGCTCTTCATGTTTTTGAATACTGCTTCATGCTCCTCCTCTTTTTCACACCTTTTGAAGCTCTTCATATTTTTCACAACTTTTCAGGCTCTTCATGTTTTTGAACAACGCTTCATGGTCCTCCTATTTTCAGACCGTTTCAAGCTCCTCATGTATTTCACACCGTTTGAAGCTCTTCATATTTTTCACACATTTTCAGGCTCTTCATGTTTTTGAACAGCGTTTCATCCTGCTCCTATTTTTCAGACCGTTTCATACTCCTCATATTTTTGACACCTTTTGAAACTTTTCATATTTTTCACACCTTTTAGGCCCTTCATGTTTTTCAGCACAGCTTCATGCTCCTCTTATTTTTCAGACCGTTTCATGCTCCTCATGTATTTCACACATTTTGAAGCTCTTCAAATTTTTCACACCTTTTCAGTCTCTTCATGTTTTTGAACACCGCTTCATGCTCCTCCTATTTTTCAGGCCGTTTCATGCTCCTCATGTATTTCACTCCTTTTGAAGCTCTTCATATTTTTCACAACTTTTCAGGCTCTTCATGTTTTTGAACACTGTTTCATGCTCCACCTATTTTTCAGACCGTTTCATTCTCCTCATAGTTGTGACATCTTTTGAAGCTTTTCATATTTTTCACACCTTTTAGGCTCTTCATGTTTTTCAGCACCACTTCTTGCTCCTCCTCTTTTTCAGACCGTTTCATGCTCCTCTTATTTTTGACACCTTTTGAAGCTCTTCATATTTTTTACACCTTTTCAGGCTCTACATGTTTTTCAACTAGGCTTCATGCTCCTCTTATTTTTCAGACCGTTTCATGCTCCTCATATTTTTCACACCTTTTGAAGCTCCTCATATTTTTCACACCTTTTAAGGCTCTTCATGTTTTTCAACACCGCTTCATGCTCCTCCTATTTTTCAGACCGTTTCATGCTCATCTCATTTTTGACAGATTTTGAAGCTCTTCATATTTTTCTCACCTTTTGAAGCTCTTCATATTTTACACACCTTTTCAGCTCTTCATGATTTTCAACCCCACTTCATGCTCCTCCTATTTTCCGACCGTTTCATGTTCCTCATATTTTTGACAACTTTTGAAGCTCTTCATGTTTTTTACACCTTTTCAGTCTCTTCATGTTTTTCAACAGGGCTTCATGCTCCTCTTATTTTTCAGACCGTTTCATGCTACTCATATTTTTGACACCTTCTGAAGCTCTTCATAATTTTCACACCTTTTCAGGCTCTTCATGTTTTTAAACAACGCTTCATGCTCCTCCTATGTTTCAGACCGTTCCATGCTCTTCATGTGTTTCACACCTTTTGAAGCTCTTCATATTTTTCACACCTTTTCAGGCTCCTCATGTTTTTGAACACCGTTTCATGCTCCTACTATTTTTCAGACCGTTTTATGCTCCTCATATTTTTGAAACCTTTTGAAGCTCTTCATATTTTTCACACCTTTTCAGGCCCTTCATGTTTTTCAACACCGCTTCATGCTCCTCCTATTTTTCAGACCGTTTCATGCTCCTCATATTTTGACACCTTTTGAAGCTCTTCATATTTTTCACACCTTTTCAGGCTCTTCATGTTTTTCAACACCACTTCATACTCCTCCGTTTTTTCAGACCGTTTCATGCTCCTTATATATTTGACACCTTTTGAAGCTCTTCATATTTTCACAACTTTTCAGGCTCTTCATGTTTTTCAACACCGCTTCATGATCCTCCAATCTTTCAGACCGTTTCATGCTCCTCATATTTGTGACATCTTTTGAAGCTTTTCATATTTTTCACAACTTTTAGGCTCTTCATGTTTTTCAGCACCACTTCATGCTCCTCCTATTTCTCAGACCGGTTCATGCTCCTCATATTGTTGACACCTTTAGAAGCTCTTCATATTTTTCACATCTTTTCAGGCTCTTCATGTTTTTCAACATCACTTCATGCTCGTCCTATTTTCCAAACCGTTTTATGCTCCTCATATTTTTGACACCTTTTGAATCTCTTCATATATTTTACACCTTTTCAGGCTCTACATGTTTTTCAACACCACTTCATGCTCCTCCTTCTTTTCAGACCATTTCATGCTCATCTCATATTTGGCACTTTTTGAAGCTCTTCATATTTTTAACACCTTTTGAAGCTCTTCATATTTTTCACACCTTTTGAGGCTCTTCATGTTTTTCAACACCGCTTCATGCTCCTCCTTTTTTTCAGACCGATTCATGCCCCTCATGTATTTCACACCATGAAGCTCTTCATATTTTTCACAGCTTTTCAGGCTCTTCATGTTTTTGAACACCGTTTCATGCTCCTCCTATTTTTCAGACCGATTCATGCTCCTCATATTTTTTACACGTTTTGAAGCTCTTCATATTTTCACACCTTTTCAGGCTCTTCATGTTTTTCAACACCGCTTCATGCTCCTACTATTTCTCAGACCGTTTCATGCTCCTCATATTTTTGACACCTTTTGAAGTTCTTCATATTTTTGACAACTTTTCAGGTTCTTCATGTTTTTCAACACCACTTCATCCTCCTCCTGTTTTTCAGAACGTTTCATGCTCCTCATATTTTTGACACGTTTTGAAGCTCTTCATATTTTTCACAACTGTTCAGGCTCTTGGTGTTTTTGAAAACCGTTTCATGCTCCTCATATTTTTCAGACAGTTTCATGCTTCTCATATTTTTGACACCTTTTGAAGCTCTTCATATTTTTCACACCCTTTCAAGCTCTTCATGTATTTGAACACCGCTTCATGCTCCTCCTCTTTTTCACACCTTTTGAAGCTCTTCATATTTTTCACAACTTTTCAGGCTCTT
Organism: Dama dama; assembly: GCF_033118175.1. NCBI lineage: Eukaryota > Metazoa > Chordata > Mammalia > Artiodactyla > Cervidae > Dama > Dama dama. The sequence goes on from NW_026870888.1 coordinate 2,715,617, forward strand.
CATGTTTTTGAACAACGCTTCATGGTCCTCCTATTTTCAGACCGTTTCAAGCTCCTCATGTATTTCACACCGTTTGAAGCTCTTCATATTTTTCACACATTTTCAGGCTCTTCATGTTTTTGAACAGCGTTTCATGCTGCTCCTATTTTTCAGACCGTTTCATACTCCTCATATTTTTGACACCTTTTGAAACTTTTCATATTTTTCACACCTTTTAGGCTCTTCATGTTTTTCAGCACAGCTTCATGCTCCTCTTATTTTTCAGACCGATTCATGCTCCTCATGTATTTCACACATTTTGAAGCTCTTCAAATTTTTCACACCTTTTCAGTCTCTTCATGTTTTTGAACACCACTTCATGCTCCTCCTATTTTTCAGACCGTTTCATGCTCCTCATATTTTTGACACCTTTCGTAGCTCTTCATATTTTTCACACGTTTTCAGGTTCTTCATGTTTTTCAAAATCGCTTCATGGTCCTCCTATTTTTCAGAAGGTTACATACTTCTCATATTTTTGACACCTTTTGAATCTCTTCATATTTTTCACACCTTTTCAGGCTCTTCATGTTTTTGAACGCCCCTTCATGCTCCTCTTCTTTTTCAGACCATTTCATACTACTCATATTTTTGACACCTTTTGAAGCTCTTCATATATTTCACAACTTTTCAGTCTCTTCTTGTTTATCAACACCACTTCATGCTCCACCTGTTTTTCTGACCATTTCATGCTCATCTCATTTTTGACACCTGTTGAAGCTCTTCATATTTCTCACACCTTTTGAAGCTCTTCATTTATTTCATTCCTTTACAGGCTCTTCACGTTTTTCAACACCGCTTCACCTCCTCCTATTTTTTAGACCGTTTCATGCTCCTCATTTATATTACACACCTTTTGAAGCTCTTCATATTTTTCACACCTTTTCAGGCTCTTCATGTTTTTGAACAACCTTTCATGCTCCTACTATTTTTCAGACCGTTTCAAGCTCCTCATAATTTTGACACCATTTGAAGCTCTTCACATATTTCACACCTTTTCAGGCTCTTCATGTTTTTGAACACCGCACGTTGCTCCTCCTATATTTCAGACCGTTTCATGCTTCTCATATTTTTGACACCTTTTGAAGCTCTTCATATATTTCACATCTTTTCAGACTCTTCAAGTTTTTGAACACCGCTTCATGCTCCTCCTATTTTTCAGACCTTTTCATATTCCTCCTATTTTTCAGATCATTTCATGTTCCTCATATTTTTGATACCTTTTGAAGCTCTTCGTATTTTTCACACCATTTCAGGCTCTTCATTTTTCTCAACACCGCTTCATGCTCCTCCCATTTTTTAGACCTTTTCATGCTCCTCATATTTTTGACTCCTTTTGAACCTCTTCATATTTTTCACACTTTTTCTGGCTCTTCATATTTTTCAACACCACTTCATGCTCCTCCTATGTTTAGAACGTATTATGCTCCTCATAATCTTGACACCTTTTGAAGCTCTTCATATTTTTCACACCTTTTCAGTCTCTTCATGTTTTGAACACCGCTTCATGATCCTCCTATTTTTCAGACCGTTTCATGCTCCGCATATATTTCACACCTTTTGAAGCTCTTCATATTTTTCACACCTTTTCTGGTTCTCATGTTTTTGAACACAACTTCATGCTCCTCCTATTTCTCAGACCATTTCAGGCACCTCATATTTTTGACAGCTTTTGAATCTCTTCATATTTTTCACATCTTGTCATGATCTTCATGTTTTTCAGCACCGTGTCATGCTCGTCCTATTTTTCAGACGGTTTCATGCTCCTCATATTTTTCACACCTTTAAATCTCTTCATATTTTTCACACATTTTAAGGCTCTTCATATTTTTCAACACCGTGTCATACTCCTGCTATTTTTCAGACGTTTTCATGCTCCTCATAATTTTCACAACTTTAAAGCTCTTCATATTTTTCAAACCTTTTAAGGCTCTTCATGTTTTTGAACACCACTACATGCTCCTCCTATTTTTCAGACCGTTTCATTATCCTCATATTTTTGACACCTTTTTAAGCTCTTCATATTTTTAACACCTTTTCAGGCTCTTCATGTTTTTGAATACCATTTCATGCTCCTCATATTTTGACAACTATTGAAACTCTTCATATTTTTCAGACCGTTTCATGCTCCTCATATTTTGACACCTTTTGAAGCTCTTCATATATTTCACAGTTTTTCAGGCTCTTCAGGTTTTTGAACATCGTTTCATGCTCCTCCTATTTTTCAGAACGTTCCATGCTTCTCATATTTTTCACACCTTTTGCAGCTCTTCATATTTTTCACACCTTTTCTGGCTCTTCATATTTTTAAACACCACTTAATGCTCCTCCTATGTTTAGAACGTTTAATGCTCTTAATAATTTGACACCTTTTGCAGCTCTTCATATTTTTCACACTTTTTCTGGCTCTTCATGTTTTTCAACACCACTTTATGCTCCTCCTATGTTTAGAACGTTTAATGCTCCTCATAATTTTGACACCTTTTGAAGCTCTTCATATTTTTCACACCTTTTCAGTCTCTTCATGTTTTGAACACCGCTTCATGATCCTCCTATTTTTCAGACCGTTTCATGCTCCGCATATATTTCACACCTTTTGAAGCTCTTCATATTTTTCACACCTTTTCAGGCTCTTCATGTTTTTCAACACCGCTTCATGCTCTTCCTATTTTTCAGACCGTTTCTTGCTCCTCATATTTTTGACACCTTTTGAAGCTCTTCATTTATTTCACTCCTTTACAGGCTCTTCATGTTTTTCAACACCGCTTCATGCTCCTCCTATTTTTTAGACCGTTTCATGTTCCTCATATATTACACACCTTTTGAAGCTCTTCATAATTTTCACATCTTTCCAGGCTCTTCATGTTTTTGAACACCGTTTCATGCTCCTCCTATTTTTCAGACCGTTTCCTGCTCCTAATATTTTTGACACCTTTTGAAGCTCTTCATATTTTTCACACCTTTTCAGTCTCTTCATGTTTTGAACACCGCTTCATGATCCTCCTATTTTTCAGACCGTTTTATTCTCCGCATATATTTCACACCTTTTGAAGCTCTTCATATTTTTCACACCTTTTCAGGCTCTTCATGTTTTTCAACACCGCTTCATGCTGCTCATATTTTTCAGACCGTTTCATACTCCTCATATTTTTGACACGTTTTGACGCTCTTCATATTTTTCACACCTTTTGAGGCTCTTCAGGTTTTTGATCACCGTTTCATGATCCTCCTATTTTTCAGACCGTTTCATGCTCATCTCATTTTTGTTCACCTTTGAAGCTCTTTATATTTTTCACACCTTTTGAAGCTCTTCATATTTTTCACACGTTTTCAGGCTCTTCATGTTTTTCAATACCGTTTCATGCTGCTTCTATTTCTCAGACCGTTTATTGCTCCTCATATTTTTCACACCTTTTGAAGCTTTTCATATTTTTCACAGCTTTTGAAGCTCTTCATATTTTTCACACGTTTTCAGGCTCTTTATGTTTTTCAAAACCGTTTCTTGCTGCTTCTATTTTTCAGACCGTTTCATGCTCCTCATATTTTTCACACCTTTTGAAGCTCTTCATATTTTTCACACCCTTTTAAGATCTTCATGTTTTTGAACACAGCTTCATGCTCCTCCTATTTTTCAGACCGTTTCATGTTCCTCATATTTTTGACACCTTTTGAAGCTCTTCATATTTTTCACACCTTTTCAGGCTCTTCATGTTCTTCAACACCGCTTCATGCTCCTCCTATTTTTCAGACCGTTTCATGCTCCTCATATTTTTGACACTTTTTGAAGCTTTTCATATTTTTCATATCTTTTCAGGCTCTTCACCTTTTTCAACACCGTTTCATGATCCTCCTATTTTTCAGACCGTTTCATGCTCATCTCATTTTTGACACCTTTTGAAGCTTTTCATATTTTTCACACATTTTCAGGCTCTTCATATTTTTCCACACCACTTCATGCTTCTCCTATTTTTCAGCCCGTTTCATGCTCCTCATGTATTTCACACCTTTTGAAGCTCTTCATATTTTTCACACCTTTTCAGGCTCTTCATGTTTTTGATCACCGTTTCATGCTCCTCCTATTTTTCAGACCGTTTCATGCTCCTCATATTTTTGAAACCTTTTGAAGCTCTTCATATTTTTCACACCTTTTCAGGCTCTTCATGTTTTTCACCACCACTTCATGCTCCTCCTATTTTTCAGACCGTTTCATGCTCATCTCATTTTTGTCACCTTTGAAGCTCTTTATATTTTTCACACCTTTTGAAGCTCTTCATATTTTTCACACGTTTTCAGGCTCTTCATGTGTTTCAACACCTTTTCATGCTCTTTCTATTTTTCAGACCATTTCATGCTCCTCATATTTTTCACACCTTTTGAAGCTCTTCATATTTTTCACACCTTTTCAGGCTCTTCATGTTTTTGAACACAGCTTCATGCTCCACCTATTTATCAGACCGTTTCATGCTCCTCATATTTTTGACACCTTTTGCAGCTCTTTATATTTTTCACACTATTTCAGGCTCTTCATGATTTTCAACACCGTTTCATGTTATTCCTATTTTTCAGACCGTTTCATGCTCCTCATGTATTTCACACCTTTTGAAGCTCTTCATATTTTTCACACCTTTTCAGGCTCTTCATTTTTTTCAACACCGCTTCATGCTCCGCGTATTTCTCAGACCGTTTCATGTTCCTCATATTTTTGACATCTTTTGAAGCTCTTCATATTTTTCACACCTTTTCATCCTCTTCATGTTTTTGAACAGTGCTTCATGCTCCTCATATTTTTCAGACAGTTTCATGCTCATTTCATTTTTGACACCTTTTGAAGCTCTTCATATTTTTGACACCTTTTGTAGCTCTTCATATTTTTCACATTTTTGAAGCTCTTCATATTTTTCACACGTTTTCAGACTCTTCATGAATTTCAACACCGCTTCATGCTCCTGCTATTTTTCCGACCATTTCATACTCCTCATATTTTTGACACCTTATGAAGCTCTTCATATTTTTCACACCTTTTCAGGCTGTGCATGTTTTTGAACATCGCTTGTGCTCATCCTATTTTTCAGACCGTTTCATGCTCCTCATATTTTTGACACCTTTTGAAGCTCTTCATATTTTTTACACCTTTTGAAGTGCTTCATAATTTTCATATTTTTGAAGCTCTTCATATGTTTCACACTTTTTCAGGCTCTTCAGGTTTTTCAACACCACTTCAGGCTCCTCCTATTTTTCAGACCCTTTAATGCTAATCTAATTTTTGACACTTTTTGAAGCTCTTCATATTTTTCACACCTTTTCAGTCTCTGCATGTTTTTGAACACCGTTTCATGCTCCTCATATATTTCACACCTTTTGAAGCTCTTCATATTTTGCACACCTTTTCAGGCTCTTCATGTTTTTGAACACTGCTTCATCCTTCTCCTATTTTTAAGAGGGTTTCATCCTCGTCATATTTTTGACATATTTTGAAGCTCTTCATATTTTTCACACCTTTTCAGGCTCTTCTTGTTTTTGAACAACGTTTCATGATCTTAATAATTTTCAGAACGTTTCATGCTCCTCATGTTTTTGACACCTTTTGAAGCTCTTCATATTTTTCACACCTTTTGAAGCTCTTCATATTTTTCACACGTTTTCAGGCTCTTCATGTTTTTCAACACCGCTTCATGCTCCTCCTATTTTTCAGACCGTTCCTTGCTACTCATATTTTTGACACCTTTTGAAGCTGTTCATATTTTTCACACCTTTTCAGGCTCTTCATGTTTTTCAACAACGCTTAATGCTCCTCCAATTTTTCAGACCGTTTCTTGCATCTCATATATTTCACACCTTTTGAAGCTCTTCATATTTTTCACACATTTTCAGGCTTTTCATGTTTTTGAACACCATTTCATGCTCCTCCTATTTTTCAGACCGTTTCATGCTCCTCATATTTTTGACACCTTTTGAAGCTTTCATATTTTTCACACGTTTTCAAGCTCTTCATGTTTTTCAACACCACTTCATGCTCCTCCTTTTTTGCAGACCGTTTCATGCTACTCATATATTTGACACCTTTTGAAGCTCTTCATATTTTTCAAACCTTTTTCAGCTCTTCATGATTTTTAAAACCGCTTCATGCTCCTCCTATTTTTCACACCGTTTCATGCTCATCTCATTTTTGACACCCTTTGAAGCTCTTCATATTTTTCACACCTTTTGAAGCTCTTCTTATTTTTCACATTTTTGAAGCTCTTCACATTTTTCCCACGTTTTCAGCCTCTTCATGTTTTTCAACACCACTTCTTGCTCCTGCTATTTTTCAGACAATTTCATGCTCCTCATATTTTTCACACCTTTTCAGGCTCTTCATGTTTTTGAACACAGCTTCATGCTCCTCCCATTTTTCAGACCGTTTCATGCTCCTCATATTATTGACACCTTTTGAATCTCTTCATATTTTTCACACCTTTTCAGGCTCTTCATGTTTTTCAACACCGCCTTATGCTCCTCCTTTTTTTCAGACTGTTTCATGCTCCTCATGTAATTCACACCTTTTGAAGCTCTTCATATTTTTCACACGTTTTCAGGCTCTTCATGTTTTTTGAACACCGCTTCATGCTCCTCCTATTTTTCAGACAGTTTCATGCTACTCATATTTTTGACACCTTTTCAAGCTTTTCATATTTTTCACACCTTTTCAGTCTCTTCATTTTTTTCAAAACTACTTCTTGTTCCTCCTATTTTGCAGACCTTTTCATGCTCATCTAATTTTTGACACCTTTGGAAGCTCTTCATATGTTTCACATTTTTTGAAGCTCTTCATATTTTTCACACGTTTTCAGGCTCTTCATGTTTTTGAACACCGCTTCATGCTCCTCCTATTTTTCAGACCGTTGCATGCTCCTCATATTTTTGACTCGTTTTGAAGCTCTTTATATTTTTCACACCTTTTCAGGTTCTTCATTTTTTTGAACAACGTTTCATGCTCCTCATATTTTTCAGACGATTTCATGCTCCTCATATTTTTGACACCTTTTGAAGCTCTTCATATTTTTCACACCTTTTCAGGCTCTTCATGTTTCTGAACACCACTTCATGCTCCACCTATTTTTCAGACCCTTTCAAGCTCCTCATATTTTTGACACCTTTTGAAGCTCTTCATATATTTCACACCTTTTCAGGGTCTTCATGTTTTCCAACACCGTTTCAAGACACTCCTATTTTTCAGACCGTTTCATGCTCCTCATATTTTTGACACCTTTTGAAACTCTTCATATATTTCACACCTTTTCAAACTCTTCATGTTTTTGAACACCGCTTCATGCTCCTCCTATTTTTCAGACCGTTTCATGCTCATCTCATTTTTGACAACTTTTGAAGCTCTTCATATTTTACCACATTTTTGAAGCTCTTCGTATTTTTCACACCATTCCAGGCTCTTCTTGTTTTTCAACACCCCTTCTTGCTCCTCCTATTTTTCAGACCGTTTCATGCTCCTCATATTTTTGACACCTTTTGAAGCTCTTAATATTTTTCACACCTTATCAGGCTCTTCATGTTTTTGAACACCGCTTCATGCTCCTCCTGTTTTTCAGACCGTTTCATGCTCCTCCTATTTTTGACACTTTTAGAAGCTCTTCATATTTTTCTCACGTTTTCAGGCTCTTCATGTTTTTGAACACCACTTCATGGTCCTCCTATTTTTCAGACCGTTTCATTCTCCTCATGTATTTCACACCTTTTAAAGCTCTTCATAATTTTCACACCTTTTTAGGCTCTTCATGTTTTGAACTCCGTTTCATGCTCCTCCTATTTTTCAGACCGTTTCATGCTCCTCAAATTTTTGACACATTTTGAAGCTCTTCATATTTTTCACACCTTTTCAGGGTCTCCATGTTTATGAACACCGCTCCATGCTCCTCCTATTTTTCAGACCGTTATATGCTCCTCATAATTTGACACCCTTTGAAGCTCTTCATATTTTTCACACATTTTCAAGCTGTTCATGTTTTTCCACAACGCTTCATGCTGCTCCAATATTTCAGACCGTTTCATGCTCCTCATATATTTCATACCTTTTGAAGCTCTTCATATTTTTCACAGCTTTTCAGGCTCTTCATGTTTTTCAACACCACTTCATGCTCCTGCTTTTTTGCAGACCGTTTCATGCTCCTCATAAGTTTGACACCTTTTGAAGCTCTTCATATTTCTCACACCTTTTCAGGCTCTTCATGATTTTCAACACCGCTTCATGATCCTCCTATTTTTCAGACCGTTACATGCTCCTCATAATTTGACACCCTTTGAAGCTCTTCATATTTTTCACACATTTTCAAGCTGTTCATGTTTTTCCACAACGCTTCATGCTGCTCCAATATTTCAGACCGTTTCATGCTCCTCATATATTTCATACCTTTTGAAGCTCTTCATATTTTTCACACCTTATCAGGCTCTTCATGTTTTTGAACACCGCTTCATGCTCCTCCTGTTTTTCAGACCGTTTCATGCTCCTCCTATTTTTGTCACATTTAGAAGCTCTTCATATTTATCACACCTTTTCAGGCTTCTCATGTTTTTGATCACCAGTTCATGCTCCTCCTATTTTTCAGAACGTTACATGCTCCTCATATTATTGACACCTTTTGAATCTCTTCATATTTTTCACACCTTTTCAGGCTCTTCATGTTTTTCAACACCGCCTCATGCTCCTCCTTTATTTCAGACTGTTTCATGCTCCTCATGTAATTCAAACCTTTTGAAGCTCTTTATATTTTTCACACCTTTTCAGGCTCTTCATGTTTTTCAACACCGCTTCATGCTCCTCCTATTTTCAGACCGTTTCATGCTCCTCATAATTTGACACATTTTGAAGCTCTTCATATTTTTCACACCTTTTCAGGCTCCTCATGTTTTTCAACACCGCTTCATGCTCTTCCTATTTTTCAGACCGTTTCATGCTCATCTCATTTTTGACACCTTTTGAGCTCTTCATATTTTTCACACCTTTTGAAGCTCTTCATATTTATCACACCTTTTCAGGCTTCTCATGTTTTTGATCACCGTTTCATGCTCCTCCTATCTTTCAGACCGTTTCATGCTTCTCATATTTTTGACACCATTTGAAGCTCTTCATATTTATCACAACTTTTCAGGCTTCTCATGTTTTTGATCACCGGTTCATGCTCCTCCTATTTTTCAGAACGTTACATGCTCCTCATATTATTGACACCTTTTGAATCTCTTCATATTTTTCACACCTTTTCAGGCTCTTCATGTTTTTCAACACCGCCTTATGCTCCTCCTTTTTTTCAGACAGTTTCATGCTCCTCATATAATTCACACCTTTTGAAGCTCTTTATATTTTTCACACCTTTTCAGGCTCTTCATGTTTTTCAACACCACTTCATGCTCCTCCTATTTTTCAGACCGTTTCATGCTCCTAATATTTCTGTCACGTTTTGAAACTCTTCATATTTTTGACACCTTTTCAGGCTCTTCATGTTTTTGAACACTGCTTCATGCTCCTCCTATTTTTCAGACCGTTTCATGCTCCTCATATTTTTCACACCTATTGAAACTCTTCATATTTTTCACACCTTTTCAGACTCTTCATGTTTTTGAACACCACTTCATGCTCCTCCTATTTTTCAGAGAGTTTCAGGCTCCTCATGTATTTCACACCTTTTGAAGCTCTTCATATTTTTCACACGTTTTCAGGCTCTTCATGTTTTTCCACACCATTTCATGCTTCTCCTATTTTTCAGACCGTTTCATGCTCCTCATGAATTTCACACCTTTTGAATCTCTTCATATTTTTCAAAGGTTTTCAGGCTGTTCATTTTTTTCAACACCGCTTCTTGTTCCTCCTATTTTTCTGACCGTTTCATGCTCCTCATATTTTTGACACGTTTTGAAGCTCTTCATATTTTTCACACCTTTTCAGGCTCTTCATGATTTTGAACACCGCTTCATGATCCTCCTATTTTACAGACCGTTTCATGCTCTTCATATTTTTGACCCCTTTTGCAGCTCTTCATATTTTTCACACCTTTTCAGGCTCATCATATTTTTCAACACCGTTTCATGCTGCTTCTATTTTTCAGGCCGTTTCAGGCTCCTCATATTTTTGACAACTTTTGAATCTCTTCATATTTTTCACACTTTTTCAGGCTCTTCATGATTTTGAACACCGTTTCATGCTTCTCCTATTTTTTAGACCATTTCATGCTCCTCATATTTTGACACCTCTTGATGCTCTTCATATTTATCACACCTTTTCAGGCTCTTCATGTTTTTGAACACCGATTCATGCTCCTCATATTTTTCAGACCGTTTCAGGCTCCTCATATTTTTGACATCTTTTGAAGCTCTTCATATTTTTCTCACCTTTTCAGGCTCTTCATGTTTTTGAACACCACCTCATGCTCCTCCTAATTTTCAGACCGTTACATGCTCCTGATATATTTGATATCTTTTGAAGCTCTTCATAATTTTCACAGAGTTTATGCACTTCTTGTTTTCAACACCACATCATGCTCCTTCTTTTTTTCAAACCGTTTCATGCTCCTCATATTTTGGATATCATTTGAAGCTCGTCATATTTCTAACAACTTTTCAGGCTCTTCATGTTTTCAACACAGTTTCATGCTCCTCCTATTTTTCAGACCGTTTCATGCTCCTCATATTTTGACTCCTTTTGAAGCTCTTCATATTTTTCACACATTTTCAGCCTCTTCATGTTTTTCAACACCGCTTCTTGCTCATCCTCTTTTTCAGACCGTTTCATGCCCCTCATATTTTTGACACCTTTTCAAGCTCTTCACATTTTTCAAACCTTTTCAGGCTCTTCATGTTTTTGAACAACGTTTCATGCTCCTCCTATTTTGCAGACAGTTTCATGCCCCTCATATTTTTGACACCTTTTCAAGCTCTTCATATTTTTCACAACTTTTCAGGCTCTTCATGTTTTTCTACACCGCTTCATGCTCCTCCTATTTTTGACATCTTTTGAAGCTCTTCATATATTTCACACCTTTTCAGGGTTTTCATGTTTTTGAACACGGGTTCAGGCTCCTCATATTTTTCAGACCGTTTCATGCTCCTCATATTTTTGACACCTTTTGAAGCTCTTCATATATTTCACACCTTTTCAGGGTTTTCATGTTTTTGAACACAGTTTCATGCTCCTCATATTTCTCAGACCGTTTCATGCGCTCATATTTTTGACAACTTTTGAATCTCTTCATATTTTTCACAATTTTTCAGGCTCCTCATGTTTTTGAACACCGTTTCATGTTCCTCCATTTTTTCAGACCGTTTCATGCTCCTCATATTTTGACACCTTTTGAAGCTCTTCATATTTTTCACACCTTTTCAGGCTCTTCATATTTTTCAACAAGGTTTCATGCTCCTCCTATTTTTCAGACAGTTTCATGCTCCTCATATTTTTGACACCTTTTGAAGCTCTTTATATTTTTCACACCTTTCCATGCTCCTCATGTTTTTCAACACCGTTTCATGCTCCTCCTCTCTTTCAGACCGTTTCAGGCTCCTCATATGTTTCACACCTTTTTCAGGCTCTTCATGTATTTCAACACCACGTCATGCTCCTCCTATTTTTCAGATCGTTTCATGCTCCTCATATTTTTGACACCTTTTGAAGCTCTTCATATTTTTCACAGCTTTCCATGCTCTTCATATTTTTGAACAACGATTAATGCTCCTCCTAATTTTCAGACCGTTTCTTGCTCCTCATATTTTTGACACCTTTTGAAGCTATTCATATTTTTCACACCTTTTCAGGCTCTTCATATTTTTCAACACAACTTCATGCTACTCCTTTATTTGAGACCGTTTCATGCTCCTCATATTTTTGACACCTTTTGAAGCTCTCCATAGATTTCACACCTTTTCAGGCTCTTCATGTTTTTCTACACCGCTTCTTGCTCCTCCTATTTTTCAGAGCTTTTCATGCTCCTCATATTTTTGTCACCTTTTGAAGCTCTTCATATTTTTCACACCTTTTCAGGCTTTTCATGTTTTTCAACACCGCTTTATGCTTCTACTATATTTCAGACCTTTTCATGCTCCTCATATGTTTCACACCTTTTTAAGCTCTTCATGTTTTTTAACACCTTTTCACGCTCCTCCTATATTTCAGACCATTTCATGCTCCTCATATTTTTGACACCTTTTGAAGCTCTTCATATTTTTCACATTTTTTCAGGGTCTTCATGTTTTTCTACACCACTTCGTGCTCCTCCTATTTTTCAGACCGTTTCATTCCCCTCATATATTTCACAACATTTTCAGGCTTTTCATGTTTCTCAACACCACTTCATGCTCCTCCTATTTTTCAGACCGTTTCATGCTCCTCATATTTTTGACACCTTTTGAAGTTCTTCATATTTTTCACACCCTTTCAGGCTTTTCATGTTTTTCAACACTGCTTCATTCTCCTCCTTTATTTCAGACTGTTTCATGCTCCTCTTCTTTTTGACACCTTTTGAAGCTCTTTATATTTTTCACAGCTTTTCAGGCTTTTCATGTTTTTCTACACCGCTTCATTCTCTTCCTATTTTTCAGATATTTTCATGCTCCTCATATTTTTGACATCCTTTGAACCTCTTCATATTTTTCACACATTTTCAGGCTTTTCATGTTTGTCAACACCGTCTCATGAGCCTCCTATTTTTCAGACCGTTTCATGCTCCTCATATGTTTCACACCTTTTTCAGGCTCTTCATGTTTTTCAACACCACTTCATGCTCCTCCTATTTTTCAGACCGTTTCATGCTCATCATATTTTTGACACAGTTTGAAGCTCTTCCTACTTTTCACACCTTTTGAGGCTCTTCATGTTTTTGAAAACAGTTTCTTGCTCCTCATATTTTTCAGACCGTTTCATGGTCCTCATATTTTTGACACCTTTTGAAGCTCTTCATATTTTTCACACTTTTTCAGGGTCTTCATGTATTTCTATACCACTTCATGCTCCTCCTATTTTTCAGACCGTTTCATTTTCCTCATAAGTTTCACAACTTTTTCAGGCTCTTCATGTTTCTCAACACCACTTCATGCTCCTCCTATTTTTCAGACCGTTTCATGCTCCTCATATTTTTGACACTTTTTGAAGCTCTTCATATTTTTCACACCTTTCCGGGCTCTTCATGTTTTTGAACACCGTTTCATGATCCTCCTATTTTTCAGACCGTTTCATGCTCCTCATATGTTTCACACCTTTTGAAGCTCTTCATGTTTTTGAACACCGATTCATGCTCCTCCTATTTTTCAGACCGTTTCATTCTCCTCCTATTTTTCAGACCGTTTCATGCTCCTCATATATTTGACACCTTTTGAAGTTCTTCATATTTTTCACACCTTTTCAGGCTCTTCACTTTTTTCAACACTACTTCATGCTCCTCCTATTTTTCAGGCCGTTTCATGCTCCTTATATTGTTGACACCTTTTGAAGTTCTTCATATTTTTCACACCTTACAGGCTCTTCATGGTTTTCAACACCACTGCATGCTCCTCCTATTTTTCAGACCGTTTCATGCTCCTCATATATTTGACACCTTTTGAAGCTCTTCAGATTTTTCACACCTTTTCAGGCTCTTCATGTTTTTCAACACCGCTTCATGCTCCTCCTTTTTTTCAGACCCTTTCATGCTCCTCATCTTTTTGACAGATTTTGAAGCTCTTCATATATTTCACACCTTTTCAGGCTCTTCATATTTTTCAACACCATTTCATGCTCCTCCTTTTTTTCAGACCGTTTTATGCTCCTCATATATTTGACACCTTTTGAAGCTCTTCATAATTTCCATACATTTTCAGGCTCTTCATGTTTTTCTACACCGCTTCATGCTCCCCCTATATTTCAGACCGTTCATGCCTCTCATATTTTTGAAACCTTTTGAAGCTCATCATACTTTTCACACCTTTTCAGGCTCGTCATGTTTTTCAACACCATTTCATGCTCCTCCTTTTTTTCAAACCGTTTTATGCTCCTCATATATTTGACACCTTTTGAAGCTCTTCATAATTTCCACACCTTTTTCAGGCTCTTCATGTTTTTGAACACCGTTTCATGCTCCTCTTATTTTTTTTTTATTGTTATTTTTTTTATTTTTTTTTTTATTTTTTTTTTCCAGTGGGTTTTGTCATACTTTGATATGAATCAGCCATGGATTTACATGTATTCCCAGTCCCGATTCCCCCTCCCACCTCCCTCTCCACCCGATTCCTCTGGGTCTTCCCAGTGCACCAAGCCGGAGCACTTGTCTCGTGCATCCTACCTGGGCTGGTGATCTGTTTCACCATAGATAGCATACATGCTGTTCTTTTGAAATATCCCACCCTCACATTCTCCCACAAAGTTCAAAAGTCTGTTCTGTATTTCTGTGTCTCTTTTTCTGTTCTGCATATAGGGTTATCGTTGTCTCCTTTCTAAATTCCATATACATGTGTCAGTATGCTGTAATGTTCTTTATCTTTCTGGCTTACTTCACTCTGTATAATGGGCTCCAGCTTCATCCATCTCATTAGGACTGATTCAAATGAATTCTTTTTAATGGCTGAGTAATATTCCATGGTGTATATGTACCACAGCTTTCTTATCCATTCATCTGCTGATGGGCATCTAGGTTGCTTCCATGTCCTGGCTATTATAAACAGTGCTGCGATGAACATTGGGGTGCACGTGTCTCTTTCAGACGAACCTATGGACACCTTATCTTTGACAAAGGAGGCAAGGATATACAATGGAAAAAAGACAACCTCTTTAACAAGTGGTGCTGGGAAAAGTGGTCAACCACTTGTAAAAGAATGAAAATAGAACACTTTCTAACACCATACACAAAAATAAACTCAAAATGGATTAAAGATCTAAATGTAAGACCAGAAAGTATAAAACTCCTAGAGGAGAACATAGGCAAAACACTCTCCGACATAAATCAAAGCAAGATCCTCTATGACCCACCTCCCAGAATATTGGAAGTAAAAGCAAAACTAAACAAATGGGACCTAATGAAACTTAAAAGCTTTTGCACTACAAAGGAAACTATAAGTAAGGTGAAAAGACAGCCCTCAGATTGGGAGAAAATAATAGCAAATGAAGAAACAGACAAAGGATTAATCTCAAAAATATACAAGCAAATCCTGCAGCTCAATTCCAGAAAAATAAATGACCCAATAAAAAATGAGCCAAAGAACTAAACAGACATTTCTCCAAAGAAGACATACAGATGGATAACAAACACATGAAAAGATGCTCAACGTCACTCATTATTAGAGAAATGCAAATGAAAACCACAATGAGGTACCATTACATGCCAGTCAGGATGGCTGCTATCCAAAAGTCTACAAGCAATAAATGCTGGAGAGGGAGTGGAGAAAAGGGAACCCTCTTATACTGTTGGTGGGAATGCACACTAGTACAGCCGCTATGGAAAACGGTGTAGAGATTTCTTAAAAAACTGGAAATAGAACTGCCATATGACCCAGCCATTCCACTTCTGGGCATACACACTGAGGAAACCAGATCCCCTTATTTTTCAGACCGTTTCAAACTCCTCATATTTTTGACACCTTTTGAAGCTCTTCATATATTTCACACCTTTTCAGGCTCTTCATGTTTTTGAACACCGCTTCATGCTCCTCCTATTTTTCAGAACATTTCATGCTCCTCGTATTTTTCACACCTTTTGAAGCTCTTCATATTTTTCACACTTCTCCAGGCTCTTCATGTTTTTGAACACCGTTTCATGCTCCTCCTGTTTTTCAGACCGTTTCATGCTGCTCATATTTTTGACACCTTTTGAAGTTCTTCATATTTTTCACACCTTTTCAGGCTCTTCACGTTTTACAACACCACTTCATGCTCCTCCTATTTTTCAGGCCGTTTCATGCTCCTTATATTTTTGACACGTTTTGAAGTTCTTCATATATTTCACACCTTACAGGCTCTTCATGGTTTTCAATACCACTTCATGCTCGTCCTATTTTTCAGACCGTTTCATGCTCCTCATATATTTGACACCTTTTGAAGCTCTTCAGATTTTTCACACCTTTTCAGGCTCTTCATATTTTTCAACACCGCTTCATGCTCCTCCTATTTTTCAGACCCTTTCATGCTCCTCATCTTTTTGACACCTTTTGAAGCTCTTCAGATTTTTCACACCTTTTCAGGCTCTTCATGTTTTTCAACACCATTTCATGCTCCTCCTTTTTTTCAGACCGTTTTATGCTCCTCATATATTTGACAGCTTTTGAAGCTCTTCATAATTTCCACACCTTTTCAGGCTCTTCATGTTTTTCTACACCGCTTCATGCTCCCCATATATTTCAGACCGTTCATGCCTCTCATATTTTTGAAACCTTTTGAAGCTCTTCATATTTTTCACCTTTTCAGGCTCTTCATGTTTTTGAACACCGTTTCATGCTCCTCTTATTTTTTTATTGTTTTTTTTTTTAATTTTTTTTTATTATTTTTATTTTTTTTTCCAGTGGGTTTTGTCATACTTTGATATGAATCAGCCATGGATTTACATGTATTCCCAGTCCCGATTCCCCCTCCCACCTCCCTCTCCACCCGATTCCTCTGGGTCTTCCCAGTGCACCAAGCCAGAGCACTTGTCTCGTGCATCCTACCTGGGCTGGTGACCTGTTTCACCATAGATAGCATACACGCTGTTCTTTTGAAATATCCCACCCTCACATTCTCCACAAAGTTTAAAAGTCTGTTCTGTATTTCTGTGTCTCTTTTTCTGTTCTGCATATAGGGTTATCGTTGTCACCTTTCTAAATTCCATATACATGTGTCAGTATGCTGTAATGTTCTTTATCTTTCTGGCTTACTTCACTCTGTATAATGAGCTCCAGCTTCATCCATCTCATTAGGACTGATTCAAATGAATTCTTTTTAATGGCTGAGTAATATTCCATGGTGTATATGTACCACAGCTTTCTTATCCATTCATCTGCTGATGGGCATCTAGGTTGCTTCCATGTCCTGGCTATTATAAACAGTGCTGCGATGAACATTGGGGTGCACGTGTCTCTTTCAGACGAACCTATGGACACCTTATCTTTGACAAAGGAGGCAAGGATATACAATGGAAAAAAGACAACCTCTTTAACAAGTGGTGCTGGGAAAAGTGGTCAACCACTTGTAAAAGAATGAAAATAGAACACTTTCTAACACCATACACAAAAATAAACTCAAAATGGATTAAAGATCTAAATGTAAGACCAGAAACTATAAAACTCCTAGAGGAGAACATAGGCAAAACACTCTCCGACATAAATCAAAGCAAGATCCTCTATGACCCACCTCCCAGAATATTGGAAATAAAAGCAAAACTAAACAAATGGGACCTAATGAAACTTAAAAGCTTTTGCACTACAAAGGAAACTATAAGTAAGGTGAAAAGACAGCCCTCAGATTGGGAGAAAATAATAGCAAATGAAGAAACAGACAAAGGATTAATCTCAAAAATATACAAGCAAATCCTGCAGCTCAATTCCAGAAAAATAAATGACCCAATAAAAAATGAGCCAAAGAACTAAACAGACATTTCTCCAAAGAAGACATACAGATGGATAACAAACACATGAAAAGATGCTCAACGTCACTCATTATTAGAGAAATGCAAATGAAAACCACAATGAGGTACCATTACATGCCAGTCAGGATGGCTGCTATCCAAAAGTCTACAAGCAATAAATGCTGGAGAGGGAGTGGAGAAAAGGGAACCCTCTTACACTGTTGGTGGGAATGCACACTAGTACAGCCGCTATGGAAAACGCTGTAGAGATTTCTTAAAAAACTGGAAATAGAACTGCCATATGACCCAGCAATTCCACTTCTGGGCATACACACTGAGGAAACCAGATCCTCTTATTTTTCAGACCGTTTCAAACTCCTCATATTTTTGACACCTTTTGAAGCTCTTCATATATTTCACACCTTTTCAGGCTCTTCATGTTTTTGAACACCGCTTCATGCTCCTCCTATTTTTCAGACCGTTTCATGGTCCTCATATTTTTGACACCTTTTGAAGCTCTTCATATTTTTCACACCTTTCCGTGCTTTTCATGTTTTTCAACACGCTTTCATGCTCCTCCGATTATTCAGATCGTTTCATGCTCCTCATATTTTTGACACATTTTGAAGCTCTTCATATTTTCGACACCTTTCACGTTCTTCATGTTTTTCAACACCGTTTCATGCTCCTCCTATTTGTCAAACCGTTTCATGTTCCACCTATTTTACAGACCGTTTCATGCTCCTCATATTTTTGACATCTTTTGAAACTCTTCATGTTTTTCACACCCTTTCATGGTCTTCATATTTTTCAACACGATTTCATGCTCCTCCTAATTTTCAGATCGTTTCATGCTCCTCATATTTTTGACACATTTTGAAGCTCTTCTTATTCTTCACACTTTTTCAGGCTCTTTATGATTTTCAACACCGATTCATGCTCCTCGTATTTTTCAGACAGTTTCATGCTCCTCATATTTTTGACACCTTTTGAAGCTCTTCATATTTTTCACACCTTTCCAGGCTCTTCATGTTTTTGAACACCGTTTAATGATCCTCCTATTTTTCAGACCGTTTCATGCTCCTCATATGTTTCACACCTTTTGAAGCTCTTCATGTTTTTTAACACCTTTTCATGCTCCTCCTATATTTCAGACCGTTTAATGCTCCTTATATTTTTGACACCCTTTGAAGCTCTTCATATTTTTCGCACCTTGTCAGGCTCTTCATATTTTTCAACACCACTTCATGCTTCTCCAATTTTTCAAACCGTTTCATTCTCCTCATATATTTGACACCTTTTGAAGCTCTTCATATTTTTCACACCTTTTCAGGCTCTTCATATTTTTCAACACCGCTTCATGCTCCTCCTATTTTTCAGACCTTTTCTTGCTCCTCATATTTTTGACACCTTTGAGGCTCTTCATATATTTCACACCTTTTCAGGCTCTTCATGTTTTTGAACACCGTTTTATGCTCCTCCTGTTTTTCAGACCGTTTCATGCTGCTCATATTTTTGACACCTTTTGAAGTTCTTCATATTTTTCACACCTTTTCAGGCTCTTCACGTTTTTCAACACCACTTCATGCTCCTCCTATTTTTCAGGCCGTTTCATGCTCCTTATATTTTTGACACCTTTTGAAGTTCTTCATATTTTTCACACCTTACAGGCTCTTCATGGTTTTCAACACCACTTCATGCTCCTGTTATTTTTCAGACCGTTTCATGCTCCTCATATATTTGACACCTTTTGAAGCTCTTCAGATTTTTCACACCTTTTCAGGCTTTCATATTTTTCAACACCGCTTCATGCTCCTCCTATTTTTCAGACCGTTTCATGCTCCTCATCTTTTTGACACGTTTTGAAGCTCTTCATAATTTCCACTCCTTTTCAGGCTCTTCATGTTTTTCTACACCGCTTCATGCTCCCCCTATATTTCAGACCGTTCATGCCTCTCATATTTTTGAAACCTTTTGAAGCTCTTCATATTTTTCACACCTTTTCAGGCTCTTCATGTTTTTCAACACCATTTCATGCTCCTCCTTTTTTTCAAACCGTTTTATGCTCCTCATATAATTGACACCTTTTGAAGCTCTTCATAATTTCCACACCTTTTCAGGCTCTTCATGTTTTTGAATACCGTTTCATGCTCCTCTTATTTTTTTTTTTTATTGTTTTTTTTTTAATTTTTTTAAATTATTTTTATTTTTTTTTCCAGTGGGTTTTGTCATACTTTGATATGAATCAGCCATGGATTTACATGTATTCCCAGTCCCGATTCCCCCTCCCACCTCCCTCTCCACCCGATTCCTCTGGGTCTTCCCAGTGCACCAAGCCGGAGCACTTGTCTCGTGCATCCTACCTGGGCTGGTGATCTGTTTCACCATAGATAGCATACATGCTGTTCTTTTGAAATATCCCACCCTCACATTCTCCCACAAAGTTCAAAAGTCTGTTCTGTATTTCTGTGTCTCTTTTTCTGTTCTGCATATAGGGTTATCGTTGTCACCTTTCTAAATTCCATATACATGTGTCAGTATGCTGTAATGTTCTTTATCTTTCTGGCTTACTTCACTCTGTATAATGGGCTCCAGCTTCATCCATCTCATTAGGACTGATTCAAATGAATTCTTTTTAATGGCTGAGTAATATTCCATGGTGTATATGTACCACAGCTTTCTTATCCATTCATCTGCTGATGGGCATCTAGGTTGCTTCCATGTCCTGGCTATTATAAACAGTGCTGCGATGAACATTGGGGTGCACGTGTCTCTTTCAGACGAACCTATGGACACCTTATCTTTGACAAAGGAGGCAAGGATATACAATGGAAAAAAGACAACCTCTTTAACAAGTGGTGCTGGGAAAAGTGGTCAACCACTTGTAAAAGAATGAAAATAGAACACTTTCTAACACCATACACAAAAATAAACTCAAAATGGATTAAAGATCTAAATGTAAGACCAGAAACTATAAAACTCCTAGAGGAGAACATATGCAAAACACTCTCCGACATAAATCAAAGCAAGATCCTCTATGACCCACCTCCCAGAATATTGGAAATAAAAGCAAAACTAAACAAATGGGACCTAATGAAACTTAAAAGCTTTTGCACTACAAAGGAAACTATAAGTAAGGTGAAAAGACAGCCCTCAGATTGGGAGAAAATAATAGCAAATGAAGAAACAGACAAAGGATTAATCTCAAAAATATACAAGCAAATCCTGCAGCTCAATTCCAGAAAAATAAATGACCCAATAAAAAATGAGCCAAAGAACTAAACAGACATTTCTCCAAAGAAGACATACAGATGGATAACAAACACATGAAAAGATGCTCAACATCACTCATTATTAGAGAAATGCAAATGAAAACCACAATGAGGTACCATTACATGCCAGTCAGGATGGCTGCTATCCAAAAGTCTACAAGCAATAAATGCTGGAGAGGGAGTGGAGAAAAGGGAACCCTCTTACACTGTTGGTGGGAATGCACACTAGTACAGCCGCTATGGAAAACGCTGTAGAGATTTCTTAAAAAACTGGAAATAGAACTGCCATATGACCCAGCAATTCCACTTCTGGGCATACACACTGAGGAAACCAGATCCTCTTATTTTTCAGACCGTTTCAAACTCCTCATATTTTTGACACCTTTTGAAGCTCTTCATATATTTCACACCTTTTCAGGCTCTTCATGTTTTTGAACACCGCTTCATGCTCCTCCTATTTTTCAGACCGTTTCATGGTCCTCATATTTTTGACACCTTTTGAAGCTCTTCATATTTTTCACACCTTTCCGTGCTCTTCATGTTTTTCAACACGCTTTCATGCTCCTCCGATTATTCAGATCGTTTCATGCTCCTCACATTTTTGACACATTTTGAAGCTCTTCATATTTTCGACACCTTTCACGTTCTTCATATTTTTCAACAACGTTTCATGCTCCTCCTATTTTTCAAACCGTTTCATGCTCCTCATATTTTTGACCCATTTTGAAGCTCTTCATATTTTCGACACCTTTCAGGTTCTTCATGTTTTTCAACACCGTTTCATGCTCCTCCTATTTGTCAAACCGTTTCATGTTCCTCCTATTTTACAGACCGTTTCATGCTCCTCATATTTTTGACACCTTTTGAAGCTCTTCATGTTTTTCACACCCTTTCATGGTCTTCATATTTTTCAACACGATTTCATGCTCCTCCTAATTTTCAGATCGTTTCATGCTCCTCATATTTTTGACACCTTTTGAAGCTCTTCTTATTCTTCACACTTTTTCAGGCTCTTCATGATTTTCAACACCGATTCATGCTCCTCGTATTTTTCAGACAGTTTCATGCTCCTCATATTTTTGACACCTTTTGAAGCTCTTCATATTTTTCACACCTTTCCATGCTCCTCATGTTTTTCAACACCGTTTCATGCTCCTCCTCTCTTTCAGAC
This sequence comes from Dama dama, assembly GCF_033118175.1. Taxonomy (NCBI): domain Eukaryota; kingdom Metazoa; phylum Chordata; class Mammalia; order Artiodactyla; family Cervidae; genus Dama; species Dama dama. The sequence continues at coordinate 2,737,633 of NW_026870888.1, forward strand.
AGTTTCAGGCTCCTCATGTTTCACACCTTTTTCAGGCTCTTCATGTATTTCAACACCACTTCATGCTCCTCCTATTTTTCAGATCGTTTCATGCTCCTCATATTTTTGACACCTTTTGAAGCTCTTCATATTTTTCACAGCTTTCCAGGCTCTTCATATTTTTGAACACCGATTAATGCTCCTCCTATTTTTCAGACCGTTTCTTGCTCCTCATATTTTTGACACATTTTGAAACTCTTCATGTTTTTTAACACCTTTTCACGCTCCTCCTATATTTCAGACCATTTCAAGCTCCTCATATTTTGGACACCTTTCGAAGCTCTTCATATTTTTCACATTTTTTCAGGGTCTTCATGTTTTTCTACACCACTTCATGATCCTCCTATTTTTCAGACCGTTTCATTCTCCTCATATGTTTCACAACTTTTTCAGGCTCTTCATGTTTCTCAACACCACTTCATGCTCCTCCTATTTTTCAGACCGTTTCATGCTCCTCATATTTTTGACACCTTTTGAAGTTCTTCATATTTTTCACACCTTTTCAGGCTTTTCATGTTTTTCAACACTGCTTCATTCTCCTCCTTTATTTCAGACTGTTTCATGCTCCTCATCTTTTTGACACCTTTTGAAGCTCTTTATATTTTTCACAGCTTTTCAGGCTTTTCATGTTTTTCTACACCGCTTCATTCTCTTCCTATTTTTCAGACATTTTCATGCTCCTCATATTTTTGACATCCTTTGAAGCTCTTCATATTTTTCACACCTTTTCAGGCTTTTCATGTATTTCAACACCGTCTCATGCGCCTCCTATTTTTCAGACCGTTTCATGCTCATCATATTTTTGACACAGTTTGAAGCTCTTCCTACTTTTCACACCATTTGAGGCTCTTCATGTTTTTGAAAACAGTTTCTTGCTCCTCATATTTTTCAGACCGTTTCATGGTCCTCATATTTTTGACACCTTTTGAAGCTCTTCATATTTTTCACACTTTTTCAGGGTCTTCATGTATTTCTATACCACTTCATGCTCCTCCTATTTTTCAGACCGTTTCATTCTCCTCATATGTTTCACAACTTTTTCAGGCTCTTCATGTTTCTCAACACCACTTCATGCTCCTCCTATTTTTCAGACCGTTTCATGCACCTCATATTTTTGACACTTTTTGAAGCTCTTCATATTTTTCACACCTTTCCAGGCTCTTCATGTTTTTGAACACCGTTTAATGATCCTCCTATTTTTCAGACCGTTTCATGCTCCTCATATGTTTCACACCTTTTGAAGCTCTTCATGTTTTTTAACACCTTTTCATGCTCCTCCTATATTTCAGACCGTTTAATGCTCCTTATATTTTTGACACCATTTGAAGCTCTTCATATTTTTCGCACCTTGTCAAGCTCTTCACATTTTTCAACACCACTTCATGCTTCTCCAATTTTTCAAACCGTTTCATGCTCCTCATATTTGACACCATTTGAAGCTCTTCATATTTTTCACACCTTTTCAGGCTCTTCATGTTTTTCAACACTGCTTCATGTTCCTCCTATTTTTCAGACCGTTTCATGCTCCTCATATTTTTGACACCTGTTGAAGCTCTTCATATATTTCACACCTTTTCGGGCTCTTCATTTTCTTGAACACAACGTCATGCTCCTCCTATGTTTCAGACCGTTTCATGGTCGTCATATTTTTGACACGTTTTAAAGCTCTTTATATTTTTCACACCTTTTCAGGCTCTTCATGTTTTTAAACACCGCTTCATGCTCCTCCTATTTTTCAGACCATTTCATGCTCCTCCTATTTTTGACACCTTTTGAAGCTCTTCATATATTTCACACCTTTTCAGCCTTTTCATGTTTTTGAACACTGCTTCATGCTCCTGCTATTTTTCAGATCGTTTCATGATCCTCACATTTTTGACAGCTTTTGAAGCCCTTCATATTTTTCACACCTTTTCAGGCTCTTCATGTTTTTGAACACCGCTTCATGCTCCTCCTATTTTTCACACCGTTTCTTGCTCCTCATTTTTTGACACCTTTTGAAGCTCTTCATATTTTTCACACCTTTTCAGGCTCTTCATGTTTTTCAACACCGCTTCATGTTCCTCCTATTTTTCAGACCGTTTCATGCTCCTCATATTTTTGACACCTTTTGAAGCTCTTCATATTTTTCACACATTTTCAGGCTCTTCATGTTTTTCAACACCACTTCATGCTCCTCCTATTTTTCAGACCATTTCATGCTCCTCATATTTTTCGCTCATTTTGAAGCTCTTCATATTTTTCACACCTGTTCAGGCTCTTCATGTTTTTCAACGCCGCTTCATGCTCCCCTATTTTTCAGACCGTTTCATGCTCCTCATATTTTTGACACCTGTTGAAGCTCTTCATATATTTCACACCTTTTCGGGCTCTTCATTTTCTTGAACTCAACTTCATGCTCCTCCTATGTTTCAGACCGTTTCATGGTCGTCATATTTTTGACACGTTTTGAAGCTCTTTATATTTTTCACACCTTTTCAGGCTCTTCATGTTTTTAAACACCGCTTCATGCTCCTCCTATTTTTCAGACCATTTCATGCTCCTCCTATTTTTGACACCTTTTGAAGCTCTTCATATATTTCACACCTTTTCAGCCTTTTCATGTTTTTGAACACTGCTTCATGCTCCTGCTATTTTTCAGATCGTTTCATGATCCTCACATTTTTGACAGCTTTTGAAGCCCTTCATATTTTTCACACCTTTTCAGGCTCTTCTGTTTTTCAACACCGCTTCCTGCTCCTCCTATTTTTCAGACCGTTTCATGCTCCACTTTATTTTTGACACCTTTTGAAGCTCTTCATATTTTTCACACCTTTTCAGGCTCTTCATGTTTTTCAACACAGCTTCATGCTCATCCTATTTTTCAGATCGTTTCATGCTCCTCATATTTTTGACACCTTTTGAAGCTCTTCATATTTTTCACACCTTTTGAAGCTCTTCAAATTTTTCACACGTTTTCTGGCTCTTCATGCTTTTCAACACGACCTCATGCTTCTACTATTTTTCAGACCGATTCATTCTCCTCATGTTTTTCACACCTTTTGAAGCTCTTCATATTTTTCACACCTTTTCAGCCTCTTCATGTTTTTCAACACCACTTCATGATCCTCCTATTTTTCACACCGGTTCATGCTCATCTCATTTTTTACACCTTTTGAAGCTGTTCATATTTTTCACACCTTTTGAAACTCTTCATATTTTTCACACGTTTTCTGGCTCTTCATGTGTTTCAACACCACTATATGCTCCTCCTATTTTTCAGACCGATTCATGCTCCTCATATTTTTCACACCTTTTGAAGCTCTTCATATTTTTCACCCCTTTTCAGGCTCTTCATGTTTTTCAACACCGCTTCATGCTCCTCCTATATTTCAGACCGTTTCATGCTCCTCATATTTTTCACACCTTTTGAAGTTCCTCATATATTTCACACCTTTTCAGGCTCTTCATGTTTTTCAACACCACTTCAGCCTCCTCCTATTTTTCAGACAGTTTCATGGTCCTCATATTTTTTACACGTTTTGAAGCTTTTTATATTTTTCACACCTTTTCAATCTCTTCATATATTTCAAAAACGCTTCATACTCCTCCTATTTTTCACACCTTTTGAAGCTCTTCATATTTTTCACACCTTTTCAGGATCTTCATGATTTTGAACAACGATTCATTCTCTTCCTATTTTTCAGACTGTTTCATGCTCCTCATATTTTTGTCACCTTTTGAAGCTCTTCAAATTTTTCACACCTTTCCATGCTCTTCGTGTTTCTCAAAACCACATCATGCTCCTCCTATATTTCAGACCATTTCATGCTTCTCATATTTTTGAAACCTTTTGAAGCTCTTCATATTTTTCACACGTTTTCGGGCTCTTCATGTTTCTGAACACCGCTTCATGCTCCTCCTATTTTTCAGATCTTTTCATGCTACTCATATTTATGACACCTTTTGAAGGCCTTCGTATTTGTCACACCTTTTCAGGCTGTTCATGTTTTTGAACACGGCCTTATGCTTCTCCTATTTTTCAGATGTTTCATGCTCCTCATTTTTTTGACACCTTTTGAAGCTCTTCATATTTTTCACACCTTTTCAGGCTCTACATGTTTTTGAACACGGCTTCATGTTCCTCCTATTTTTCAGACGGTTTCATGCTCCTCATATTTTTGACACCTTTTGAAACTCTTCATATTTTTCACACCTTTTCGGGCTCTTCATGTTTTTGAACACGGATTCATGTTCCTCCTATTTTTCAGACCATTTCATGCTCCTCATATTTTTGACACCTTTTGAAGCTGCTCATATTTTTCACACATTTTGAGCTCTTCATATATTTCACACCTTTTCTGGCACTTCTTGTTCTTCAACCCCACTTCATGCTCCTCCTATTTTTCATACCGTTTCATGCTCATCACATTTTTGACACCTTTTAAAGCTCTTCATATATTTCACACCTTTTCAGGCTCTTCATGTTTTTCAACACTGCTTCATGGTCCTCCTATTTTTCAGAGCTTTTCATGCTCCTCATATTTTTGACACCTTTTGAAGTTCTTCATATTTTTAACACCTTGTCAGGCTCTACATGTTTTTGAACACGGCTTCATGTTCCTCCTCTTCTTCTGACGGTTTCATGCTCCTCATATTTTTGACACCTTTTGAAGCTCTTCATATTTTTCCCAGCCTTATGGGCTCTTCATGTTTTTGAACAACGCTTCATGCTCCTCCTATTTTTCAGATCGTTTCATGCTCCTCATATTTATGACACCTTTTGAAGATCTTCGTATTTTTGACACCTATTCAGGCTGTTCACGTATTTGAACAGCGCTTCATGCTCCTCCTATTTTCAGACCTTTTCATGCTCCTCATGTGTTTCACACCTCTTGAAGCTCTTCATATTTTTCACACCTTTTCAGGCTCTTCATGATGTTGAACACCGATTCATTCTCCTCCTATTTTTCAGACCGTTTCATGCTCCTCATATTTTTGACACATTTTGAAGCTCTTCATATTTTTCACACCTTTCCAGGCCCTTCATGTTTTTCAACAACGCTTCATACTCCTCCTATTTTTCACACCTTTTGAAGTTCTTCATATTTTTCACACCTTTTCAGGCTCTTCATGTTTTTGAACACCGTTTCATGCTCCTCCTATTTTTCAGAGCGTTTCATGCTCATCTCATTTTTGACAGCTTTTGAAGCTCTTCATATTTTTCACACCTTTTCAGGCTCTTCATGATTTTGAACACCGATTCATTCTCCTCCTATTTTTCAGACCGTTTCATGCTCCTCATATTTTTGACACCTTTTGAAGCTCTTCATATTTTTCACACCTTTTCAGGCTCTTCATGTTTTACAACAACGCTTCATAATCCTCCTATTTTTCACACCTTTTGAAGCTCTTCATATTTTTCACACCTTTTCAGGCTCTTCATGTTTTTGAACACCGTTTCATGCTCCTCCTATTTTTCAGAGCGTTTCATGCTCATCTCATTTTTGACAGCTTTTGAAGCTCTTCATATTTTTCACACCTTTTGAAGCTCTTCATATTTTTCACACGTTTTCAGGCTCTTCATGTTTTTCAACACCGCTTCATGGTCCTCCTATTTTTGAGACCGTTTCAAGATTCTCATATTTTTGACACGTTTTGAAGCTCTTCATATTTTTCACACCTTTTCAACCTTTAATGTTTTGGAACATCATTTCAGTCTCCTCCAATTTTTCAGACCGATTCATGCTCTTCATATTTCTGACACGTTTTGCAGCTCTTCATATATTTCACACCTTTTGAAGCTCTTCATATTTTTCACACCTTTTCAGGCTCTTCATGTTTTTCAGCAACGCTTCATACTCCTCCTATTTTTCACACCTTTTGAAGCTCTTCATATTTTTCACACCTTTTCAGGCTCTTCATTTTTTTTGAACACCACTTCATGCTCCTCCTATTTTTCAGACCATTTCATGTTCTTCTCGTTTTGACACCTTTTGATGCTCTTCATATTTTTCATACCTTTTGAAGCTCTTCATATTTTTCACACATTTTCAGGCTCTTCATGTTTTTCACACTTTTTCAGGCTCTTCATGTTTTTCAACACCGCTTCATGTTCCTCCTATTTTTCAGACCGGTTCATGCTCCTCATATATTTGACACTTTTTGAGGCTCTTCATATTTTTCACACCTTTCCAGGCTCTTCATGTTTTTGAACACCGTGTCAAGCTCCTCCTATTTTTTTCCGTATCATGCTCCTCATATTTTTGACAATTTTTGAAGCTCTTCATATTTTTCACACCTTTTCAGGCTCTTCAAGTTTTTTAACACCGCTTCATGCTCCTCCTATTTTTCAGACCATTTCATGCTCCTCACATTTTTCACCCCTTTTGAAGCTCTTCACATTTTTCACACCTTTTCAGGCTATTCATGTTTTTGAGCACAGCTTCATGCTCCTCCTATTTTTCAGAACGTTTCATGCTCCTCATATTTTGACACCTTTTAACCTCTTCACATTTTTCACAACTTTTCAGGCTCTTCATGTTTTTGAACACCGCTTCATGCTCCTCCTATTTTTCCGACCGCTTCATGCTCCTTCTATTTTTCAGACCGTTTCATGCTCCTCATATTTTTGACAATTTTGGAAGCTCTTCATATTTTTCAAACCTTTTCATGCTCTTCATGTTTTTGAACACCGTTTCATACCCTCCTAATTTTCAGACCGTTTCATGCTCCTCATGTTTTTGACAGCTTTTGAAGCTTTTAATATTTTTCACACCTTTTCAGGATCTTCATCATTTTGAACACCGCTTCATGCTTCTCCTAATTTTCAGGCCTTTTCATGTTCCTCATATTTTTGACACCTTTTGAAGCTCTTCATATTTTTCACACCTATGAAGCTCTTCATATTTTTCACACATTTTCAGGCTCTTCGTGTTTTTGAACAGCACTTCATGCTCCTCCTATTTTTCAGACCGTTTCATGCTCCTCATATTTTGAAACCTTTTGAAGCTCCTCCTATTTTTCACACCTTTTCAGGCTCTTCATGTTTTTCATCACCGTTTCATGACCTCCTATTTTTCTGACAGTTTCATGCTCCATCTATTTTTCAGGCCGTTTCATGCTCCTCATATTTTTGACAATTTTGGAAGGTCTTCATATTTTTCACACTTTTTCATGCTCTTCATGTTTTTGAACACCGCTTCATGCTCCTCCAATTTTTTAGACCGTTTCATGCTCCTCGTATTTTTGACACCTTTTGAAGCTACTCCTATTTTACACACTTTTTCAGTTTCTTCATGTTTTTCAACACCGCTTAATACTCATCCTATTATTCAGACCGTTTCTTGCTCCTAATATATTTCACACCTTTTATAGCTCTTCATATTTTTCACACCTTTTCAGGTTCTTCACGTTTTTCAACACCATTTCATGATCCTCCTATTTTTCAGACCGTTTCATGCTCCTCATATTTTTGACACACTTTGAAACCCTTCATAAATTCACACCTTTTCAGGCTCTTCATGTTTTTCAACACCACTTCATTCTCCTCCTATTTTTCAGACGTTTCATGCTCATCTCATTTTTGACACCTTTTGAAGCTCTTCATATTTTTCACACCATTTGAAGCTCTTCACATTTTTCTAACTTTTTCAGGCTCTTCATGTTTTTCAACACCGCTTCATTCTCCTCCTATTTTTCAGATCGTTTCATGTTACCCATATTTTTGACCCCTTTGAAACTCCTCCTATTTTTCACACCTTTTGAGGCTCTACATGTTTTTCAACACCGTTTCATGCTCCTCCTATTTTTCAGACCGTTTCATGCTCCTCGCATTTTTCAGACCGTTTCATGCTCCTCATATACTTGACAAAATTTGAAGCTCTTCATATTTTTCACACCGTTTCAGGCTCTTCATGTTTTTCAACACGGCTTCATGCTCCTCCTATTTTTCAAACCGTTTCAAGCTCCTCATATTTTTCACACCTTTTGAAGCTCTTCATATTTTTCACACCTTTTCAGGCTCTTCATGTTTTTGAACAGCACTTCATGCTCCTCCTATTTTTCAGACCGTTTTCTGCTCCTCATATTTTGACACCTTTTGAAGCTCCTCCTATTTTTCACACCTTTTCAGGCTCTTCATGTTTTTCAACACCGTTTGATGCTCCTCCTATTTTTCAGACCATGTCATGCTCCTCATATACTTGACACAATTTGAAGCTCTTCATATTTTTCACACCTTTTCAGGCTCTTCATGTTTTTGAACACCGCTTCATGCTACTCCTATTTTTCAGACCGTTTCATGCTCCTCCTATTTTTCAGACCGTTTCATGCTCCTCATATACTTGACACAATTTGAAGCTCTTCATATTTTTCACACCTTTTCAGGCTCTTCATGTTTTTGAACACCGCTTCATGCTACTCCTATTTTTCAGACCTTTTCATGCTCCTCATATTTTTCACACCTTTTGAAGTTCTTCATATTTTTCACACCATTTCAGGCTCCTCATGTTTTTGAAAAGCACTTCATGCTCCTCCTATTTTTCAGACCGTTTCAAGCTCCCCATATTTTTGACCCTTTTTGAAGCTCCTCCTATTTTTCACACCTTTTCTGGCTCTTCATGTTTTTGAACACCACTTCATTCTCCTCCTATTTTTCAGACGTTTCATGCTCATCTCATTTTTGACACCTTTTGAAGCTCTTCATATTTTTCACACCATTTGAAGCTCTTCATATTTTTCAAACTTTTTCACGCTCTTCATGTTTTTCCACACCGCTTCATTCTCCTCCTATTTTTCAGATCGTTTCATGTTCCCCATATTTTTGACACCTTTTGAAGCTCTTCATATTTTTCACACATTTTCAGGCTCCTCCTGATTTTCAACACCACTTCATGCTTCTCCTATTTTTCAGTCCGTTTCATGCTCCTCATATTTTTCACACGTTTTGAAGCTCTTCATATTTTTCACACCTTTTCAGGCTCTTCATGTTTTTGAACACAGTTTCATGCTCCTCCTATTTTTCAGACCATTTCATGCTCCTCATATTTTTGACACCTTTTCAAACTCTTCATATTTTTCACAACTTTTGAAACTCTTCATATTTTTCACACCTTTTCAGGCTCTTCATGATTTTCAACACTGCTTCATGCTCTTCCAATGTTTCAGACCGGTTCATGTTCATCTCATTTTTGACACATTTTGAAGCTCTTCCTGTTTTTCACACCTTTTGAAGCTCTTCATATTTTTCACATTTTTGAAGCTCTTCATATTTTTCACACGTTTTCAGGCTCTTCTTGTTTTTCAACACCCCTTCATGCTCCTCCTCTTTTTCAGACCGTTTCATGCTCCTCATGTATTTCACACCTTTTGAAGCTCTTCATATTTTGCACACCTTTTCAGGCTCTTCATGTTTTTCAACACTGCTTTTCGCTCCTCCTATTTTACAGACCGTTTCATGCACCTCATATTTTTGACACCTTTTGAAGCTCTTCATATTTTTGACACCTTTTCAGGCTCTTCATATTTTTGAACACCGGTTCATGCTCCTCCTATTTTTCAGACCGTTGCATGCTCCTCATATTTTCACACCTTTTGAAGCTCTTCATATTTTTCACACCTTTTCAGCCTCTGCAGGTTTTTGAACACCGCTTCATGACCCTCCTCTTTGTCAGACCGTTTCATCTCCTCATGAATTTCACACCTTTTGAAGCTCTTCATATTTTGCACACCTTTTCAGGCTCTTGAAGTTTTTCACAACCACTTCATGCTCCTCCTACTTTTCAGACCGTATCATGCTCCTCATGTATTTCACACCTTTTGAAGCTCTTCATATTTTTCACACCTTTTCATGCTCTTCATGTTTTGAACACCGTTTCGTGCTCCTCCTATTTTTCGAACCGTTTCATGCTCCTCATATTTTTGCAACCTTTTGAAGCTCTTCACATTTTCCACACCTTTTCAGGCTCTTCATGTTTTTCAACACTGCTTCATAATTTTCCTTTTTTTCAGACTGTTTCATGCTCTTCATATTGTTGACACCTTTTGAAGATCTTCGTATTTTTCACACTTTTCAGGCTCTTAATTTTTTTCAACACCACTTCATGCTCCTCTTATTTTTTAGACCGTTTCATGCTCATCTCTTTTTGACACCTTTTGAAGCCGTTCATCATTTTCACACCTTTTGAAGCTCTTCATATTTTTCACACCTTTTCAGGCTCTTCATGATTTTCAACACCGATTCATGCTCCTCCTTTTTTTCAGACCGTTTCATGGTAATCTCATTTTTGACACCTTTTGAAGCTCTTCCTATTTTTCACACCTTTTGAAGCTCTTCATATTTTTCACATTTTTGAAGCTCTTCTTATTTTTCACACATTTTCAGGCTCTTCATGTTTTTCAACACCGCTTCATGCTCCTCCTATTTTTCAGACCGTTTCATACTCCTCATATTTTTGATATTTTTTGAGAGTCTTCATATTTTTCACACCTTTTCAGGCTCTTCATGTTTCTGAAAACCGTTTCATGCTCCTCCTATTTTTCAGACCGTTTCATGCTCCTCATATTTTGACACGTTTTGAAGCTCTTCATATTTTTCACACCTTTTCAGGCTCTTCATGATTTTCAACACCGATTCATGCTCCTCCTTTTTTTCAGACCGTTTCATGGTAATCTCATTTTTGACACCTTTTGAAGCTCTTCCTATTTTTCACACCTTTTGAAGCTCTTCATATTTTTCACATTTTTGAAGCTCTTCTTATTTTTCACACATTTTCAGGCTCTTCATGTTTTTCAACACCGCTTCATGCTCCTCCTATTTTTCAGACCGTTTCATACTCCTCATATTTTTGATATTTTTTGAGAGTCTTCATATTTTTCACACCTTTTCAGGCTCTTCATGTTTCTGAAAACCGTTTCATGCTCCTCCTATTTTTCAGACCGTTTCATGCTCCTCATATTTTGACACCTTTTGAAGCTCTTCATATTTTTCACACCTTTTCAGTCTCTTCATGTTTTTGAACAACGTTTCATGCTCCTCCTATTTTTCAGACCATTTCATGCTCCTCATATATTTGACAGCTTTTGAAGCTGTTCATATATTTCACAGCTTTTGATCCTCTTCATATTTTTCACATATTTTCAGGCTCTATATGATTTTCAACACCGCTTCATTCTCCTCCTATTTTTGAGATCATTTCATACTCCTTATATTTTTGACATTTTTTCAGGCTCTGCATATTTTTCACACCTTTTCAGGCTCTTCATGTTTTTGATCACCGTTTCTTGCTCCTCCTAATTTTCAGACCATTTCATGCTCCTCATATTTTTGACACCTTTTGAAGCTCTTCATATTTTTCACACCTTTTCAGGCTCTTCATGTTTTTCAACACCGCTTCATGCTCCTCCCATTTTTCAGATCGTTTCATGCTCCTCCTATTTTTCAGACCGTTTCATGCTCGTCATATTTTTGACACCTTTTGAAGCTCTTCATATTTTTCACACGTTTTCAGGCTCTTCATGTTTTTCAACACCGCTTCATGCTCCTCCCATTTTTCAGATCGTTTCATGCTCCTCCTATTTTTCAGACCGTTTCATGCTCCTCCTATTTTTGACACCTTTTGAAGCTCTTCATATTTTTCACACCATTTCAGTCTCTTCATGTTTTTGAACACCGTTTAATGCTCCTCCTATTTTTCAGACCGTTTCATGCTCCTCATATTTTTGACACCTTTTGAAGCTCTTCATATTTTACCCACCTTTTCAGGCTCTTCATGTTTTTCAACACCGCTTCATGGTCGTCCTATTTTCCAGACCGTTTCATGCTCCTCATGTATTTCCAACCTTTTGAAGCTCTTCATATTTTTCACACCTTTTCAGGCTCTTCAGGGTTTGAACACCCTTTCATGCTCCTCCTGTCTTTCAAACCGTTTCATGCTCCTCATAATTTTCACACCTTATGAAGCTCTTCATATTTTTCACATCTTTTCCGGTTCTTCATGTTTTTGAACACTGCTTCATGCTCCTCCTATTTTTCAGACCGTTTCATGCTCCTCATTTATTTCACACCTTTAGAAGCTGTTCATATTTTTCACAGCTTTTCAGGCTCTTCATGTTTTTGAACACCGTTTCATGCTTCTCCTATTTTTCAGACCATTTCATGCTCCTCATATTTTTGAGACCTTTTGAAGCCCTTCATATTTTTCACACGTTTTCACGCTCTTCATGTTTTTGAACACCGCTTCATGCTCCTCCTATTTTTCAGACCGTTTCATGATCTTCATATATTTGTAACCTTTTGAAGCTCTTCATATTTTTCACACCTTTTCAGGCTCTTCATGTTTTTCAAAACCAATTCATGCTCCTCCTATTTTTCAGACTGTTTCATGCTCCGCATATTTTTGACACCTTTGGAAGCGCTTCATATTTTTCACAACTTTTCAGGCTCTTCATGTTTTTCAAAACCGCTTCATGCTCCTCGCATTCTTCAGAAATTTTCATGATCCTCATATATTTGACATCTTTTGAAGCTCTGCATATTTTTCACACCTTCTCAGACTCTTCATGTTTTTCAACACCGCTTCATACTCCTCCTATTTTTCAGACTGTTTCATGCTTTTCATATTTTTCACAACTTTTGTAGCTCTTCATATTTTTCACACCTTTTCAACTCTTCATGTTTTCGAACACCGCATCACGCTCCTCCTATTTTTCAGACCGTTTCATGCTCCTCAAATTTTTGAGACCTTTTGAAGCTCTTCATATTTTTTCCACCTTTTCAGGCTCTTCATTTTTGTGAACTCCGCTTCATGTTCCTCCTATTTTTCAGACCGTGTCATGCTCCGCATATTTTTGACACCTTTTGAAGCTCTTCATATTTTTCACACATTATCAGGCTCTTCATGTTTTTCAATACCACTTCATGCTCCTCTATTTTTCAGACCGTTTCATGCTCCTCATATATTTCACATATTTTCAGGCTCTTCAAGTTTTTGAACACCGCTTCATGATCCTCCTATTTTTCAGAACGTTTCATACTCCTCACATTTTTCACACCTTTTGAAGCTCTTCATATTTTTCACACCTTTTCAGCCTCTTCATGCTTTTGAACACCGCTTCATGTTCCTTCTATTTTTCAGAACGTTTCATGTTCCTATTATTTTTGACATCTTTTGAAGCTCTTCATATATTTCACACCTTTTCATGCGCTTCATGTTTTTCACCATCGCTTCATGCTCCTCCTATTTTTCAGACCGTCTCATGCTACTCATATTTTTGACACCTTTTGAAGCTCTTCCTATTTTTCAAACCTTTTCAGGCTCTTCACGTTTTTCAACAACGCTTCATGTTCCTCCTATTTTTCATGCTCCTCATAATTTTCACACCTTTTGAAGCTCTTCATATTTTTCAAACCTTTTCAGGCCTTTCATATTTTTGAACACCGTTTCATGCTCCTCCTATATTTAAGACCGTTTCATGCTCCTCATATTTTTAACACCTTTTGAAGCTCTTCATATTTTTCACACCTTTTCATGTTTTTGAACACCATTTCATGCTCCTCATATTTTTCACACATTTTGCAGCTCTTCATATTTTTCATGCCTTTTCATGATCTTCATGTTTTTCAACACCAATTCATGCTCCTCCTATATTTTAGACCGTTTCATGCTCCTCATATTTTTCACACCTTTTCAGGCTCTTCATGTTTTTGAACACCGCTTCATGCTCCTCCTATTTTTCAGACCCTTTGATGCTCTTCATATTTTTGACACCTTTTGAAGCTCTTCATATATTTCAAACATTTTCAGGCTCTTCAATTTTTTCAAACCCGCTTCATGCCCATCCTATTTTTCAGACCCTTTGATGCTCTTCATATTTTTCACACATTTAGAATATCTTCATATTTTTCACACCTTTTCAGGCTCTTCATGTTTTTCAACAACGTTTCATGCCCCTCCTATTTTTCAGACCGTTTCATGCTACTCATATTTTTCACACATTTTGAAGATCTTCATATTTTTCACACCTTTTCAGGCTCTTAATGTTTTTCAACAGCGCTTCATGCTCCTCCTATTTTTCAGACCGTTACAATCTACACATATTTTTGACACCTTTTGAAGCTTTTCATATATTTCTCAACTTTTCCGGTTCTTCATGATTTTCAACACCACTTCATGCTCCTCCTATTGTTCAAACTGAATCATGCTCGTCATATTTTTGACACCTTTTGAAGCTCTTCATATTTTTCACACTTTTTCAGGCTCTTCATGTTTTTCAACACCACTTCATGCTCCTCATATTTTTCAGACCGATTCATGCTCCTCATATTTATGACACCTTTTGAATCTCCTCAAAATTTTCACAACTTTTCAGGCTCTTCATGTTTTTCATCACCACTTCATGCTTCTCTTATTTTTCAGACCGTTTTATGCTCCTCGTATTTTTCACACCTTTTGAAACTCTTCATATTTTTCACACATTTTCAGGCTCTGCATGTTTTTGAACACCGCTTCATGCTCCTCCTATTTTTCAGACGGTTTCATGATCCTCATATTTTTGACACCTTTTGAAGCTCTTCATATTTTTCACACCTTTTAGGGTCTTCATGTTTTTTACACCGCTTCATGCTCCTCCTATTTTTCAGACAGTTTCATGCTCCTCCTATTTTTGACACCTTTTGAAGCTCTTCATATTTTTCACACCATTTCAGGCTCTTCATGTTTTTGAACACCGTTTAATGCTCCTCCTATTTTTCAGACCGTTTCATGCTCCTCATATGTTTGACACCTTTTGAAGCTGTTCATATTTTGCACACCTTTTCAGGCTCCCCATTATTTTGAACACCGCTTCATAATATTCCTATTTTTCAGATCGTTTCATGCTCATCTCATTTTTGACAAATTTTGAAGCTCTTCATATTTTTCACACCTTTTGAAGCTCTTCATGTTTTTCACTCCTTTTGAAGCTGTTCATATATTTCACACCTTTTCAGGCACTTCATGTTTTTCAACACCACTTCATGCTGCTTCTATTTTTCAGACCCTTTCATGCTAATCTAACTTTTGACACCTTTTGAAGCTCTTCATATTTTTCACACCTTTTGAAGCTCTTCATTCTTTTCACACCTTTTCATGCTGTTCATGTTTTTGAACACCGCTTATGCTCCTCCTATTTTTTAGACCGTTTCATGCTCCTCATATTTTTGACACCTTTTGAAGCTCTTCATATTTTTCACACCTTTTGAAGCTCTTCATTCTTTTCACACCTTTTCAGGCTGTTCATGTTTTTGAACACCGTTTCATGCTCCTCCTATTTTTCAGACCGTTTCATGCTCCCCATATATTTGACACCTTTTGACGCTCTTCATATTTTTCACACCTTTTAAGGCTCTTCATGTTTTGAACACCGCTTCATGCTCCTCCTATTTTTCAGACCGATTCATGCTCCTCAAATTTCTGACACCTTTTGAAGCTCTTCATATTTTTCACACCTTTTCAGGCTCTTCATGTTTTTCAACACCACTTCATGCTCCTCCTTTTTTTCAGACCGTTTCATGCTCCTCATGCATTTCACACCTTTTGAAGCTCTTCATATTTTTCACACCTTTTCTGGCTCTTCATGTTTTTGAACAGTGCTTCATGCTCCTCATATTTTTCAGACCGTTTAATGCTCCTCATGTATTTCACATCTTTAGAAGCTCTTCATATATTTCACACCTTTTCAGGCTCTTCATGTTTTTGAACACCGTTTAATGCTCCTCATGTATTTCCCATCTTTTGAAGCTCTTCATATTTTTCACACCTTTTCTGGCTCTTCATGTTTTTGAACTCCGTTTCTTGCTCCTCCAATATTTCAGACCGTTTCATTCTCCTCATATTTTTCACACCTTTTGAAGCTCTTCATATTTTTCACACATTTTCAGGCTCTTCATGTTTTTCAACACCGATTCATGCTCCTCCTATTTTTCAGACCGTTCATGCTCCTCATATTTTTGACACCTTTTCAAGCTGTTCATATTTTTCACACCTTTTCAGTTTCTACATGTTCTTCAACACAACTTCATGCTCCTCCTATTGTTCAGACCGTTTCATGATCCTCATATTTTTGACACCTTTTGAAGCTCTTCATATGTTTCACACCTTTTGAAGCTCTTCATGTTTTTTAACACCGTTTCATGCTCTTCCTATTTTTCAAACCGTTTCATGCTCCTCATATTTTTGAAACCTATTGAAGCTCTTCATATTTTTCACTCATTTTCCGGGCCTTCATGTTTTATTACACCACTTCATTCTCCTCCTATTTTTCAGACCGTTTCATGCTCGTCATATTTTTGACACCTTTTGAAGCTCTTCATATTTTTCAAATCTTTTCAGGCTCTTCATGTTTTTGAACCGCTTCATGCTCCTCCTATTTTTCACACCTTTTGAAGCTCTTCCTATTTTTCACCCCTTTTCAGGCTCCTCATGTTTTTGAACACTGATCCATGCTCCTCCTATTTTTCAGACCGTTTCATGCTCCTCATATATTTCACACCTTTTGAAGCTCTTCCTATTTTTCACCCCTTTTCAGGATCTTCATGTTTTTGAACACCGCTTCATGCTCCTGCTATTTTTCAGACCGTTTCATGCTCATCTCATTTGACAGCTTTTGAAGCTCTTCATATTTTTCACACCTTTTGAAGCTCTTCATATTTTTCACACATTTTCAGGCTCTTCATGTTTTTCAACACCGCTTCTTGCTCCTCCTATTTTTCAGACCGTTTCATGTTCCTCATATTTTGACACGTTTTTAAGCTCTTCATATTTTTCACACCTTTTCATGCTCTTCATGTTTTTGAACACCGTTTCATGCTCCGCCTATTTTTCAGACCGTTTCATTCTCCTCATATTTTTGACACCTTTTGAAGCTCTTCATATTTTTCACACCTTTTGAAGCTCTTCATATTTTTCACACCTTTTCAGACTCTTCATGTTTTTCAACACCGCTTCATGATCCTCCTATTTTTCTGAAAGTTTCATGCTCCTCATATTTTTGACACCTTTTAAACTTCTTCATATTTTTCACACCTTTTCAGGCTCTTCATGTTTTTCAAAACCATTTCATGCTCCTCTTATTTTTAAGACCGTTTCATGTTGCTCCTATTTTTCAGACCGTTTCATGATCCTCATTTTTTTTGAAACCTTTTGAAGCTCTTCATATTTTTCACACCTTTTCAAGCTCTACAAGATTTTCAGCAACGCTTCATGCTCCTGCTTTTTTTCAGACCGTTTCATGCTCATCTCATTTTTGACAGCTTTTGAAGCTTTTCATATTTTTCACACCTTTTCAGGCTCTTCATGTTTTTGAACACCACTTCATGCTCCTCCTTTTTTTCAGACCGTTTCTTTCTCCTCATATATTTGACACTTTTTGAAGCTCTTCATATTTTTCACACCTTTTCAGGCTCTTCATGTTTTTGAACACTAATCCATGCTCCTCCTATTTTTCAGACCATTTCATGCTCCTCATATTTTTCACACCTTTTGAAGCTCTTCATATTTTTCACACCTTTTCAGGCTCTTCTTGTTTTTCAGCACCATTTAATGTCCTCCTATATTTCAGACCGTTTCATGCTCATCTCATTTTTTACACCTTTTGAAGCTCTTCATATCTTGCACACCTTTTCAGGCACTTCATGTTTTTCAGCTCCACTTCATGCTCCTCCTATTTTTCAGACCGTTTCATGCTGCTCTAATTTTTTACACCTTTTGAAGCTCTTCAAATATTTCACAACTTTTCAGGCTCTTTATGTTTTTGAACGCCACTTCATGCTCCTCGTATGTTTCAGACCGTTTCATGCTCCTCATATTTTTCACACGTTTTGGGGCTCTCATATTTTTCACACCATTTCCAGGCTCCTCATATTTTTGAACACCGTTTCATGCTCCTCCTATTTTTCAGAACGTTTCATGCTCCTCATATTTTTGACACCTTTTGAAGCTCTTCATATTTTTCATACCTTTTCAGGCTCTCCATATTTTTGAACACAGCTTCATGCTCCTCCTATTTTTGAGACCGTTTCATGCTCCTCATATTTTTGACACCTTTTGAAACGCTTCATATTTGTCACACCTTTTCAGGCTCTTCATGTTTTTTAACACCGCTTCATGCTCCTGCTATTTTTCAAACCGTTTCATGCTCATCTCATTTGACAGCTTTTGAAGCTCTTCATATTTTTCACACCTTTTGAAGCTCTTCATATTCTTCACACATTTTCAGGCTCTTCATGATTTTCAACACCGCTTCTTGCTCCTCCTATTTTTCAGACCGTTTCATGTTCCTCATATTTTGACACGTTTTGAAGCTCTTCATGTTTTTCACACCTTTTCAGGCTCTTCATGTTTTTGAACACCGTTTCATGCTCCGCCTATTTTTCAGACCGTTTCATTCTCCTCATATTTTTGACACCTTTTGAAGCTCTTCATATTTTTCACACCTTTTGAAGCTCTTCATATTTTTCACACCTTTTCAGGCTCTTCATGTTTTTCAACACCACTTCATGCTCCTCCTTTTTTTCAGACCGTTACTTTCTCCTCATATATTTGACACTTTTTGAAGCTCTTCATATTTTTCACACCTTTTCAGGCTCTTCATATTTTTGAACACTGATCCATGTCCCTCCTATTTTACAGGCCGTTTCATGCTCCTTATATTTTTCACACCTTTTGAAGCTCTTCATATTTTTCACACCTTTTCAGGCTCTTCATATTTTTCAGCACCAGTTCATGCTCCTCCTATTTTTCAGACCGTTTCATGCTCATCTCATTTTTTACACCTTTTGAAGTTCTTCATATTTTGCACACCTTTTCAGGCACTTCATGTTTTTCAGCTCCACTTCATGCTCCTCCTATTTTTCAGACCGTTTCATGCTGCTCAAATTTTTTACACCTTTTGAAGCTCTTCATATATTTCACACCTTTTCAGGCTCTTTATGTTTTTGAACACCACTTCATGCTCCTCGTATGTTTCAGACCGTTTCATGCTCCTCATATTTTTGACACGTTTTGGGGCTCTCATATTTTTCACACCATTCCGGGCTCTTCATATTTTGAACACCGTTTCATGCTCCTCCTATTTTTCAGAAAGTTTCATGCTCCTCATATTTTTGACACGTTTTGGGCTCTTCATATTTTTCACACCATTCCAGGCTCATCATATTTTTGAACACCGTTTCATACTCCTCCTATTTTTCAGACCGTTTCATGCTCCTCATATTTTTGACACCTTTTGAAGCTCTTCATATTTGTCACACCTTTTCAGGCTCTTCATGTTTTTGAACACCGCTTTATCCTCCTCCTATTTTTCAGACCGTTCCCTGCTCTTCATGTGTTTCACACCTTTTGAAGCTCTTCATATTTTTCACACCTTTTCAGGCTCTTCATGTTTTTCAAAACCGCTTCATGATCCTCCTGTTTTTCAGAAAGTTTCATGCTCCTCATATTTTTGACACCTTTTAAACGTCTTCATATTTTTCACACCTTTTCATGCTCTTCATGTTTTTCAAAACCATTTCATGCTCCTCTTATTTTTAAGACCGTTTCATGTTGCTCCTATTTTTCAGACCGTTTCATGATCCTCATGTTTTTGAAACCTTTTGAAGCTCTTCATATTTTTCACACCTTTTCAAGCTCTTCAAGATTTTCAACAATGCTTCATGCTCCTGCTTTTTTTCAGACCATTTCATGCTCATCTCATTTTTGACAGCTTTTGAAGCTCTTCATATTTTTCACACCTTTTCAGGCTCTTCATATTTTGAACACCGCTTCATGCTCCTCCTTTTTTTCAGACCGTTTCTTTCTCCTCATATATTTGACACTTTTTGAAGCTCTTCATATTTTTCACACCTTTTCAGGCTCTTCATGTTTTTGAACACCGATCCATGCTCCTCCTATTTTTCAGACCGTTTCATGCTCCTCATATTTTTCACAACTTTTGAAGCTCTTCATATTTTTCACCCCTTTTCAGGCTCTTCATGTTTTTGAACACCGCTTCATGCTCCTGCTATTTTTCAAACCGTTTCATGCTCATCTCATTTGACAGCTTTTGAAGCTCTTCATATTTTTCACACCTTTTGAAGCTCTTCATATTCTTCACACATTTTCAGGCTCTTCATGATTTTCAACACCGCTTCTTGCTCCTCCTATTTTTCAGACCGTTTCATGTTCCTCATATTTTGACACGTTTTGAAGCTCTTCATGTTTTTCACACCTTTTCAGGCTCTTCATGTTTTTGAACACCGTTTCATGCTCCGCCTATTTTTCAGACCGTTTCATTCTCCTCATATTTTTGACACCTTTTGAAGCTCTTCATATTTTTCACACCTTTTGAAGCTCTTCATATTTTTCACACCTTTTCAGGCTCTTCATGTTTTTCAACACCACTTCATGCTCCTCCTTTTTTTCAGACCGTTACTTTCTCCTCATATATTTGACACTTTTTGAAGCTCTTCATATTTTTCACACCTTTTCAGGCTCTTCATATTTTTGAACACTGATCCATGTCCCTCCTATTTTACAGGCCGTTTCATGCTCCTCATATTTTTCACACCTTTTGAAGCTCTTCATATTTTTCACACCTTTTCAGGCTCTTCATATTTTTCAGCACCAGTTCATGCTCCTCCTATTTTTCAGACCGTTTCATGCTCATCTCATTTTTTACACCTTTTGAAGTTCTTCATATTTTGCACACCTTTTCAGGCACTTCATGTTTTTCAGCTCCACTTCATGCTCCTCCTATTTTTCAGACCGTTTCATGCTGCTCAAATTTTTTACACCTTTTGAAGCTCTTCATATATATCACACCTTTTCAGGCTCTTTAAGTTTTTGAACACCACTTCATGCTCCTCGTATGTTTCAGACGGTTTCATGCTCCTCATATTTTTGACACGTTTTGGGGCTCTCATATTTTTCACACCATTCCGGGCTCTTCATATTTTGAACACCGTTTCATGCTCCTCCTATTTTTCAGAAAGTTTCATGCTCCTCATATATTTGACACTTTTTGAAGCTCTTCATATTTTTCACACCTTTTCAGGCTCTTCATGTTTTTGAACACCGATCCATGCTCCTCCTATTTTTCAGACCGTTTCATGCTCCTCATATTTTTCACAACTTTTGAAGCTCTTCATATTTTTCACACCTTTTCAGGTTCTTCATGTTTTCCAGCACCAGTTCATGCTCCTCCTATTTTTCAGACCGTTTCATGCTCATCTCATTTTTTATACCTTTTGAATCTCTTCATATTTTGCACACCTTTTCAGGCACTTCATGGTTTTCAGCTCCACTTCATGCTCCTCCTATTTTTCAGACCGTTTCATGCTGCTCAAATTTTATACACCTTTTGAAGCTCTTCATATTTTTCACACCTTTTCAGGCTCTTCATGTTTTTGAACACAGCTTCATGCTCCTCCTATTTTTCAGATCGTTTGATGCTCCTCCTATTTTCCGACCGTTTCTTGCTCCTCATATTTTTGACACTTTTTGAAGCTCTTCATATTTTTCACACCTTTTCTGGCTCTTCATGTTTTTGAACACAGCTTCATGCTCCTCCTATATTTCAGACTGTTTCATGCTCGTCATATTTGTCACACCTTTTAAAGCTATTCATATTTTGCACACCTTTTTAGGATCTTCATGTTTTTCAACACAGCTTCATGCTCCTCCTATTTTTCAGAGCGTTTCATTCTCTTCAAGTTTTTGACACCTGTTGAAGCTCTTCACATTTTTCACACCATTTCAGGCTCTTCACGATTTCAACAACGCTTCATGATCCTCCTATTTTTCAGACCGTTTCATGCTCTTCTTATTTTTCAGACCGTTTCATGCTCCTCCTATTTTTCAGACCGTTTCATTCTCCTCATATATTTGACACATTTTGAAGCTCCTCCTATTTTTCCACACCTTTTCCAGCTCTTCATGTTTTTCCACACCGTTTAATGCTCCTCCTATTTTTCAGACCGTTTCATGCTCATCTAATTTTTGACACCTAGTGAAGCTCTTCATATTTTTCACACCATTTCAGGCTCTTCATATTTTTCGCACCTTTTCAGTCTCTTCATGTTGTTGAACACAGCTTCATGCTCCTCCTATTTTTCAGACCCTTTAATGCTCCTCATAATTTTGACACCTTTTGAAGCTCTTCATATTTTTCACACCTTTTCAGGCTCTTCATATTTTTGCACCTTTTCAGTCTCTTCATGTTTTTGAACACCGCTTCGTGCTCCTGCTATTTTTCAGACCGTTTCATGCTCATCTCATTTGACAGCTTTTGAACCTCTTCATATTTTTCACACCTTTTGAAGCTCTTCATATTTTTCACACATTTTCAGGCTCTTCATGTTTTTCAACACCGCTTCTTGCTCCTCCTATTTTTGAGATCGTTTCATGCTCCTCATATTTTTCACACCTTTTGAAGCTCTTCATATTTTTCGCACCTTCTCAGGCGCTTCATGTATTTGAGCACAGATTCATGCTCCTCCTATTTTTCAGACTGTTTCATGCACGTCTTATTATTGACACCTTTTGAAGCTCTTCATATTTTTCACCCCTTTTCAGGCTCTTCATGTTTTTGAACACCGCTTCATGCTCCTGCTATTTTTCAGACCGTTTCATGCTCATCTCATTTGACAGCTTTTGAAGCTCCTCATATTTTTCACACCTTTTGAAACTCTTCATATTCTTCACACATTTTCAGGCTCTTCATGATTTTCAACACCGCTTCTTGCTCCTCGTATTTTTCAGACCGTTTCATACTCCTCATATTTTTGCCATTTTTTAAGGCTCTTCATATTTTTCACACCTTTTCAGGCTCTTCATGTTTTTGAACACGGTGTCATGATCCTCCTATTTTTCAGAAAGTTTCATGCTCCTCATATTTTTGACACCTTTTAAACCTCTTCATATTTTTCACACCTTTTCAGGCTCTTCATGTTTTTCAACACCGTTTCATGCTCCTCCTCTTTTTCAGAAAGTTTCATGCTCCTCATTTTTTTGAACCCTTTTGAAGCTCTTCATATTTTTCTCACATTTTCAGGCTCTTCCTGTTTTTCAACACCATTTCATGCTCCTCTTATTTTTAAGACCGTTTCAGGTTGCTCCTATTTTGCAGACCGTTTCATGATCCTCATATTTTTGAAACCTTTTGAAGCTCTTCATATTTTTCACACCTTTTCAAGCTCTTCAAGATTTTCAACAACACTTCATGCTCCTGCTTTTTTTCAGACCGTTTCCTGCTCATCTCATTTTTGACAGTGTTTGAAGCTTTTCATATTTTTCACACCTTTTCAGGCTCTTCATGTTTTTGAACACAGCTTCATGCTCCTCCTTTTTTTCAGACCGTTTCTTTCTCCTCATATATTTGACACTTTTTGAAGCTCTTCATATTTTTCACACCTTTTCAGGCTCTTCATGTTTTTGAACACCGATCCATGCTCCTCCTATTTTTCAGACGGTTTCATGCTCCTCATATTTTTCACACCTTTTGAAGCTCTTCATATTTTTCACACCTTTTCAGGCTCTTCAGATTTCTCAGCACCAGTTCATGCTCCTCCTATTTTTCAGACCGTTTCATGCTCATCTCATTTTTTACACCTTTTGAAGCTCTTCATAATTTGCACACCTTTTCAGGCACTTCATGTTTTTCAGCTCCACTTCATGCTCCTCCTATTTTTCAGACCGTTTCATGCTGCTCAAATTTTTTACACCTTTTGAAGCGCTTCATATTTTTCACACCTTTTCAGGCTCTTCATGTTTTTGAACACAGCTTCATGCTCCTCCTATTTTTCAGATCGTTTCATGCTCCTCCTATTTTCCGACCGTTTCTTGCTCCTCATATTTTTGACACTTTTTGAAGCTTTTCATATTTTTCACACCTTTTCTGGCTCTTCATGTTTTTGAACACAGCTTCATGCTCCTCCTATTTTTCAGACCGTTTCATGCTCCTCCTATTTTTGAGACCGTTTCAGGCTCCTCATATTTTTGACACGTTTTGAAGCTCTTCATATTTCTCACACCTTTTCAGGCACTTCATGGTTTTCAACACAGCTTCATGTTCCTGCTATTTTTCAGAACGTTTCATGCTCATCTCATTTTGACACCGTTTGAAGCTCTTCATATTTTTCACACCTTTTGAAGCTCTTAATATTTTTCACACGTTTTCAGGCTCTTCATATTTTTCAACACCGCTTCATGCTCCTCCTATTTTTCAGACCGTTTCATGCTCCTCATATTTTTTAAACCTTTTGAAGCTCCTCCTATTTTTCACACCTTTTGAATCTCTTCATATTTTTCACACCTTTTGAAGCTCTTCATATTTTTCACACCTTTTGAGGCTCTTCATATTTTTCCAACCTTTCCAGGCTCTTCATGTTTTTGAACACCGTTTCATGCTGCTCCTATTTTTCAGACCGTTTCATGCTCCTCATATTTTTGAAAACTTTTGAAGCTCCTCCTATTTTTCACACGTTTTCAGGCTCTTGATGTTTTTCAACACCATTTCATGCTCCTCCTATTTTTCAGACCATTTCATGCTCCCCCTATTTTTGAGACCGTTTCATGCTCCTCATATTTTGACATGTTTTGTAGCTCTTCATATTTTTCACTCACTTTCAGGCTCTTCATGTTTTTCAACACCGCTTCATGCTCCTCCTATTCTTCAGACCGTTTCATGCTCCTCATATGTTTCAGACTGTTTCATGCACCTCTTATTATTGACACCTTTGAAGCTCTTCATATTTTTCACACTTTTTCAGGCTCTTCATGTTTTTCAACACCGCTTCATACTCCTACTATATTTGAGACCGTTTCATGCTCCTCATATTTTTTACACCTTTTGAAGCTCTTCATATTTTTCACACGTTTTCAGGCTCTTCATGTTTTTCAACACAGCTTCATGCTCCTCCTATTTTTCATACCGTTTCACGCTCCTCCTATTTTTGAGACCGTTTCACGCTCCACATATTTTTGACACCTTTTGAAGCTCTTCCTTTTTTTCACACCTTTTCATGCTCTTCATGTTTTTCACACCGTTTCATGCTCCTCCTATTTTTCAGACCGTTTCTTGCTCCTCATATTTTTCACACCTTTTGAAGCTCTTTATATTTGTCACAAATTTTCAGGCTCTTCATGTTTTTCAACACCGCTTCATGCTCCTCCTATTTTTCAGACCGTTTCATGCTTCTCATGTATTTCACACCTTTTGAAGCTTGACATAATTTCTCAGCTTTTCAGGCTCTTCATGTTTTTGAATACCGCTTCATGCTCCTCCTATCTTTTAGACCGTTTCATGCTCCTTATATTTTTGACACCTTTTGAAGCTCTTCATATTTTTCACACCTTTTCAGGCTCTTCATGTTTTTCAACACCGCTTCATGCTCCTCCTATTTTTCAGACCGTTTCCTGCTCCTCATATTTTTCACATCTTTTGAAGCTTGACATAATTTCACAGCTTTTCAGGCTCTTCATGTTTTTGAATACCGCTTCATGCTCCTCCTATTTTTCAGACCGTTTCATGCTCCTTATATTTTTGACACCTGTTGAAGCTCTTCATATTTTTCACACCTTTTCTGGCTCTTCATGTTTTTGAATACCGCTTCATGCTCTTCCTATTTTTCAGACCGTTTCATGCTCCTCATATATATGACACCTTTTGAAGCTCTTCATATTTTTCACACCTATTCAGGCTCTTCATGTTTTTGAACACCGCTTCATGCTCCTCCAATTTTTCAGACCATTCATGCTCCTCATATTTTCGACAACCTCTGAAGCTCTTCATATTTTTCACAACTTTTTGGCTCTTCATGTTGTTTAACTCAGTTTTTTGTTCCTCCAATATTTCAGACCGTTTCATTCTCCTCATATTTTTGACACCTTTTGAAGCTCTTCATATTTTTCACACCTTTTCAGCCTCTTTATGTTTTTCAACACCGCTTCATGCTCCTCCTATTTTTCAGACCGTTTCATGCTCCTCATGCATTTCACACCTTTTGAAGCTCTTCATATTTTTCACACCTTTTCTGGCTTTTCATGTTTTTGAACAGCGCTTCATGCTCCTCATATTTTTCAGACCGTTTAATGCTCCTCATGTATTTCACATCTTTAGAAGCTCTTCATATTTTTCACACCTTTTCTGGCTCTTCATGTTTTGAACACCACTTCATGCTCCTCCTATTTTTCAGACCGTTTCCTGCTCCTCATATATTTGACACCTTTTGAAGCTCTTTATATGTTTCACACCTTTTGAAGCTCTTCATGTTTTTTAACACCCTTTCATGTTCCTCCTATGTTTCAGACCGTTTCATGCTCCTCATATTTTTGTCACCTTTTCAAGCTCTTCATATATTTCACACCTTTTCAGGCTCTTCATGTTCTTTAACACCGCTTCATGCTCCTCCTGTTTTTCAGACCATTCATGCTCCTCATATATTTGACACCTTTTGAAGCTCTTCATATTTTTCACACCTTTTCAGGCTCTTCATGTTTTTTAACACCTTTTCATGCTCCTGCTATATTTCAGACAGTTTCATGCTCCTCATATTTTTGACACCTTTTGAAGCTCTTCATATATTTCACACTTTTTCAGGGTCTTCATGTTTTTCTACACCAGTTCATGCTCCCCCTCTTTTTCACACCGTTTCCTGCTCCTCCATTTTTCAGACAGTTTCATGCTCCTCATATTTTTCACACCTTTTGAAGCTTGACATAATTTCACAGATTTTCAGGCTCTTCATATTTTTGAATACCGCTTCATGCTCCTCCAATTTTTTAGACCGTTTCATGCTCCTTATACTTTTGACGCCTTTTGAAGCTCTTCATATATTTCACACCTTTTCAGGCTCGTCATGCTCTTTAACACCGCTTCATGCTCCTCCTATTTTTCAGACCGTTTCATGTTCCTTATATTTTTGACACCTTTTGAAGCTCTTCATATTTTTCACACCTTTTCAGACACTTCATGTTTTTCAACACCACTTCATTCTTCTCCTATTTTTCAGACCGTTTCATGCTCCTCATATTTTTGACACCTTTTGAAGCTCTTCATATGTTTCACACCTTTTGAAGCTCTTCATGTTATTTAACACTGCTTCATGCTCCTCCTATTTTTCCGACCGTTTCATGCTCCTCATATGTTTCACACCTTCTGAAGCTCTTCATGTTTTTTAACACCTTTTCATGCTCCTTCTATTTTTCAGACCGTTTCATGCTCCTCATATTTTTCACACGTTTTGAAGCTTGACATAATTTCAGAGCTTTTCAGGCTCTTCATGTTTTTGAATACCGCTTCATGCTCCTCCTATTTTTCAGACCGTTTCATGCTCCTCATATTTTTGACACCTTTTGAAACTCTTCATATTTTTCACACCTTTTCAGGCTCTTCATGTTTT
This sequence comes from Dama dama, assembly GCF_033118175.1. Classification (NCBI taxonomy): domain Eukaryota; kingdom Metazoa; phylum Chordata; class Mammalia; order Artiodactyla; family Cervidae; genus Dama; species Dama dama. The sequence continues at coordinate 2,765,066 of NW_026870888.1, forward strand.
TCAACACCGCTTCATGCTCCTCCTAATTTTCAGACCGTTCATGCTCCTCATATTTTTGACAACTTTTGTAGCTCTTCATATTTTTCACACCTTTTCTGGCTCTTCATGTTTTTGAACTCCTTTTCCTGCTCCTCCAATTTTTCAGACCGTTTCATGCTCTTTATATTTATGACACCTTTGAAGCTCTTCATAATTGTCACACATTTTCAGGCTCTTCATGTTTTTGAACACCGCTTCATGCTCCTCCTGTTTTTCAGACCGTTTCATGATCCTCATATATTTGAAACCTTTTGAAGCTCTTCATATTATTCACACCATTTCAGGCTCTTCATGTTTTTGATCACCGTTTAATGCTCCTCCTATTTTTCAGACCGTTTCATGCTCCTCATATTTTTGACACCTTTTGAAGTTCTTCATATTTTTCACACCTTTTCTGGCTCTTCATGTTTTTCAACACCGCTTCATGCTCGTCCTACTTTCCAGACCGTTTCATGCTCGTCTCATTTTGACACCTTTTGAAGCTCTTCATATTTCTCACAACTTTTAAGCTCTTCATGTTTTTCACACGTTTTCAGGCTCTTCAAGATTTTCAACACCGCTTCATACTCCTCCCATTTTTCAGACCGTTTCATTCTCCTCCTATTTTTCAGACCCTTTCATGCTCCTCAAATTTTTGACACCTTTTGAAGCTCTTCATATTTTTTCCACCTTTTCAGGCTCTTCATTTTTGTGAAATCCGCTTCATGCTCCTCCTATTTTTCAGACCGTTTCATGCACCTCATATTTTTGACACCTTTTGAAGCTCTTTATATTTTTCACACATTTTCAGGCTCTTCATGTTTTTCAACACCACTTCATGCTCCTCCTATTTTTCAGACCGTTTCATGCTCCTCATATTTTTGACATCTTTTGAAGCTTTTCATATTTTTCACACCTTTTCAGGCTCTTCATGCTTTTGAACACCGCTTCATGTTCCTTCTATTTTTCAGAACGTTTCATGCTCCTATTATTTTTGACATCTTTTGAAGCTCTTCATATATTTCACACCTTTTCAGGCTCTTCATGCTTTTGAACACCGCTTCATGTTCCTTCTATTTTTCAGAACGTTTCATGCTCCTCATTTTTTTGACACCTTTTGAAGCTCTTCATATATTTCACACGTTTTCAGGCTCTTCATGTTTTTGAACACCACTTGTGGTCCCCCTATTTTTCACACCTTTTCATGCTCCTCACATTTTTGACACCTTTTGAAGCTCTTCATATTTTTCACACCATTTCACGCTCTTCGTGTTTTTGAACACCGCTTCATGCTCCTCCTATTTTTCAGACCGTTTCTAGCTCCTCCTGTATTTCCAACCTTTTGAAGCTCTTCATATTTTTCACACCATTTCAGGCTCTTCATGTTTTTGAACACCGTTTAATGCTCCACCTATTTTTCAGACCGTTTCATGCTCCTCATATTTTTGACAACTTTTGAAGCTCTTCATATTTTACCCAGCTTTTCAGGCTCTTCATGTTTTTCAACACCGCTTCATGCTACTCCTATTTTTCAGACCGTTTCATGCTCCTCATAATTTTCACACTTTTTGAAGCTCTTCATATTTTACACATCTTTTCCGGTTCTTCATGTTTTTGAACACTGCTTCATGCTCCTCCTATTTTTTAGACTGTTTCATGCTCCTCATGTATTTCACACCTTTTGAAGTGCTTCATATATTTCGCATGTTTTCAGGCTCTTCATGTTTTTCAAAACCAATTCATGCTCCTCCTATTTTTCAGACTGTTTCATGCTCCTCATATTTTTGACATCTTTTGAAGCGCTTCATATTTTTCACACCTTTTCAGGCTCTTCATGTTCTTCAACACTGCTTCATGCTCCTCCTATTTTTCAGACCGTTTCATGCTCCTCATATTTTTGACACCTTTTGAAGCTCTTCATATTTTTCACAACTTTTGAAGCTCTTCATATATTTCACACCTTTTCAGGCTCTTCATGTTTATGAACATCGCTTCATGCTCCTCCTATAATTCAGAAGGTTTCATGCTCCTCATGTATTTCACTCCTTTTGAAGCTCTTCATATCTTACACACCTTTTCAGGCTCTTCATGATTTTCAACCCCACTTCATGCTCCTCCTATTTTTCAGACCGTTTCATGTTCCTCATATTTTTGAGACCTTTTGAAGCTCTTCGTATTTTCTTCACCTTTTCAGGCTCTTCATGTTTTTCAACACGGCTTCATGCTCCTCTTATTTTTCAGAGCATTTCGTGCTCCTCATATTTTTCACAGCTTTTGAAGCTCTTCATATTTTTCACACCTTTTCAAGCTCGTCATGTTTTCAACACCACGTCATGCTCCTCCTATTTTCAGACCGTTTTTGCTCCTCATATATTTGACACCTTTTGAAGCTCTTCATATATTTCACACCATTTCAGGCTCTTCAAATTTTTGAACACCACTTCATGCTCCTCCTATTTTTCAGACCGTTTTATGCTCATCTAATTTTTGACACCTTTTGAAGATCTTCATATATTTCACACCTTTTGAAGCTCTTCATATTTTTCACATTTTTGAAGCTCTTCAAATTTTTCACACGTTTTCAGGCTCTTCATGTTTTTGAACACCGCTTCATGCTCCTCATATATTTCAGACCGTTTCATGCTCCTCATATTTGTGACACCTTTTGAAGCTCTTCGTATTTTTCACACATTTTCAGGCTCTTCATGTTTTTCAACATGACTTCATGCTCCTCCTATTTTTCAGACCGTTTCATGCTCCTCATATTTTTGACACCTTTTGAAATCTTCATATACTTCACAACTTTTCAGGTTCTTCATTTTTTTGAAAAGAACTTCATGCTCCTTCTATTTCTCAGACCGTTTCATGGTCATCTCATTTTTGACACCTTTTGAAGCTCTTCATATTTTTCAACACCGCATCATGCTCCTCCTATTTTTCAGACCGTTTCATGCTCCTCATAATTTTGACACCTTTTGAAGCTCTTCTTATATTTCACACCTTTTCAGACTCTTCATGTTTTCGAAAAAAACTTCAAGTTCCTCCTATTTTTGCGACCGTTTCATGCTCTTCATATTTTTGACACCTTTTGAAGCTCTTCATTATTTCACACCTTTTGAAGCTCTTCATATATTTCACACATTTTCAGGCTCTTCATGTTTTTCAACACCACTTCATGCTCCTCCTATTTTTCAGACCGTTTCATGCTCTTCATATTTTTGACACCTTTTGAAGCTCTTCATATTTTTCACACCTTTTGAAGCTCTTCATATATTTCACACCTTTTGAAACTCTTCATATTTTTCACATTTTTGAAGCTCTTCAAATTTTTCACACCTTTTCAGGCTCTTCATGTTTTTGAACACCGCTTCATGCTCCTCCGGTTTTTCAGACCGTTTCATGCTCCTCATATTTTTGACACCTTTTGAAGCTTTTCATATTTTTTACAACATTTCAGGCTTTTCATGTTTTTGAACACCTCTTCATGCTCCTCGTATTTTTCACACCTTTTGAAGCTCTTCATATTTTTCATATTTTTTCAGGCTCTTCATGTTTTTCAACACCGCTTCATGCTCCTCCTATTTTTCAGACGGTTTAATGCTCCTCCTGTACTTCACACCTTTTGTAGCTCTTCATAATTTTCACACCTTTTCAGGCTCTTCATGTTTTTCAACACCGCTTCATGCTACTCCTTTTTTTGAGACCAATTAATCCTCCTCATGTATTTCACACCTTTTGAAGCTCTTCATATTTTTCACACGATTTCAGGCTCTTCATGTTTTTCAACAACACTTCATGCTCCACCATTTTTCACACCTTTTGAAGCTCTTCATATTTTTCACACGTTTTCAGGCTCTTCATATTTCTGAACACCGCTTCATGCTCCTCCTATTTTTCAGACCGTTTCATGCTCCTCTCATTTCTGAAATCTTTTGAAGCTCTTCATATATTTCACACTTTTTCAGGCTCTTCATGATTTTCAACACCACTTCATGCTTCTCCTATTTCACAGACCGTTTCATGCTCATCTCATTTTTGACAGCATTTCAAGCTCTTCATATTTCTCACAACTTTTGAAGCTCTTCATATTTTTCACACCTTTTCAGGCTCCTCATGTTTTTCAACACCGCTTCATGCTCCTCCTGTTTTTCAGACCGTTTCATGCTCCTCTCATTTCTGAAATCTTTTGAAGCTCTTCATATATTTCACACATTTTCAGGCTCTTAATGTTTTTCAACACCACTTCATGCTCCTCCTATTTTTCAGACCGTTTCATGCTCATCTAATTTTTGACACCTTCTGAAGCTCTTCATAGTTTTCACAAATTTTCAGGCTCTTCATATTTTTGAACACCACTTCATGCTCCTCCTATTTTTCAGACCGTTTCATGCTCTTCATATTTTTGACACCTTTTGCACCACTTCATATTTTTCACACCTTTTGAAGCTCGTCATATTTTTCACACATTTTTAGGCTCTTCATGATTTTGAACACGGCTTCATGCTCCTCGTCCTTTTCAGACCGTTTCATGCTCCTCATGTATTTCACACATTTTGAAGCTCTTCATATTTTTCACACCTTTTCAGGCTCTTCATGTTTTTGAACACGATTTCATGCTCCTCCTATTTTTCAGACCGTTTCATGCTACTCCCATTTTTGACACCTTTGAAGCTCTTCATATTTTTCACAACTTTTCAGGCTCTTCATGTTTTTCAACAACCTTCATGATCCTCCAATTTTTCAGACCGTTTCAAGCTCCTCATATTTTTGACACCTTTTGAATCTCTTCATGTATTTTACACCTTTTCAGGCTCTTCATGTTTTTCAACACCACTTCATGCTCCTCCTTTTTCAGACCATTTCATTCTCATCTCATTTGTCACACTTTTTGAAGCTCTTCATATTTTTGACACCTTTTGAGCTCTTCATATTTTTCACACCTTTTGAGGCTCTTCATGTTTTTCAACACCGTTTCATGCTCCTCCTATAATTCAGACGGTTTCATGCTCCTCAATTCTTTCACTCCTTTTGAAGCTCTTCATATTTTACACACCTTTTCAGGCTCTTCATGATTTTCAACCCCACTTCATGCTCCTCCTCTTTTTCAGACCGTTTCATGCTCCTCATATTTTTGACACCTTTAAAAGCTCTTCATATTTTTCACACCTTTTCAGGTTCTTTATGTTTTGAAGACCGTTTCATGGTCCTCCTATTTTTCAGACCGTTTCATGCTCCTCATATTTTTGACACGTTTTGAAGCTCTTCATATTTTTCACACCTTTTGAGGCTCTTCATGTTTTTCAACACCGTTTCATGCTCGTCCTATAATTCAGACGGTTTCATGCTCCTCAAGTCTTTCACTCCTTTTGAAGCTCTTCATATTTTACACACCTTTTCAGGCTCTTCATGATTTTCAACACCACATCATGCTCCACCTATTTTTCAGACCTTTTCATGCTCATCTCATTTTTGACACCATTTTAAGCTCTTCATATTCTTCACACCTTTTGAAGCTCTTCATATTTTTCACAACTTGTCAGGCTCTTCATGTTTTTCAACACCGCTTCATGATCATCCAATTTTTCAGACCGTTTCATGCTCCTCATATTTATGACATATTTTGAAGCTTTTCATATTTTTCACACCTTTTAGGCTCTTCATGTTTTTCAGCACCACTTCATGCTCCTCCTATTTCTCAGACAGTTTCATGCTCCTCATATTGTGGACACCTTTTGAAGCTCTTCATATTTTTCGCATCTTTTCATGCTTTTCATGTTTTTCAACACCACTTCATGCACTTCCTATTTTCCAAACCGTTACGTGCTCCTCATATTTTTGACAGCTTTTGAATCTCTTCATATATTTCACACCTTTTCAGGCTGTTCATGTTTTTCAACACCACTTCATGCTCCTCCTTATTTTCAGACCATTTCATGCTCATCTCATTATTGACACTTTTTGAAGCTCTTCATATTTTTCACACCTTTTGAGGCTCTTCATGTTTTTCAACACCGCTTAATGCTCCTCCTATTTTTCAGACCGATTCATGCTCCTCAAGTATTTCACAACTTTTGAGGCTCTTCATGTTTTTCAACACCACTTCATGATCCACCTATTTTCAGACTGTTTCATGCTAATCTAATTTTTGACACCTTTTGAAGCTCTTCATATTTTTCACAACTTTTCAGACTCTTCATGTTTTTCAACACCGCTTCATGAACCTCCAATTTTTCAGACCGTTTCATGCTCCTCATATTTTGGACACCTTTTGAATCTCTTCATATATTTCACACCTTTTGAGGCTCTTCATGTTTTTGACACGGTTTCATGCTCCTCCTATATTTCAGACCGTTTCATGCTCCTCACATTTTTGACACCTTTTGAAGCTCTTCATATTTTTCACAACTTTTCAGACTCTTCATGTTTTTCAACACCGCTTCATGATCCTCCAATTTTTCAGACCGTTTCATGCTCCTCATATTTGTGACATCTTTTGAAGCTTTTCTTATTTTTCACACCTTTTAGTCTCTTCATGTTTTTCAGCACCACTTCATGCTCCTCCTATTTCTCAGACAGTTTCTTGCTCCTCATATTGTGGACACCTTTTGAAGCTCTTCATATTTTTCAGATCTTTTCAGGCTCTTCATGTTTTTCAACACCACTTCATGCTCGTCCTATTTTCCAAACCGTTACATGCTCCTCATATTGTTGACACCTTTTGAATCTCTTCATATATTTCACACCTTTTCAGGCTCTTCATGTTTTTCAACACCACTTCATGCTCCACCTATTTTTCAGACCGTTTCATGCTCATCTCATTTTTGACACCTTTTGAAGCTCTTCATATTTTTCACACCTTTTGAAGCTCTTAATATTTTTCACTAGTTTTCAGGTCTTCATGTTTTTCAACACCGCTTCTTGATCCTCCTATTTTTCAGACCGTTTCATGCTCCTCATATTTTTGAAACGTTTTGAAGCTCTTCATATTTTACACACATTTTCAGGCTCTTCATGTTTTGGAACACCTCTTCATGCTCCTCCTAATTTTCACAGCTTTTGAAGCACTTCAAATTTTTCACACCTTTTCAGGCTCTTCATACTTTTGAACACGGTTTCCTGGTCCTCCTTTTTTTCAGACCGTTTCATGCTCCACATATTTTTGACACCTTTTGAATCTCTTCATATATTTCACACGTTTTCAGGCTCTTCATGTATTGGAACACCGCTTCATGCTCCTCCTATTTTTCAGACGGTTTCATTCTCCTCATGTACTTCACACCTTTGAAGCTCTTCATATATTTCACACATTTTCAGGCTCTTCATGTTTTTCAACACCACTTCATGCTCCTCCTATTTTTCAGACCGTTTCATGCTTCCCTTATTTTTGACACGTTTTGAGGCTCTTCATATATTTCACACCTTTTCAGGCTCTTCATGTTTTTGAACACCGCTTCATGCTCCTCCTATTTTCCAGACCGTTTCATGCTCCTCATATTTTGACACCTTTTGAAGCTCTTCATATTTTTCACACCTTTTCAGGCTCTTCATTTTTTTGAACACCGTTTCATGCTCCTCCTATATTTCAAACCGTTTCATGCTCCACATATTTTGACACCTTTTGAAGCTCTTCATATTTTTCACCCCTTTTCAGGCTCTTCATGTTTTTCAACACAACTTCATGCCCCTCCTATTTTTCAGACCGTTTCATGCTCATCTCATTTTTGACAGCTTTTGAAGCTCTTCATATTTTTCAAACCTTTTGAGGCTCTTCATATATTTCACACCTTTTCTGGCTCCTCAGGTTTTTGAACACCGTTTCATGAAGCTCCTATTTTTCAGACCGTTTCATGCTTCTCATATTTTTGACACGTTTTGAAGCTCTTCATATTTTTCTCACCTTTTCAGGCTCTTCATGGTTTTCAACACCTCTTCATTTTCCTCCTATTTTTCAGACCGTTTCATGCTCCCATATTTTTGACACCTTTTGAAGCTCTTCATATTTTTCACAGCTTTTCATGCTCTTCATGTTTTTCAACACCGCTTCATGATGCTCCAATTTTTCAGACCGTTTCATGCTCCTCATATTTGAGACATCTTTTGAAGCTTTTCATATTTTTCACACCTTTTAGGCTCTTCATGTTTTTCACACCATTTCAGGCTCTTCATGTTTTTGAACATGGCTTCATGCTCTTCCTATTTTTCAGACCGTTTCATGCTCTTCATATTTTTGACACCTTTTGAAGCTCTTCATATTTTTCACACCTTTTCAGGCTCTTCATGTTTTTCAACACCGCTTCATGCTCCTCCTATTTTTCAGACCGTTTCATGCTCCTCAAGTATTTCACACCTTGAGGCTCTTCATATTTTTTCACAGCTTTTCAGGCTCTTCATGTTTTTGAACACCGTTTCATGCTCCTCCTATTTTTCAGACCCTTTCATGCTCCTCATATTTTTGACACATTTCGAAGGTCTTCATATTTTTCACAACTTTTCAGGCTCTTTATGTTTTTCAACACCACATAATGCTCCACCTATTTTTCAGACCTTTTCATGCTCATCTCATTTTTGACACCATTTTAAGCTCTTCATATTTTTCACACCTTTTGAAGCTCTTCATATTTTTCACACGTTTTCACGCTCTTCATGTTTTTCAACACCGCTTCTTGATCCACCTATTTATCAGACAGTTTCATGCTCCTCATATTTTTGACACGTTTTGAAGCTCTTTATATTTTACACACATTTTCAGGCTCTTCATGTTTTTTAACACCGCTTCATGCTCCTCCTATTTTTAACACCTTTTGAAGCTCTTCATATTTTTCACAACTTTTCAGGCTCTTCATGTTTTTCAACTCCGCTTCATGATCATCCAATTTTTCAGACCGTTTCATGCTCCTCATATTTATAACATCTTTTGTAGCTTTTCATATTTTTCACAACTTTTAGGCTCTTCATGTTTTTCAGCACCACTTCATGCTCCTCCTATTTCTCAGACAGTTTCATGCTCCTCATATTGTGGACACCTTTTGAAGCTCTTCATATTTTTCACATCTTTTCAGGCTCTTCATGTTTTTCAACACCACTTCATGCTCTTCCTATTTTCCAAACCGTTACGTGCTCCTCATATTTTTGACAGCTTTTGAATCTCTTCATATATTTCACACCTTTTCAGGCTCTTCATGTTTTTCAACACCACTTCATGCTCCACCTATTTTTCAGACCGTTTCATGCTCATCTCATTTTTGACACCTTTTGAAGCTCTTCATATTTTTCACACCTTTTGAAGCTCTTCATATTTTTCACAAGTTTTCAGATCTTCATGTTTTTCAACACCGCTTCTTGATCCTCCTATTTTTCAGACCGTTTCATGCTCCTCATATTTTTGACACGTTTTGAAGCTCTTCATATTTTACACACATTTTCAGGCTCTTCATGTTTTCGAACACCGCTTCATGCTCCTCCTAATTTTCACAGCTTTTGAAGCACTTCAAATTTTTCACACCTTTTCAGGCTCTTCATACATTTGAACACGGTTTCCTGCTCCTCCTATTTTTCAGACCGTTTCATGCTCATCTCATTTTTGACACCTTCTGTAGCTCTTCATATTTGTTACACCCTTTCAGGCTCTTCATGTTTTTCAACACCGCTTTAGTCTCCTCCTATTTTTCAGACCGTTTCATGCTCCTCATGTATTTCACACCTTTTGAAGCTCTTCATATATTTCACACGTTTTAAGTCTCTTCATGTTTTTCAACACCGCTTCATGCTCCTCCTATTTTTCAGACCGTTTCATGCTTCTCTTAATTTTGACACGATTTGAGGCTCTTCATGTATTTCACACCTTTTCAGGCTCTTCATGTTTTTGAACACCGCGTCATGCTCCTCCTATTTTTCAGACCGTTTCATGCTCCTCATATTTTGACACCTTTTGAAGCTCTTCATATTTTTCACACCTTGTCAGGCTCTTCATTTTTTTGAAAACCGTTTCATGCTCCTCCTATATTTCAAACCGTTTCATGCTCCACATATTTTTGACACCTTTTGAAGCTCTTCATATTTTTCACCCCTTTTCAGGCTCTTCATGTTTTTCAACACAACTTCATGCCCCTCCTATTTTTCAGACCGTTTCATGCTCATCTCATTTTTCACAGCTTTTGAGGCTCTTCATATTTTTCACACCTTTTCTGGCTCTTCAGGTTTTTGAACACCGTTTCATGAAGCTCCTATTTTTCAGACCGTTTCATGCTTCTCATATTTTTGACACGTTTTGAAGCTCTTCAAATTTTTCTCACCTTTTCAGGCTCTTCATGGTTTTCAACACCGCTTCATTTTCCTCCTATATTTCATACCGTTTCATGCTCCCATATTTTTGACACCTTTTGAAGCTCTTCATATTTTTCACAGCTTTTCATGCTCTTCATGTTTTTCAACACCGCTTCATGATCCTCCAATTTTTCAGACCGTTTCATGCTCCTCATATTTGAGACATCTTTTGAAGCTTTTCATATTTTTCACACCTTTTAGGCTCTTCATGTTTTTCACACCATTTCAGGCTCTTCATGTTTTTGAACACGGCTTCATGCTCTTCCTATTTTTCAGACCGCTTCATGCTCTTCATATTTTTGACACCTTTTGAAGCTCTTCATATTTTTCACACCTTTTCAGGCTCTTCATGTTTTTCAACACCGCTTCTTGATCCACCTATTTTTCAGACCGTTTCATGCTCCTCATATTTTTGACACGTTTTGAAGCTCTTCATATTTTACACACATTTTCAGGCTCTTCATGTTTTTGAACACCGCTTCATGCTCCTCCTATTTTTAACACCTTTTGAAGCTCTTCATATTTTTCACACCTTTTCAGGCTCTTCATGTTTTTGAACACGGTTTCCTGCTCCTCCTTTTTTTCAGACCGTTTCATGCTACTAATATTTTTGACACCTTTTGAATCTCTTCATATATTTCACACCTTTTCAGGCTCTTCATATATTTGAACAACGCTTCATGCTCCTCCTATTTTTCAGACGGTTCATCCTCCTCATGTATTTCACACCTTTTGAAGCTCTTCCTATTTTTCACACCTTTTCAGGCTCTTCATGTTTTTAAACCCTGCTTCATGCTCCACCTATTTTTCAGACCGTTTCATTCTCCTCATATTTTTGACACCTTTTGAAGCTCTTCATATTTTTCACATCTTTTCAGGCTCTTCATGTTTTTCAACACAGCTTCATGCTCCTTCTATTTTTCATACCGTTTCTTGCCCCTATGTATTTCACACCTTTTGAAGCTCTTCATATTTTTCAAACCTTTTCAGGCCCTTCGTGTTTTTCAAAACCCTTTCATGCTCCTCCTATTTTTCAGACCGTTTCATGCTCCTCATATTTTTGACCTCTTTTGAAGCTCCTAATATTTTTCACAACTTTTGAAGCTCTTCATATATTTTACACTTTTTCAGGCTCTTCATGTTTTTCAACACCACTTCATGCTCCTCTTATTTTTCAGATCGTTTCATGCTAATCTAATTTTTGACACCTTTTGAAGCTCTTCATATTTTTCACACCTTTTCAGGCTCTTCATGTTTTTGACCACAGTTTCATGCTGCTCCTATTTTTCAGACCGTTTCATACTCCTCATAGTTTTGACACCTTTTGAAGCTCTTCATATTTTTCACACCTTTTCAGGCTCTTCATGTTTTTAAACACCGCTTCATGCTCCTCCTATTTTTCAGAACGTTTCATGCTTCTCATGTATTTCACACCTTTTGAAGCTCTTCATTTTTCACAACTTTTCAGGTTCTTCATGTTTTTGACACGGTTTCATGCTCCTCCTAATTTTCAGACCGTTTCATGCTCCTCACATTTTTGACACCTTTTGAAGCTCTTCATATTTTTCACAACTTTTCAGGCTCTTCATGTTTTTCAACACCGCTTCATGCTCCTCCTATTTCTCAGACAGTTTCATGCTCCTCATATTGTGGACACCATTTGAAGCTCTTCATATTTTTCACATCTTTTCCGGCTCTTCATGTTTTTCAACACCACTTCATGCTCTTCCTATTTTCCAAACCGTTACGTGCTCCTCATATTTTTGACAGCTTTTGAATCTCTTCATATATTTCACACATTTTCAGGCTCTTCATGTTTTTCAACCCCGCTTCATGATCCTCCTATTTTTCAGACCGTTTACTGCTCCTCATATTTTTGACTCGTTTTGAAGCTCTTCATATTTTTCACAGCTTTTAAGGCTCTTCATGTTTTTCAACACCGCTTCATGCTCCTCCAATTTTTCAGACTGTTTCAAGCTCCTCATATTTTTGACACGTTTTGAAGCTCTTCATATTTTTCACAGCTTTTCAGGTTTTTCTTGTTTTTCAACACCGCTTCATGCTCCTCCTATATTTCAGACCGTTTCATGCTCCTCATATTTTTGACACCTTTTGAAGCTCTTCATATTTTTCACACCTTTTGAAGCTCTTCATATATTTCACACGTTTTCAGTCTCTTCAGGTTTTTCAACACCGCTTCATGCTCCTCCTATATTTCAGACCTTTTCATTCTCCTCATATTTTTGACACCTTTTGAAGCTCTTCATATTTTTCACACATTTTCAGGCTCTTCATGTTTTTCAACATGGTTTCATGATCCTCCTATATTTCAGATCGTTTCATGCTCCTCATATTTTTGACACATTTTGAAGCTCTTCATATTTTTCACACCTTTTCAAGCTCTTCATGTTTTTGAACACCGTTTCATGCTCCTCCTATTTATCAGACAGTTTCATGCTCCTCATATTTTTGACACCTTTTGAAGCTCTTCATATTTTTCGTACCTTTTCAGGTTCTTCATGTTTTTCAACACCGCTTCATGCTCCTCCTATTTTTCAGACCTTTTCATGCTCCTGATAATTTTGACTCCTTTTGAAGTTCTTCATATTTTTCACACCTTTTCATTCTCTTCATATTTTTCAACACCGTGTCATGCTCCTCCTATTTTTCACACGGTTTCATGCTCCTCATATTTTTCACATCTTTAAAGCTCTTCATATTTTTCTCACATTTTAAGGCTCTTCATGTTTTTCAACACCGTGTCATGCTCCTCCTATTTTTCAGACGGTTTCATGCTCCTCATAATTTTCACACCTTTAAAGCTCTTCATATTTTTCACACCTTTTAAGGCTCTTCATGTTTTTGAACACCACTTCATGCTCCTCCTATTTTTCAGACCGTTTCATGTTCCTCCTATTTTTCAGATCATTTCATGCTCCTGATATTTTTGACACCTTTTGAAGCTCTTCATATTTTTCACACCTTTTAAGGCTCTTCATGTTTTTGAACACCGCTTCATGCTCCTCCTATTTTTCTGACCGTTTCATGTTCCTCCTATTTTTCAGATCATTTCATTCTCCTGATATTTTTGACACCTTTTGAAGCTCTTCATATTTTTCACACCTTTTGAAGCTCTTCATATTTTTCACACCTTTTATGTTTCGTCATGTTTTTCAACACCGCTTCATGCTCCTCCTATTTTTCAGGCTGTTTCATGCTCCTCTTGTATTTCACACCTTTTGAAGCTCTTCATATATTTCACACCTTTTCAGGCTCTTCATGATTTTCAACACCGCTTCATGCTCCTCCTATTTTTCAGACCGTTTCATGCTCATCTCATTTTTGACATCTTTTGAAGCTCTTCATATTTTTCACACCTTTTGAATCTTTTCATATTTTTCATATTTTTGAAGCTCTTCATATTTTTCACACGTTTTCAGGCTCTTCATATTTTTCAACATCACTTCATGCTCCCCCTGTTTTTCAGACCGTTACATGCTCCTCATATTTTTGACAACTTTTCAAGCTCTTCATATTTTTCACCCCTTTTCAGGCTCTTCCTGTTTTTGAACACCACTTCATGCTCTTCCTAATTATCAGACTGTTTCATGCTCGTCATATTTTTGACACCTTTGGAGCTCTTCATATTTTTCACTCCTTTTCAGGCTCTTCATGTTTTTGAACACCACTTCATGCTCTTCCTAATTTTCAGACTGTTTCATGCTACTCATATTTTTGACACCTTTTGAAACTCTTCATATCTTTCACACCTTTTCAGGCTCTTCATGTTTTTCAACAGCGCTTCATGCTCCTCCTATTTTTCAGAACGTTTCAGGCTCCTTATATTTTTCACACCTTTTGAAGCTCTTCATACTTTTCAGAACTTTTCAGGCTCTTCATGTTTTTGAACAGCGTTTCATGCTCCTCCTATTTTTCAGACCGTTTCATGCTCCGCATATATTTGACACCTTTTGACGCTCTTCTTATTTTTCACACCTTTTAAGGCTCTTCATATTTTGAACACCTCTTCATGCTCGTCCTATTTTTCAGAACGTTTCATGCTCCTCAAATTTCTGACACCTTTTGAAGCTCTTCATATTTTTCACACCTTTTCAGGCTCTTCATGTTTTTCAACACCACTTCATGCTCCTCCTTTTTTTCAGACCGTTTCATGCTCCTCATGCATTTCACACCTTTTGAATCTCTTCATATTTTTCACACCTTTTCTGGCTCTTCATGTTTTTGAACAGCGCTTCATGCTCCTCATATTTTTCAGACCGTTTAATGCTCCTCATGTATTTCACATCTTTAGAAGCTCTTCATATTTTTCACACCTTTTCAGGCTCTTCATGTTTTTGAACACCGTTTAATGCTCCTCATGTATTTCCCATCTTTTGAAGCTCTTCATATTTTTCACACCTTTTCTGGCTCTTCATGTATTTGAACTCCGTTTCTTGCTCCTCCAATATTTCAGAACCATTTCATTCTCCTCATATTTTTCACACCTTTTGAAGCTCTTCATATTTTTCACACATTTTCAGGCTCTTCATGTTTGTGAACTCCGCTTCATGCTCCTCCTATTTTTCAGATCGTTTCATGCTCCTCATATTTTTGTCAACTTTTGAAGCTCTTCATATTTTTAACACCTTTTCAGGCTCTTCATGTTTTTGAACACCGTTTCATGCTGCTCCTATTTTTCCGACCGTTTCATACTCCTCATAGTTTTGACACCTTTTGAAGCTCTTCATATTTTTCACACATTTTCAGGCTCTTCATGTTTTTCAACACCGCTTCATGCTCCTCCTATTTTTCAGACCGATTCATGCTCCTCAAGTATTTCACACCTTGAGGCTCTTCATATTTTTCACAGCTTTTCAGGCTCTTCATGTTTTTGAACACCGTTTCATGCTCCTCCTACTTTTCAGACCCTTTCATGCTCCTCATATTTTTGACACCTTTTGAAGGTCTTCATATTTTTCGCAACATTTCAGGCTCTTCATGTTTTTCAACACCAGATCATGCTCCACCTATTTTTCAGACCGTTTCATGCTCATGTCATTTTTGACACCATTTTGAGATTTTCATATTTTTCACACCTTTTGAATCTCTTCATATTTTTCACACCTTTTCTGGCTCTTCATGTTTTTGAACACCGCTTCATGCTCCTCCTATTTTTCAGACCGTTTCATGCTCCTCATATTTTTGACACCTTTTGAAGCTCTTCATATTTTTCACACCTTTTCAGGCTCTTCATGTTTTCTACACCGCTTCATGCTCCTCCTATTTTTCAGACCATTTCATGCTCATCTCATTCTTGACACTTTTTGTAGATCTTCATATTTTTCACACGTTTTCAGGCTCTTCATATTTTTCAACCCCGCTTCATGATCCTCCTATTTTTCAGACCGTTTTATGCTCCTCATGTATTTCACACCTTTTGAAGCTCTTCATATTTTTCAGACCTTTTCAGACTCTTCATATTTTTGAACACGGTTTCATGCTCCTCCTATTTTTCAGAACGTTTCATGCTCCTCATATTTTTACACCTTTGGAAGCTTTTCACATTTTTCACACCTTTTCAGGCTCTTCATGTTTTTCAACACAGCTTCTTGATCCTCCTTTTTTTCAGACCGTTTCATGCTCCTCATATATTTCTCACCATTTGAAGCTCTTCATATTTTTCACACCTTTTGAAGCTCTTCATATATTTCACACCATTTGAGGCACTTCATGTTTTAGATCATTACTTCAGGCTCCTCCTATTTTTCAGACCGTTTCACGCTCATCTCATTTTTGACACCTCTGGAAGCTCTTCATATTTTTCACACCTTTTTAAGCTCTTCATATTTTTCACAACTTTTCAGGCTCTTCATATTTTTCAACACCGCTTCATGATCGTCCTGTTTTTCAGACCGTTTCATGCTCCTCATATTATTGACAGCTTTTGAAGCTCTTCATATTTTTCACACCTTTTCAGGCTCTTCATGTTTATGAACACCGTTTAATGCTCCTCCTATTTTTCAGACCGTTTCATGCTGCTCATATTGTTGACACTTTTTGAAGCTCTTTATATTTTTCACACCTTTTCAGGCTCTTCATGTTTTTCAACACCGCTTCATGCTCCTCCTATTTTTCAGACCTTTTCATGCGTCTCATATTTTTGACATCTTTTGAAGCTCTTCATATTTTTCACACGTTTTCAGGCTCTTCAATTTTTTCCACAATGTTACAATGCTCCTCCTATTTTTCAGACCGTTTCATGCTCCTCATATTTTTCACACCTTTTGAAGCTCTTCATATTTTTGACACGTTATCAGGCTCTTCATGTTTTTCAACACCGCTTCAAGCTCCTCCTATTTTTCAGACCTTTTCATGCTCCTCATATTTTTGACACCTTTTGAAGCTCTTCATATTTTTCACACCTTTTCAGGCTCTTCAATTTTTTCAACAATGTAGCAATGCTCCTCCTATTTTTCAGACTTTTCATGCTCCTCATATTTTTGACACCTTTTGAAGCTCTTCATATTTTTCACACCTTTTGAAGCTCTTCATATATTTCACACTTTTTCAAGCTCTTCATGTTGTTCAACACCACTTCATGCTTTTCCTATTTCTCAGACCGTTTCATGCTCATCTCATTTTTGACAGCTTTTGAAGTTCTTCATATTTTTCACATCTTTTGAAACTATTCATATTTTTCACACCTTTTCAGGCTCTTCATGTTTTTCAACACCGCTTCATGATCCTCCAATTTTTCAGACCTTTTCATGCTCCTCATATTTTTGACATCTTTTGAAGCTTTTCTTATTTTTCACAACTTTTAGGCTCTTCATGTTTTTAAGCACCACTTCATGCTCCTCCTATTTCTCAGACAGTTTCATGCTCCTCATATTGTGGACACCTTTTGAAGCTCTTCATATTTTTCACATCTTTTCAGGCTCTTCATGTTTTTCAACACCACTTCATGCTCGTCCTATTTTCCAAACCGTTACATGCTCCTCATATTGTTGACACCTTTTGAATATCTTCATATATTTCACACCTTTTCAGGCTCTTCATGTTTTTGAACACAGTTTCCTGCTCCTCCTTTTTTTCAGACCGTTTCATGCTCCTCATATTTTTGACACCTTTTGAATCTCCATATATTTCACTCCTTTTCAGGCTCTTCATGTATTGGAACACCGCTTCAGGCTCCTCCTATTTTTCGGACGGTTTCATTCTCCTCATGTACTTTACACCTTTTGAAGCTCTTCATATATTTCACACTTTTTCAGGCTCTTCATGTTTTTCAACACCACTTCATGCTTCTCCTATTTCTCAGACCGTTTCATGCTCATCTCATTTTTGACAGCTTTTGAAGTTCTTCATATTTTTCACATCATTTGAAACTATTCATATTTTTCACATCTTTTCAGTCTCTTCATATTTTTCAACACCGTTTCATGCTCCTCCTATTTTCAGACCGTTTCTTGCTCCTCATAATTTTGACACCTTTGAATGTCTTCATATTTTTCACACCTTTTGAAGCTGTTCATATTTTTCACACCTTTTCAGGCTCTTCATGTTTTTCTACACCGCTTCATGCTCCTCCTATATTTCAGACTGTTTCATGCTCCTCTTATTTTTGACACCTTTTTAAGCTCTTCATATATTTCACACCTTTTCAGGCTCTTCATGTTTTTGAACACCGCTTCATGCTCCTCCTATTTTTCAGACCGTTTCATGCTCCTCATATTTTTGACACCTTTTGAAGCTCTTCATATTTTTCACACCTTTTCAGGCTCTTCATGTTTATGAACACCTTTTAATGCTCCTCCTATTTTTCAGACCGTTTCATGCTGCTCATAGTGTTGACACTTTTTGAAGCTCTTTATATTTTTCACACCTTTTCAGGCTCTTCATGTTTTTCAACACCGCTTCATGCTCCTCCTATTTTTCAGACCTTTTCATGCTTCTCATATTTTTGACATCTTTTGAAGCTCTTCATATTTTTCACACCTTTTCAGGCTCTTCAATTTTTTCCACAATGTTACAATGCTCCTCCTATTTTTCAGACCGTTTCATGCTTCTCATATTTTTCACACCTTTTGAAGCTCTTCATATTTTTCACACGTTATCAGGCTCTTCATGTTTTTCAACACCGCTTCAAGCTCCTCCTATTTTTCAGACCTTTTCATGCTCCTCATATTTTTGACACCTTTTGAAGCTCTTCATATTTTTCACACCTTTTGAAGCTCTTCATATTTTCACACTTTTTCAAGCTCTTTATGTTGTTCAACACCACTTCATGCTTTTCCTATTTCTCAGACAGTTTCATGCTCATCTCATTTTTGACAGCTTTTGAAGTTCTTCATATTTTTCACATCTTTTGAAACTATTCATATTTTTCACACCTTTTCAGGCTCTTCATGTTTTTCAACACCGCTTCATGATCTTCCAATTTTTCAGACCGTTTCATGCTCCTCATATTTTTGACATCTTTTGAAGCTTTTCTTATTTTTCACACCTTTTAGGCTCTTCATGTTTTTAAGCACCACTTCATGCTCCTCCTATTTCTCAGACAGTTTCATGCTCCTCATATTGTGGACACCTTTTGAAGCTCTTCATATTTTTCACATCTTTTCAGGCTCTTCATGTTTTTCAACACCACTTCATGCTCGTCCTATTTTCCAAACCGTTACATGCTCCTCATATTGTTGACACCTTTTGAATATCTTCATATATTTCACACCTTTTCAGGCTCTTCATGTTTTTGAACACGGTTTCCTGCTCCTCCTTTTTTTCAGACCGTTTCATGCTCCTCATATTTTTGACACCTTTTGAATCTCCATATATTTCACTCCTTTTCAGGCTCTTCATGTATTGGAACACCGCTTCATGCTCCTCCTATTTTTCGGACGGTTTCATTCTCCTCATGTACTTTACACCTTTTGAAGCTCTTCATATATTTCACACTTTTTCAGGCTCTTCATGTTTTTCAACACCACTTCATGCTTCTCCTATTTCTCAGACCGTTTCATGCTCATCTCATTTTTGACAGCTTTTGAAGTTCTTCATATTTTTCACATCATTTGAAACTATTCATATTTTTCACATCTTTTCAGTCTCTTCATGTTTTTCAACACCGCTTTATGATCCTCCTATTTTTCAGACCGTTTCATGCTCCTCATATTTTTGACACCTTTTGTAGCTCTTCATATTTTTCACACCTTTTCAGGCTCTTCATGTTTTTCAACACCGTTTCATGCTCCTCCTATTTTCAGACCGTTTCTTGCTCCTCATAATTTTGACACCTTTGAATGTCTTCATATTTTTCACACCTTTTGAAGCTGTTCATATTTTTCACACCTTTTCAGGCTCTTCATGTTTTTCTACACCGCTTCATGCTCCTCCTATATTTCAGACTGTTTCATGCTCCTCTTATTTTTGACACCTTTTTAAGCTCTTCATATATTTCACACCTTTTCAGGCTCTTCATGTTTTTGAACACCGCTTCATGCTCCTCCTATTTTTCAGACTGTTTCATGCTCCTCATATATTTGACACCTTTTGAAGCTCTTCAGATTTTTCACACCTTTTCAGGCTCTTCATGTTTTTGAACACCGCTTCATGCTCCTCCTGTTTTTCAGAGCATTTCATGCTCCTCATATGTTTCACAACTTTTGAAGCTCTTCATATTTTTGACACTTTTTGAAGCTCTTCATATTTTTCACACCATTTCAGGCTCTTCATTTTTTTGAACACCGCTTCATGCTCGTCCTATTTTTCAGACCGTTTCATGCTCCTCAAGTATTTCACACCTTGAGGCTCTTCATATTTTTCACAGCTTTTCAGGCTCTTCATGTTTTTGAACACCGCTTCTTGATCCTCCTATTTTTCAGACAGTTTCATGCTCCTCATATATTTCTCACCATTTGAAGCTCTTCATATATTTCACACCTTTTGAAGCTCTTCATATATTTCACACCATTTCAGGCACTTCATGTTTTTCAACACCACTTCATGCTCCTCCTATTTTTCAGACCGTTTCACGCTCATCTCATTTTTGACACCTCTGGAAGCTCTTCATATTTTTCACACCTTTTGAAGCTCTTCATATTTTTCACAACTTTTCACGCTCTTCATATTTTTCAACACCGCTTCATGATCGTCCTGTTTTTCAGACCGTTTCATTCTCCTCATATTATTGACAGCTTTTGAAGCTCTTCATATTTTTCACACTTTTTCAGGCTCTTCATGTTTATGAACACCGTTTCATGTACCTCCTATTTTTCAGACCGTTTCATGCTGCTCATATTGTTGACACCTTTTGAAGCTCTTCATATATTTCACACCTTTTCAGGCTCTTCATGTTTTTGAACACAGCTTCAAGCTCTTCCTATTTTTAGACAGTTTCATGGTCCTCATATATTTCTCACCTTTTGAAGCTCTTCATATTTTTCACACCTTTCAGGCTCTTTATGTTTTTGACCACCGCTTCATGCTCCTCCTATTTTTCAGACCGTTTCATGCTCCTCATATTTTTGACACCTTTTGAAGCTCTTCATATTTTTGAACACCGCTTCATGCTCCTCCTATTTTTCACAGCTTTTCATGATCCTCATGTATTTCACACTTTTTGAAGCTCTTCGTATTTTACACAGCTTTTCTGGATCTTCATGTTTTTCAACACCACTTCATGCTCCTCCTTTTTTTTCAGACCGTTTCATGCTCCTCATATTTTTGACATCTTTTGAAGCTCTTCATATTTTTCACACCTTTTCAGGCTCTTCGTGCTTTTGAACACCACTTCATGTTCCTTCTATTTTTCAGAACGTTTCATGCTCCTATTATTTTTGACATCTTTTGAAGCTCTTCATATATTTCACACCTTTTCAGGCTCTTCATGCTTTTGAACACCGCTTCATGTTCCTTCTATTTTTCAGAACTTTTCATGCTCCTCATTTTTTGACACCTTTTGAAGCTCTTCATATATTTCACACGTTTTCAGGCTCTTCATGTTTTTGAACACCACTTGTGGTCCTCCTATTTTTCACACCGTTTCATGCTCCTCATATTTTTGATACCTTTTGAAGCTCTTCATATTTTTCACACCATTTCACGCTCTTCATGTTTTTGAACACTGCTTCATGCTCCTCCTATTTTTCAGACCGTTTCTAGCTCCTCCTGTATTTCCAACCTTTTGAAGCTCTTCATATTTTTCACACCATTTCAGGCTCTTCATGTTTTTGAACACCGTTTCATGTTCCTCCTATTTTTCAGACCGTTTCATGCTCCTCATATTTTTGACACCTTTTGAAGCTCTTCATATTTTTCACACCTTTTCAGGCTCTTCATGTTTTTCTACACCGCTTCATGCTCCTCCTATTTTTCAGACCGTTTCATGCTCCTCATATTTTTGACACCTTTTGAAGCTCTTCATATTTTTCACACCTTTTCAGGCTCTTCATGTTTTTCTACACCGTTTCATGATCCTCCTATTTTTCAGACCGTTTCATTCTCCTCATATTGTTGTCACCTTTTGAAGCTCTTCATATTTTTCACAACGTTTGCATCTCTTCATACATTTCACACTTTTTCAGGCTCTTCATGTTTTTCAACACCACTTCATGCTCCTTCTATTTTTCAGACCGTTTCATGCTCATCTCATTTTTGACAGCTTTTGAAGCTCTTCATGTTTTTCACACCTTTGAAGCTCTTCATATTTTTCGAACGTTTTCAGGCTCTTCATGTTTTTGAACCCCGCTTCATGATCCTTCAGTTTTTCAGACCGTTTCATGCTCCTCATATTTGTGACATCTTTTCAAGCTTTTCATATTTTTCACACCTTTTAGGCTCTTCATGTTTTTCACACCATTTCAGGCTCTTCATGTTTTTGAACAGGGCTTCATGCTCCTCCTATTTTTCAGACCGTTTCATGCTCCTCATATTTTTGACATCTTTTGAAGCTCTTCATATTTTTCACACCTTTTCTGGCTCTTCATGTTTGTGAACTCCGCTTCATGCTCCTCCTATTTTTCAGATCGTTTCATGCTCCTCATATTTTTGACAACTTTTGAAGCTCTTCATATTTTAACACCTTTTCAGGCTCTTCATGTTTTTGAACCCCGTTTCATGCTGCTCCTATTTTTCCGACCGTTTCATACTCCTCATAGTTTTGACACCTTTTGAAGCTCTTCATATTTTTCACCCATTTTCAGGCTCTTCATGTTTTTCAACACCGCTTCATGCTCCTCCTATTTTTCAGACCGATTCATGCTCCTCAAGTATTTCACTCCTTGAGGCTCTTCATATTTTTCACAGCTTTTCAGGCTCTTCATGTTTTTGAACACCGTTTCATGCTCCTCCTACTTTTCAGACCCTTTCATGCTCCTCATATTTTTGACACCTTTTGAAGGTCTTCATATTTTTCGCAAGTTTTCAGGCTCTTCATGTTTTTCAACACCACTTCATGCTCCTCCTATTTTTCAGACCGTTTCATGCTCATCTCATTTTTGACAGCTTTTGAAGCTCTTCATGTTTTTCACACCTTTGAAGCTCTTCATATTTTTCAAACGTTTTCAGGCTCTTCATGTTTTTGAACCCCGCTTCATGGTCCTTCAGTTTTTCAGACCGTTTCATGCTCCTCATATTTGTGACATCTTTTCAAGCTTTTCATATTTTTCACACCTTTTAGGCTCTTCATGTTTTTCACACCATTTCAGGCTCTTCATGTTTTTGAACACGGCTTCATGCTCCTCCTATTTTTCAGACCGTTTCATGCTCCTCTTTTTTTTGACATCTTTTGAAGCTCTTCATATTTTTCACACCTTTTCTGGCTCTTCATGTTTGTGAACTCCGCTTCATGCTCCTCCTATTTTTCAGATCGTTTCATGCTCCTCATATTTTTGACAACTTTTGAAGCTCTTCATATTTTTAAAACCTTTTCAGGCTCTTCATGTTTTTGAACACCGTTTCATGCTGCTCCTATTTTTCCGACCGTTTCATACTCCTCATAGATTTGACACCTTTTGAAGCTCTTCATATTTTTCACACATTTTCAGGCTCTTCATGTTTTTCAACACCGCTTCATGCTCCTCCTATTTTTCAGACCGATTCATGCTCCTCAAGTATTTCACTCCTTGAGGCTCTTCATATTTTTCACAGCTTTTCAGGCTCTTCATGTTTTTGAACACCGTTTCATGCTCCTCCTACTTTTCAGACCCTTTCATGCTCCTCATATTTTTGACACCTTTTGAAGGTCTTCATATTTTTCGCAAGTTTTCAGGCTCTTCATGTTTTTCAACACCACTTCATGCTCCTCCTATTTTTCAGACCGTTTCATGCTCATCTCATTTTTGACAGCTTTTGAAGCTCTTCATGTTTTTCACACCTCTGAAGCTCTTCATATTTTTCAAACGTTTTCAGGCTCTTCATGTTTTTGAACCCCGCTTCATGATCCTTCAGTTTTTCAGACCGTTTCATGCTCCTCATATTTGTGACATCTTTTCAAACTTTTCATATTTTTCACACCTTTTAGGCTCTTCATGTTTTTCACACGATTTCAGGCTCTTCATGTTTTTGATCACGGCTTCATGCTCCTCCTATTTTTCAGACCGTTTCATGCTCCTCATATTTTTGACATCTTTTGAAGCTCTTCATATTTTTCACACCTTTTCTGGCTCTTCATGTTTGTGAACTCCGCTTCATGCTCCTCCTATTTTTCAGATCGTTTCATGCTCCTCATATTTTTGACAACTTTTGAAGCTCTTCATATTTTTAACACCTTTTCAGGCTCTTCATGTTTTTGAACACCGTTTCATGCTGCTCCTATTTTTCCGACCGTTTCATACTCCTCATAGTTTTGACATCTTTTGAAGCTCTTCATATTTTTCACACATTTTCAGGCTCTTCATGTTTTTGAACACCGTTTCATGCTCCTCCTACTTTTCAGACCCTTTCATGCTCCTCATATTTTTGACACCTTTTGAAGGTCTTCATATTTTTCGCAACATTTCAGGCTCTTCATGTTTTTCAACACCAGATCATGCTCCACCTATTTTTCAGACCGTTTCATGCTCATATCATTTTTGACACCATTTTAAGATTTTCATATTTTTCACACCTTTTGAAGCTCATCATATTTTTCACACGTTTTCACGCTCTTCATGTTTTTCAAGACCGATTCTTGATCCACCTATTTTTCAGACCGTTTCATGCTCCTCATATTTTTGACACGTTTTGAAGCTCTTCATATTTTACACACATTTTCAGGCTCTTCATGTTTTTGAACACCGCTACATGCTCCTCCTATTTTTAACACCTTTTGAAGCTCTTCATATATTTCACACCTTTTCAGGCTCTTCATGTTTTTCTACACCGCTTCATGCTCCTCCTATTTTTCAGACCATTTCATGCTCATCTCATTCTTGACAATTTTTGCAGATCTTCATATCTTTCACACGTTTTCAGGCTCTTCATATTTTTCAACCCCGCTTCATGATCCTCCTATTTTTCAGACCGTTTACTGCTCCTCATATTTTTGACTCGTTTTGAAGCTCTTCATATTTTTCACAGCTTTTAAGGCTCTTCATGTTTTTCAACACCGCTTCATGCTCCTCCAATTTTTCAGACTGTTTCAAGCTCCTCATATTTTTGACACGTTTTGAAGCTCTTCATATTTTTCACAGCTTTTCAGGTTTTTCTTGTTTTTCAACACCGCTTCATGCTCCTCCTATATTTCAGACCGTTTCATGCTCCTCATATTTTTGACACCTTTTGAAGCTCTTCATATTTTTCACACCTTTTGAAGCTCTTCATATATTTCACACGTTTTCAGTCTCTTCAGGTTTTTCAACACCGCTTCATGCTCCTCCTATATTTCAGACCTTTCCATTCTCCTCATATTTTTGACACCTTTTGAAGCTCTTCATATTTTTCACACATTTTCAGGCTCTTCATGTTTTTCAACATGGCTTCATGATCCTCCTATATTTCAGATCGTTTCATGCTCCTCATATTTTTGACACCTTTTGAAGCTCTTCATATATTTCACACTTTTTCAGGCTCTTCATGTTTTTCAACACCACTTCATGCTTCTCCTATTTCTCAGACCGTTTCATGCTCATCTCATTTTTGACAGCTTTTGAAGTTCTTCATATTTTTCACATCATTTGAAACTATTCATATTTTTCACATCTTTTCAGTCTCTTCATGTTTTTCAACACCGCTTTATGATCCTCCTATTTTTCAGACCGTTTCATGCTCCTCATATTTTTGACACCTTTTGTAGCTCTTCATATTTTTCACACCTTTTCAGGCTCTTCATGTTTTTCAACACCGTTTCATGCTCCTCCTATTTTCAGACCGTTTCTTGCTCCTCATAATTTTGACACCTTTGAATGTCTTCATATTTTTCACACCTTTTGAAGCTGTTCATATTTTTCACACCTTTTCAGGCTCTTCATGTTTTTCTACACCGCTTCATGCTCCTCCTATATTTCAGACTGTTTCATGCTCCTCTTATTTTTGACACCTTTTTAAGCTCTTCATATATTTCACACCTTTTCAGGCTCTTCATGTTTTTGAACACCGCTTCATGCTCCTCCTATTTTTCAGACTGTTTCATGCTCCTCATATATTTGACACCTTTTGAAGCTCTTCAGATTTTTCACACCTTTTCAGGCTCTTCATGTTTTTGAACACCGCTTCATGCTCCTCCTGTTTTTCAGAGCATTTCATGCTCCTCATATGTTTCACAACTTTTGAAGCTCTTCATATTTTTGACACTTTTTGAAGCTCTTCATATTTTTCACACCATTTCAGGCTCTTCATTTTTTTGAACACCGCTTCATGCTCGTCCTATTTTTCAGACCGTTTCATGCTCCTCAAGTATTTCACACCTTGAGGCTCTTCATATTTTTCACAGCTTTTCAGGCTCTTCATGTTTTTGAACACCGCTTCTTGATCCTCCTATTTTTCAGACAGTTTCATGCTCCTCATATATTTCTCACCATTTGAAGCTCTTCATATATTTCACACCTTTTGAAGCTCTTCATATATTTCACACCATTTCAGGCACTTCATGTTTTTCAACACCACTTCATGCTCCTCCTATTTTTCAGACCGTTTCACGCTCATCTCATTTTTGACACCTCTGGAAGCTCTTCATATTTTTCACACCTTTTGAAGCTCTTCATATTTTTCACAACTTTTCACGCTCTTCATATTTTTCAACACCGCTTCATGATCGTCCTGTTTTTCAGACCGTTTCATTCTCCTCATATTATTGACAGCTTTTGAAGCTCTTCATATTTTTCACACTTTTTCAGGCTCTTCATGTTTATGAACACCGTTTCATGTACCTCCTATTTTTCAGACCGTTTCATGCTGCTCATATTGTTGACACCTTTTGAAGCTCTTCATATATTTCACACCTTTTCAGGCTCTTCATGTTTTTGAACACAGCTTCAAGCTCTTCCTATTTTTAGACAGTTTCATGGTCCTCATATATTTCTCACCTTTTGAAGCTCTTCATATTTTTCACACCTTTCAGGCTCTTTATGTTTTTGACCACCGCTTCATGCTCCTCCTATTTTTCAGACCGTTTCATGCTCCTCATATTTTTGACACCTTTTGAAGCTCTTCATATTTTTGAACACCGCTTCATGCTCCTCCTATTTTTCACAGCTTTTCATGATCCTCATGTATTTCACACTTTTTGAAGCTCTTCGTATTTTACACAGCTTTTCTGGATCTTCATGTTTTTCAACACCACTTCATGCTCCTCCTTTTTTTTCAGACCGTTTCATGCTCCTCATATTTTTGACATCTTTTGAAGCTCTTCATATTTTTCACACCTTTTCAGGCTCTTCATGCTTTTGAACACCACTTCATGTTCCTTCTATTTTTCAGAACGTTTCATGCTCCTATTATTTTTGACATCTTTTGAAGCTCTTCATATATTTCACACCTTTTCAGGCTCTTCATGCTTTTGAACACCGCTTCATGTTCCTTCTATTTTTCAGAACTTTTCATGCTCCTCATTTTTTGACACCTTTTGAAGCTCTTCATATATTTCACACGTTTTCAGGCTCTTCATGTTTTTGAACACCACTTGTGGTCCTCCTATTTTTCACACCGTTTCATGCTCCTCATATTTTTGATACCTTTTGAAGCTCTTCATATTTTTCACACCATTTCACGCTCTTCATGTTTTTGAACACTGCTTCATGCTCCTCCTATTTTTCAGACCGTTTCTAGCTCCTCCTGTATTTCCAACCTTTTGAAGCTCTTCATATTTTTCACACCATTTCAGGCTCTTCATGTTTTTGAACACCGTTTCATGTTCCTCCTATTTTTCAGACCGTTTCATGCTCCTCATATTTTTGACACCTTTTGAAGCTCTTCATATTTTTCACACCTTTTCAGGCTCTTCATGTTTTTCTACACCGCTTCATGCTCCTCCTATTTTTCAGACCGTTTCATGCTCCTCATATTTTTGACACCTTTTGAAGCTCTTCATATTTTTCACACCTTTTCAGGCTCTTCATGTTTTTCTACACCGTTTCATGATCCTCCTATTTTTCAGACCGTTTCATTCTCCTCATATTGTTGTCACCTTTTGAAGCTCTTCATATTTTTCACAACGTTTGCATCTCTTCATACATTTCACACTTTTTCAGGCTCTTCATGTTTTTCAACACCACTTCATGCTCCTTCTATTTTTCAGACCGTTTCATGCTCATCTCATTTTTGACAGCTTTTGAAGCTCTTCATGTTTTTCACACCTTTGAAGCTCTTCATATTTTTCGAACGTTTTCAGGCTCTTCATGTTTTTGAACCCCGCTTCATGATCCTTCAGTTTTTCAGACCGTTTCATGCTCCTCATATTTGTGACATCTTTTCAAGCTTTTCATATTTTTCACACCTTTTAGGCTCTTCATGTTTTTCACACCATTTCAGGCTCTTCATGTTTTTGAACAGGGCTTCATGCTCCTCCTATTTTTCAGACCGTTTCATGCTCCTCATATTTTTGACATCTTTTGAAGCTCTTCATATTTTTCACACCTTTTCTGGCTCTTCATGTTTGTGAACTCCGCTTCATGCTCCTCCTATTTTTCAGATCGTTTCATGCTCCTCATATTTTTGACAACTTTTGAAGCTCTTCATATTTTAACACCTTTTCAGGCTCTTCATGTTTTTGAACCCCGTTTCATGCTGCTCCTATTTTTCCGACCGTTTCATACTCCTCATAGTTTTGACACCTTTTGAAGCTCTTCATATTTTTCACCCATTTTCAGGCTCTTCATGTTTTTCAACACCGCTTCATGCTCCTCCTATTTTTCAGACCGATTCATGCTCCTCAAGTATTTCACTCCTTGAGGCTCTTCATATTTTTCACAGCTTTTCAGGCTCTTCATGTTTTTGAACACCGTTTCATGCTCCTCCTACTTTTCAGACCCTTTCATGCTCCTCATATTTTTGACACCTTTTGAAGGTCTTCATATTTTTCGCAAGTTTTCAGGCTCTTCATGTTTTTCAACACCACTTCATGCTCCTCCTATTTTTCAGACCGTTTCATGCTCATCTCATTTTTGACAGCTTTTGAAGCTCTTCATGTTTTTCACACCTTTGAAGCTCTTCATATTTTTCAAACGTTTTCAGGCTCTTCATGTTTTTGAACCCCGCTTCATGGTCCTTCAGTTTTTCAGACCGTTTCATGCTCCTCATATTTGTGACATCTTTTCAAGCTTTTCATATTTTTCACACCTTTTAGGCTCTTCATGTTTTTCACACCATTTCAGGCTCTTCATGTTTTTGAACACGGCTTCATGCTCCTCCTATTTTTCAGACCGTTTCATGCTCCTCTTTTTTTTGACATCTTTTGAAGCTCTTCATATTTTTCACACCTTTTCTGGCTCTTCATGTTTGTGAACTCCGCTTCATGCTCCTCCTATTTTTCAGATCGTTTCATGCTCCTCATATTTTTGACAACTTTTGAAGCTCTTCATATTTTTAAAACCTTTTCAGGCTCTTCATGTTTTTGAACACCGTTTCATGCTGCTCCTATTTTTCCGACCGTTTCATACTCCTCATAGTTTTGACACCTTTTGAAGCTCTTCATATTTTTCACACATTTTCAGGCTCTTCATGTTTTTCAACACCGCTTCATGCTCCTCCTATTTTTCAGACCGATTCATGCTCCTCAAGTATTTCACTCCTTGAGGCTCTTCATATTTTTCACAGCTTTTCAGGCTCTTCATGTTTTTGAACACCGTTTCATGCTCCTCCTACTTTTCAGACCCTTTCATGCTCCTCATATTTTTGACACCTTTTGAAGGTCTTCATATTTTTCGCAAGTTTTCAGGCTCTTCATGTTTTTCAACACCACTTCATGCTCCTCCTATTTTTCAGACCGTTTCATGCTCATCTCATTTTTGACAGCTTTTGAAGCTCTTCATGTTTTTCACACCTCTGAAGCTCTTCATATTTTTCAAACGTTTTCAGGCTCTTCATGTTTTTGAACCCCGCTTCATGATCCTTCAGTTTTTCAGACCGTTTCATGCTCCTCATATTTGTGACATCTTTTCAAACTTTTCATATTTTTCACACCTTTTAGGCTCTTCATGTTTTTCACACGATTTCAGGCTCTTCATGTTTTTGATCACGGCTTCATGCTCCTCCTATTTTTCAGACCGTTTCATGCTCCTCATATTTTTGACATCTTTTGAAGCTCTTCATATTTTTCACACCTTTTCTGGCTCTTCATGTTTGTGAACTCCGCTTCATGCTCCTCCTATTTTTCAGATCGTTTCATGCTCCTCATATTTTTGACAACTTTTGAAGCTCTTCATATTTTTAACACCTTTTCAGGCTCTTCATGTTTTTGAACACCGTTTCATGCTGCTCCTATTTTTCCGACCGTTTCATACTCCTCATAGTTTTGACATCTTTTGAAGCTCTTCATATTTTTCACACATTTTCAGGCTCTTCATGTTTTTGAACACCGTTTCATGCTCCTCCTACTTTTCAGACCCTTTCATGCTCCTCATATTTTTGACACCTTTTGAAGGTCTTCATATTTTTCGCAACATTTCAGGCTCTTCATGTTTTTCAACACCAGATCATGCTCCACCTATTTTTCAGACCGTTTCATGCTCATATCATTTTTGACACCATTTTAAGATTTTCATATTTTTCACACCTTTTGAAGCTCATCATATTTTTCACACGTTTTCACGCTCTTCATGTTTTTCAAGACCGATTCTTGATCCACCTATTTTTCAGACCGTTTCATGCTCCTCATATTTTTGACACGTTTTGAAGCTCTTCATATTTTACACACATTTTCAGGCTCTTCATGTTTTTGAACACCGCTACATGCTCCTCCTATTTTTAACACCTTTTGAAGCTCTTCATATATTTCACACCTTTTCAGGCTCTTCATGTTTTTCTACACCGCTTCATGCTCCTCCTATTTTTCAGACCATTTCATGCTCATCTCATTCTTGACAATTTTTGCAGATCTTCATATCTTTCACACGTTTTCAGGCTCTTCATATTTTTCAACCCCGCTTCATGATCCTCCTATTTTTCAGACCGTTTACTGCTCCTCATATTTTTGACTCGTTTTGAAGCTCTTCATATTTTTCACAGCTTTTAAGGCTCTTCATGTTTTTCAACACCGCTTCATGCTCCTCCAATTTTTCAGACTGTTTCAAGCTCCTCATATTTTTGACACGTTTTGAAGCTCTTCATATTTTTCACAGCTTTTCAGGTTTTTCTTGTTTTTCAACACCGCTTCATGCTCCTCCTATATTTCAGACCGTTTCATGCTCCTCATATTTTTGACACCTTTTGAAGCTCTTCATATTTTTCACACCTTTTGAAGCTCTTCATATATTTCACACGTTTTCAGTCTCTTCAGGTTTTTCAACACCGCTTCATGCTCCTCCTATATTTCAGACCTTTCCATTCTCCTCATATTTTTGACACCTTTTGAAGCTCTTCATATTTTTCACACATTTTCAGGCTCTTCATGTTTTTCAACATGGCTTCATGATCCTCCTATATTTCAGATCGTTTCATGCTCCTCATATTTTTGACACATTTTGAAGCTCTTCATATTTTTCACACCTTTTCAGGCTCTTCATGTATTTCAACACCACTTCATGCCTCTCCTATTTTTCAGACCGTTTCATGTTCCTCCTAATTTTCAGATCATTTCATGCTCCTCATATTTTTGACACCTTTTGAAGCTCTTCATATTTTTCACACATTTTCAGGCTCTTCATTTTTTTCAACACTGCTTCATGCTCCTCCTTTTTTTCAGATCGTTTCATGCTCCTCATGTATTTCACACCTTTTGAAGCTCTTCAAATTTTTCACACCTTTTCAAGCTCTTCATGTTTTTGAACACCGTTTCATGCTCCTCCTATTTATCAGACAGTTTCATGCTCCTCATATTTTTGACACCTTTTGAAGCTCTTCATATTTTTCGTACCTTTTCAGGTTCTTCATGTTTTTCAACACCGCTTCATGCTCCTCCTATTTTTCAGACCTTTTCATGCTCCTGATAATTTTGACTCCTTTTGAAGTTCTTCATATTTTTCACACCTTTTCATGCTCTTCATATTTTTCAACACCGTGTCATGCTCCTCCTATTTTTCACACGGTTTCATGCTCCTCATATTTTTCACATCTTTAAAGCTCTTCATATTTTTCTCACATTTTAAGGCTCTTCATGATTTTCAACACCGTGTCATGCTCCTCCTATTTTTCAGACGGTTTCATGCTCCTCATAATTTTCACACCTTTAAAGCTCTTCATATTTTTCACACCTTTTAGGGCTCTTCATGTTTTTGAACACCACTTCATGCTCCTCCTATTTTTCAGACCGTTTCATGTTCCTCCTATTTTTCAGATCATTTCATGCTCCTGATATTTTTGACACCTTTTGAAGCTCTTCATATTTTTCACACCTTTTGAAGCTCTTCATATTTTTCACACCTTTTAAGGCTCTTCATGTTTTTGAACACCGCTTCATGCTCCTCCTATTTTTCTGACCGTTTCATGTTCCTCCTATTTTTCAGATCATTTCATTCTCCTGATATTTTTGACACCTTTTGAAGCTCTTCATATTTTTCACACCTTTTGAAGCTCTTCATATTTTTCACACCTTTTCTGTTTCGTCATGTTTTTCAACACCGCTTCATGCTCCTCCTATTTTTCAGGCTGTTTCATGCTCCTCTTGTATTTCACACCTTTTGAAGCTCTTCATATATTTCACACCTTTTCAGGCTCTTCATGATTTTCAACACCGCTTCATGCTCCTCCTATTTTTCAGACCGTTTCATGCTCATCTCATTTTTGACATCTTTTGAAGCTCTTCATATTTTTCACACCTTTTGAATCTTTTCATATTTTTCATATTTTTGAAGCTCTTCATATTTTTCACACGTTTTCAGGCTCTTCATATTTTTCAACATCACTTCATGCTCCCCCTGTTTTTCAGACCGTTACATGCTCCTCATATTTTTGACAACTTTTCAAGCTCTACATATTTTTCACCCCTTTTCAGGCTCTTCCTGTTTTTGAACACCACTTCATGCTCTTCCTAATTATCAGACTGTTTCATGCTCGTCATATTTTTGACACCTTTGGAGCTCTTCATATTTTTCACTCCTTTTCAGGCTCTTCATGTTTTTGAACACCACTTCATGCTCTTCCTAATTTTCAGACTGTTTCATGCTACTCATATTTTTGACACCTTTTGAAACTCTTCATATCTTTCACACCTTTTCAGGCTCTTCATGTTTTTCAACAGTGCTTCATGCTCCTCCTATTTTTCAGAACGTTTCAGGCTCCTTATATTTTTCACACCTTTTGAAGCTCCTCATACTTTTCAGAACTTTTCAGGCTCTTCATGTTTTTGAACAGCGTTTCATGCTCCTCCTATTTTTCAGACCGTTTCATGCTCCGCATATATTTGACACCTTTTGACGCTCTTCTTATTTTTCACACCTTTTAAGGCTCTTCATATTTTGAACACCTCTTCATGCTCGTCCTATTTTTCAGAACATTTCATGCTCCTCAAATTTCTGACACCTTTTGAAGCTCTTCATATTTTTCACACCTTTTCAGGCTCTTCATGTTTTTCAACACCACTTCATGCTCCTCCTTTTTTTCAGACCGTTTCATGCTCCTCATGCATTTCACACCTTTTGAAGCTCTTCATATTTTTCACACCTTTTCTGGCTCTTCATGTTTTTGAACAGCGCTTCATGCTCCTCATATTTTTCAGACCGTTTAATGCTCCTCATGTATTTCACATCTTTAGAAGCTCTTCATATTTTTCACACCTTTTCAGGCTCTTCATGTTTTTGAACACCGTTTAATGCTCCTCATGTATTTCCCATCTTTTGAAGCTCTTCATATTTTTCACACCTTTTCTGGCTCTTCATGTATTTGAACTCCGTTTCTTGCTCCTCCAATATTTCAGACCATTTCATTCTCCTCATATTTTTCACACCTTTTGAAGCTCTTCATATTTTTCACACATTTTCAGGCTCTTCATGTTTGTGAACTCCGCTTCATGCTCCTCCTATTTTTCAGATCGTTTCATGCTCCTCATATTTTTGTCAACTTTTGAAGCTCTTCATATTTTTAACACCTTTTCAGGCTCTTCATGTTTTTGAACACCGTTTCATGCTGCTCCTATTTTTCCGACCGTTTCATACTCCTCATAGTTTTGACACCTTTTGAAGCTCTTCATATTTTTCACACATTTTCAGGCTCTTCATGTTTTTCAACACCGCTTCATGCTCCTCCTATTTTTCAGACCGATTCATGCTCCTCAAGTATTTCACACCTTGAGGCTCTTCATATTTTTCACAGCTTTTCAGGCTCTTCATGTTTTTGAACACCGTTTCATGCTCCTCCTACTTTTCAGACCCTTTCATGCTCCTCATATTTTTGACACCTTTTGAAGGTCTTCATATTTTTCGCAACATTTCAGGCTCTTCATGTTTTTCAACACCAGATCATGCTCCACCTATTTTTCAGACCGTTTCATGCTCATGTCATTTTTGACACCATTTTGAGATTTTCATATTTTTCACACCTTTTGAAGCTCTTCATATTTTTCACACGTTTTCACGCTCTTCATGTTTTTCAAGACCGATTCTAGATCCATCTATTTTTCAGACCGTTTCCTGCTCCTCATATTTTTGACACGTTTTGAAGCTCTTCATATTTTACACACATTTTCAGGCTCTTCATGTTTTTGAACACCGCTACATGCTCCTCCTATTTTTAACACCTTTTGAAGCTCTTCATATATTTCACACCTTTTCAGGCTCTTCATGTTTTTGAACACCGCTTCATGCTCCTCCTATTTTTCAGACCGTTTCATGCTCCTCATATTTTTGACACCTTTTGAAGCTCTTCATATTTTTCACACCTTTTCAGGCTCTTCATGTTTTTCTACACCGCTTCATGCTCCTCCTATTTTTCAGACCATTTCATGCTCATCTCATTCTTGACACTTTTTGCAGATCTTCATATTTTTCACACGTTTTCAGGCTCTTCATATTTTTCAACCCCGCTTCATGATCCTCCTATTTTTCAGACCGTTTTATGCTCCTCATGTATTTCACACCTTTTGAAGCTCTTCATATTTTTCAGACCTTTTCAGACTCTTCATATTTTTGAACACGGTTTCATGCTCCTCCTATTTTTCAGAACGTTTCATGCTCCTCATATTTTTACACCTTTGGAAGCTTTTCACACTTTTCACACCTTTTCAGGCTCTTCATGTTTTTCAACACAGCTTCTTGATCCTCCTTTTTTTCAGACCGTTTCATGCTCCTCATATATTTCTCACCATTTGAAGCTCTTCATATTTTTCACACCTTTTGAAGCTCTTCATATATTTCACACCATTTGAGGCACTTCATGTTTTAGATCACCACTTCAGGCTCCTCCTATTTTTCAGACCGTTTCACGCTCATCTCATTTTTGACACCTCTGGAAGCTCTTCATATTTTTCACACCTTTTTAAGCTCTTCATATTTTTCACAACTTTTCAGGCTCTTCATATTTTTCAACACCGCTTCATGATCGTCCTGTTTTTCAGACCGTTTCATGCTCCTCATATTATTGACAGCTTTTGAAGCTCTTCATATTTTTCACACCTTTTCAGGCTCTTCATGTTTATGAACACCGTTTAATGCTCCTCCTATTTTTCAGACCGTTTCATGCTGCTCATATTGTTGACACTTTTTGAAGCTCTTTATATTTTTCACACCTTTTCAGGCTCTTCATGTTTTTCAACACCGCTTCATGCTCCTCCTATTTTTCAGACCTTTTCATGCGTCTCATATTTTTGACATCTTTTGAAGCTCTTCATATTTTTCACACGTTTTCAGGCTCTTCAATTTTTTCCACAATGTTACAATGCTCCTCCTATTTTTCAGACCGTTTCATGCTCCTCATATTTTTCACACCTTTTGAAGCTCTTCATATTTTTGACACGTTATCAGGCTCTTCATGTTTTTCAACACCGCTTCAAGCTCCTCCTATTTTTCAGACCTTTTCATGCTCCTCATATTTTTGACACCTTTTGAAGCTCTTCATATTTTTCACACCTTTTCAGGCTCTTCAATTTTTTCAACAATGTAGCAATGCTCCTCCTATTTTTCAGCCCGTTTCATGCTCCTCATATTTTTGACACCTTTTGAAGCTCTTCATATTTTTCACACCTTTTGAAGCTCTTCATATATTTCACACTTTTTCAAGCTCTTCATGTTGTTCAACACCACTTCATGCTTTTCCTATTTCTCAGACCGTTTCATGCTCATCTCATTTTTGACAGCTTTTGAAGTTCTTCATATTTTTCACATCTTTTGAAACTATTCATATTTTTCACACCTTTTCAGGCTCTTCATGTTTTTCAACACCGCTTCATGATCCTCCAATTTTTCAGACCTTTTCATGCTCCTCATATTTTTGACATCTTTTGAAGCTTTTCTTATTTTTCACAACTTTTAGGCTCTTCATGTTTTTAAGCACCACTTCATGCTCCTCCAATTTCTCAGACAGTTTCATGCTCCTCATATTGTGGACACCTTTTGAAGCTCTTCATATTTTTCACATCTTTTCAGGCTCTTCATGTTTTTCAACACCACTTCATGCTCGTCCTATTTTCCAAACCGTTACATGCTCCTCATATTGTTGACACCTTTTGAATATCTTCATATATTTCACACCTTTTCAGGCTCTTCATGTTTTTGAACACAGTTTCCTGCTCCTCCTTTTTTTCAGACCGTTTCATGCTCCTCATATTTTTGACACCTTTTGAATCTCCATATATTTCACTCCTTTTCAGGCTCTTCATGTATTGGAACACCGCTTCAGGCTCCTCCTATTTTTCGGACGGTTTCATTCTCCTCATGTACTTTACACCTTTTGAAGCTCTTCATATATTTCACACTTTTTCAGGCTCTTCATGTTTTTCAACACCACTTCATGCTTCTCCTATTTCTCAGACCGTTTCATGCTCATCTCATTTTTGACAGCTTTTGAAGTTCTTCATATTTTTCACATCATTTGAAACTATTCATATTTTTCACATCTTTTCAGTCTCTTCATATTTTTCAACACCGTTTCATGCTCCTCCTATTTTCAGACCGTTTCTTGCTCCTCATAATTTTGACACCTTTGAATGTCTTCATATTTTTCACACCTTTTGAAGCTGTTCATATTTTTCACACCTTTTCAGGCTCTTCATGTTTTTCTACACCGCTTCATGCTCCTCCTATATTTCAGACTGTTTCATGCTCCTCTTATTTTTGACACCTTTTTAAGTTCTTCATATATTTCACACCTTTTCAGGCTCTTCATGTTTTTGAACACCGCTTCATGCTCCTCCTATTTTTCAGACCGTTTCATGCTCCTCATATTTTTGACACCTTTTGAAGCTCTTCATATTTTTCACACCTTTTCAGGCTCTTCATGTTTATGAACACCGTTTAATGCTCCTCCTATTTTTCAGACCGTTTCATGCTGCTCATAGTGTTGACACTTTTTGAAGCTCTTTATATTTTTCACACCTTTTCAGGCTCTTCATGTTTTTCAACACCGCTTCATGCTCCTCCTATTTTTCAGACCTTTTCATGCTTCTCATATTTTTGACATCTTTTGAAGCTCTTCATATTTTTCACACCTTTTCAGGCTCTTCAATTTTTTCCACAATGTTACAATGCTCCTCCTATTTTTCAGACCGTTTCATGCTTCTCATATTTTTCACACCTTTTGAAGCTCTTCATATTTTTCACACGTTATCAGGCTCTTCATGTTTTTCAACACCGCTTCAAGCTCCTCCTATTTTTCAGACCTTTTCATGCTCCTCATATTTTTGACACCTTTTGAAGCTCTTCATATTTTTCACACCTTTTGAAGCTCTTCATATTTTCACACTTTTTCAAGCTCTTCATGTTGTTCAACACCACTTCATGCTTTTCCTATTTCTCAGACAGTTTCATGCTCATCTCATTTTTGACAGCTTTTGAAGTTCTTCATATTTTTCACATCTTTTGAAACTATTCATATTTTTCACACCTTTTCAGGCTCTTCATGTTTTTCAACACCGCTTCATGATCTTCCAATTTTTCAGACCGTTTCATGCTCCTCATATTTTTGACATCTTTTGAAGCTTTTCTTATTTTTCACACCTTTTAGGCTCTTCATGTTTTTAAGCACCACTTCATGCTCCTCCTATTTCTCAGACAGTTTCATGCTCCTCATATTGTGGACACCTTTTGAAGCTCTTCATATTTTTCACATCTTTTCAGGCTCTTCATGTTTTTCAACACCACTTCATGCTCGTCCTATTTTCCAAACCGTTACATGCTCCTCATATTGTTGACACCTTTTGAATATCTTCATATATTTCACACCTTTTCAGGCTCTTCATGTTTTTGAACACGGTTTCCTGCTCCTCCTTTTTTTCAGACCGTTTCATGCTCCTCATATTTTTGACACCTTTTGAATCTCCATATATTTCACTCCTTTTCAGGCTCTTCATGTATTGGAACACCGCTTCATGCTCCTCCTATTTTTCGGACGGTTTCATTCTCCTCATGTACTTTACACCTTTTGAAGCTCTTCATATATTTCACACTTTTTCAGGCTCTTCATGTTTTTCAACACCACTTCATGCTTCTCCTATTTCTCAGACCGTTTCATGCTCATCTCATTTTTGACAGCTTTTGAAGTTCTTCATATTTTTCACATCATTTGAAACTATTCATATTTTTCACATCTTTTCAGTCTCTTCATGTTTTTCAACACCGCTTTATGATCCTCCTATTTTTCAGACCGTTTCATGCTCCTCATATTTTTGACACCTTTTGTAGCTCTTCATATTTTTCACACCTTTTCAGGCTCTTCATGTTTTTCAACACCGTTTCATGCTCCTCCTATTTTCAGACCGTTTCTTGCTCCTCATAATTTTGACACCTTTGAATGTCTTCATATTTTTCACACCTTTTGAAGCTGTTCATATTTTTCACACCTTTTCAGGCTCTTCATGTTTTTCTACACCGCTTCATGCTCCTCCTATATTTCAGACTGTTTCATGCTCCTCTTATTTTTGACACCTTTTTAAGCTCTTCATATATTTCACACCTTTTCAGGCTCTTCATGTTTTTGAACACCGCTTCATGCTCCTCCTATTTTTCAGACTGTTTCATGCTCCTCATATATTTGACACCTTTTGAAGCTCTTCAGATTTTTCACACCTTTTCAGGCTCTTCATGTTTTTGAACACCGCTTCATGCTCCTCCTGTTTTTCAGAGCATTTCATGCTCCTCATATGTTTCACAACTTTTGAAGCTCTTCATATTTTTGACACTTTTTGAAGCTCTTCATATTTTTCACACCATTTCAGGCTCTTCATTTTTTTGAACACCGCTTCATGCTCGTCCTATTTTTCAGACCGTTTCATGCTCCTCAAGTATTTCACACCTTGAGGCTCTTCATATTTTTCACAGCTTTTCAGGCTCTTCATGTTTTTGAACACCGCTTCTTGATCCTCCTATTTTTCAGACAGTTTCATGCTCCTCATATATTTCTCACCATTTGAAGCTCTTCATATATTTCACACCTTTTGAAGCTCTTCATATATTTCACACCATTTCAGGCACTTCATGTTTTTCAACACCACTTCATGCTCCTCCTATTTTTCAGACCGTTTCACGCTCATCTCATTTTTGACACCTCTGGAAGCTCTTCATATTTTTCACACCTTTTGAAGCTCTTCATATTTTTCACAACTTTTCACGCTCTTCATATTTTTCAACACCGCTTCATGATCGTCCTGTTTTTCAGACCGTTTCATTCTCCTCATATTATTGACAGCTTTTGAAGCTCTTCATATTTTTCACACTTTTTCAGGCTCTTCATGTTTATGAACACCGTTTCATGTACCTCCTATTTTTCAGACCGTTTCATGCTGCTCATATTGTTGACACCTTTTGAAGCTCTTCATATATTTCACACCTTTTCAGGCTCTTCATGTTTTTGAACACAGCTTCAAGCTCTTCCTATTTTTAGACAGTTTCATGGTCCTCATATATTTCTCACCTTTTGAAGCTCTTCATATTTTTCACACCTTTCAGGCTCTTTATGTTTTTGACCACCGCTTCATGCTCCTCCTATTTTTCAGACCGTTTCATGCTCCTCATATTTTTGACACCTTTTGAAGCTCTTCATATATTTCACACTTTTTCAGGCTCTTCATGTTTTTCAACACCACTTCATGCTTCTCCTATTTCTCAGACCGTTTCATGCTCATCTCATTTTTGACAGCTTTTGAAGTTCTTCATATTTTTCACATCATTTGAAACTATTCATATTTTTCACATCTTTTCAGTCTCTTCATATTTTTCAACACCGTTTCATGCTCCTCCTATTTTCAGACCGTTTCTTGCTCCTCATAATTTTGACACCTTTGAATGTCTTCATAT
The DNA here is from genome assembly GCF_033118175.1 of Dama dama. Taxonomy (NCBI): domain Eukaryota; kingdom Metazoa; phylum Chordata; class Mammalia; order Artiodactyla; family Cervidae; genus Dama; species Dama dama. The sequence continues at coordinate 2,805,415 of NW_026870888.1, forward strand.
TTTTCACACCTTTTGAATCTTTTCATATTTTTCATATTTTTGAAGCTCTTCATATTTTTCACACGTTTTCAGGCTCTTCATGTTTTTCAACATCACTTCATGCTCCCCCTGTTTTTCAGACCGTTACATGCTCCTCATATTTTTGACAACTTTTCAAGCTCTTCATATTTTTCACCCCTTTTCAGGCTCTTCTTGTTTTTGAACACCACTTCATGCTCTTCCTAATTTTCAGACTGTTTCATGCTCGTCATATTTTTGACACCTTTGGAGCTCTTCATATATTTCACTCCTTTTCAGGCTCTTCATGTTTTGGAACACCACTTCATGCTCTTCCTAATTTTCAGACTGTTTCATGCTACTCATAATTTTCACACCTTTTGAAGCTCTTCATATTTTTCACACCTTTTCCAGTTCTTCATGTTTTTGAACACTGCTTCATGCTCCTCCTATTTTTCAACTGTTTCATGCTCCTCATGTATTTCACACCTTTTGAAGTGCTTCATATATTTCGCATGTTTTCAGTCTCTTCATGTTTTTCAAATCCAATTCATGCTCCTCCTATTTTTCAGACTGTTTCATGCTCCTCAAATTTTTGACACCTTTTGAAGCTCTTCATATATTTTCCACCTTTTCAGGCTCTTCATTTTTGTGAACTCCACTTCATGCTCCTCCTTTTCTTCAGACCGTTTCATGCTCATCTCATTTTTGACATCTCTTGAAGCTCTTCATATTTTTCACACCTTTTGAATCTCTTCATATTTTTCATATTTTTGAAGCTCTTCATATTTTTCACACGTTTTCAGGCTCTTCATGTTTTTCAATACCACTTCATGCTCCTCCTATTTTTCAGTCCGTTTCATGCTCATCTCATTTTTGACACCTTTTGATGCACTTCATATTTTTCACACCTTTTGAAGCTCTTCGTATATTTCACACCTTTTCAGGCTCTTCATGTTTTTGAACACCGCTTCATGCTCCTCCTATTTCTCAGACCCTTTCATTCTAAACTAATTTTGACACCTTATGAAGCTCTTCATGTTTTTCACACCTTTTCATGCTCTTTATGTTTTTGAACACCGGTTCATGCTCCTGGTATTTTTCAACCCGTTTCACGCTCCTCCTATTTTTTACACCTTTTGAAGCTCTTCATATTTTTCACAATTTTTCAGTCTCTGCATTTTTTTGAACACCGCTTCATGCTCCTCCTATTTTTTAGACCGTTTCATGCTCATCTCATTTTTGACACATTTTGAAGCTCTTCATATTTTTTACACCTTTTGAAGCTCTTCATATTTTTCACACATTTTCAGGCTCTTCATGTTTTTGAAAACCGCTTCATACTCGTCCTTTTTGCAGACCGTTTCATGCTCCTCATATTTTTGGTACCTTTTGAAGCTCTTCATATTTTTCACACCTTTTCAGGCTCTTCATGTTTTTCAACACCGCTTCATGCTCCTCCGATTTTTCAGACCGTTTCATGCTCCTCATAATTTTCACACCTTTTGAAGCTCTTCATATTTTACACACCTTTTCCGGTTCTTCATGTTTTTGAACACTGCTTCATGCTCCTCCTATTTTTTAGACTGTTTCATGCTCCTCATGTATTTCACACCTTTTGAAGTGCTTCATATATTTCGCATGTTTTCAGGCTCTTCATGTTTTTCAAAACCAATTCATGCTCTTCCTATTCTTCAGAACCTTTCATGATCCTCATATTTTTGAAATCTTTTGAAGCTCTTCATAATTTTCACACCTTTTCAGACTCTTCATGTTTTTCAACACCGCTTCATGCTCCTCCTATTTTTCAGACCGTTTCATGATCCTCATATTTTTGACACCTTTTGAAGCTCTTCATATTTTTCACACCTTTTCAGGCTCTTCATGTTTTTGAACACCGCTTCATGCTCCTCCTATTTTTCAGACCGTTTCATGATCCTCATATTTTTTACACCTTTTGATGCTCTTCATATTTTTCACACCTTTTGAAGCTCCTCGTATTTTTCACACCTTTTCAGGCTCTTCATGTTTTTCAAAACCACTTCATGCTCCTCCTATTTTTCACACCTTTTGAAGCTCTTCATATTTTTCACACCATTTCATGCTCTTCATGTTTTTGAACACCGTTTAATGCTCCTCCTATTTTTCAGACCGTTTCATGCTCCTCATAATGTTGACACCTTTTGAAGCTCTTCATATTTTTCACACCTTTTAGGCTCTTCATGTTTTTCAACACCACTTCATGCTCCTCGTATTTTTCAGACCGTTTCATTCTCCTCAGATTTTTGACACCTTTTGAAGCTCTGCCTATTTTTCACACCTTTTCAGGCTGTTCATGATTTTCAACACCGCTTCATGCTCCTCCTATTTTTCAGACCGTTTCATGCTCATCTCATTTTTGACATATTTTGAAGCTCTTCATATTTTTCACAACTTTTGAATCTTTTCATATTTTTCATATTTTTGAAGCTCTTCATATTTTTCACACGTTTTCAGGCTCTTCATGTTTTTCAACATCACTTCATGCTCCCCCTGTTTTTCAGACCGTTACATGCTCCTCATATTTTTGACAACTTTTCAAGCTCTTCATATTTTTCACCCCTTTTCAGGCTCTTCTTGTTTTTGAACACCACTTCATGCTCTTCCTAATTTTCAGACTGTTTTATGCTACTCATAATTTTCACACCTTTTGAAGCTCTTCATATTTTTCACACCTTTTCCAGTTCTTCATGTTTTTGAACACTGCTTCATGCTCCTCCTATTTTTCAACTGTTTCATGCTCCTCATGTATTTCACACCTTTTGAAGTGCTTCATATATTTCGCATGTTTTCAGTCTCTTCATGTTTTTCAAAACCATTTCATGCTCCTCCTATTTTTCAGACTGTTTCATGCTCCTCAAATTTTTGACACCTTTCGAAGCTCTTCATATATTTTCCACCTTTTCAGGTTCTTCATTTTTGTGAACTCCACTTCATGCTCCTCCTTTTCTTCAGACCGTTTCATGCTCATCTCATTTTTGACATCTCTTGAAGCTCTTCATATTTTTCACACCTTTTGAATCTCTTCATATTTTTCATATTTTTGAAGCTCTTCATATTTTTCACACGTTTTCAGGCTCTTCATGTTTTTCAATACCACTTCATGCTCCTCCTATTTTTCAGTCCGTTTCATGCTCATCTCATTTTTGACACCTTTTGATGCACTTCATATTTTTCACACCTTTTGAAGCTCTTCATAATTTTCACACCTTTTCAGGCTCTTCATGTTTTTGAACACCATTTCATGCCGCTTCTATTTTTCAGACCGTTTCATGCTCCTCATATTTTTCACACCTTTTGAAGCTCTTCATATTTTTCATACCTTTTCAGGCTCTTCACGTTTTGAACACCGCTTCATGACCCTCCTATTTTTCAGACCATTTCATGCTCTTCATATTTTTGACACCTTTTGAAGCTCTTCATATGTTTCACACATTTTCAGGCTCTTCATTTTTTTCAACACCACTTCTTGCTCCTCCTATTTTTCAGACCGTTTCATGCTCATCTCATTTTTTACACCTTTTGAAGCTCTTCATATTTTTCACACCTTTTGATGCTCTTCAAATTTTTCACACGTTTTCAGGCTCTTCAAGTTTTTCAACACCGCTTCATGCTCCTCCTATTTTTCAGACCGTTTCATGCTCCTCATATTTTTGACACCTTTTGAAGCTCTTCATATTTTTCACACCTTCTCAGGCTCTTCATGTTTTTCAACACCACTTCATGCTCCTCCTATTTTTCAGACCGTTTCATCCTCCTCATATATTTGACACCTTTTGAAGCTCTTCATAATTTTCACACCATTTCAGGCTCTTCATGTTTTTCAAACCTTTTCAGGCTCTTCATGTTTTTGAACACCATTTCATGCTTCTCCTATTTTACATTCCGTTTCATTCTCCTCATATTTTTGACACCTTTTGAAGCTCTTCATATATTTCACACCTTTTCAGGCTTTTCATTTTTTTCAACACCACTTCATGCTCCTCCTATTTTTCAGACCGTTTCATGCTCATCTCATTTTGACACCTTTTGAAGCTCTTCAAATTTTTCACATCTTTTGAAGCTCTTCATATTTTTCACAACTTTTCAGGCTCTTTATTATTTTCAACACCGCTTCATGCTCCTCCTATTTTTCAGACCGTTTCATGCTCATCTCATTTTGACACCTTTTGAAGCTCTTCAAATTTTTCAAACCTTTTGAAGCTCTTCATATTTTTCATATTTTTGAAGCTCTTCATATTTTCACACGTTTTCAGGCTCTTCATGTTTTTCAACACCGCCTCATGCTATTTCTATTTTTCAGAGTGTTTCATGCTCCTCATGTATTTCACACCTTTTGAAGCTCTTCATATTTTTCAAACCTTTTCAGGCTCTTCATGTTTTTCCACACCCCTTCATGCCTCTCCTATTTTTCAGCACGTTTCATGCTCCTCATGTATTTCACACCTTTTGAAGCTCTTCATATTTTTCACACCTTTTCAGGCTCTTCATGTTTTTGATCACCGTTTCATGCTCCTCCTATTTTTCAGGCCGTTTCATGCTCATCTCATTTTTGACACATTTTGAAGCTCTTCATATATTTCACACCTTTTGAAGCTCTTCATATTTTGCACACCATTCCAGGCTCTTCATATTTTTCACATCTTTTGAAGCTCTTCATATATTTCACACCTTTTCCGGCTCTTCATGTTTTTTAAACACCTCTTCATGCTCCTCCTATTTTTCAGGCCGTTTCATGCACCTCATATTTTTGACACCTTTTGAAGCTCTTCATATTTTTCACACCTTCTCAGGTTCTTCATGTTTTTCAACACCACTTCATGCTCCTCCTATTTTTCAGACCTTTTCATGCTCCTCATATTTTAGACACCTTTTGAAGCTCTTCATATTTTTCACACCTTTTCAGGCTCTTCAAGTTTTTGAACAATGTTACAATGCTCCTCCTATTTTTCAGACAGTTTCATGCTCCTCATATTTTTGACATCTTTTGAAGCTCTTCATATATTTCACACCTTTTGATGCTCTTCATATATTGCACACTTTTTCAGGCTCTTCATGTTTTTCAACAACACTTCATGCTTCTCCTATTTCTCAGACCGTTTCATGCTCATCTCAATTTTGACAGCTTTTGAAGCTCTTCATATTTTTCACACTTTTTGAAGCTCTTCATATTTTTCACACCTTTTCAGGCTCTTCATGTTTTTCAACACTGCTTCATGCTCCTCCTGTTTTTCAGACCGTTTCATGCTCCTCATATTTTTCACACCTTTTGAAGCTCTTCATATTTTTCTCACCTTTTCAGTCTCTTCATATTTTGAACACCGCTTCATGATCCTCCTATTTTTCAGACCGTTTCATGCTCCGCATATATTTCACACCTTTTGAAGCTCTTCATATTTTTCACACCTTTTCTGGTTCTCATGTTTTTGTACACAGCTTCATGCTTCTCCTTTTTTTCAGACCGTTTCATGCTCCTCATATATTTCACACGTTTTGAATCTCTTCCTGTTTTTCAGACCTTTCAGCTCTTCATGTTTTTCAACAGCATTTCATGCTCCTCCTATTTTTCAGACCGTTTCATGCTCCTCATATTTTTGACAGCTTTTGAAGCTCTTCATATTTTTCACACCTTTTCAGGCTCTTCATGTTTTTGAACACGTCTTCATGCTCCTCCTATTTTTCAGACCGTTTCATGCTCCTCATATTTGACACGTTTTGAAGCTCTTCATGTATTTCACACCTTTTCAGGCACTTCTTGTTTTTCAACACCGCTTCATGCTCCTCCTAATTTTCAGACCGTTTCATGCTCCTCGTATTTGACAAGTTTTGAAGCTCTTCATATATTTCAAAACTTTTCAGGCTCGTCATGTTTTTCAAAACCGCTTTATGCTCCTCCTATTTTTCAGAACGTTTCATGCTCCTCATATTTTTGATAGCTTTTGAAGCTCTTCATATTTTTCACACCATATCATGCTCTTCATGTTTTCAACACCGATTCTTGCTCCTCCTATTTTTCAGACCGTTTCATGCTCCTCCTAATTTTCAGGCCGTTTCATGGTCCTCATATTTTGACACGTTTTGAAGCTCTTCATATTTTTCACACCTTTTCAGGCTCTTCATGTTTTTCAACACCGCTTCATGCTCCTCCTTTTTTTCACACTGTTTCATTCTCCTCCTATTTTTGACACCTTTTGAAGCTCTTCATATATTTCACACTTTTTCAAACTCTTCATGTTTTTGAACACTGCTTCATGCTCCTCCTATTTTTCAGACCGTTTCATGCTCCTCATATTTTTGACACCTTTTGAAGCTCTTTATATTTTTCACACCTTTTAAGCTCTTCATGTTTTTCAACACCGCTTCATGCTCCTCCTTTTTTTCAGACTGTTTCATTCTCCTCCTATTTTTGACACCTTTTGAAGCTCTTCATATATTTCACACTTTTTCAAACTCTTCATGTTTTTGAACACTGCTTCATGCTCCTCCTATTTTTCAGACCGTTTCATGCTCCTCATATTTTTGACACCTTTTGAAGCTCTTCATATTTTTCACACCTTTTCAGGCTCTTCATGTTTTTGAACACCACTTCATGCTCCTCCTGTTTTTCAGACCGTTTCATGCTCCTCATATTTTTGACACCTTTTGAAGCTCCTACTATTTTGACACCTTTTCTAGCTCATCATGTTTTTCAACACCGCTTCATGCTCCTCCTATTTTTCAGACCGTTTCATGCTCATAATATTTTTGACACCATTCGAAGCTCTTCATATTTTTGTCACCTTTTGAAGCTCTTCATGATTTTCAACACCGCTTCATGCTCCTCATATTTTTGAGACCGTTTCATGCTCCTCATATTTTTGACACCTTTTGAAGCTCTTCATATATTTCACACAATTTCAGGCTCTTCATGTTTTTGAACACTGCTTCATGCTCCTCCTTTTTTTCAGACTGTTTCATTCTCCTCCTATTTTTGACACCTTTTGAAGCTCCTCATATATTTCACACTTTTTCAAACTCTTCATGTTTTTGAACACTGCTTCATGCTCTTCCTATTTTTCAGACCGTTACATGGTCCTCATGCATTTCAATCCTTTTGAAGTTCTTCATATTTTTCACACCATTTCAGGCTCTTCATGTTTTTGAACACCGCTTCATACTCCTCCTATTTTTCAGACCGTTTCATGCTCCTCATTTTTTTGACACCTTTTGAAGCTCTTCATATATTTCAACCTGTTCAGGCTCTTCATGTATTTCAACACCACTTCATGCTCCCCCTATTTTTCAGACCGTTTCATGCTCATCTCATTTTTCACACCTTTTGAAGCTCCTCATATTTTTCACACCTTTTCAGGCTCTTCATGTTTTTCTACACCGCCTCATGCTCCTTCTATTTTTCAGACCGTTTCATGCTCCTCATATTTTTGACAGCTTTTGAAGCTCTTCATATTTTTCACACCATTTCAGGCTCTTCAAGTTTTTGAACAACGCTACAATGCTCCTGCTATTTTTCAGACCGTTTCATGCTCCTCATATTTTTAAAACCTTTTGAAGCTCTTCATATTTTTCACACCTTTTCAGGCTCCTCATGTTTTTGAACACCGTTTTATGCTCCTAATATTTTTAAGACCGTTTCATGCTCCTCATATTTTTGAAACCTTTTGAAGCTCTTCATATTTTTCACACCTTTTCAGGCTCTTCATGTTTTTCACCACCGCTTCATGCTCCTCCTATTTTTCCGACCGTTTCATGCACCTCATATTTTTGACACCTTTTGAAGGTCTTCATACTTTTCACACCTTCTCAGGCTCTTCATGTTTTTCAACACCACTTCATGCTCCTCCTATTTTTCAGACCGTTTCATGCACCTCATATTTTTGACACCTTTTGAAGCTCTTTATATATGTCACACCTTTTCAGGCTCTTCATGTTTTTCACATCTTGCTTCACGCTCCTCCCATTTTTCAGACCGTTTCATGCACCTCATATTTTTGACACCTTTTGAAGCTCTTTATATATGTCACACCTTTTCAGGCTCTTCATGTTTTTCACATCTTGCTTCACGCTCCTCCCATTTTTGAGACCGTTTCATGCTCCTCATATTTTTGACAACTTTTGGAGCTCGTCATATTTTTCACACCTTTTCAGGCTCTTCATATTATTGAACACCACTTCATGCTCCTCCTATTTTTCAGACCGTTTCATGCTCCTCATATTTTTCACACCGTTTGAAGCTCTTCATATTTTTCACGCCTTCTCAGACTCTTCATGTTTTTGAGCAGAGCTTCAAGCTCCTCCTATTGTTCAGACCGTTTCATGCTCATCTCTTTTTTGACATCTTTTGAAGCTCTTCTTATTTTTCACACCTTTTCAGGCACTTCATGTTTTTGAACAACTTTCATGCTCCTCCTATTTTTCAGACCTTTTCAGGCCTCTCATATTTTTGACAGCTTTTGAAGCTCTTCATATTTTTCACACCTTTTGAAGCTCTTCATATATTTCACACCTTTTCAGGCTCTTCATGTTTTTCAATACTGCTTCATGCTCCTGCTCTTTTTCAGACCGTTTCATGCTCCTCATATTTTTCACACCTTTTGAAGCTCTTCATATTTTTCACACCTTTTCAGGCTCTTCATGTTTTTGAACACCACTTCATGCTTCTCCTATTTTTCAGATCGTTTCATGATCCTCATGAATTTCACACCTTTTGAAGCTCTTCATATTTTTCACACCTTTTCAGGCTTCTCATGTTTTTGATCCCCGTTTCATGCTCCTCCTATTTTTCAGACCGTTTCATGCTCTTCATATTTTTGACGCCTTTTGAAGCTCTTCATATTTTTCACACGTTTTGAATCTCATCATATTTCTCAAACGTTTTCAGGCTCTTCATGTTTTTCTACACCCCTTCTTGCTCATCCTATTTTTCAGACCGTTTCATGCTTCTATCATTTCTGACACCTTTTGAAGCTCTTCATATATTTCACACATTTTCAGGCTCTTCATGTTTTTCAACACCACTTCATGCTCCTCCGATTTTTCAGACCGTTTCATGCTCATCTAACTTTTGACACATTTTGAAGCTCTTCATATTTTCCACACCTTTTGAAGCTCTTCATATTTTTCAAACGTTTTCAGGCTCTTCATTTTTTTCAACACCGCTTCTTGCTCCTCCTATTTTTCAGATCGTTTCATGCTCCTCATATTTTTGACACGTTTTGAAGCTCTTCATATTTTTCACACCTTTTCAGGCTCTTCATGTCTTTGAACACAGTTTCTTGCTGCTCCTATTTTTCAGATCGTTTCATGCTCCTCATATTTTTGACAGATTTTGAAGCTCTTCATTTTTTTCACACCTTTTGAAGCTCTTCATATTTTTCACACCTTTTAAGGCTCTTCATGATTTTGAACACCACTTTATGCTCCTTCTATTATTCAGACCGCTTCATTCCCCTCATTATTTTTGACACCTTTTGAAGCTCTTCATATTTCTGAACACCTTTTGAAGCTCTTCATATTTTTCACACTTTTTCAGGCTCTTCATGTTTTTCCACACCACTTCATGCTCCTCCTATTTTTCAGACAGTTTCATGTGCCTCCTCTTTTTGACACCTTTTGAAGGTCTTCATATTTTTCACACCTTTTCAGGCTCTTCATGTTTCTCAACACCGTTTCATGCTCCTCCTATTTTAAAGATATTTTCATGCTACTCATTTATTTGAAAACTTTTGAAGCTATTCATATTTTTCACATCTTTTCAGCCTCTTCATATTTCTCAACAGCACTTCATGCTCCTCCTGTTTTTCACACCGTTTCATGCTTCTCATATTTTTGACACCTTTTGAATCTCTTCATATTTTTCACATCTTTTCAGGTTCTTCATGTTTTTCAACTTCGCTTCATGCTCCTCCTATTTTTCAGTCCACTTCATGCTCCTCATATTTTTGACACCTTTTGAAGCTCTTCATATTTTTCACACCTTTTCAGGCTCTTCATGTTTTTCAACAACGCTTCATGCTCCTCCTATTTTTCAGCCCGTTTCATGCTCCTCATATTTTTGACAACTTTTGAAGCTCTTCATATTTTTCACACCTTTTCAGGCTCTCCATGTTTCTCAACACCGCTTCATGCTCCTCCTATTTTTCAGACTCTTTCATGTTCCTCATATTTTTGACACGTTTGAAGCTCTTCATATTTTTCACACCTTTTCAGGCTCTTCATATTTTTCAACACAGCTTGATGCTCCTTCTATTTTTCAGACCGTTTCCTGCTCCTCATATATTTCACACCTTTTGAAGCTCTTCATACTTTTCACACCTATTCTGGCTCTTCATCTTTTGAACAACGTTTCATGTTCCTCCTATTTTTCAGACCGTTTCATGCTCATTTAATTTTTGTGAGCTTTTAAAGCACTTCATATTTTTCACATCTTTTGAACCTCTTCATATTTTTCAACCCTTTTCAGTCTCTTCATGTTTTTCAACACCGCTTCATGCTGCTCCAATTTCTCAGACCGTTTCATGCCCACCTCTTTTTTGACAGCTTTTGAAGCTTTTCATATTTTTCACACCTTTTGAAGCGCTTCATTTTTTGCAGACCTTTTAAGGCTCTTCATGTTTTTGAACATTGCTTCATGCTCCTCCTATTTTTCAGACCGTTTCATGCTCTCTCATTTCTGACACCTTTTGAAGCTCTTCATATTTTTCACACCAATTCAAGCTCTTCATATTTTTCAAACTTTTTCAGGCTCTTCATGTTTTTGAACACCGCTTCTTGCTCCTCTTATTTTTCAGACCGTTTCATACTCCTCATATTTTTTACACCTTTTGAAGCTCTTCATATTTTTCACCCCTTTTCAGGCTCTTCATGTTTTTCAACACCGCTTCATGCTCCTCCTATTTTTCAGACCGTTTCATGCTCCTCATATTTTTGACACCTTTTGAAGCTCTTCATATATATCACACCTTTTCAGGCTCTTCATATTTTTCAACACCGTTTTAAGCTCATCCCATTTTCTAGACTGTTGCATGCTTCTCATAATTTTGACACATTTTGAAGCTCTTCATATACTTCACACCTTTTCAGGCTCTTCATGTTTTTAAACACCGCTTCATGCTCCTCCTATTATTCAGACCGTTTCATGCTCTCATAATTTTGACACCTTTTGAAGCTCTTCATAATTTTCACACCTTTTCAGGCTCTTCATGTTTTTCAACACCGCTTCAGGCTCCTCCTATTTTTCAGACCGTTTCATGCTCCTCATGTATTTCACACCTTTTGAAGCTCTGCATATTTTTCACACCTTTTCAGGCTCTTCATGTTTTTCAACACGGCTTCATGATCCTCCTATTTTTCAGACCGTTTTAGGGTCCTCATATTTTTCAGACTGTTTCATGCTCCTCATGTATTTCACACCTTTTGAAGCTATTCATTTTTTTCACACCTTTTCAGGCTCTTCATGTTTATGAACATAGTTTCATGCTCCTCGTATTTTTCAGAACGTTTCATGCTCCTCCTATTTTTCAGACTGTTTCATGCTCCTCATGTATTTCACACCTTTTGAAGCTCTTCTTATTTTTCACACATTTTTAGGCTCTTCACGTTTTTGAACACCGTTTCATGCTGCTTCTATTTTTCACACCTTTTGATGCTGTTCATATCTTTCACACCTTTTCAGGCTCTTCATGTTTTTGAACACCGCTTCATGATCCTCATATTTTTCAGAACGTTTCATGCTCCTCATATTTTTGACACCTCTGAATCTCTTAATATTTTTACACCTTTTGAAGCTCTTCATAATTTTCACAGGTTTTCAGGCTCTTCATTTTTTTGAACACCGCTTCATGCTCCTCCTATTTTTCAGACCGTTTCAGGCTCCTCATAATTTGACACCTTTTGAAGCTCTTCATATTTTTCACACCTTGTCAGGCTCTTCATTTTTTTGAACACTGTTTCATGCTCCTCCTATTTTTCAGACCGTTTCATGCTCCTCATATTTTTGACACCTTTTGAAGCTCTTCATGTATTTCACAAATTTTCAGGCTCTTCATGTTTTTCAACACCGCTTCATGCTCCTCCAATTTTCAGACCGTTTCATGCTCCTTATATTTTTGACAACTTTTGTATCTCTTCATATTTTTCACACTTTTTCACGCTCATCATGCTTTCAACACCGCTTCATGCTGCTCCTAATTTTCAGAACGTTTCATGCTCCTCCTATTTTTGCCACCTTTTGAATCTCTTTATATATTTCACACCTTTTCAGGCTCTTCATGTTTTTCACAACCGCTTCATGATCCTCATATTTTTCAGACATTTTCATGCTCCTCATATTTTTGACACCTTTTGAATCTCTTCATATATTTCACACCTTTTCAGGCTCTCCATGTTTTTGAACACGGTTTCATGCTCCTCCTATTTTTCAGACCGTTTCATGCTCCTCATGTATTTCACACCTTCTGAAGCTCTTCATATTTTTCACACGTTTTGAAGCTCTTCATATTTTTACACGTTTTCATTCTCTTCATGTTTTTCACAACCGCTTCATGCTCCTCCTATTTTTCAAACCGTTTCATGCTCCTCATATTTTTGACACGTTTTGAGGCTCTTCATATTTTTCACACCTTTTCAGGCTCTTCATGTTTTTGAACACTGTTTCATGATCCTCCTATTTTTCAGACCGTTTCATGCTCCTCATGTATTTCACACCTTCTGAAGCTCTTCATATTTTTCACACGTTTTGAAGCTCTTCATATTTTTCACACCTTTTCAGGCTCTTCATGTTTTTGAACACGGTTTCATGATCCTCCTATTTTTCAGACCGTTTCATGCTCCTCATGTATTTCACACCTTCTGAAGATCTTCATATTTTTCACACCTTTTCAGGCTATTCATGTTTCTCAACACCGCTTCATGATCCTCTCGTTTTTCAGACCGTTTCATTCTCCTCATTTTTTTGAAACCTTTTGAAGCTCTTCATATTTTTTACACCTTTTCAGTCTCTTCATGTTTTTCAACACAGCTTCATTCTCCTTCTATTTTTCAAACCGTTTCATGCTTCTCATGTATTTCACACGTTTTGAAGCTCTCATATTTTTCACACCTTTTCAGGCTCTTCATGTTTCTGAACACCGTTTCATGCTCCTCCTATTTTTCAGACCGTTTCATGCTCATTTAATTTTTGAGAGCTTTTGAAGCTCTTCATATTTTTCACATCTTTTGAAACTCTTCATATTTTTCACACCTTTTCAGGCTCTTCATGTTTTTGAACCCCGTCATGCTCCTCCTATTTTTCAGACCGTCTCATGCTCCTCATATTTTTGACACCTTTTGAAGCTCTTCATATTTTTCACACCTTTTAAGGCTCTTCATGTTTTTCAACACCGATTCATGCTCCTCCTATTTTTCAGAACGTTTCATGCTCCTCCTATTTTTCAAACCGTTTCATGCTCATCTCATTTTTGACACCTTCTGAAGCTCTTCATATTTTTCACACCTTTTGAATCTCTTCATATTTTTCAAACCTTTTGAAGCTCTTCATATTATTCACACGTTTTCAGTCTCTTCATGTTTTTCAACACCGCTTCCTGCTCTTCCTATTTTTCAGACAGTTTCATGCTCCTCATATTTTTGACACGTTTTGAGGCTCTTCATATATTTCACACCTTTTCAGGCCCTTCATATTTTGAACACCGTTTCATGCTCCTCCTATTTTTCAGACTCTTTCATGTTCCTCATATTTTTGACACGTTTGAAGCTCTTCATATTTTTCACACCTTTTCAGGCTCTTCATATTTTTCAACACAGCTTGATGCTCCTTCTATTTTTCAGACCGTTTCCTGCTCCTCATATATTTCACACCTTTTGAAGCTCTTCATACTTTTCACACCTATTCAGGCTCTTCATCTTTTGAACAACGTTTCATGCTCCTCCTATTTTTCAGACCGTTTCATGCTCATTTAATTTTTGTGAGCTTTTAAAGCACTTCATATTTTTCACATCTTTTGAACCTCTTCATATTTTTCAACCCTTCAGTCTCTTCATGTTTTTCAACACCGCTTCATGCTGCTCCAATTTCTCAGACCGTTTCATGCTCACCTCTTTTTTGACAGCTTTTGAAGCTTTTCATATTTTTCACACCTTTTGAAGCGCTTCATTTTTTGCAGACCTTTTAAGGCTCTTCATGTTTTTGAACATTGCTTCATGCTCCTCCTATTTTTCAGACCGTTTCATGCTCTCTCATTTCTGACACCTTTTGAAGCTCTTCATATTTTTCACACCAATTCAAGCTCTTCATTATTTCAAACGTTTTCAGGCTCTTCATATTTTTCAACACCGCTTCATGCTCCTCCTATTTTTCAGACCGTTTCATGCTCCTCATATTTTTGACACCTTTTGAAGCTCTTCATATATATCACACCTTTTCAGGCTCTTCATATTTTTCAACACCGTTTTAATCTCATCCCATTTTCTAGACTGTTGCATGCTTCTCATAATTTTGACACATTTTGAAGCTCTTCATATACTTCACACCTTTTCAGGCTCTTCATGTTTTTAAACACCGCTTCATGCTCCTGCTATTTTTCAGACCGTTTCATGCTCCTCTTATTTTTGACACCTTTTGAAGCTCCTCATATATTTCACACCTTTTGAAGCTCTTCATATATTTAACACGTTTTTAGGCTCTTCACGTTTTTCAACTCCACTTCATGCTCCTCCTATTATTCAGACCGTTTCATGCTCTCATAATTTTGACACCTTTTGAAGCTCTTCATAATTTTCACACCTTTTCAGGCTCTTCATGTTTTTCAACACCGATTCATGCTCCTCCTATTTTTCAGAACTTTTCATGCTGCTCATGTATTTCACACCTCTTGACGCTCTGCATATCTTTCACACCTTTTCAGGCTCTTCATGTTTTTGAACACCGTTTGTTGATCCTCCTTTTTTTCAGACCGCTTCATGGTCCTCAAATGTTTGACACTTTTTGTAGCTCTTCATATTTTTCACACCTTTTCAGGCTGTTCATGGTTTTCTTCACCGCTTCATGATCCTCCTATTTTTCAGACCGTTTCATGCTCCTCATATTTTGACACCTTTTGAAGCTCTTCATATATTTCACACGTTTTCAGGCTCTTCATGTTTTCCACTCCGCTTCATGCTCCTCCTATTTTACAGACCGTTTTTTCCTCCTCATATTTTTGACACCTTTTGAAGCTCTTCACTTTTTTCGCACTTTTTCAGAGTCTTCATGTTTTTCCACACCGCTTCATGCTCCTCGTATTTTTCAGACCGTTTCGTGGTCCTCATATTCTTGACACGTTTTGAAGCTCTTCATATTTTTCACACCTTTTCAGGCTCTTCATGTTTTGAACAGCACTTCATGCTCCTCCTATTATTCAGAGAGTTTCATGCTCCTCATGTATTTCACACCTTTTGAAGCTCTTGATATTTTTCACACCTTTTGAAGCTCTTCATATATTTCACACCTTTTCAGGCTCTTCATGTTTTTTAACAACGTTTCATCCTCCTCCTTTTTTGACACATTTTGAAGCTCTTCATATTTTTCACATCTTTTAAGTCTCTTCATGTTTTTCAACACCGCTTCATGCTCCTCGTATTTTTCAGACCGTTTCCTGCTCCTCATATTTTTGACACGTTTTGAAGCTCTTCATATTTTTCACACCTTTGTAGGCTGTTCATGTTTTTCAACACTGCTTCATGTTCCTCCTATTTTTCAGTCCGTTTCATGCTCCTCACATTTTTCACACCTTTTGAAGCTCTTCATTGTTTTCAACACTGCTTCATGATCCTCCTATTTTTCAGACGGTTTCATGCTCTTCATATTTTGATACATTTGAAGGTCTTCATATATTTCACAACGTTTCAGGCTCTTCATGGTTTTCAACACCGCTTCATTCTCCTCTTATTTTTCAGACCATTTCATGCTCCTCATATTTTGACACCTTTTGAAGCTCTTCATATATTTCACACGTTTTCAGGCTCTTCATGTTTTCCACTCCGCTTCATGCTCCTCTTGTTTTTCAGACCGTTTCGTGGTCCTCATATTCTTGACACGTTTTGAAGCTCTTCATATTTTTCACACATTTTCAGACTCTTCATGTTTTCAACACTGCTTCATGCTCCTCCTATTTTTCAGACCGTTTCATGCTCCTCATATTTTGACACCTTTTGAAGCTCTTCATATGTTTCACAACTTTTCATTCTCTTCATGTTTTCATCACTGTTTCATGCTTCTCCTATTTTTAAAACCGTTTCATGCTCCTCATATTTTGACACCTTTTGAAGCTCTTCATATTTTTCACACATTTTCAGGTTCTTCATGTTTTTGAACACCGCATCATGCTCCTCCTATTTTTCAGACCGTTTCATGCCCCACATTGTTTTTGACACCTTTTGAAGCTCTTTATATTTTTCACAACTTCTCAGGCTCTTCACGTTTTCAACACCGCCTCATGCTCCTCCTATTTATCTGACAGTTTCATGCTCCTCATATTTTTGACACCTTTTGAATATCTTCATATTTTTCACAACTTTTCAGGCTCTTCATGATTCTGAACACCTTTTCAGGCTGTTCATGTTTTTGAACATTGCTTCATGCTCCTCCTATTTTTCAGACCGTTTCATGCTCTCTCATTTCTGACACCTTTTGAAGCTCTTCATATTTTTCACAACTTTTCAGCCTCTTCATGTTTTTCAACACTGCGTCATGCTCTTCCTATTTTTCAGATCGTTTCATGCTCCTCAATGTTTGACAGGTTTTGAAGCTCTTTATATTTTTCACACCTTTTCAGGCTCTTCATGTTATGAACAACGTTTCATGCTCCTCCTATTCTTCAGAAAATTTCATGCTCCTCATATATTTGAGACCTTTTAAAGCTCATCATATTTTTCACAGCTTTTCAACTCTTCATGTTTGTCAACACCACTTCATGCTCCTCCTATTTTTCACACCGTTTCATGCTCCTCTCATTATTGACACATTTCGAAGCTATTCATATTTTTCACACCTTTGGAAGCTCTTCATATTTTTCACACATTTTCAGCCTTTTCATGTTTTCAACACCGCTTCATACTCCTCCTTTTTTTCAGACCGTTTCATGCTCCTCATATTTTTGACACCTTTGAATGCTCTTCATATTTTTCACAGCTTTTCAGGCTCTTCATGTTTTTCAACACCAGTTCATGCTCCTCCTATTTTTCTGACCGTATTGTGTTCCTCATATTTTTGACACCTTTTGAAGCTCTTCATATTTTTCACACCTTTTCAGGTTCTTCATGTTTTTCAACACCCCTTCATGTTCCTCATCTTTTTCAGACTGTTTCATGATCCTCATATTTTTCACACCTTTTGAGGCTCTTCATGGTTTTGATCACCGTTTCATGATCCTCCAATTTTTCAGACCGTTTCATGCTCATCTCATTTTTGTTCACCTTTGAAGCTCTTTATATTTTTCACACCTTTTGAAGCTCTTCATATTTTTCACACGTTTTCAGGCTCTTCATGTTTTTCAATACCGTTTCATGCTGCTTCAATTTTTCAGACCGTTTCATGCTCCTCATATTTTTCACACCTTTTGAAGCTCTTCATATTTTTCACAGCTTTTGAAGCTCTTCATATTTTTCACACGTTTTCAGGCTCTTTATGTTTTTCAAAACCGTTTCATGCTGCTTCTATTTTTCAGACCGTTTCATGCTCCTCATATTTTTCACACCTTTTGAAGCTCTTCATATTTTTCACAGCCTTTTAAGATCTTCGTGTTTTTGAACACAGCTTCATGCTCCTCCTATTTTTCAGACCGTTTCATGTTCCTCATATTTTTGACACCTTTTGAAGCTCTTCATATTTGTCACACCTTTTCAGGCTCTTCATGTTCTTCAACACCGCTTCATGCTCCTCCTATTTTTCAGACCGTTTCATGCTCCTCATATTTTTGACACTTTTTGAAGCTTTTCATATTTTTCACATCTTTTCAGGCTCTTCATCTTTTTCAACACCGTTTCATGATCCTCCTATTTTTCAGACCGTTTCATGCTCATCTCATTTTTGACACCTTGTGAAGCTTTTCATATTTTTCACACAATTTCAGGCTCTTCATATTTTTCCACACCACTTCATGCTTCTCCTATTTTTCAGCCCGTTTCATGCTCCTCATGTATTTCACACCTTTTGAAGCTCTTCATATTTTTCACACCATTTCAGGCTCTTCATGTTTTTGATCACCGTTTCATGCTCCTCCTATTTTTCAGAACGTTTCATGCTCCTCATATTTTTGACACCTTTTGAAGCTCTTCATATTTTTCACACCTTTTCAGGCTCTTCATGTTTTTGAACACCGTTTCATGATCCTCCTGATTTTCAGACCTTTTCATGCTCTTCATATTTTTGAAACATTTTGAAGCTCTTCATATTTTTCACACCTTTTCAGACTCTTCATGTTTTTCACCACCACTTCATGCTCCTCCTATTTTTCAGACCGTTTCATGCTCATCTCATTTTTGTCACCTTTGAAGCTCTTTATATTTTTCACACCTTTTGAAGCTCTTCATATTTTTCACACGTTTTCAGGCTCTTCATGTCTTTCAACACCTTTTCATGCTCCTTCTATTTTTCAGACCGTTTCATGCTCCTCATATTTTTCACACCTTTTGAAGCTCTTCATATTTTTCACACCTTTTCAGGCTCTTCATATTTTTGAACACAGCTTCATGCTCCACCTATTTATCAGACCGTTTCATGCTCCTCATATTTTTGACACCTTTTGCAGCTCTTTATATTTTTCACACTATTTCAGGCTCTTCATGATTTTCAACACCGTTTCATGTTATTCCTATTTTTCAGACCGTTTCATGCTCATCTCATTTTTGACACCTTTTCAAGCTTTTCATATTTTTCACAACTTTTCAGGCTCTTCATGTTTTTGAACACCGCTTCATGCTCCTCCTATTTTTCAGAGAGTTTCATGCTCCTCATGTATTTCACACCTTTTGAAGCTCTTCATATTTTCCACACCTTTTCAGGCTCTTCATGTGTTTGATCACCGTTTCATGCTCCTTCTATTTTTCAGATCGTTTCATGCTCCTCATATTTTTGACACTTTTTGAGCTCTTCACATTTTTCACACCTTTTCAGGCTCTTCATGTTTTTGAACACCGCTTCATGCTACTCCTATTTTTCAGACCGTTTCATGCTCCTCATATTTTTGACACCTTTAGAAGCTCTTCATATTTTTCACACCTTTTCAGGCTCTTCATGTTTTTGAACACCGCTTCATGCTGCTTCTATTATTCAGACAGTTTCTTGCTCCTCATATTTTTGACACCTTTAGAAACTCTTCATATTTTTCACACCTTTTTAGGCTCTTCATGTTTTTCACACGTTTTCAGACTCTTCATGTTTTTCAACAACGCTTCATGCTTCTGCTATTTTTCAGACCGTTTCATGCTCCTCATATTTTAGACACCTTTAGAAACTCTTCATATTTTTCACACCTTTTTAGGCTTTTCATGTTTTTCACACGTTTTCAGACTCTTCATGTTTTTCAACACCGCTTCATGCTCCTGCTATTTGTCAGACCGTTTCATGCTCATCTCATTTTTGACACCTTTTGAAGCTTTTCATATTTTTCACAACTTTTCAGACTCTTCATGTTTTTGAACACAGCTTCATGCTCCTCCTATTTATCAGACCGTATCATGCTCCTCATATTTTTCACAACTTTTGAAGCTCTTCATATTTTTCACACGTTTTCAGTCTATTCATGTTTTTGAACACCATTTCAGGCTCCTCCTATTTTTCAGAGAGTTTCATGCTCCTCACGTATTTCACACCTTTTGAAGCTCTTCATATTTTTCACACCTTTTCAGGCCCTTCATGTTTTTCCACACCACTTCATGCTCCTCCTATTTTTCAGACCGTATCATGTTCCTCATATTTTTGACACCTTTTGAAGCTCTTCATATTTTTCACACCTTTTCAGATTCTTCATGTTTTTCAACACCGCTTCATGTTCCTCATCTTTTTCAGACCGTTTCATGATCCTCATATTTTTCACACCTTTTGAGGCTCTTCATGGTTTTGATCACCGTTTCATGATCCTCCTATTTTTCAGACCGTTTCATGCTCCTCATATTTTTGACGCCTTTTGAAGCTCTTCACATTTTTCACACCTTTTCAGGCTCTTCATGTTTTCCAACACCACTTCATCCTCCTCCTATATTTCAGACCGTCTCATGCTCCTCATATTTTTGAGACGTTTTGAAGCTCTTCGTATTTTTCACACCTTTTCAGACTCTTCAAGTTTTTCAACACTGCTTCATGTTCCTCCTATTTTTCAGACCGTTTCATGCTCAACTCTTTTTTTGACACCTTTTGAAGCTCTTCATATTTTTCAAACCTTTTGAAGCTCTTCATGTTTTTGAACACCGCTTCATGCTCCTCCTATTTTTCAAACCTTTTGAAGCTCATCATATTTGTCACACTTTTTCAAGCTCTTCATGTTTTTGAACACCGCTTCATGCTCCTCCTATTTTTCAAACCTTTTGAAGCTCATCATATTTGTCACACTTTTTCAAGCTCTTCATGTTTTTGAACACCGCTTCATGCTCCTCCTATTTTTCAAACTATTTGAAGCTCTTCATATTTTTCACACCTTTTCAGGCTCTTCATATTTTTCATCACCGCTTCATGCTCCTACTATTTTTCAGACCGTTTTATGCTCCTCGTATTTTTCACACCGTTTAAAACTCTTCATATTTTTCACACATTTTCAGGCTCTCAAGTTTTTGAACACAGCTTCATGCTCCTCCTATTTTTCAGACCGTTTCATGCTCCTCATATTTTTGACATCTTTTGAAACTCTTCATATATTTCACACCTTTTCAGGCTCTTCATGTTTTTCAACACCACTTCATGCTCCTCCTTTTTTCAGACTGCTTCATGCTCATCTCATTTTTGACACATTTTGAAGTTGTTCATATTTTTCATATCTTTTGAAGCTCTTCATATATTTTACACGTTTTCAGGCTCTTCATGTTTTTCAACACTGCTTCGTGCTGCTCCTAATTTGCAGATCATTTCATGCTCATCGATTTTTACACCTTTTGCAGGTCTTCATATTTTCACACCTTTTGAAGCTCTTCATATTTTTCACACCTTTTTAGACTCTTCATGTATTTGAACACCGTTTCATGCTCCTACTATTTTTCAGACCGTTTCATGCTCCTCATATTTTTGACACCTTTTGAAGCTCTTCTTTTTTTTTCACACCTTTTGAAGCTTTTCATATATTTCACACCTTTTCAGGCTCTTCATGCTTTTAAACAACACTTCATGCTCCTCCTATTTTTCAGACCGTTTCATGTTCATCTCATTTTTGCGACGTTTTGAAGCTCTTCATATTTTTCACACCTTTTGAAGTTCTTCATATTTTTCACACGTTTTCAGGCTCTTCATGTTTTTCAACACCGCCTCATGCTCCTCCTATTTTTCAGACCGTTTCATGCTCCTCATATTTTTGACACCTTTTGAAGCTCTTCATATATTTCACACCTTTTCAGGCTCTTCATGTTTTTCAACACCGCTTCATGCTGCTCATATTTTTCAGACCGTTTCATGCTCCTCATATTTTTGACACGTTTTGACGCTCTTCATATTTTTCAAACATTTTCAGGCTCTTCATGTTTTTCAACACCGCTTCATGCTCCTCCTATTTTTCAGAACGTTTCATGCTCCTCATATTATTGACACCTTTTGAAGCTCTTCATATTTTTCACACCTTTTAAGGCTCTTCATGTTTTTCAACACCGCTTCATGCTCCTCCAATTTTTCAGACCGTTTCATGCTCCTCATAATTTTGACACCTTTTGAAGCTCTTCATATTTTTCACACATTTTCAGGCTCTTCATGTTTTCAACAGCGCTTCATGCTCCTCCGATTTTTCAGACCGTTTCATGCTCCTCATATTTTTCTCACCTTTTGAAGCCTTTCATATTTTTCACAACTTTTCAGGCTCTTCATGTTTTTGAACATCGCTTCATGCTCCTCCTATTTTTCAGACCGTTTCATGCTCATCTCATTTTTGACACCTTTTGAAGCTTTTCATATTTTTCACAACTTTTCAGGCTCTTCATGTTTTTGAACACAGCTTCATGCTCCTCCTATTTTTCAGACCGTATCATGCTCCTCATATTTTTCACACCTTTTGAAGCTCTTCATATTTTTCACACGTTTTCAGTCTATTCATGTTTTTGAACACCATTTCAGGCTCCTCCTATTTTTCAGAGAGTTTCATGCTCCTCACGTATTTCACACCTTTTGAAGCTCTTCATATTTTTCACACCTTTTCAGGCCCTTCATGTTTTTCCACACCACTTCATGCTCCTCCTATTTTTCTGACCGTATTGTGTTCCTCATATTTTTGACACCTTTTGAAGCTCTTCATATTTTTCACACCTTTTCAGGTTCTTCATGTTTTTCAACACCCCTTCATGTTCCTCATCTTTTTCAGACCGTTTCATGATCCTCATATTTTTCACACCTTTTGAGGCTCTTCATGGTTTTGATCACCGTTTCATGATCCTCCTATTTTTCAGACCGTTTCATGCTCATCTCATTTTTGTTCACCTTTGAAGCTCTTTATATTTTTCACACCTTTTGAAGCTCTTCATATTTTTCACACGTTTTCAGGCTCTTCATGTTTTTCAATACCGTTTCATGCTGCTTCTATTTTTCAGACCGTTTCATGCTCCTCATATTTTTCACACCTTTTGAAGCTCTTCATATTTTTCACAGCTTTTGAAGCTCTTCATATTTTTCACACGTTTTCAGGCTCTTTATGTTTTTCAAATCCGTTTCATGCTGCTTCTATTTTTCAGACCGTTTCATGCTCCTCATATTTTTCACACCTTTTGAAGCTCTTCATATTTTTCACAGCCTTTTAAGATCTTCATGTTTTTGAACACAGCTTCATGCTCCTCCTATTTTTCAGACCGTTTCATGTTCCTCATATTTTTGACACCTTTTGAAGCTCTTCATATTTGTCACACCTTTTCAGGCTCTTCATGTTCTTCAACACCGCTTCATGCTCCTCCTATTTTTCAGACCGTTTCATGCTCCTCATATTTTTGACACTTTTTGAAGCTTTTCATATTTTTCACATCTTTTCAGGCTCTTCATCTTTTTCAACACCGTTTCATGATCCTCCTATTTTTCAGACCGTTTCATGCTCATCTCATTTTTGACACCTTGTGAAGCTTTTCATATTTTTCACACATTTTCAGGCTCTTCATATTTTTCCACACCACTTCATGCTTCTCCTATTTTTCAGCCCGTTTCATGCTCCTCATGTATTTCACACCTTTTGAAGCTCTTCATATTTTTCACACCTTTTCAGGCTCTTCATGTTTTTGATCACCGTTTCATGCTCCTCCTATTTTTCAGAACGTTTCATGCTCCTCATATTTTTGACACCTTTTGAAGCTCTTCATATTTTTCACACCTTTTCAGGCTCTTGATGTTTTTGAACACCGTTTCATGATCCTCCTGATTTTCAGACCTTTTCATGCTCTTCATATTTTTGAAACATTTTGAAGCTCTTCATTTTTCTCACACCTTTTCAGGCTCTTCATGTTTTTCACCACCACTTCATGCTCCTCCTATTTTTCAGACCGTTTCATGCTCATCTCATTTTTGTCACCTTTGAAGCTCTTTATATTTTTCACACCTTTTGAAGCTCTTCATATTTTTCACACGTTTTCAGGCTCTTCATGTGTTTCAACACCTTTTCATGCTCCTTCTATTTTTCAGACCGTTTCATGCTCCTCATATTTTTCACACCTTTTGAAGCTCTTCATATTTTTCACACCTTTTCAGGCTCTTCATGTTTTTGAACACAGCTTCATGCTCCACCTATTTATCAGACCGTTTCATGCTCCTCATATTTTTGACACCTTTTGCAGCTCTTTATATTTTTCACACTATTTCAGGCTCTTCATGATTTTCAACACCGTTTCATGTTATTCCTATTTTTCAGACCGTTTCATGCTCATCTCATTTTTGACACCTTTTCAAGCTTTTCATATTTTTCACACCTTTTGAAGCTCTTCATATTTTTCATATATTTGAAGCTCTTCATATTTTCACAGTTTTCAGACTCTTCATGTTTTTCAACACCGCTTCATGCTCCTGCTATTGTTCAGACCGTTTCATGCTCCTCATATTTTTGACACGTTTTGAGGCTTTTCTATTTTTCACACCTTTTCAGCTCTTCATGTTTTTGAACACAGCTTCATGCTCCTCCTATTTTTCAGACCATTTCATGATCCTCATATTTTTGACACCTTTTGAAGCTCTTCATATTTTTCACACCTTTTCAGGCTCTTCATGTTTTTCAACAACGCTTCATGCACCTCCTATTTTTCAGAACGTTTCATGCTCCTCATATTTTTGACACCTTTTGAAGCTCTTCATATTTTTCACACCTTTTCAGGCTCTTCATGTTTTTCAACAATGCTTAATGCTCCTGCAATTTTTCAGACCGTTTCTTGCACCTCATATATTTCACACCTTTTGAAGCTCTTCATATTTTTCACACTTTTTCAGGCTTTTCATGTTTTTCAACACCACTTCATGCTCCTCCTATTTTTCAGACGTTTCATGCTCATCTCATTTTGATAGCTTTTGAAGCTCTTCATATTTTTCACACCTTTTCAGAGACTTCATGTTTTTGAACACCGCTTCAGTCGCCTCCTATTTTTCAGACCGTTTCATGCTCCGCAAAGTTTTGCCACATTTTGAAGCTTTTCATATTTTTCACACCTTTTCTGGCTGTTCAAGTTTTTCAACACCACTTCATGCTCCTCCTTTTTTGCAGACCGTTTCATGCTCCTCATATTTTTGACACCTTTTGAAGCTCTTCATATTTTTCACACATTTTCAGGCTCTTCATGTTTTTGAACACCACTTCATGCTCCTCCTACTTTTCAGAATGTTTCATGCTCCTCATATTTTTGACATCTTTTGAAGCTCTTCATATTTTTCACACATTTTCAGGCTCTTCATGTTTTTGAACACCGCTTCATGGTCCTCCTAATTTTCAGAACTTTTCAAACTCCTCATATAATTCACACCTTTTGAAGCTCTTCATATTTTTCACACTTTTCAGGCTCTTCATGTTTTTCAACACCGTTTCATGCTCCTCCAATTTTTCAGACCGTTTCATGCTCCTCATAATTTTGACACCGTTTGAAGCTCTTCATATTTTTCACACCTTATGAAGCTGTTCATATATTTCACACCTTTTCAGGCTCTTGATGTTTTTCAATACCACTTCATGCTCCTCCTATTTTTCACACCCTTTCATGCTAATCTAATTTTTGACACCTTTTGAAGCTCTTCATATTTTTCACAACTTTTGAAGGTCTTCATATTTTTCACACCTTTTCAGGCTGTTCATGTTTTTGAACACCGCTTATGCTCGTCCTATTTTACAGACCGTTTCATGCTCCTCATATTTTTGACACCTTTTGAAGCTCTTCATATTTTTCACACCTTTTCAGGCACTTCATGTTTTTCAACACCGCTTCATGATCCTCCTATTTTTCGCACCGTTTCATGCTCCTCATATTTTTGACACCTTTTGAAGCTCTTCATATTTTTAACAACTTTTCAGGCTCTTCATGTTTTTCAACAGCACTTCTTGCTCCTCGTATTTTTCAGACGGTTTCATTCTCCTCATATTTTTGACAACTTTTGAAGCTCTGCTTATATTTCACACGTTTTCTGGCTCTTCATGATTTTCAACACCACTTCATGCTCCTCCTATTTTTCAGACCGTTTCATGCTCATCTCATTTTTGACATCTTTTGAAGCTCTTCATATTTTTCACACCTTTTGAAGCTCTTCATAATTTTCATAATTTTGAAGCTCTTCATATTTTTCACACTTTTCCAGGCTCTTCATGTTTTTCAAC
This sequence comes from Dama dama, assembly GCF_033118175.1. Taxonomy (NCBI): domain Eukaryota; kingdom Metazoa; phylum Chordata; class Mammalia; order Artiodactyla; family Cervidae; genus Dama; species Dama dama. The sequence continues at coordinate 2,831,436 of NW_026870888.1, forward strand.
AACACTTCAGGCTCCTCCTATTTTTCAGACCCTTTCATGCTAATCTAATTTTTGACACTTTTTGAAGCTCTTCATATTTTTCACACCTTTTAAGTCTCTGCATGTTTTTGAACACCTTTTCATGCTCCTCATGTATTTCACTCCTTTTGAAGCTCTTCATATTTTGCACACATTTTCAGGCTCTTCATGTTTTTGAACACCGCTTCATCCTCCTCCTATTTTTAAGAGGGTTTCATGCTCGTCATATTTTTGACACATTTTGAAGCTCTTCATATTTTTCACACCTTTTCAGGCTCTTCATGTTTTTGAACACCGCTTCATCCTCCTCCTATTTTTAAGAGGGTTTCATGCTTGTCATATTTTTGACACATTTTGAAGCTATTCATATTTTTCACACCTTTTCAGGCTCTTCATGTTTTTGAACACCATTTCATGCTCCTCCTATTTCTCAGACCGTTTCATGCTCCTCGTGTTTTTGACACCTTTTGAAGCTTTCATATTTTTCAGACCTTTTCAAGCTCTTCATGTTTTTCAACACCACTTCATGCTCCTCCTTTTTTGCAGACCGTTTCATGCTACTCATATATTTGACACCTTTTGAAGCTCTTCATATTTCTCACACCTTTTCAGGCTTTTCATGTTTTTCAACACCGCTTAGTGCACCTCCTATTTTTCAGACCGTTTCATGCTCATCTCATTTTTGACACCTTTTGAAGCTTTTCATATTTTTCACATATTTTCAGGCTCTTCATGTTTTTGAACACCGCTTCATGCTAATCCTATTTTTCAAACCATATCATGCTCCTCATGTTTTTCACACCTTTTGAAGCTCTTCATATTTTTCACACCTTTTCAGGCTCTTCATGTTTTTGAACACCACTTCATGCTCCTTCTATTTTTCAGAGAGTTTCATGCTCCTCATGTATTTCACACCTTTTGAAGCTCTTCATATTTTTCACACCTTTTCAGACTCTTCATGTTTTTCCAAATCACTTCATGCTTCTCCTATTTTTCAGCCCGTTTCATCCTCCTCATGTATTTCACACCTTTAGAAACTCTTCATATTTTTCACACCTTTTCAGGCTCTTCATGTTTTTGAACACCGTTTCATGCTCCTCCTATTTTTCAGGCCGTTTCATGCTCCTCATATTTTTGACACATTTTGAAGCTCTTCATATTTTTCACACCTTTTCAGGCTCTTTATATTTTTTAACACCGCTTCATGCTACTCCTATTTTTCGGACCGTTTCATGCAGATCTATTTTTGACACCTTTTGAAGCTCTTCTTATTTTTCAAAACTTTTGAAGCTCTTCATATTTTTCACACGTTTTCAGGCTCTTCATGTTTTTCAACACCGCTTCATGCTCCTCCTATTTTTCAGACCGTTTCATGCTCCTCATATTTTTGACATCTTTTGAAGCTCTATATATTTTTCACACCTTTTCAGGCTCTTCATGTTTTTCAACACCGCTTCATGCTCCTCCTATTTTCCAGACCGTTTCATGCTCCTCATATTTTTGACATCTTTTGAAGCTCTTCATATTTTTCACACCTTTTCAGGCTCTTCATGTTTTTCAACAACACTTCATGCTCCTCGTATTTTTCAGATGGTTTCATTCTCCTCATATTTTTGACAACTTTTGAAGCTCTGCATATATTTCACACCTTTTCAGGCTCTTCATTATTTTCAACACCACTTCATGCTCCTCCTATTTTTCAGACCGTTTCATGCTCATCTCATTTTTGACATCTTTTGAAGCTCTTCATATTTTTCACACCTTTTGAAGCTCTTCATAATTTTCATATTTTTGAAGCTCTTCATATTTTTCACACCTTTTAAGTCTCTGCATTTTTTTGAACACCTTTTCATGCTCCTCATGTATTTCACTCCTTTTGAAGCTCTTCATATTTTTCACACCTTTTCAGGCTCTTCATGTTTTTGAACACCGCTTCATCCTCCTCCTATTTTTAAGAGGGTTTCATGCTCGTCATATTTTTGACACCATTTGAAGCTTTCATATTTTTCACACCTTTTCAAGCTCTTCATGTTTTTCAACACCACTTCATGCTGCTACTTTTTTGCAGACCGTTTAATGCTACTCACATATTTGACAGCTTTTGAAGCTCTTCATATTTTTCAAACCTTTTTCAGCTCTTCATGATATTTAAAACCGCTTCATGCTCCTCCTATTTTTCACACCGTTTCATGCTCATCTCATTTTTGACACCCTTTGAAGCTCTTCATATTTTTCACACCTTTTGAAGCTCTTCTTATTTTTCACATTTTTGAAGCTCTTCATATATTTCACACGTTTTCAGCCTCTTCATGTTTTTCAACACCACTTCTTGCTCCTGCTATTTTTCAGACAATTTCATGCTCCTCATATTTTTCACACCTTTTCAGGCGCTTCATGTTTTTGAACAGCTTCATGCTCCTCCCATTTTTCAGACCGTTTCATGCTCCTCATATTATTGACACCTTTTGAATCTCTTCATATTTTTCACACCTTTTCTGGCTCTTCATGTTTTTCAACACCGCCTTATGCTCCTCCTTTTTTTCAGACTTTTTTCATGCTCCTCATGTAATTCACACCTTTTGAAGCTCTTTATATTTTTCACACCTTTTCAGGCTCTTCATGTTTTTCAACACCACTTCATGCTCCTCGTATTTTTCAGACCGTTTCATGCTCCTAACATTTCTGTCACGTTTTGAAGCTCTTCATATTTTTGACACCTTTTCAGGCTCTTCATGTTTTTGAACACCGCTTCATGCTCCTCCTATTTTTCAGACTGTTTCATGCTCCTCATATTTTTGACACCTTTTGAAGCTCTTCATATATTTCACACCTTTTCAGGCTTTTCATTTTTTTCAACACCACTTCATGCTCCTCCTATTTTTAAGACGTTTCATGCTCCTCATATATTTGACACCTTTTGAAGCTCTTCATATTTTTCACACCTTTTCAGGCTCTTCATGTTTTTCAACACCGTTTCATGATCCTCCTATTTTTCAGACCGTTTCATGCTCCTCATATTTTTTACACCTTTTGAAACTCTTCATATATTTAACACCTTTTCAGGCTCTTCATACTTTGCAACACTGCATTATGCTCCTCCTATTTTTCAGACCGTTTCATGCTCCTCATTTATTTCACACCTTTTGAAACTCTTCATATTTTTCACACCTGTTCAGGCTGTTCATCATTTTCCACACCACTTCATGCTTCTCTTATTTTTCAGACCGTTTCATGCTCCTCATAATTTGACACCTTTTGAGGCTCTTCATATTTTTCACACCTTTTCAGTCTCTGCATTTTTTTGAACACCACTTCATGCTCCTCCTATCTTTCAGACCGTTTCATGCTTCTCATATTTTTGACACCATTTGAAGCTCTTCATATTGTTCACACCTTTTCAGGCTCTTCATGTTTTTGAACACCGCTCATGATCCTCCAAATTTTCAGACCGTTTCATGCTTCTCATATTTTTAACACCTTTTGAAGCTCTTCATATTTTTCACACCTTTTCAGGCTCTTCATGTTTTTCCACACCACTTCATGCTTCTCCTATTTTTCAGAAAGCTTTCATGCTCCTCATGAATATCACACCTTTTGAAGCTATTCATATTTTTCACACCTTTTCAGGCTCGTCATGTTTTTGAACACCACTTCATGCTCCTCCTATTTTTCAGACCGTTTCATGCTCCTCATATTTTTCACACATTTTGAAGCTCTTCATATTTCTCACACCTTTTCATGCTCTTCGCGTTTTTGAACACCATTTCATGCTCCTCCTATTTTGCAGACCGTTTCTTTCTCCTCATATTTTTGACATTTTTTGAAGCTCTTCATATATTTCACACCTTTTCGGGCTCCTCATGTTTTTCAACACCACTTCATGCTCCTCCTGTTTTTCAGACCGTTTCATGTTCATGTCATTTTGACACCTTTTGAAGCTCTTCATATTTTTCACATTTTTGAAGCTCTTCATATTTTTCACAACTTTTCAGGATATTTATGATTTTCAACAGCGCTTCATGCTCCTCCTATTTTTCAGACCTTTTCATGCTCATCTCATTTTGACACCTTTAGAAGCTCTTCATATTTTTCACACCTTTTCAGGCTCTTCATGTTTTTCACCACCGCTTCATGCTTCTCCTCTTTTTCAGACCGTTTCATGCTCCTCATGTATTTTACACCTTTAGAAGCTCTTCATATTTTGCACAGCTTTTCAGGCTCTTCATGTTTTTCACAACCACTTCATGCTCCTCCTATTTTTCAGACCGTTTCATGCATATCTCATTTTTGACACCTTTTGTAGCTGTTCTTATTTTTCACACCTTTTCAGGCTCTTCATGTATTTCAACACCGCTTCATGATCTTCCTATTTTTCAGACCGTTTCATACTCCTCATATTTTTGACATTTTTTGAGGCTCTTCATTTTTTCACACGTTTTCAGCCTCTTCATGTTTTTGAAGACCGTTTCATGCTCCTCCCATATTTCAGACCGTTTCATGCTCCTCATATTTTTGACACCTTTTGAAGCTCTTAATATTTTTCACACCTTATCAGGCTCTTCATGTTTTTGAACACCGCTTCATGCTCCTCCTGTTTTTCAGACCGTTTCATGCTCCTCCTATTTTTGAAACATTTAGAAGCTCTTCATATTTTTCTCACGTTTTCAGGCTCTTCATGTTTTTGAACACCGCTTCATGGTCCTCCTATTTTTCAGACCGTTTCATTCTCCTCATGTATTTCACACCTCTTAAAGCTCTTCATAATTTTCACACCTTTTCAGGCTCTTCATGTTTTGAACTCCGTTTCATGCTCCTCCTATTTTTCAGACCGTTTCATGCTCCTCAAATTTTTGACACATTTTGAAGCTCTTCATATTTTTCACACCTTTTCAGGGTCTCCATGTTTATGAACACCGCTCCATGCTCCTTCTATTTTTCAGACCGTTACATGCTCCTCATAATTTGACACCCTTTGAAGCTCTTCATATTTTTCACACCTTTTCAAGCTGTTCATGTTTTTCCACAACCCTTCATGCTGCTCCAATATTTCAGACCGTTTCATGCTCCTCATATATTTCATACCTTTTGAAGCTCTTCATATTTTTCACACCTTTTCAGGGTCTCCATGTTTATGAACACCGCTCCATGCTCCTTCTATTTTTCAGACCGTTACATGCTCCTCATAATTTGACACCCTTTGAAGCTCTTCATATTTTTCACACCTTTTCAAGCTGTTCATGTTTTTCCACAACCCTTCATGCTGCTCCAATATTTCAGACCGTTTCATGCTCCTCATATATTTCATACCTTTTGAAGCTCTTCATATTTTTCACACCTTTTCAGGCTCTTCATGATTTTGAACACCGCTTCATGATCCTCCTATTTTACAGACCGTTTCATGCTCTTCATATTTTTTACCCCTTTTGAAGCTCTTCATATTTTTCACACCTTTTCAGGCTCATCATATTTTTCAACACCATTTCATGCCGCATCTATTTTTCAGACCGTTTCATGCTCCTCATATTTTTGACACCTTTTGAAACTCTTCATATTTTTCACACCTGTTCAGGCTCTTCATGTTTTTCAACACCGTTTCATGATCCTCCTATTTTTCAGACCGTTTCTTGCTCATCTCATTTTTGACATCTATTGAAGCTCTTCATATTTTTCACAATTTTTCAGGCTCTTCATGTTTCTGATCACCGTTTCATGCTCCTCCTATCTTTCAGACCGTTTCATGCTCCTCATGAATTTCACACCTTTTGAAGCTCTTCATATTTTTCACAATTTTTCAGGCTCTTCATGTTTCTGATCACCGTTTCATGCTCCTCCTATTTTTCAGACCGTTTCATGCTCCTCATAATTTTGACACCTTTTGATGCTCTTCATATTTTTCACACGTTTTCAGGCTCTTCATGATTTTGAACACCACTTCATGATCCTCCTATTTTTCAGACCGTTTCATGCTCTTCATATTTTGACACCATTTGAAGCTCTTCGTATTTTTCGCACCTTTTCAAACTGTTCATGTTTTTCCACAACCCTTCATGCTGCTCCAATATTTCAGACCGTTTCATGCTCCTCATATTTTTCACACCTTTTGAAGCTCTTCGTATTTTTCACACCATTTCAAGCTCTTCATGTTTTTCAACACCCCTTCTTACTCCTCCTATTTTTCAGACCATTTCATGCTCCTCAAATATTTGACACCTTTTGAAGCTCTTCATATTTTTCACACGTTTTCAGGCTCTTCATGTTTTTGAACACCGCTTCATGCTACTCCTATTTTTCAGACCGTTTCATGCTACTCATATTTTTGACACCTTTTCAAGCTTTTCATATTTTTCACACCTTTTCAGTCTCTTCATTTTTTTCAAAACTACTTCTTGTTACTCCTATTTTGCAGACCTTTTCATGCTCATCTAATTTTTGACACCTTTGGAAGCTCTTCATATTTTTCACATTTTTTGAAGCTCTTCATATTTTTCACACGTTTTCAAACACTTCATGTATTTCAACACCGTTTCATGCTGCTTCTATTTTTCAGACCGTTGCGTGCTCCTCATATTTTTGAACCGTTTTGAAGCTCTTTATATTTTTCACACCTTTTCAGGTTCTTCATGTTTTTGAACACCGTTTCATGCTCCTCATATTTTTCAGACGATTTCATGCTCCTCTTATTTTTGACACCTTTTGAAGCTCTTCATATTTTTCACACCTTTTCAGGCTCTTCATGTTTCTGAACACCACTTCATGCTCCACCTATTTTTCAGACCCTTTCAAGCTCCTCATATTTTTGACACCTTTTGAAGCTCTTCATATATTTCACACCTTTTCAGGGTCTTCATGTTTTGCAACACCGTTTCATGACACTCCTATTTTTCAGACCGTTTCATGCACCTCATATTTTTGACACCTTTTGAAACTCTTCATATATTTCACACCTTTTCAAACTCTTCATGTTTTTGAACACCGCTTCATGCTCCTCCTATTTTTCAGACCGTTTCATGCTCATCTCATTTTTGACACCTTTTGAAGCTCTTCATATTTTACCACATCTTTTGAAGCTCTTCGTATTTTTCACACCATTCCAGGCTCTTCTTGTTTTTCAACACCCCTTCTTGCTCCTCCTATTTTTCAGACCGATTCATGCTCCTCATATTTTTGACACCTTTTGAAGCTCTTAATATTTTTCACACCTTATCAGGCTCTTCATGTTTTTGAACACCGCTTCATGCTCCTCCTGTTTTTCAGACCGTTTCATGCTCCTCCTATTTTTGACACTTTTAGAAGCTCTTCATATTTTTCTCACGTTTTCAGGCTCTTCATGTTTTTGAACACCACTTCATGGTCCTCCTATTTTTCAGACCGTTTCATTCTCCTCATGTATTTCACACCTTTTAAAGCTCTTCATAATTTTCACACCTTTTCAGGCTCTTCATGTTTTGAACTCCGTTTCATGCTCCTCCTATTTTTCAGACCGTTTCATGCTCCTCTAATTTTTGACACATTTTGAAGCTCTTCATATTTTTCACACCTATTCAGGGTCTCCATGTTTGTGAACACCCCTTCTTGCTCCTCCTATTTTTCAGACCGTTTTATGCTCCTCATATATTTGACACCTTTTGAAGCTCTTCATAATTTCCATAGCTTTTCAGGCTCTTCATGTTTTTCTACACCGCTTCATGCTCCCCCTATATTTTAGACCGTTCATGCCTCTCATATTTTTGAAACCTTTTGAAGCTCTTCATATTTTTCACACCTTTTCAGGCTCGTCATGTTTTTCAACACCATTTCATGCTCCTCCTTTTTTTCAAACCGTTTTATGCTCCTCATATATATGACAACTTTTGAACCTCTTCATAATTTCCACACCTTTTCAGGCTCTTCATGTTTTTCTACACCGCTTCATGCTCCCCCTATATTTCAGACCGTTCATGCCTCTCATATTTTTGAAACCTTTTGAAGCTCTTCATATTTTTCACACCTTTTCAGGCTCTTCATGTTTTTGAACCCCGTTTCATGCTCCTCTTATTTTTTTTTTTTATTGTTTTTTTTTAATTTTTTTTTATTATTTTTATTTTTTTTTCCAGTGGGTTTTGTCATACTTGATATGAATCAGCCATGGATTTACATGTATTCCCAGTCCCGATTCCCCCTCCCACCTCCCTCTCCACCCGATTCCTCTGGGTCTTCCCAGTGCACCAAGCCGGAGCACTTGTCTCGTGCATCCTACCTGGGCTGGTGATCTGTTTCACCATAGATAGCATACACGCTGTTCTTTTGAAATATCCCACCCTCACATTCTCCACAAAGTTTAAAATTCTGTTCTGTATTTCTGTGTCTCTTTTTCTGTTCTGCATATAGGGTTATCGTTGTCACCTTTCTAAATTCCATATACATGTGTCAGTATGCTGTAATGTTCTTTATCTTTCTGGCTTACTTCACTCTGTATAATGGGCTCCAGCTTCATCCATCTCATTAGGACTGATTCAAATGAATTCTTTTTAATGGCTGAGTAATATTCCATGGTGTATATGTACCACAGCTTTCTTATCCATTCATCTGCTGACGGGCATCTAGGTTGCTTCCATGTCCTGGCTATTATAAACAGTGCTGCGATGAACATTGGGGTGCACGTGTCTCTTTCAGACGAACCTATGGACACCTTATCTTTGACAAAGGAGGCAAGGATATACAATGGAAAAAAGACAACCTCTTTAACAAGTGGTGCTGGGAAAACTGGTCAACCACTTGTAAAAGAATGAAAATAGAACACTTTCTAACACCATACACAAAAATAAACTCAAAATGGATTAAAGATCTAAGTGTAAGACCAGAAACTATAAAACTCCTAGAGGAGAACATAGGCAAAACACTCTCCGACATAAATCAAAGCAAGATCCTCTATGACCCACCTCCCAGAATATTGGAAATAAAAGCAAAACTAAACAAATGGGACCTAATGAAACTTAAAAGCTTTTGCAATACAAAGGAAACTATAAGTAAGGTGAAAAGACAGCCCTCAGATTGGGAGAAAATAATAGCAAATGAAGAAACAGACAAAGGATTAATCTCAAAAATATACAAGCAAATCCTGCAGCTCAATTCCAGAAAAATAAATGACCCAATAAAAAATGAGCCAAAGAACTAAACAGACATTTCTCCAAAGAAGACATACAGATGGATAACAAACACATGAAAAGATGCTCAACATCACTCATTATTAGAGAAATGCAAATGAAAACCACAATGAGGTACCATTACATGCCAGTCAGGATGGCTGCTATCCAAAAGTCTACAAGCAATAAATGCTGGAGAGGGAGTGGAGAAAAGGGAACCCTCTTATACTGTTGGTGGGAATGCACACTAGTACAGCCGCTATGGAAAACGCTGTAGAGATTTCTTAAAAAACTGGAAATAGAACTGCCATATGACCCAGCCATTCCACTTCTGGGCATACACACTGAGGAAACCAGATCCTCTTATTTTTCAGACCGTTTCAAACTCCTCATATTTTTTACACCTTTTGAAGCTCTTCATATATTTCACACCATTTCAGGCTCTTCATGTTTTTGAACACCGCTTCATGCTCCTCCTATTTTTCAGACCGTTTCATGCTCCTCGTATTTTTCACACCTTTTGAAGCTCTTCATATGTTTCACACTTCTCCAGGCTCTTCATGTTTTTGAACACCGTTTCATGCTCCTCCTATTTTTCAGACCGTTTCATGCTGCTCATATTTTTGACACCTTTTGAAGTTCTTCATATTTTTCACACCTTTTCAGGCTCTTTACGTTTTTCAACACCACTTCATGCTCCTCCTATTTTTCAGGCCGTTTCATGCTCCTTATATTTTTGACACCTTTTGAAGTTCTTCATATTTTTCACACCTTTCAGGTTCTTCACGGTTTTCAACACCACTTCATGCTCCTCCTATTTTTCAGACCGTTTCATGCTCCTCATATATTTGACACCTTTTGAAGCTCTTCAGATTTTTCACACCTTTTCAGGCTCTTCATATTTTTCAACACCGCTTCATGCTCCTGCTATTTTTCAGACCCTTTCATGCTCCTCATCTTTTTGACACCTTTTGAAGCTCTTCAGATTTTTCACACCTTTTCAGGCTCTTCATGTTTTTCAACACCATTTCATGCTCCTCCTTTTTTTCAAACCGTTTTATGCTCCTCATATATTTGACACCTTTTGAAGCTCTTCATAATTTCCACACCTTTTCAGGCTCTTCATGTTTTTGAACACCGTTTCAAGCTCCTCATATTTTGGACACCTTTTGAAGCTCTTCATATTTTTCACATTTTTTCAGGGTCTTCATGTTTTTCTACACCACTTCATGCTCCTCCTATTTTTCAGACCGTTTCATTCTCCTCATATGTTTCACAACTTTTTCAGGCTCTTCATGTTTCTCAACACCACTTCATGCTCCTCCTATTTTTCAGACCATTTTATGCTCCTCATATTTTTGACACCTTTTGAAGTTCTTCATATTTTTCACACCTTTTCAGGCTTTTCATGTTTTTCAACACTGCTTCATTCTCCTCCTTTATTTCAGACTGTTTCATGCTCCTCATCTTTTTGACACCTTTTGAAGCTCTTTATATTTTTCACACATTTTCAGGCTTTTCATGTTTTTCTACACCGCTTCATTCTCTTCCTATTTTTCAGACATTTTCATGCTCCTCATATTTTTGACATCCTTTGAAGCTCTTCATATTTTTCACACCTTTTCAGGCTTTTCATGTATTTCAACACCGTCTCATGCGCCTCCTATTTTTCAGACCGTTTCATGCTCCTCATATGTTTCACACCTTTTTCAGGCTCTTCATGTTTTTCAACACCACTTCATGCTCCTCCTATTTTTCAGACCGTTTCATGCTCATCATATTTTTGACACAGTTTGAAGCTCTTCCTACTTTTCACACCATTTGAGGCTCTTCATGTTTTTGAAAACAGTTTCTTGCTCCTCATATTTTTCAGACCGTTTCATGGTCCTCATATATTTGACACCTTTTGAAGCTCTTCATATTTTTCACACTTTTTCAGGGTCTTCATGTTTTTCTACACCACTTCATGCTCCTCCTATTTTTCAGACCGTTTCATTCTCCTCATATGTTTCATAACTTTTTCAGGCTCTTCATGTTTCTCAACACCACTTCATGCTCCTCCTATTTTTCAGACCGTTTCATGCACCTCATATTTTTGACACTTTTTGAAGCTCTTCATATTTTTCACACCTTTCCAGGCTCTTCATGTTTTTCAACACCGTTTAATGATCCTCCTATTTTTCAGACCGTTTCATGCTCCTCATATGTTTCACAACTTTTGAAGCTCTTCATGTTTTTTAACACCTTTTCATGCTCCTCCTATATTTCAGACCGTTTAATGCTCCTTATAGTTTTGACACCATTTGAAGCTCTTCATATTTTTTGCACCTTGTCAGGCTCTTCATATTTTTCAACACCACTTCATGCTTCTCCAATTTTTCAAACCGTTTCATGCTCCTCATATATTTGACACCTTTTGAAGCTCTTCATATTTTTCACACCTTTTCAGGCTCTTCATATTTTTCAACCCGCTTGAGCTCCTCCTATTTTTCAGACCTTTTCTTGCTCCTCATATTTTTGACACCTTTGAGGCTCTTCATATATTTCACACCTTTTCAGGCTCTTCATGTTTTTGAACACCGATTCATGCTCCTCCTAATTTTCAGACCGTTTCATGCTCCTCATATATTTGACACCTTTTGAACCTCTTCATATTTTTCACACCTTTTCAGGCTCTTCATGTTTTCAACACCGCTTCATGCTCCTACTATTTTTCAGACGGTTTCATGCTCCTCATATTTTTGACACCTTTTGAAGCTCTTCATATTATTCACACCTTTTCAGGCTCTTCATGTTTTTCAACACCGTTTCATGCTCCTTCTGTTTTTAAGACCGTTTCATGCTGCTCATATTTTTGACACCTTTTGAAGTTCTTCATATTTTTCACACCTTTTCAGGCTCTTCACGTTTTTCAACACCACTTCATGCTCTTCCTATTTTTCAGGCCGTTTCATGCTCCTTATATTTTTGACACCTTTTGATGTTCTTCATATTTTTCACACCTTACAGGCTCTTCATGGTTTTCAACACCGCTTCATGCTCCTCCTATTTTTCAGACAGTTTCATGCTCCTCATATATTTGACACCTTTTGAAGCTCTTCAGATTTTTCACACCTTTTCAGGCTCTTCATATTTTTCAACACCGCTTCATGCTCCTCCTATTTTTCAGACCGTTTCATGCTCATCATATTTTTGACACAGTTTGAAGCTCTTCCTACTTTTCACACCATTTGAGGCTCTTCATGTTTTTGAAAACAGTTTCTTGCTCCTCATATTTTTCAGACCGTTTCATGGTCCTCATATTTTTGACACCTTTTGAAGCTCTTCATATTTTTCACACTTTTTCAGGGTCTTCATGTTTTTCTACACCACTTCATGCTCCTCCTATTTTTCAGACCGTTTCATTCTCCTCATATGTTTCACAACTTTTTCAGGCTCTTCATGTTTCTCAACACCACTTCATGCTCCTCCTATTTTTCAGACCATTTCATGCTCCTCATATTTTTGACACCTTTTGAAGCTCTTCATGTTTTTCACACCCTTTCATGGTCTTCATATTTTTCAACACGATTTCATGCTCCTCCTAATTTTCAGATCGTTTCATGCTCCTCATATTTTTGACACCTTTTGAAGTTCTTCTTATTCTTCACACTTTTTCAGGCTCTTCATGATTTTCAACACCGATTCATGCTCCTCGTATTTTTCAGACAGTTTCATGCTCCTCATATTTTTGACACCTTTTGAAGCTCTTCATATTTTTCACACCTTTCCATGCTCCTCATGTTTTTCAACACCGTTTCATGCTCCTCCTCTCTTTCAGACCGTTTCAGGCTCCTCATGTTTCACACCTTTTTCAGGCTCTTCATGTATTTCAACACCACTTCATGCTCCTCCTATTTTTCAGATCGTTTCATGCTCCTCATATTTTTGACACCTTTTGAAGCTCTTCATATTTTTCACAGCTTTCCAGGCTCTTCATATTTTTGAACACCGATTAATGCTCCTCCTATTTTTCAGACCGTTTCTTGCTCCTCATATTTTTGACACTTTTTGAAGCTCTTCATGTTTTTTAACACCTTTTCACGCTCCTCCTATATTTCAGACCATTTCAAGCTCCTCATATTTTGGACACCTTTTGAAGCTCTTCATATTTTTCACATTTTTTCAGGGTCTTCATGTTTTTCTACACCACTTCATGCTCCTCCTATTTTTCAGACCGTTTCATTCTCCTCATATGTTTCACAACTTTTTCAGGCTCTTCATGTTTCTCAACACCACTTCATGCTCCTCCTATTTTTCAGACCATTTTATGCTCCTCATATTTTTGACACCTTTTGAAGTTCTTCATATTTTTCACACCTTTTCAGGCTTTTCATGTTTTTCAACACTGCTTCATTCTCCTCCTTTATTTCAGACTGTTTCATGCTCCTCATCTTTTTGACACCTTTTGAAGCTCTTTATATTTTTCACACATTTTCAGGCTTTTCATGTTTTTCTACACCGCTTCATTCTCTTCCTATTTTTCAGACATTTTCATGCTCCTCATATTTTTGACATCCTTTGAAGCTCTTCATATTTTTCACACCTTTTCAGGCTTTTCATGTATTTCAACACCGTCTCATGCGCCTCCTATTTTTCAGACCGTTTCATGCTCCTCATATGTTTCACACCTTTTTCAGGCTCTTCATGTTTTTCAACACCACTTCATGCTCCTCCTATTTTTCAGACCGTTTCATGCTCATCATATTTTTGACACAGTTTGAAGCTCTTCCTACTTTTCACACCATTTGAGGCTCTTCATGTTTTTGAAAACAGTTTCTTGCTCCTCATATTTTTCAGACCGTTTCATGGTCCTCATATTTTTGACACCTTTTGAAGCTCTTCATATTTTTCACACTTTTTCAGGGTCTTCATGTTTTTCTACACCACTTCATGCTCCTCCTATTTTTCAGACCGTTTCATTCTCCTCATATGTTTCACAACTTTTTCAGGCTCTTCATGTTTCTCAACACCACTTCATGCTCCTCCTATTTTTCAGACCGTTTCATGCACCTCATATTTTTGACACTTTTTGAAGCTCTTCATATTTTTCACACCTTTCCAGGCTCTTCATGTTTTTGAACACCGTTTAATGATCCTCCTATTTTTCAGACCGTTTAATGCTCCTTATATTTTTGACACCATTTGAAGCTCTTCATATTTTTCGCACCTTGTCAGGCTCTTCATATTTTTCAACACCACTTCATGCTTCTCCAATTTTTCAAACCGTTTCATGCTCCTCATATATTTGACACCTTTTGAACTCTTCATATTTTTCACACCTTTTCAGGCTCTTCATATTTTTCAACCCGCTTGAGCTCCTCCTATTTTTCAGACCTTTTCTTGCTCCTCATATTTTTGACACCTTTGAGGCTCTTCATATATTTCACACCTTTTCAGGCTCTTCATGTTTTTGAACACCGATTCATGCTCCTCCTATTTTTCAGACCGTTTCGTGCTCCTCATATTTTTGACACCTTTTGAACCTCTTCATATTTTTCACACCTTTTCAGGCTCTTCATGTTTTCAACACCGCTTCATGCTCCTACTATTTTTCAGACGGTTTCATGCTCCTCATATTTTTGACGCCTTTTGAAGCTCTTCATATTATTCACACCTTTTCAGGCTCTTCATGTTTTTCAACACCGCTTCATGCTCCTCCTTTTTTTCAGACCGTTTCATGCTCCTCATATTTTTGACGCCTTTTGAAGCTCTTCATATTTTTCACACTTCTCCAGGCTCTTCATGTTTTTGAACACCGTTTCATGCTCCTCCTGTTTTTCAGACCGTTTCATGCTGCTCATATTTTTGACACCTTTTGAAGTTCTTCATATTTTTCACACCTTTTCAGGCTCTTCACGTTTTTCAACACCACTTCATGCTCCTCCTATTTTTCAGGCCGTTTCATGCTCCTTATATTTTTGACACCTTTTGAAGTTCTTCATATTTTTCACACCTTACAGGCTCTTCATGGTTTTCAACACCACTTCATGCTCCTCTTATTTTTCAGACCGTTTCATGCTCCTCATATATTTGACACCTTTTGAAGCTCTTCAGATTTTTCACACCTTTTCAGGCTCTTCATATTTTTCAACACCGCTTCATGCTCCTCCTATTTTTCAGACCGTTTCATGCTCATCATATTTTTGACACAGTTTGAAGCTCTTCCTACTTTTCACACCATTTGAGGCTCTTCATGTTTTTGAAAACAGTTTCTTGCTCCTCATATTTTTCAGACCGTTTCATGGTCCTCATATTTTTGACACCTTTTGAAGCTCTTCATATTTTTCACACTTTTTCAGGGTCTTCATGTTTTTCTACACCACTTCATGCTCCTCCTATTTTTCAGACCGTTTCATTCTCCTCATATGTTTCACAACTTTTTCAGGCTCTTCATGTTTCTCAACACCACTTCATGCTCCTCCTATTTTTCAGACCATTTCATGCTCCTCATATTTTTGACACCTTTTGAAGCTCTTCATGTTTTTCACACCCTTTCATGGTCTTCATATTTTTCAACACGATTTCATGCTCCTCCTAATTTTCAGATCGTTTCATGCTCCTCATATTTTTGACACCTTTTGAAGCTCTTCTTATTCTTCACACTTTTTCAGGCTCTTCATGATTTTCAACACCGATTCATGCTCCTCGTATTTTTCAGACAGTTTCATGCTCCTCATATTTTTGACACCTTTTGAAGCTCTTCATATTTTTCACACCTTTCCATGCTCCTCATGTTTTTCAACACCGTTTCATGCTCCTCCTCTCTTTCAGACCGTTTCAGGCTCCTCATGTTTCACACCTTTTTCAGGCTCTTCATGTATTTCAACACCACTTCATGCTCCTCCTATTTTTCAGATCGTTTCATGCTCCTCATATTTTTGACACCTTTTGAAGCTCTTCATATTTTTCACAGCTTTCCAGGCTCTTCATATTTTTGAACACCGATTAATGCTCCTCCTATTTTTCAGACCGTTTCTTGCTCCTCATATTTTTGACACTTTTTGAAGCTCTTCATGTTTTTTAACACCTTTTCACGCTCCTCCTATATTTCAGACCATTTCAAGCTCCTCATATTTTGGACACCTTTTGAAGCTCTTCATATTTTTCACATTTTTTCAGGGTCTTCATGTTTTTCTACACCACTTCATGCTCCTCCTATTTTTCAGACCGTTTCATTCTCCTCATATGTTTCACAACTTTTTCAGGCTCTTCATGTTTCTCAACACCACTTCATGCTCCTCCTATTTTTCAGACCATTTTATGCTCCTCATATTTTTGACACCTTTTGAAGTTCTTCATATTTTTCACACCTTTTCAGGCTTTTCATGTTTTTCAACACTGCTTCATTCTCCTCCTTTATTTCAGACTGTTTCATGCTCCTCATCTTTTTGACACCTTTTGAAGCTCTTTATATTTTTCACACCTTTTCAGGCTTTTCATGTTTTTCTACACCGCTTCATTCTCTTCCTATTTTTCAGACATTTTCATGCTCCTCATATTTTTGACATCCTTTGAAGCTCTTCATATTTTTCACACCTTTTCAGGCTTTTCATGTATTTCAACACCGTCTCATGCGCCTCCTATTTTTCAGACCGTTTCATGCTCCTCATATGTTTCACACCTTTTTCAGGCTCTTCATGTTTTTCAACACCACTTCATGCTCCTCCTATTTTTCAGACCGTTTCATGCTCATCATATTTTTGACACAGTTTGAAGCTCTTCCTACTTTTCACACCATTTGAGGCTCTTCATGTTTTTGAAAACAGTTTCTTGCTCCTCATATTTTTCAGACCGTTTCATGGTCCTCATATTTTTGACACCTTTTGAAGCTCTTCATATTTTACACACTTTTTCAGGGTCTTCATGTTTTTCTACACCACTTCATGCTCCTCCTATTTTTCAGACCGTTTCATTCTCCTCATATGTTTCACAACTTTTTCAGGCTCTTCATGTTTCTCAACACCACTTCATGCTCCTCCTATTTTTCAGACCGTTTCATGCACCTCATATTTTTGACACTTTTTGAAGCTCTTCATATTTTTCACACCTTTCCAGGCTCTTCATGTTTTTGAACACCGTTTAATGATCCTCCTATTTTTCAGACCGTTTAATGCTCCTTATATTTTTGACACCATTTGAAGCTCTTCATATTTTTCGCACCTTGTCAGGCTCTTCATATTTTTCAACACCACTTCATGCTTCTCCAATTTTTCAAACCGTTTCATGCTCCTCATATATTTGACACCTTTTGAACTCTTCATATTTTTCACACCTTTTCAGGCTCTTCATATTTTTCAACCCGCTTGAGCTCCTCCTATTTTTCAGACCTTTTCTTGCTCCTCATATTTTTGACACCTTTGAGGCTCTTCATATATTTCACACCTTTTCAGGCTCTTCATGTTTTTGAACACCGATTCATGCTCCTCCTATTTTTCAGACCGTTTCGTGCTCCTCATATTTTTGACACCTTTTGAACCTCTTCATATTTTTCACACCTTTTCAGGCTCTTCATGTTTTCAACACCGCTTCATGCTCCTACTATTTTTCAGACGGTTTCATGCTCCTCATATTTTTGACGCCTTTTGAAGCTCTTCATATTATTCACACCTTTTCAGGCTCTTCATGTTTTTCAACACCGCTTCATGCTCCTCCTTTTTTTCAGACCGTTTCATGCTCCTCATATTTTTGACGCCTTTTGAAGCTCTTCATATTTTTCACACTTCTCCAGGCTCTTCATGTTTTTGAACACCGTTTCATGCTCCTCCTGTTTTTCAGACCGTTTCATGCTGCTCATATTTTTGACACCTTTTGAAGTTCTTCATATTTTTCACACCTTTTCAGGCTCTTCACGTTTTTCAACACCACTTCATGCTCCTCCTATTTTTCAGGCCGTTTCATGCTCCTTATATTTTTGACACCTTTTGAAGTTCTTCATATTTTTCACACCTTACAGGCTCTTCATGGTTTTCAACACCACTTCATGCTCCTCTTATTTTTCAGACCGTTTCATGCTCCTCATATATTTGACACCTTTTGAAGCTCTTCAGATTTTTCACACCTTTTCAGGCTCTTCATATTTTTCAACACCGCTTCATGCTCCTCCTATTTTTCAGACCGTTTCATGCTCATCATATTTTTGACACAGTTTGAAGCTCTTCCTACTTTTCACACCATTTGAGGCTCTTCATGTTTTTGAAAACAGTTTCTTGCTCCTCATATTTTTCAGACCGTTTCATGGTCCTCATATTTTTGACACCTTTTGAAGCTCTTCATATTTTTCACACTTTTTCAGGGTCTTCATGTTTTTCTACACCACTTCATGCTCCTCCTATTTTTCAGACCGTTTCATTCTCCTCATATGTTTCACAACTTTTTCAGGCTCTTCATGTTTCTCAACACCACTTCATGCTCCTCCTATTTTTCAGACCGTTTCATGCACCTCATATTTTTGACACTTTTTGAAGCTCTTCATATTTTTCACACCTTTCCAGGCTCTTCATGTTTTTGAACACCGTTTAATGATCCTCCTATTTTTCAGACCGTTTAATGCTCCTTATATTTTTGACACCATTTGAAGCTCTTCATATTTTTCGCACCTTGTCAGGCTCTTCATATTTTTCAACACCACTTCATGCTTCTCCAATTTTTCAAACCGTTTCATGCTCCTCATATATTTGACACCTTTTGAAGCTCTTCATATTTTTCACACCTTTTCAGGCTCTTCATATTTTTCAACCCGCTTGAGCTCCTCCTATTTTTCAGACCTTTTCTTGCTCCTCATATTTTTGACACCTTTGAGGCTCTTCATATATTTCACACCTTTTCAGGCTCTTCATGTTTTTGAACACCGATTCATGCTCCTCCTATTTTTCAGACCGTTTCATGCTCCTCATATTTTTGACACCTTTTGAACCTCTTCATACTTTTCACACCTTTTCAGGCTCTTCATGTTTTCAACACCGCTTCATGCTCCTACTATTTTTCAGACGGTTTCATGCTCCTCATATTTTTGACACCTTTTGAAGCTCTTCATATTATTCACACCTTTTCAGGCTCTTCATGTTTTTCAACACCGCTTCATGCTCCTCCTTCTTTTCAGACCGTTTCATGCTCCTCATATTTTTGACGCCTTTTGAAGCTCTTCATATTTTTCACACTTCTCCAGGCTCTTCATGTTTTTGAACACCGTTTCATGCTCCTCCTGTTTTTCAGACCGTTTCATGCTGCTCATATTTTTGACACCTTTTGAAGTTCTTCATATTTTTCACACCTTTTCAGGCTCTTCACGTTTTTCAACACCACTTCATGCTCCTCCTATTTTTCAGGCCATTTCATGCTCCTTATATTTTTGACACCTTTTGAAGTTCTTCATATTTTTCACACCTTACAGGCTCTTCATGGTTTTCAACACCATTTCATGCTCCTCTTATTTTTCAGACCGTTTCATGCTCCTCATATATTTGACACCTTTTGAAGCTCTTCAGATTTTTCACACCTTTTCAGGCTTTTCATATTTTTCAACACCGCTTCATGCTCCTCCTATTTTTCAGACCGTTTCATGCTCCTCATCTTTTTGACACGTTTTCAAGCTCTTCATAATTTCCACTCCTTTTCAGGCTCTTCATGTTTTTCTTCACCGCTTCATGCTCCCCCTATATTTCAGACCGTTCATGCCTCTCATATTTTTGAAACCTTTTGAAGCTCTTCATATTTTTCACACCTTTTCAGGCTCTTCATGTTTTTCAACACCATTTCATGCTCCTCCTTTTTTTCAAACCGTTTTATGCTCCTCATATAATTGACACCTTTTGAAGCTCTTCATAATTTCCACACCTTTTCAGGCTCTTCATGTTTTTGAACACCGTTTCATGCTCCTCTTATTTTTTTTTTTTATTGTTTTTTTTTTAATTTTTTTTTATTATTTTTATTTTTTTTTCCAGTGGGTTTTGTCATACTTTGATATGAATCAGCCATGGATTTACATGTATTCCCAGTCCCGATTCCCCCTCCCACCTCCCTCTCCACCTGATTCCTCTGGGTCTTCCCAGTGCACCAAGCCGGAGCACTTGTCTCGTGCATCCTACCTGGGCTGGTGATCTGTTTCACCATAGATAGCATACATGCTGTTCTTTTGAAATATCCCACCCTCACATTCTCCCACAAAGTTTAAAAGTCTGTTCTGTATTTCTGTGTCTCTTTTTCTGTTCTGCATATAGGGTTATCGTTGTCACCTTTCTAAATTCCATATACATGTGTCAGTATGCTGTAATGTTCTTTATCTTTCTGGCTTACTTCACTCTGTATAATGGGCTCCAGCTTCATCCATCTCATTAGGACTGATTCAAATGAATTCTTTTTAATGGCTGAGTAATATTCCATGGTGTATATGTACCACAGCTTTCTTATCCATTCATCTGCTGACGGGCATCTAGGTTGCTTCCATGTCCTGGCTATTATAAACAGTGCTGCGATGAACATTGGGGTGCACGTGTCTCTTTCAGACGAACCTATGGACACCTTATCTTTGACAAAGGAGGCAAGGATATACAATGGAAAAAAGACAACCTCTTTAACAAGTGGTGCTGGGAAAACTGGTCAACCACTTGTAAAAGAATGAAAATAGAACACTTTCTAACACCATACACAAAAATAAACTCAAAATGGATTAAAGATCTAAATGTAAGACCAGAAACTATAAAACTCCTAGAGGAGAACATAGGCAAAACACTCTCCGACATAAATCAAAGCAAGATCCTCTATGACCCACCTCCCAGAATATTGGAAATAAAAGCAAAACTAAACAAATGGGACCTAATGAAACTTAAAAGCTTTTGCAATACAAAGGAAACTATAAGTAAGGTGAAAAGACAGCCCTCAGATTGGGAGAAAATAATAGCAAATGAAGAAACAGACAAAGGATTAATCTCAAAAATATACAAGCAAATCCTGCAGCTCAATTCCAGAAAAATAAATGACCCAATAAAAAATGAGCCAAAGAACTAAACAGACATTTCTCCAAAGAAGACATACAGATGGATAACAAACACATGAAAAGATGCTCAACATCACTCATTATTAGAGAAATGCAAATCAAAACCACAATGAGGTACCATTACATGCCAGTCAGGATGGCTGCTATCCAAAAGTCTACAAGCAATAAATGCTGGAGAGGGAGTGGAGAAAAGGGAACCCTCTTATACTGTTGGTGGGAATGCACACTAGTACAGCCGCTATGGAAAACGCTGTAGAGATTTCTTAAAAAACTGGAAATAGAACTGCCATATGACCCAGCAATTCCACTTCTGGGCATACACACTGAAGAAACCAGATCCTCTTATTTTTCAGACCGTTTCAAACTCCTCATATTTTTGACACCTTTTGAAGCTCTTCATATATTTCACACCTTTTCAGGCTCTTCATGTTTTTCAACACCGCTTCATGCTCCTCCTATTTTTCAGACCGTTTCATGGTCCTCATATTTTTGACACCTTTTGAAGCTCTTCATATTTTTCACACCTTTCCATGCTCTTCATGTTTTTCAACACGCTTTCATGCTCCTCCGATTATTCAGATCGTTTCATGCTCCTCATATTTTTGACACATTTTGAAGCTCTTCATATTTTCGACACCTTTCACGTTCTTCATATTTTTCAACACCGTTTCATGCTCCTCCTATTTTTCAAACCGTTTCATGCTCCTCATATTTTTGACACATTTTGAAGCTCTTCATATTTTCGACACCTTTCAGGTTCTTCATGTTTTTCAACACCGTTTCATGCTCCTCCTATTTGTCAAACCGTTTCATGTTCCTCCTATTTTTCAGACCATTTCATGCTCCTCATATTTTTGACACATTTTGAAGCCCTTCATATTTTTCACACCTTTCCTGGTTCTTCATGTTTTTCAACACCGCTTCATGCTCCTCCTATTTTTCAGACCGTTTCATGCTGCTCATATTTTGACACCTTTTGAAGCTCTTCATATTTTTCACACCTAGTCAGACTCTTCATATTTTTCAACACAACTTCATGCTCCTCCTATTTTTCAGACCGTTTCATGCTCCTCATATTTTTTACACCTTTTGTAGCTCTTTATATTTTTCACACCTTTTCAGGCTCTTCATTTTTTTCAACACCGCTTCATGCTCCTCCTATTTTTCAGATCGTTTCCTGCTCCTCATATTTTTTACACCTTTTGAAGCTCTTCATATATTTCACACTTTTTCAGGCTCTTCATGTTGTTTAACACAGATTCATGCTCCTCCTATTTTTCAGACCATTTCAAGCTCCTCATATTTTTGACACCTTTTGAAGCTCTTCATGTCTTTCACAACTTTTCAGCCTCTTCATGTTTCTCAACACCATTTCATGCTCCTCCTATTTTTTAGAGCGTTTCATGCTCGTCATATTTTTGACTCTTTTTGAAGCTCTTCATATATTTCACACCTTTTCAGGCTCTTCATGTTTTTCAACACCGCTTCTTGCTCCTCCTATTTTTCAGACCGTTTCATGCTCCTCATATTTTTGACACCTTTTGAAGCTCTTCATATATTTCACACCTTTTCAGCCTCTTCATGTTTCTCAACACCGCCTCATGCTCCTCCTATTGTAAGACCGTTTTCTGCTGCTCATATTTTTCACACCTTTTGAAGCTTTTCATATTTTTCACAGGTTTTCAGGTTCTTCATGTTTTTCAACACCGCTTAATGCTCCTCCTATTTTTCAGACCGTTTCATGCCCCTCATATTTTTGACACCTTTTGAACCTCTTCATATTTTTCACAGCTTTTCAGGCCCTTCATGTTTTTGTACACCGTTTCATGCTCCTCCTATTTTTCAGACCATTTCATTCTCCTCATATTTTTGACACCTTTTGAAGCTCTTCATATTTTCACACCTTTTCAGGCTCTTCATGTTTCTCAACACCACTTCATTCTACTCCAATATTTCAGACCGTTTCATGCTCCTCATATTTTTGACACCTTTTGAAGCCCTTCATATATTTCGCACCTTTACACGCTCTTCATGTTTTACAAAACCGCTTCATGCTCCTCCTCTTTTTCAGACCGTTTCATGCTCCTCAAATTTTTGACACCATTTGAAGCTCTTCATATATTTTCACACCTTTTCAGGCTCGTCATATTTTTCAACACGGTTTCATGCTCCTATTTTCAGACAGTTTCATGCTCCTCTTATTTTTGACACCTTTGAAGCTCTTCACATATTTCACACATTTTCAGGCTATACATGTTTTTCAACATCGCATCATGCTGCTCTTATTTTTCATACGGTTTCATGCTCCTCATACTTTTCACACATTTTGAAGCTTTCATATTTTTCACAGCTTTTCAGGCTCTTCATATTTTTCAACACCGCTTCATGGTCCTCCTATTTTTCAGACCGTTTCATGCTCCTCATATTTTTGACACCTTTTGAAGCTCTTCATATATTTTACACCTTTTCAGGCTATACATGTTTTTCAACACCGCTTCATGGTCCTCCTATTTTTCAGACCGTTTCATGCTATTCATATATTTCACACCTTTTGAATCTCTTCCTATTTTTCACACCTTTTCAGTCTCTTCATGATTTTGAACACCATTTCAGGCTCCTCCTATTTTTCAGAATGTTTCATGCTCCTCATATTTTTGACACCTTTTGAAGCTCTTCATATATTTCACACCTTTTCAGGCTCTTCATGTTTTTAACACCATTTCATGCTCCTCCTATTTTTCAGACCGTTTCATGCTCCTCATATTTTTGACACCTTTTGAAGCTCTTCATATTTTTCACACATTTTCAGGCCCTTCACGTTTTTGAACACCACTTCATGCTCCTCCTATATTTCAGACCTTTTAATGCTCCTCATATTTTTGACACCTTTTGAAGCTCTTCATATATTTCACTCCTTTTCATGCTCTTCCTGAATTTCAACACAGCTAAATGCTCCTCCTATTTTTCAGACCGTTTCATGCTCCTCATATTTTTGCCACCTTTTCAAGCTCTTCATATTTTTCACACCTCTTCAGGCTCTTCTTGTTTTTCAACAACGCTTCATGCTCCTCCTAATTTTCAGACCGTTTCATGCTCCTCATATTTTTGATACGTTTTGAAGCTCTTCATATTTTTCACACCTTTTCAGTCTCTTCATGATTTTGAACACCATTTCAGGTTCCTCCTATTTTTCAGACTGTTTCATGCTCCTCATATTTTTGACACCTTTTGAAGCTCTTCGTATTTTTCAAACTTTTTCAGGCTCTTCATGTTTTTGAACACGGTCTCTTGCTCCTCCTATTTTTCAGACCGTTTCATGCTCCTCTTATTTTTGACACCTTTGAAGTTCTTCATATATTTCACACATTTTCAGGCTATACATGTTTTTCAACATCGCATCATGCTGCTCCTATTTTTCATACCGTTTCATGCTGCTCATATTTTTCACACATTTTGAAGCTTTTCATATTTTTCACAGCTTTTCAGGCTCTTCATGTTTTTCAACACCGCTTCATGCTCCTCCTATTTTTCAGACCGTTTCATGCTCCTCATATTTTTGACACCTTTTAAAGCTCTTCATATATTTCACACCTTCAGGCTCTTCATGTTTTTCAACACCGCTTCATGCTCCTCCTATTTTTCAGACCGTTTCATGCTCCTCATATTTTTGACACCTTTTGTAGCTCTTTATATTTTTCACACCTTTTCAGGCTCTTCATTTTTTTCAACACCGCTTCATGCTCCTCCTATTTTTCAGATCGTTTCCTGCTCCTCATATTTTTTACACCTTTTGAAGCTCTTCATATATTTCACACTTTTTCAGGCTCTTCATGTTGTTTAACACAGATTCATGCTCCTCCTATTTTTCAGACCATTTCAAGCTCCTCATATTTTTGACACCTTTTGAAGCTCTTCATGTCTTTCACAACTTTTCAGCCTCTTCATGTTTCTCAACACCATTTCATGCTCCTCCTATTTTTTAGAGCGTTTCATGCTCGTCATATTTTTGACTCTTTTTGAAGCTCTTCATATATTTCACACCTTTTCAGGCTCTTCATGTTTTTCAACACCGCTTCTTGCTCCTCCTATTTTTCAGACCGTTTCATGCTCCTCATATTTTTGACACCTTTTGAAGCTCTTCATATATTTCACACCTTTTCAGCCTCTTCATGTTTCTCAACACCGCCTCATGCTCCTCCTATTGTAAGACCGTTTTCTGCTGCTCATATTTTTCACACCTTTTGAAGCTTTTCATATTTTTCACAGGTTTTCAGGTTCTTCATGTTTTTCAACACCGCTTAATGCTCCTCCTATTTTTCAGACCGTTTCATGCCCCTCATATTTTTGACACCTTTTGAACCTCTTCATATTTTTCACAGCTTTTCAGGCCCTTCATGTTTTTGTACACCGTTTCATGCTCCTCCTATTTTTCAGACCATTTCATTCTCCTCATATTTTTGACACCTTTTGAAGCTCTTCATATTTTCACACCTTTTCAGGCTCTTCATGTTTCTCAACACCACTTCATTCTACTCCAATATTTCAGACCGTTTCATGCTCCTCATATTTTTGACACCTTTTGAAGCCCTTCATATATTTCGCACCTTTACACGCTCTTCATGTTTTACAAAACCGCTTCATGCTCCTCCTCTTTTTCAGACCGTTTCATGCTCCTCAAATTTTTGACACCATTTGAAGCTCTTCATATATTTTCACACCTTTTCAGGCTCGTCATATTTTTCAACACGGTTTCATGCTCCTATTTTCAGACAGTTTCATGCTCCTCTTATTTTTGACACCTTTGAAGCTCTTCACATATTTCACACATTTTCAAGCTATACATGTTTTTCAACATCGCATCATGCTGCTCTTATTTTTCATACGGTTTCATGCTCCTCATACTTTTCACACATTTTGAAGCTTTCATATTTTTCACAGCTTTTCAGGCTCTTCATATTTTTCAACACCGCTTCATGGTCCTCCTATTTTTCAGACCGTTTCATGCTCCTCATATTTTTGACACCTTTTGAAGCTCTTCATATATTTTACACCTTTTCAGGCTATACATGTTTTTCAACACCGCTTCATGGTCCTCCTATTTTTCAGACCGTTTCATGCTATTCATATATTTCACACCTTTTGAATCTCTTCCTATTTTTCACACCTTTTCAGTCTCTTCATGATTTTGAACACCATTTCAGGCTCCTCCTATTTTTCAGAATGTTTCATGCTCCTCATATTTTTGACACCTTTTGAAGCTCTTCATATATTTCACACCTTTTCAGGCTCTTCATGTTTTTAACACCATTTCATGCTCCTCCTATTTTTCAGACCGTTTCATGCTCCTCATATTTTTGACACCTTTTGAAGCTCTTCATATTTTTCACACATTTTCAGGCCCTTCACGTTTTTGAACACCACTTCATGCTCCTCCTATATTTCAGACCTTTTAATGCTCCTCATATTTTTGACACCTTTTGAAGCTCTTCATATATTTCACTCCTTTTCATGCTCTTCCTGAATTTCAACACAGCTAAATGCTCCTCCTATTTTTCAGACCGTTTCATGCTCCTCATATTTTTGCCACCTTTTCAAGCTCTTCATATTTTTCACACCTCTTCAGGCTCTTCTTGTTTTTCAACAACGCTTCATGCTCCTCCTAATTTTCAGACCGTTTCATGCTCCTCATATTTTTGATACGTTTTGAAGCTCTTCATATTTTTCACACCTTTTCAGTCTCTTCATGATTTTGAACACCATTTCAGGTTCCTCCTATTTTTCAGACTGTTTCATGCTCCTCATATTTTTGACACCTTTTGAAGCTCTTCGTATTTTTCAAACTTTTTCAGGCTCTTCATGTTTTTGAACACGGTCTCTTGCTCCTCCTATTTTTCAGACCGTTTCATGCTCCTCTTATTTTTGACACCTTTGAAGTTCTTCATATATTTCACACATTTTCAGGCTATACATGTTTTTCAACATCGCATCATGCTGCTCCTATTTTTCATACCGTTTCATGCTGCTCATATTTTTCACACATTTTGAAGCTTTTCATATTTTTCACAGCTTTTCAGGCTCTTCATGTTTTTCAACACCGCTTCATGCTCCTCCTATTTTTCAGACCGTTTCATGCTCCTCATATTTTTGACACCTTTTAAAGCTCTTCATATATTTCACACCTTCAGGCTCTTCATGTTTTTCAACACCGCTTCATGATCCTCCTATTTTTCAGACCGTGTCATGCTCCTCATAATTTTGATAATTTTGAAGCTCTTCATATATTTCACACCTTTTCATGCTCTTACTGAATTTCAACACAGCTTAATGCTCCTCCTATTTTTCAGACCGTTTCATGTTCCTCATATTTTTGCCACCTTTTCAAGCTCTTCATATTTTTCACACCTTTTCAGGCTCTTCATGTTTTTGAACACGGTCTCTTGCTCCTCCTATTTTTCAGACCGTTTCATGCTCCTCATATTGCCTACACCCTTTGAATCTCTTCATATTTTTCACACTTTTTCAGGCTCTTCATGGTTTTGAACACCATTTCATGCTCCTCCTATATTTCAGACTGTTTCATGCTCCTCATATTTTTGACACCTTTTGAAGCTCTTCATATTTTTCACACCTTTTCAGGCTCTTCATGTTTATGAACACCGTTTCATGTTCCTCATATTTTTGACACCTTTTGAAGCTCTTCATATATTTCACACCTTTTCAGGCTCTTCATGTTTTTGAACACCGTTTCATGCTCGTCCTATTTTTCAGACCGTTTCATTCTCCTCATTATTTGACACCTTTTGAAGCCCTTTATATATTTCACACCTTTACACGCTCTTCATGTTTTTCAAAACCGCTTCATGCTCCTCCTCTTTTTCAGACCGTTTCATGCTCCTCAATTTTTTGACACCATTTGAAGCTCTTCATATTTTTTCACACCTTTTCAGGCTCGTCATATTTTTCAACACGGCTTCATGCTCCTATTTTTCAGACAGTTTCATGCTCCTCTTATTTTTGACAACTTTGAAGCTCTTCACATATTTCACACATTTTCAGGCTATACATGTTTTTCAACATCGCATTATGGTGCTCCTATTTTTCACACCGTTTCATGCTCCTCATATTTTTCACACATTTTGAAGCTTTCATATTTTTCACAGCTTTTCAGGCTCTTCATGTTTTTCAACACCGCTTCATGGTCCTCCTATTTTTTAGACCGTTTCATGCACCTCATATTTTTGACACCTTTTGAAGCTCTTCATATATTTCACATCTTTTCAGGCTCTTCATATTTTTGAACACCATTTCATGCTTCTCCTATTTTTCAGATCGTTTCATGCTCCTCATATTTTTGACACCTTTTGAAGCTCTTCATATTTTTCACACATTTTCAGGCCCTTCACGTTTTTGAACACCACTTCAGGCTCCTCCTATATTTCAGACCTTTTAATGCTCCTCATATTTTTGACATCTTTTGAAGCTCTTCATATTTTTCAGACCTTTACATGTCTTCATGTTTTTGAACACCACTCATGCTCCTCCTATGTTTCAGACCGTTTCATGCTCCTCATATGTTTGACACATTTTGAAGCTCTTCATATTATTCACACCTTTCCAGACTCTTCATGTTTTTGAACACCACTTCATGCTCCTCCTATTTTTCAGACCGTTTCATGCTCCTCATAATTTTGACACCTTTTGAAGCTCTTCATATTTCTCACACCTTTTCTGGTTCTTCATGTTTTTGAACACCGCTTCATGCTCCTCCTATTTTTCAGACCGTTTCATGCTGCTCATATTTTGACACCTTATGAAGCTCTTCATATTTTTCACACCTTTTCAGGCTCTTCATTTTTTTCAACACAACTTCATGCTCCTCCTATTTTTCAGACCGTTTCATGCTCCTCATATTTTTGCACCTTTTGAAGCTCTTTATATTTTTCACACCTTTTCAGGCTCTTCACGTTCTTTAACACAGATTCATGCTCCTTCTATTTTCAGACCGTTTCATGCTCCTCATATTTTTGACACCTTTTGAAGCTCTTCATATATTTCACATCTTCAGGCTCTTCATGTTTTTCAACACCGCTTCATGGTCCTCCTATTTTTCAGACCGTTTTATGCTCCTCATATTTTTGATAATTTTGAAGCTCTTCATATTTTTCACACCTTTTCAGGCTCTTCATGTTTTTCAACAACGCTTCATGCTCCTCCTATTTTTCAGACCGTTTCATGCTCCTCATATTTTTGACACCTTTTGAAGCTCTTCATATTTTTCAAACCTTTTCAGGCTCTTCATGTTTTTCAACACCACTTCATGCTCCTACTATTTTTCAGACCGTTTCATGCTCCTAATATTTTTGACACCTTTTGAAGCTCTTCATATATTTCACACCTTTTCAGGCTCTTCATGTTTTTCAACACCGCTTCATGCTCCTCCTATTTTTCAGACCGTTTCATGCTCCTCATATTTTTGACACCTTTTGAAGCTCTTCATATATTTCACACCTTTTCAGCCTCTTCATGTTTCTCAACACCGCCTCATGCTCCTCCTATTTTGAAGACCGTTTCCTGCTCCTCATATTTTTCACACCTTTTGAAGCTTTTCATATATTTCACAGCTTTTCAGATTCTTCATGTTTTTCAACACCGCTTAATGCTCCTCCTATTTTTCAGACCGTGTCATGCTCCTCATATTTTTGACACCTTTTGAAGCTCTTCATATATTTCACACCTTTCCAAGTCTTCATGTTTTTGAACACTGCTTCATGCTACTCCTATTTTTCAGACCGTTTCATGCTCCTCCTATTTTTCAGACCGTTTCATGCTCCTCATATACTTGACACAATTTGAAGCTCTTCATATTTTTCACACCTTTTCAGGCTCTTCATGTTTTTGAACACCGCTTCGTGCTCCTCCTATTTTTCAGACCGTTTCATGCTCCTCATGTATTTCACACCTTTTGAAGCTCTTCATATTTTTCACACCTTTTCAGGCTCTTCATGTTTTTGAACAGCACTTCATGCTCCTCCTGTTTTTCATACCGTTTCCTGCTCCTCATATTTTGACACCTTTTGAAGCTCCTCCTATTTTTCACACCTTTTCAGGCTCTTCATGTTTTTCAACACCGTTTGATGCTCCTCCTATTTTTCAGACCATGTCATGCTCCTCATATACTTGACACAATTTGAAGCTCTTCATATTTTTCACACCTTTTCAGGCTCTTCATGTTTTTGAACACCGCTTCATGCTCCTCCTATTTTTCAGACCGTTTCATGCTCCTCCTATTTTTCAGACCGTTTCATGCTCCTCATATACTTGACACAATTTGAAGCTCTTCATATTTTTCACACCTTTTCAGGCTCTTCATGTTTTTGAACACCGCTTCATGCTCCTCCTATTTTTCAGACCGTTTCATGCTCCTCATGTATTTCACACCTTTTGAAGCTCTTCATATTTTTCACACCTTTTCAGGCTCTTCATGTTTTTGAAGAGCACTTCATGCTCCTCCTATTTTTCATACCGTTTCCTGCTCCTCATATTTTGACACCTTTTGAAGCTCCTCCTATTTTTCACACCTTTTCAGGCTCTTCATGTTTTTCAACACCGTTTGATGCTCCTCCTATTTTTCAGACCATGTCATGCTCCTCATATACTTGACACAATTTGAAGCTCTTCATATTTTTCACACCTTTTCAGGCTCTTCATGTTTTTGAACACCGCTTCATGCTACTCCTATTTTTCAGACCGTTTCATGCTCCTCCTATTTTTCAGACCGTTTCATGCTCCTCATATACTTGACACAATTTGAAGCTCTTCATATTTTTCACACCTTTTGAAGCTCTTCATATTTTTCACACCTTTTCAGGATCTTCAAGTTTTTCAACACTGCTTCATGCTCCTCCTACTATTCAGACCGTTTTATGCTCCTCATATTTTTGATACCTTTTGAAGCTCTTCATATTTTTCACACCATTTCAGGCTCTTCATGTTTTTGAAAAGCACTTCATGCTCCTCCTATTTTTCAGACCGGTTCAAGCTCCCCATATTTTTGACACTTTTTGAAGCTCCTCCTATTTTTCACACCTTTTCTGTCTCTTCATGTTTTTGAACACCGCTTCATGCTCCTCCTATTTTTCAGACCGTTTAATGCTCCTCATGTATTTCACATCTTTTGAAGCGCTTGATATTTTTCACAGCTTTTCAGGCTCTTCATGTTTTTGAACACCGTTTCATTCTGCTCCTATTTTTCAGACCGTTTAATGCTCCTCATATATTTCACATCTTTTCAAGCTCTTCATATTTTTCACACTTTTTCAGACTCTTCATGTTTTTGAACACCGTTTCATGTTCCTCCTATTTTTCAGACCGTTTCATGCTCCCAATATTTTTGACACATTTTGAAGCTCCTCATAATTTTCACAACTTTTCAGGGTCTTCATGTTTTTCATACTTTTTCAGGCTCTTCATGTTTTTGAACACCGTTTCATGCTCCTCCTATTTTTCAGACCGTTTCATGCTCCTCATATTTTTGACACATTTTGAAGCTCTTCATATTTTTCACACCTTTTCAGGCTCTTCATGTTTTTAAGCCCAGCTTCATGCTCCTCCTAATTTCAGACCGTTTCATGCTCCTCATGTATTTCACACCCTTTGAAGCTCTTCATTTTTTTCACACCTTTTCAGGCTCTTCATGTTTTTTAAAACCATTTTATGCTGCTCTTATTTTTCAGACCGTTTCCTGCTCCTCATATTTTTGACACCTTTTGAAGCTCTTCATATTTGTCACACCTTATCAGGCTCTTCATGTTTTTCAACACCGCTTCATGCTCCTCCTATTTTTCAGTCGTTTCTTGGTTCTCATATTTTGACACCTTTTGAAGCTCTTCATATATTTCACACCTTTTCAGGCTCTTCATGTTTTTCAACACTGCTTCATGTTCCTCCTATTTTTCATTCCGTTTCATGCTTCTCATATTTTTGACACCTTTTGAA
Organism: Dama dama; assembly: GCF_033118175.1. Lineage (NCBI taxonomy): Eukaryota > Metazoa > Chordata > Mammalia > Artiodactyla > Cervidae > Dama > Dama dama. Next base: position 2,863,605 of record NW_026870888.1, read on the forward strand.
GCTCTTCATATTTGTCACACCTTTTCAGGCTCTTCATGTTTTTGAACACCGCTTTATCCTCCTCCTATTTTTCAGACCGTTCCCTGCTCTACATCTTTTTCAAACCTTTTGAAGCTCTTCATATTTTTCACACCTTTTCAGGCTCTTCATGTTTTTCAACACCGCTTCATGATCCTCCTATTTTTCAGAAAGTTTCATGCTCCTCATATTTTTGACACCTTTTAAACGTCTTCATATTTTTCACACCTTTTCAGGCTCTTCATGTTTTTCAAAACCATTTCATGCTCCTCTTATTTTTAAGACCGTTTCATATTGCTCCTATTTTTCAGACCGTTTCATGATCCTCATATTTTTGAAACCTTTTGAAGCTCTTCATATTTTTCATACCTTTTCAAGCTCTACAAGATTTTCAACAACGCTTCATGCTCCTGCTTTTTTTCAGACCGTTTCATGCTCATCTCATTTTTGACAGCTTTTGAAGCTTTTCATATTTTTCACACCTTTTCAGGCTCTTCATGTTTTTGAACACCACTTCATGCTCCTCCTTTTTTTCAGACCGTTTCGTTCTCCTCATATATTTGACACTTTTTGAAGCTCTTCATATTTTTCACACCTTTTCAGGCTCTTCATGTTTTTGAACACTGATCCATGCTCCTCCTATTTTTCAGACCATTTCATGCTCCTCATATTTTTCACACCTTTTGAAGCTCTTCATATTTTTCACACCTTTTCAGGCTCTTCATGTTTTTCAGCACCATTTAATGTCCTCCTATTTTTCAGACCGTTTCATGCTCATCTCATTTTTTACACCTTTTGAAGCTCTTCATATCTTGCACACCTTTTCAGGCACTTCATGTTTTTCAGCTCCACTTCATGCTCCTCCTATTTTTCAGACCGTTTCATGCTGCTCTAATTTTTTACAACTTTTGAAGCTCTTCATATATTTCACAACATTTCAGGCTCTTTATGTTTTTGAACGCCACTTCATGCTCCTCGTATGTTTCAGACCGTTTCATGCTCCTCATATTTTTGACACGTTTTGGGGCTCTCATATTTTTCACACCATTTCCAGGCTCCTCATGTTTTTGAACACCATTTCATGCTCCTCCTATTTTTCAGAACGTTTCATGCTCCTCATATTTTTGACACCTTTTGAAGCTCTTCATATTTTTCATACCTTTTCAGGCTCTCCATATTTTTGAACACCGCTTCATGCTCCTCCTATTTTTGAGACCGTTTCATGCTCCTCATATTTTTGACACCTTTTGAAGCTCTTCATATTTGTCACAGCTTTTCAGGCTCTTCATGTTTTTTAACACCGCTTCATGCTCCTCCTATTTTTGAGATCGTTTCATGCTCCTCATATTTTTCACACCTTTTGAAGCTCTTCATATTTTTCGCACCTTCTCAGGCGCTTCATGTATTTGAGCACAGATTCATGCTCCTCCTATTTTTCAGACTGTTTCATGCACGTCTTATTATTGACACCTTTTGAAGCTCTTCATATTTTTCACCCCTTTTCAGGCTCTTCATATTTTTGAACACCGCTTCATGCTCCTCCTATTTTTCAACCCGTTTCATGCTCCTCCTATTTTTTACACCTTTTGAAGCTCTTCATATTTTTCACAATTTTTCAGTCTCTGCATTTTTTTGAACACCGCTTCATGCTCCTCCTATTTTTCCGACCGTTTCATGCTCATCTCATTTTTGACACCTTTTGAAGCTCTTCATATTTTTTACACCTTTTGAAGCTCTTCATATTTTTCACACCTTTTCAGGCTCTTCATGTTTTTGAACACCTCTTTATGCTCCTCCTATTTTTCAACCCGTTTCATGCTCCTCCTATTTTTTACACCTTTTGAAGCTCTTCATATTTTTCACACTTTTTCAGGCTCTTCATGTTTTTCAACACAACTTAATGCTCCTCCTATTTTTCAGACCGTTTCATGCTGCTCATATTTTTGACACCTTTTGAAGATCTTCATATTTTTCACACCTTTTGAAGCTCTTCATATTTTTCACAACTTTTAGGCTCTTCATGTTTTTCAACACCACTTCATGCTCCTCGTATTTTTCAGACCGTTTCATTCTCCTCATATTTTTGACACCTTTTGAAGCTCTGCCTATTTTTCACACCTTTTCAGGCTCTTCATGATTTTCAACACTGCTTCATACTCCTCCTATTTTTCAGACCGTTTCATGCTCATCTCATTTTTGACATCTTTTGAAGCTCTTCATATTTTTCACACCTTTTGAATCTTTTCATATTTTTCATATTTTTGAAGCTCTTCATATTTTTCACACGATTTCAGGCTCTTCATGTTTTTCAACATCATTTCATGCTCCCCCTGTTTTTCAGACCTTTACATGCTCCTCATATTTTTGACAACTTTTCAAGCTCTTCATATTTTCACCCCTTTTCAGGCTCTTCCTGTTTTTGAACACCACTTCATGCTCTTCCTAATTTCAGACTGTTTCATGCTCGTCATATTTTTGACACCTTTTAGCTCTTCATATTTTTCACTCCTTTTCAGGCTCTTCATGATTTTGAACACCACTTCATGCTCTTCCTAATTTTCAGACTGATTCATGCTACTCATATTTTTGACACCTTTTGAAACTCTTCATATCTTTCACACCTTTTCAGGCTCTTCATGTTTTTCAACAGCGCTTCATGCTCCTCCTATTTTTCAGAACGTTTCATGCTCCTTATATTTTTCACACCTTTTGAAGCTCTTCATACTTTTCAGAACTTTTCAGGCTCTTCACGTTTTTTAACACCGTTTCATGCTCCTCCTATTTTTCAGACCGTTTCATGCTCCCCATATATTTGACACCTTTTGACGCTCTTCATATTTTTCACACCTTTTAAGGCTCTTCATGTTTTGAACACCGCTTCATGCTCCTCCTATTTTTCAGACCGTTTCATGCTCCTCAAATTTCTGACACCTTTTGACGCTCTTCATATTTTTCACACCTTTTCAGGCTCTTCATGTTTTTCAACACCACTTCATGCTCCTCCTTTTTTTCAGACCGTTTCATGCTCCTCATGCATTTCACACCTTTTGAAGCTCTTCATATTTTTCAAACCTTTTCTGGCTCTTCATTTTTTTGAACAGCGCTTCATGCTCCTCATATTTTTCAGACCGTTTAATGCTCCTCATGTATTTCACATCTTTAGAAGCTCTTCATATTTTTCACACCTTTTCAGGCTCTTCATGTTATTGAACAACGTTTAATGCTCCTCATGTATTTCCCATCTTTTGAAGCTCTTCATATTTTTCACACCTTTTCTGGCTCTTCATGTTTTTGAACTCCGTTTCTTGCTCCTCCAATATTTCAGACCGTTTCATTCTCCTCATATTTTTCACACCTTTTGAAGCTCTTCATATTTTTCACACATTTTCAGGCTCTTCATGTTTTTGAACGCCGCTTCATGCTCCTCCTATTTTTCAGACCCTTTGATGCTCTTCATATTTTTGACACCTTTTGAAGCTCTTCATATATTTCAAACATTTTCAGGCTCTTCAATTTTTTCAAACCCGCTTCATGCCCATCCTATTTTTCAGACCCTTTGATGCTCTTCATATTTTTCACACATTTTGAAGATCTTCATATTTTTCACACCTTTTCAGGCTCTTCATGTTTTTCAGCAACGTTTCATGCCCCTCCTATTTTTCTGACCGTTTCATGCTACTCATATTTTTCACACATTTTGAAGATCTTCATATTTTTCACACCTTTTCAGGCTCTTAATGTTTTTCAACAGCGCTTCATGCTCCTCCTATTTTTCAGACCGTTACAATCTACACATATTTTTGACACCTTTTGAAGCTTTTCATATATTTCACAACTTTTCAGGTTCTTCATGATTTTCAACACCACTTCATGCTCCTCCTATTGTTCAAACTGAATCATGCTCGTCATATTTTTGACACCTTTTGAAGCTCTTCATATTTTTCACACTTTTTCAGGCTCTTCATGTTTTTCAACACCACTTCATGCTCCTCATATTTTTCAGACCGATTCATGCTCCTCATATTTATGACACCTTTTGAATCTCCTCAAAATTTTCACACCTTTTCAGGCTCTTCATGTTTTTGAACACCACTTGTGGTCCTCCTATTTTTCACACCGTTTCATGCTCCTCATATTTTTGACACCTTTTGAAACTCTTCATATGTTTCACACGTTTTCAGGCTCTTCATGTTTTTCATCACCACTTCATGCTTCTCTTATTTTTCAGACCGTTTTATGCTCCTCGTATATTTCACACCTTTTGAAACTCTTCATATTTTTCACACCTTTTCAGGCTCTGCATGTTTTTGGACACCGCTTCATGCTCCTCCTATTTTTCAGACTGTTTCATGATCCTCATATTTTTGACACCTTTTGAAGCTCTTCATATTTTTGACACCTTTTAATGTCTTCATGTTTTTTACACCGCTTCATGCTCCTCCTATTTTTCAGACCGTTTCATGCTCCTCCTGTTTTTGACACCTTTTGAAGCTCTTTATATTTTTCACACCATTTCAGGCTCTTCATGTTTTTGAACACCGTTTAATGCTCCTCCTATTTTTCAGACCGTTTCATGCTCCTCATATGTTTGACACCTTTTGAAGCTGTTCATATTTTTCACACCTTTTCAGGCTCCCCATGTCTTTGAACACTGCTTCATAATCTTCCTATTTTTCAGATCGTTTCTTGCTCATCTCATTTTTGACAAATTTTGAAGCTCTTCATATTTTTCACACCTTTTGAAGCTCTTCATATTTTTCACACCTTTTGAAGCTGTTCATATATTTCACACCTTTTCAGGCACTTCATGTTTTTCAACACCACTTCATGCTGCTTCTATTTTTCAGACCCTTTCATGCTAATCTAACTTTTGACACCTTTTGAAGCTCTTCATATTTTTCACACCTTTTGAAGCTCTTCATTCTTTTCACACCTTTTCAGGCTGTTCATGTTTTTGAACACCGCTTATGCTCCTCCTATTTTTTAGACCGTTTCATGCTCCTCATATTTTTGACACCTTTTGAAGCTCTTCATATTTTTCACACCTTTTCAGGCTCTTCATGTTTTTCAACGCCACTTCATGCTCCTCGTATTTTTCAGACCGTTTCATTCTCCTCATATTTTTGACACCTTTTGAAGCTCTGCCTATTTTTCACACCTTTTCAGGCTCTTCATGATTTTCAACACCGCTTCATGCTCCTCCTATTTATCAGACCGTTTCATGCTCATCTCATTTTTGACATCTTTTGAAGCTCTTCATATTTTTCACACCTTTTGAATCTCTTCATATTTTTCATATTTTTGAAGCTCTTCATATTTTTCACACGTTTTCAGGCTCTTCATGTTTTTCAATACCACTTCATGCTCCTCCTATTTTTCAGACCGTTTCATGCTCATCTCATTTTTGACAACTTTTGATGCACTTCATATTTTTCACACCTCTTGAAGCTCTTCGTATATTTCACACCTTTTCAGGCTCTTCATGTTTTCAACACCACTTCATGCTCCTCCTATTTTTCAGACCCTTTCATGCTAAACTAATTTTGACACCTTATGAAGCTCTTCATGTTTTTCACACCTTTTCATGCTCTTTATATTTTTGAACACCGCTTCATGCTCCTCCTATTTTTCTGACCGTTTCATGCTCATCTCATTTTTGACACCTTTTGAAGCTCTTCATATTTTTTACACCTTTTGAAGCTCTTCATATTTTTCACACCTTTTCAGGCTCTTCATGTTTTTGAACACCTCTTTATGCTCCTCCTATTTTTCAACCCGTTTCATGCTCCTCCTATTTTTTACACCTTTTGAAGCTCTTCATATTTTTCACACTTTTTCAGGCTCTTCATGTTTTTCAACACAACTTCATGCTCCTCCTATTTTTCAGACCGTTTCATGCTGCTCATATTTTTGACACCTTTTGAAGCTCTTCATATCTTTCACACCTTTTGAAGCTCTTCATATTTTTCACACCTTTTGAAGCTCTTCATATTTTCACACCTTTTAGGCTCTTCATGTTTTTCAACACCACTTCATGCTCCTCATATTTTTCAGACCGTTTCATTCTCCTCATATTTTTGACACCTTTTGAAGCTCTGCCTTTTTTCACACCTTTTCAGGCTCTTCATGATTTTCAACACTGCTTCATACTCCTCCTATTTTTCAGACCGTTTCATGCTGCTCATATTTTTGACACCTTTTGAAGCTCTTCATATTTTTCACACCTTTTGAAGCTCTTCATATTTTCACACCTTTTAGGCTCTTCATGTTTTTCAACACCACTTCATGCTCCTCGTATTTTTCAGACCGTTTCATTCTCCTCATATTTTTGACACCTTTTGAAGCTCTGCCTATTTTTCACACCTTTTCAGGCTCTTCATGATTTTCAACACTGCTTCATACTCCTCCTATTTTTCAGACCGTTTCATGCTCATCTCATTTTTGACATCTTTTGAAGCTCTTCATATTTTTCACACCTTTTGAATCTTTTCATATTTTTCATATTTTTGAAGCTCTTCATATTTTTCACACGATTTCAGGCTCTTCATGTTTTTCAACATCACTTCATGCTCCCCCTGTTTTTCAGACCTTTACATGCTCCTCATATTTTTGACAACTTTTCAAGCTCTTCATATTTTCACCCCTTTTCAGGCTCTTCCTGTTTTTGAACACCACTTCATGCTCTTCCTAATTTCAGACTGTTTCATGCTCGTCATATTTTTGACACCTTTTAGCTCTTCATATTTTTCACTCCTTTTCAGGCTCTTCATGATTTTGAACACCACTTCATGCTCTTCCTAATTTTCAGACTGATTCATGCTACTCATATTTTTGACACCTTTTGAAACTCTTCATATCTTTCACACCTTTTCAGGCTCTTCATGTTTTTCAACAGCGCTTCATGCTCCTCCTATTTTTCAGAACGTTTCATGCTCCTTATATTTTTCACACCTTTTGAAGCTCTTCATACTTTTCAGAACTTTTCAGGCTCTTCACGTTTTTGAACACCGTTTCATGCTCCTCCTATTTTTCAGACCGTTTCATGCTCCCCATATATTTGACACCTTTTGACGCTATTCATATTTTTCACACCTTTTAAGGCTCTTCATGTTTTGAACACCGCTTCATGCTCCTCCTATTTTTCCGACCGTTTCATGCTCCTCAAATTTCTGACACGCTCTTCATATTTTTCACACCTTTTCAGGCTCTTCATGTTTTTGAACACCGTTTAATGCTCCTCATGTATTTCCCATCTTTTGAAGCTCTTCATATTTTTCACACCTTTTCTGGCTCTTCATGTTTTTGAACTCCGTTTCTTGCTCCTCCAATATTTCAGACCGTTTCATTCTCCTCATATTTTTCACACCTTTTGAAGCTCTTCATATTTTTCACACTTTTTCAGGCTCTTCTTGTTTTTCAACACCGATTCATGCTCCTCCTATTTTTCAGACGGTTCATGCTCCTCATATTTTTGAGAACTTTTGTAGCTCTTCATATTTTTCACATCTCTTCTGGCTCTTCATGTTTTTGAACTCCGTTTCTTGCTCTTCCAATTTTTTAGACCGTTTCATGCCCCTCATATTTTTGACACCTTTTGAAGCTCTTCATATTTGTCACACATTTTCAGGCTCTTCATGTTTTTCAACACTGCTTCATTCTTCTCCTATTTTTCAGACCGTTTCATGCTCCTCATATTTTTGACACCTTTTGAAGCTCTTCATATGTTTCACACCTTTTGAAGCTCTTCATGTTTTTTAACACCGTTTCATGCTCCTCCTATTTTTCTGACCGATTCATGCTCCTCATATGTTTCACACCTTTTTGAAGCTCTTCATGTTTTTTAACACCTTTTCATGCTCCTCCTATATTTCAGACAGTTTCATGCTCCTCATATTTTGACACATTTTGAAGCTCTTCATATTTTTCACACCTTTTCAGGGTCTTCATGTTTTGCTACACCACTTCATGCTCCTCCTATTTTTCAGACCGTTTCCTGCTCCTCATATATTTGACACCTTTTGAAGCTCTTTATATGTTTCACACCTTTTGAAGCTCTTCATGTTTTTTAACACCCTTTCATGTTCCTCCTATGTTTCAGACCGTTTCATGCTCCTCATATTTTTGTCACCTTTTCAAGCTCTTCATATATTTCACACCTTTTCAGGCTCTTCATGTTCTTTAACACCGCTTCATGCTCCTCCTATTTTTCAGACCGTTTCATGCTCCTCATATTGTTCACACGTTTTGAAGCTTGACATAAATTCAGAGCTTTTCAGGCTCTTCATGTTTTTCAATACCTCTTCATGCTCCTCCTATTTTTCAGACCGTTTCATGCTCCTCATATTTTTGACACCTTTTGAAGCTCTTCATATTTTTCACACCTTTTCAGGCTCTTCATGTTTTTCAACACCGCTTCATGCTCCTCCTATTTTTCAGACCGTTCATGCTCCTCATATTTTTGACAACTTTTGTAGCTCTTCATATTTTTCACACCTTTTCTGGCTCTTCATGTTTTTGAACTCCGTTTCTTGCTCCTCCAATTTTTCAGACCGTTTCATGCTCCTCATATTTATGACACCTTTGAAGCTCTTCATATTTGTCACACATTTTCAGGCTATTCATGGTTTTGAACACCGCTTCATGCTCCTCCTGTTTTTCAGACCGTTCATGCTCCTCATATTTTTGACACCTTTTGAAGCTCTTCATATTTTTCACACCTTTTCAGGTTCTTCATGTTTTTCAACACCGCTTCATGCTCCTCCTATTTTTCAGACCGTTTCATGATCCTCATATTTTTGACACCTTTTGAAGATCTTCATATTTTTCACATCTTTTCAGGCTCTTCATGTTTTTTAACACCTTTTCATGCTCCTGCTATATTTCAGACAGTTTCATGCTCCTCATATTTTGACACCTTTTGAAGCTCTTCATATATTTCACACTTTTTCAGGGTCTTCATATTTTTCTACACCAGTTCATGCTCCCCCTATTTTTCACACCGTTTCCTGCTCCTCCATTTTTCAGACAGTTTCATGATCCTCATATTTTTACACCTTTTGAAGCTTGACATAATTTCACAGATTTTCAGGCTCTTCATATTTTTGAATACCGCTTCATGCTCCTCCAATTTTTCAGACCGTTTCATGCTCCTTATACTTTTGACGCCTTTTGAAGCTCTTCATATATTTCACACCTTTTCAGGCTCATCATGCTCTTTAACACCGCTTCATTCTCCTCCTATTTTTCAGACCGTTTCATGCTCCTTATATTTTTGACACCTTTTGAAGCTCTTCATATTTTTCACACCTTTTCAGACACTTCATGTTTTTCAACACCACTTCATTCTTCTCCTATTTTTCAGACCGTTTCATGCTCCTCATATTTTTGACACCTTTTGAAGCTCTTCATATGTTTCACACCTTTTGAAGCTCTTCATGTTTTTTAACACCGTTTCATGCTCCTCCTATTTTTCCGACCGTTTCATGCTCCTCATATGTTTCACACCTTCTGAAGCTCTTCATGTTTTTTAACACCTTTTCATGCTCCTCCTATTTTTCAGACCGTTTCATGCTCCTCATATTTTTGACACCTTTTGAAGCTCTTCATATTTTTCACACCTTTTCTGGCTCTTTATGTTTTTGAACACCATTTCTTGCTCCTACTATTTTTCAGACCGTTTCATGCTCCTCATATTTTTGACACGTTTTGAAGCTCTTCATATTTTTCACACCTTTTCAGGCTCTTCATGTTTTTCAACACCGCTTCATGCTCCTCCTATTTTTCAGACGGTTCATGCTCCTCATATTTTTGAGAACTTTTGTAGCTCTTCATATTTTTCACATCTCTTCTGGCTCTTCATGTTTTTGAACTCCGTTTCTTGCTCTTCCAATTTTTTAGACCGTTTCATGCCCCTCATATTTTTGACACCTTTTGAAGCTCTTCATATTTGTCGCACATTTTCAGGCTCTTCATGTTTTTCAACACTGCTTCATTCTTCTCCTATTTTTCAGACCGTTTCATGCTCCTCATATTTTTGACACATTTTGAAGCTCTTCATATGTTTCACACCTTTTGAAGCTCTTCATGTTTTTTAACACCGTTTCATGCTCCTCCTATTTTTCTGACCGTTTCATGCTCCTCATATGTTTCACACCTTTTGAAGCTCTTCATGTTTTTTAACACCTTTTCATGCTCCTCCTATATTTCAGACAGTTTCATGCTCCTCATATTTTGACACCTTTTGAAGCTCTTCATGTTTTTTAACACCACTTCATGCTCCTCTTATTTTTCAGACCGTTTCATGCTCTCCATGTATTTCCAACCCTTTGAAGCTCTTCATATTTTTCACACCTTTTCCAGTTCTTCATGTTTTTGAACACTGCTTCATGGTCCTCCTATTTTTCAACTGTTTCATGCTCCTCATGTATTTCACACCTTTTGAAGTGCTTCAGATATTTCGCATGTTTTCAGTCTCTTCATGTTTTTCAAAACCAATTCATGCTCCTCCTATTTTTCAGACTGTTTCATGCTCCTCAAATTTTTGATACCTTTTGAAGGTCTTCATATATTTTCCAACTTTTCAGGCTCTTCATTTTTGTGAACTCCTCTTCATGCTCCTCCTTTTCTTCAGACCGTTTCATGCTCATCTCTTTTTTGACATCTCTTGAAGCTCTTCATATCTTTCACACCTCTTGAATCTCTTCATATTTTTCATATTTTTGAAGCTCTTCATATTTTTCACACGTTTTCAGGCTCTTCATGTTTTTCAATACCACTTCATGCTCCTCCTATTTTTCAGACCGTTTCATGCTCATCTCATTTTTGACACCTTTTGATGCACTTCATATTTTTCACACCTTTTGAAGCTCTTTGTATATTTCACACCTTTTCAGGCTCTTCATGTTTTCAACACCACTTCATGCTCCTCCTATTTTTCAGACCCTTTCATTCTAAACTAATTTTGACACCTTTTGAAGCTCTTCATATTTTTCACACCTTTTCTGGCTCTTCATGTTTTTCAACACCGCTTCATGCTCGTCCTACTTTCCAGACCGTTTCATGCTCGTCTCATTTTGACACCTTTTGAAGCTCTTCTTATTTCTCACAACTTTTAAGCTCTTCATGTTTTTCACACATTTTCAGGCTCTTCAAGATTTTCAACACCGCTTCATACTCCTCCCATTTTTCAGACCGTTTCATTCTCCTCCTATTTTTCAGACCGTTTCATGCTCCTCAAATTTTTGACACCTTTTGAAACTCTTCATATTTTTTCCACCTTTTCAGGCTCTTCATTTTTGTGAAATCCGCTTCATGCTGCTCCTATTTTTCAGACCGTTTCATGCACCTCATATTTTTGACACCTTTTGAAGCTCTTTATATTTTTCACACATTTTCAGGCTCTTCATGTTTTTCAACACCACTTCATGCTCCTCCTATTTTTCAGACCGTTTCATGCTCCTCATATTTTTGACATCTTTTGAAGCTCTTCATATTTTTCACACCTTTTCAGGCTCTTCATGCTTTTGAACACCGCTTCATGTTCCTTCTATATTTCAGAACGTTTCATGCTCCTATTATTTTTGACATCTTTTGAAGCTCTTCATATTTTTCACACCTTTTCAGGCTCTTCATGCTTTTGAACACCGCTTCATGTTCCTTCTATATTTCAGAACGTTTCATGCTCCTCATATTTTTGACATCTTTTGAAGCTCTTCATATATTTCACACCTTTTCAGGCTCTTCATGCTTTTGAACACCGCTTCATGTTCCTTCTATTTTTCAGAACGTTTCATGCTCCTCATTTTTTTGACACCTTTTGAAGCTCTTCATATATTTCACACGTGTTCAGGCTCTTCATGTTTTTGAACACCACTTGTGGTCCTCCTATTTTTCACACCGTTTCATGCTCCTCACATTTTTGACACATTTTGAAGCTCTTCATATTTTTCACACCATTTCACGCTCTTCATGTTTTTGAACACCGCTTCATGCTCCTCCTATTTTTCAGACCGTTTCTAGCTCTTCCTGTATTTCCAACCTTTTGAAGCTCTTCATATTTTTCACACCATTTCAGGCTCTTCATGTTTTTGAACACCGTTTAATGCTCCTCCTATTTTTCAGACCGTTTCATGCTCCTCATATTTTTGACAATTTTTGAAGCTCTTCATATTTTACCCAGCTTTTCAGGCTCTTCATGTTTTTCAACAACGCTTCATGCTCCTCCTATTTTTCAGACCGTTTCATGCTCCTCATATTTTTGAAACCTATTGAAGCTCTTCATATTTTTCACACCTTTTCTGGCTCTTCATGTTTTTCAACACCGCTTCATGCTCGTCCTACTTTCCAGACCGTTTCATGCTCGTCTCATTTTGACACCTTTTGAAGCTCTTCTTATTTCTCACAACTTTTAACCTCTTCATGTTTTTCACACATTTTCAGGCTCTTCAAGATTTTCAACACCGCTTCATACTCCTCCCAATTTTCAGACCGTATCATTCTCCTCCTATTTTTCAGACCGTTTCATGCTCCTCAAATTTTTGACACCTTTTGAAACTCTTCATATTTTTTCCACCTTTTCAGGCTCTTCATTTTTGTGAAATCCGCTTCATGCTCCTCCTATTTTTCAGACCGTTTCATGCACCTCATATTTTTGACACCTTTTGAAGCTCTTTATATTTTTCACACATTTTCAGGCTCTTCATGTTTTTCAACACCACTTCATGCTCCTCCTATTTTTCAGACCGTTTCATGCTCCTCATATTTTTTACACCTTTTGAAGCTCTTCATATTTTTCACACCTTTTCAGGGTCTTCATGTTTTTTACACCGCTTCATGCTCCTCCTATTTTTCAAACCGTTTCATGCTCCTCATATTTTTGAAACCTATTGAAGCTCTTCATATTTTTCACTCATTTTCCGGGTCTTCATGTTTTATTACACCACTTCATTCTCCTCCTATTTTTCAGACCGTTTCATGCTCGTCATATTTTTGACACCTTTTGAAGCTCTTCATATTTTTCAAATCTTTTCAGGCTCTTCATGTTTTTGAATACCGCTTCATGCTCCTCCTATTTTTCAGACCGTTTCATGCTCCTCATATTTTTGACACCTTTTGAAGCTCTTCATATTTTTCACACCTTTTCTGGCTCTTTATGTTTTTGAACACCATTTCTTGCTCCTACTATTTTTCAGACCGTTTCATGCTCCTCACATTTTTGACACGTTTTGAAGCTCTTCATATTTTTCACACCTTTTCAGGCTCTTCATGTTTTTCAACACCGCTTCATGCTCCTCCTATTTTTCAGACGGTTCATGCTCCTCATATTTTTGAGAACTTTTGTAGCTCTTCATATTTTTCACATCTCTTCTGGCTCTTCATGTTTTTGAACTCCGTTTCTTGCTCTTCCAATTTTTTAGACCGTTTCATGCCCCTCATATTTTTGACACCTTTTGAAGCTCTTCATATTTGTCACACATTTTCAGGCTCTTCATGTTTTTCAACACTGCTTCATTCTTCTCCTATTTTTCAGACCGTTTCATGCTCCTCATATTTTTGACACATTTTGAAGCTCTTCATATGTTTCACACCTTTTGAAGCTCTTCATGTTTTTTAACACCGTTTCATGCTCCTCCTATTTTTCTGACCGTTTCATGCTCCTCATATGTTTCACACCTTTTGAAGCTCTTCATGTTTTTTAACACCTTTTCATGCTCCTCCTATATTTCAGACAGTTTCATGCTCCTCATATTTTGACATCTTTTGAAGCTCTTCATATTTTACCCACCTTTTCAGGCTCTTCATGTTTTTCAACACCGCTTCATGCTCCTCTTATTTTTCAGACCGTTTCATGCTCTCCATGTATTTCCAACCCTTTGAAGCTCTTCATATTTTTCACACCTTTTCAGGCTCTTCATGTTTTTGAACAGAGTTTCATGCTCCTCCTATTATTCAGACCGTTTCATGCTCCTCATAATTTTCACACCTGTTGAAGCTCTTCATATTTTTCACACCTTTTCCAGTTCTTCATGTTTTTGAACACTGCTTCATGCTCCTCCTATTTTTCAACTGTTTCATGCTCCTCATGTATTTCACACCATTTGAAGTGCTTCAGATATTTCGCATGTTTTCAGTCTCTTCATGTTTTTCAAAACCAATTCATGCTCCTCCTATTTTTCAGACTGTTTCATGCTCCTCAAATTTTTGACACCTTTTGAAGGTCTTCATATATTTTCCACCTTTTCAGGCTCTTCATTTTTGTGAACTCCTCTTCATGCTCCTCCTTTTCTTCAGACTGTTTCATGCTCATCTCATTTTTGACATCTCTTGAAGCTCTTCATATCTTTCACACCTCTTGAATCTCTTCATATTTTTCATATTTTTGAAGCTCTTCATATTTTTCACACGTTTTCAGGCTCTTCATGTTTTCAACACCACTTCATGCTCCTCCTATTTTTCAGACCCTTTCATTCTAAACTAATTTTGACACCTTATGAAGCTCTTCATGTTTTTCACACCTTTTCATGCTCTTTATGTTTTTGAACACCGGTTCATGCTCCTCCTATTTTTCAACTCGTTTCACGCTCCTCCTATTTTTTACACCTTTTGAAGCTCTTCATATTTTTCACAATTTTTTAGTCTCTGCATTTTTTTGAACACCGCTTCATGCTCCTCCTATTTTTTAGACCGTTTCATGCTCATCTCATTTTTGACACATTTTGAAGCTCTTCATATTTTTTACACCTTTTGAAGCTCTTCATATTTTTCACACCTTTTCAGGCTCTTCATGTTTTTGAACACCGCTTCATGCTCGTCCTATTTGCAGACCGTTTCATGCTCCTCATATTTTTGGTACCTTTTGAAGCTCTTCATATTTTTCACACCATTTCAGGGTCTTCATGTTTTTCAACACCACTTCATGCTCCTCCTATTTTTCAGACCGTTTCATACTCCTCATATATTTGACACCTTTTGAAGCTCTTCATATTTTTCACACTTTTTCAGGCTCTTCATGTTTTTCAACACAACTTCATGCTCCTCCTATTTTGCAGACAGTATCATGCTCCTCATATTTTTGACACCTTTTGAAGCTCTTCATATTTCTCACACTTTTTCAGGCTCTTCATTTTTTTGAACACCACTTCATGCTCCTCCTATTTTTCAGACCGTTTCATGCTCCTCATATATTTCACACCTTTTGAGGCTCTTCATATTTTTAACACCTTTTCAGGCTCTTCATGATTTTCAATACCGCTTCATGCTCCTCGTATTTTTCAGACCCTTCATGCTCATGTCATTTTTGACACATTTTGAATCTCTTCACATTTTTCACACCTATTGAAGCTCTTCATTTTTTTCATAATTTTGAAACTCTTCATATTTTTCACACGTTTTTAGGCTCTTCATCTTTTTCAACACCGCTTCATGCTCCTGCTATTTTCCAGACCGTTTCATACTCCTCATATTTTTGACACGTTTTGAGGCTCTTCATATTTTTCACACCTTTTCAAGCTCTTCATGTTTTTGAACAACGTTTCATGATCCTCCTATTTTTCAGAACGTTTCATGCTCCTCATGTTTTTGACACCTTTTTAAGCTCTTCATATTTTTCACAGCTTTCAAGCTCTTCGTGTTTTTGAACACCGCTTCATGCTCCTCCTATTTTTCAACTGTTTCATGCTCCTCATGTATTTCACAACTTTTGAAGCGCTTCATATATTTCGCATGTTTTCAGGCTCTTCATGTTTTTCAAAACCAATTCATGCTCCTCCTATTTTTCAGACTGTTTCATGCTCCTCAAATTTTTGACACCTTTTGAAGCTCTTCATATATTTTCCACCTTTTCAGGCTCTTCATTTTTGTGAACTCCGCTTCATGCTCCTCCTTTTCTTCAGACCGTTTCATGCTCATCTTATTTTTGACATCTTTTGAAGCTCTTCATATTTTTCACACCTTTTGAATCTCTTCATATTTTTCATATTTTTGAAGCTCTTCATATTTTTCACACGTTTTCAGGCTCCTCATGTTTTTCAACACCGCTTCATGCTTCTCCTGTTTTTCAGACCGTTTCATGCTCCTCATATTTTTGACACATTTTGAAGCTCTTCATATTTTTCACATCTTTTCAGGTTCTTCATGATTTTCAACACCACCTCATGCTCCTCGTATTTTTCAGACCTTTTCATGCTCCTCATATTTTTGACACCTTTTGAAGCTCTTCATATTTTTCACACCTTTTGAATCTCTTCGTATTTTTCACACCTTTTCAGGCTCTTCATGTTTTTCAACACCGCTTCATGCTCCTCCTATTTTTCACAACTTTTGAAACTCTTCATATTTTTCACACCTTTTCAGGCTCTTCATATTTTTCAACACCACTTCATGCTGCTCCTATTTTTCAGACCGTTAATGCTCCTCTTGTATTTCACACATTTTGAAGCTCTTCATATTTTTCACACGTTTTCAGGCCCCTCATGTTTTTCATCAATGCTTCATGCTCCTTCTTTTTTTCAGACCGTTTCATGCTCCTCATATTTTTCACACCTTTTGATGCTCTTCATATATTTCACACCTTTTCAGGCTCTTCATGTTTTCAACACCACTTCATGCTCCTCCTATTTTTCAGACCCTTTCATTCTAAACTAATTTAGACACCTTATGAAGCTCTTTATGTTTTTCACACCTTTTCATGCTCTTTATGTTTTTGAACACCAGTTCATGCTCCTCCTATTTTTCAACTCGTTTCACGCTCCTCCTATTTTTTACACCTTTTGAAGCTCTTCATATTTTTCACAATTTTTTAGTCTCTGCATTTTTTTGAACACCGCTTCATGCTCCTCCTATTTTTTAGACCGTTTCATGCTCATCTCATTTTTGACACATTTTGAAGCTCTTCATATTTTTTACACCTTTTGAAGCTCTTCATATTTTTCACACCTTTTCAGGCTCTTCATGTTTTTGAACACCGCTTCATGCTCATCCTATTTGCAGACCGTTTCATGCTCCTCATATTTTTGGTACCTTTTGAAGCTCTTCATATTTTTCACACCTTTTCAGGCTCTTCATGTTTTTCAACACCACTTCATGCTCCTCCTATTTTTCAGACCGTTTCATACTCCTCATATATTTGACACCTTTTGAAGCTCTTCATGTTTTTCACACTTTTTCAGGATCTTCATGTTTTTGAACACGGCTTCATGCTCCTCCTATTTTTCAGACCGTTTCATGCTCCTCATATTTTTGACCTCTTTTGAAGCTCCTAATATTTTTCTCACCTTTTGAAGCTCTTCATATATTTCACACTTTTTCAGGCTCTTCATGTTTTTCAACACCACTTCATGTTAGTCCTATTTTTCAAACCGTTTCATGCTCATCTCATTTTTGACAGCTTTTGAAGCTCTTCATATTTTTCACAACTTTTGAATCTCTTCACATATTTCACACCTTTTCAGGCTCTTCATGTTTATGAACATCTCTTCATGCTCCTCCTATAATTCAGACGGTTTCATGCTCCTCATGTATTTCACTCCTTTTGAAGCTCTTCATATTTTACACACCTTTTCAGGCTCTTCATGATTTTCAACACCACTTCATGCTCCCCTATTTTTCAGACCGTTTCATGTTCCTCATATTTTTGACACCTTTTGAAGCTCTTCATATTTTTCACACCGTTTCAGACTCCTCCTGTTTTTGAACACCGTTTCATGCTCCTCCTATTTTTCAGACCGTTTCATGCTCCTCATATTTTTGTCACCTTTTGAAGCTCTTCATATTTTTCACACCTTTTGAAGCTCTTCATATTTTTCACACCTTTTCAGGCTCCTCATGTTTTTCAACACCGCTTCATGCTCCTCCTATTTTTCAGACCGTTTCATGCTCCTCATATTTTTGACACGTTTTGAAGCTCTTCATATTTTTCACACCTTTTCAGGCTCTTCATGTTTTTCAACACTGTTTCATGTTCCTCCTATTTTTCAGACCGTTTCATGCTCCTCATAATTTTGACACCTTTTGAAGCTCTTCTTATATTTCACACCTTTTCAGACTCTTCATGTTTTCGAAAACCACTTCAAGTTCCTCCTATTTTTGCGACCGTTTCATGCTCTTCATATTTTTGACACCTTTTGAAGCTCTTCATATTTTTCACACCTTTTGAAGCTCTTCATATATTTCACACATTTTCAGGCTCTTCATGTTTTTCAACACCACTTCATGCTCCTCCTATTTTTCAGACCGTTTCATGCTCTTCATATTTTTGACAACTTTTGAAGCTCTTCATATTTTTCACACCTTTTGAAGCTCTTCATATATTTCACACCTTTTGAAGCTCTTCATATTTTTCACATTTTTGAAGCTCTTCAAATTTTTCACACCTTTTCAGGCTCTTCATGTTTTTGAACACCGCTTCATGCTCCTCCGGTTTTTCAGAACGTTTCATGCTCCTCATATTTTTGACACCTTTTGAAGCTTTTCATATTTTTTACAACATTTCAGGCTTTTCATGTTTTTGAACACCTCTTCATGCTCCTCGTATTATTCACAACTTTTGAAGTTCTTCATATTTTTCATACCTTTTCAGGCTCTTCATGTTTTTCAACACCGCTTCATGCTCCTCCTATTTTTCAGACCGTTTAATGCTCCTCCTGTACTTCACACCTTTTGTAGCTCTTCATAATTTTCACACCTTTTCAGGCTCTTCATGTTTTTCAACACCGCTTCATCCTACTCCTATTTTTGAGACCGATTAATGCTCCTCATGTATTTCACACCTTTTGAAGCTCTTCATATTTTTCACACGATTTCAGACTCTTCATGTTTCTCAACAACACTTCATGCTCCACCATTTTCACACCTTTTGAAGCTCTTCATATTTTTCACACGTTTTCCGGCTCTTCATATTTTTCAACACCGCTTCATGCTCCTCCTATTTTTCACACCTTTTGAAGCTCTTCATATTTTTCACACGATTTCAGGCTCTTCATGTTTTTCAACAACACTTCATGCTCCACCATGTTTCACACCTTTTGAAGCTCTTCATATTTTTCACACGTTTTCAGGCTCTTCATGTTTTTCAACACCGCTTCATGCTCCTCCTATTTTTCACACCTTTTGAAGCTCTTCATATTTTTCACACCTTTTCAGGCTCTTCATGTTTTTGAACAGCTCTTCATGCTGCTCCTATATTTCAGACCGTTTCATGCTTCTCATATTTTTGACACGTTTTGAAGCTCTTCATATTTTTCACACATTTTCAGGCTCTTCATGTATTTCAACACCACTTCATGCTCCTCCTATTTTTCAGACCGTTCCATGCTCCTCATATTTTTGACACCTTTTGAAGCTCTTCATATTTTTCACACCTTGTCAGGCTGTACATGTTTTTGAACACCTCTTCATGCTCTTACTATTTTTCACACCGTTTCATGCTCATGTCACCTTTCACACCTTTTCAGGCTCTTCTTATTTTTCAAACCAGTGAAGCCCTTCATATTTTTCACACTTTTTCAGGCTTTTCATGTTTAGAACACCGCTTCATGCTCCTCCTATTTTTCAGACCGTTTCATGCTCATCTCATTTTTGACACCTTTTCAGGCTCTTCATATTTTTCAAACCTTTTGAAGCTCTTCATATTTTTCACACTTTTTCAGGCTCTTCATGTTTTGAACACCGCTTCATGCTCCTCCTATTTTTCAGACCGTTTATTGCTCCTCATATTTTTGAAACCTGTTGAAGCTCTTCATATATTTCACACCTTTTGAAGCTCTTCATATTTTTCTCACCTTTTCAGGCTTTCATGTTTTTGAACACCTTTTATTGCTCCTCCTATTTTTCAGACCGTTTGATGCTCCGCATGTATTTCACAGCTTTTGAAGGTCTTTATATTTTTCACACCTTTTCAGGCTCTTCATGTTTTTAAACACTGTTTCATGCTGCTTCTATTTTTCAGACCGTTTCATGCTCATCTCATTTTTGACACCATTTTAAGCTCTTCATATTTTTCACACCTTTTGAACCTCTTCATATTTTTCACACGTTTTCACGCTCTTCATGTTTTTCAACACCGCTTCTAGATCCACCTATTTTTTAGACCGTTTCATGCTCCTCATATTTTTGACACTTTTTGAAGCTCTTCATATTTTACACACATTTTCAGGCTCTTCATGTTTTTGAACACCGCTTCATGCTCCTCCTATTTTTAACACCTTTGAAGCTCTTCATATATTTTACACTTTTTCAGGCTCTTCATGTTTTTCAACACCACTTCAGGCTCCTCCTATTTTTCAGACCATTTCATGCTAATCTAATTTTTGACACCTTTTGAAGCTCTTCATATTTTTCACACCTTTTCAGGCTCTTCATGTTTTTGAACACTGTTTCATGCTGCTCGTATTTTCAGACCGTTTCATACTCCTCATAGTTTTGACACGTTTTGAAGCTCTTCATATTTTTCACACGTTCTCAGGCTCTTCATGTTTTTAAACACCGCTTCATGCTCCTCCTAATTTTCACACCCTTTGAAGCACTTCAAATTTTTCACAGCTTTTCAGGCTCTTCATACTTTTGAACATGGTTTCCTGCTCCTCCTTTTTTTTAAACCGTTTCACGCTCCTCATATTTTTGACACCTTTTGAATCTCTTCATATATTTCACACGTTGTCAGGCTCTTCATGTATTGGAACACCGCTTCATGCTCCTCCTATATTTCAGTCGGTTTCATTCTCCTCATGTACTTCACACCTTTTGAAGCTCTTCATATATTTCACACTTTTTCAGGCTCTTCATGTTTTTCAACACCACTTCATGCTCCTCCTATTTCAGACCGTTTCATGCTCATCTCATTTTTGACACCTTCTGAAGCTCTTCATATTTGTTACACCCTTTCAGGCTCTTCATGTTTTTCAACACGGCTTCATGCTCCTCCTATTTTTCAGACCGTTTCATGCTCCTCATATTTTTCACATCTTTTTAAGCTCTTCAAATTTTTCACACCTTTTCAGGTTCTTCATGATTTTCAAAACCGCTTTAGGCTCCTCCTATTTTTCAGACCGTTTCATGCTCCTCATGTATTTCACACCTTTTGAAGCTCTTCATATTTTTCACACGTTTTCAGGCTCTTCATGTTTTTCAACACCGCTTCATGCTCCTCCTATTTTTCACACCTTTTGAAGCTCTTCATATTTTTCACACCTTTTCAGGCTCTTCATGTTTTTGAACAGCTCTTCATGCTGCTCCTATATTTCAGACCGTTTCATGCTTCTCATATTTTTGACACGTTTTGAAGCTCTTCATATTTTTCACACATTTTCAGGCTCTTCATGTATTTCAACACCACTTCATGCTCCTCCTATTTTTCAGACCGTTCCATGCTCCTCATATTTTTGACACCTTTTGAAGCTCTTCATATTTTTCACACCTTGTCAGGCTGTACATGTTTTTGAACACCTCTTCATGCTCTTCCTATTTTTCACACCGTTTCATGCTCATGTCACCTTTCACACCTTTTCAGGCTCTTCTTATTTTTCAAACCAGTGAAGCCCTTCATATTTTTCACACTTTTTCAGGCTTTTCATGTTTAGAACACCGCTTCATGCTCCTCCTATTTTTCAGACCGTTTCATGCTCATCTCATTTTTGACACCTTTTCAGGCTCTTCATATTTTTCAAACCTTTTGAAGCTCTTCATATTTTTCACACTTTTTCAGGCTCTTCATGTTTTGAACACCGCTTCATGCTCCTCCTATTTTTCAGACCGTTTATTGCTCCTCATATTTTTGAAACCTGTTGAAGCTCTTCATATATTTCACACCTTTTGAAGCTCTTCATATTTTTCTCACCTTTTCAGGCTTTCATGTTTTTGAACACCTTTTATTGCTCCTCCTATTTTTCAGACCGTTTGATGCTCCGCATGTATTTCACAGCTTTTGAAGGTCTTTATATTTTTCACACCTTTTCAGGCTCTTCATGTTTTTAAACACTGTTTCATGCTGCTTCTATTTTTCAGACCGTTTCATGCTCATCTCATTTTTGACACCATTTTAAGCTCTTCATATTTTTCACACCTTTTGAACCTCTTCATATTTTTCACACGTTTTCACGCTCTTCATGTTTTTCAACACCGCTTCTAGATCCACCTATTTTTTAGACCGTTTCATGCTCCTCATATTTTTGACACTTTTTGAAGCTCTTCATATTTTACACACATTTTCAGGCTCTTCATGTTTTTGAACACCGCTTCATGCTCCTCCTATTTTTAACACCTTTGAAGCTCTTCATATATTTTACACTTTTTCAGGCTCTTCATGTTTTTCAACACCACTTCAGGCTCCTCCTATTTTTCAGACCATTTCATGCTAATCTAATTTTTGACACCTTTTGAAGCTCTTCATATTTTTCACACCTTTTCAGGCTCTTCATGTTTTTGAACACTGTTTCATGCTGCTCGTATTTTCAGACCGTTTCATACTCCTCATAGTTTTGACACGTTTTGAAGCTCTTCATATTTTTCACACGTTCTCAGGCTCTTCATGTTTTTAAACACCGCTTCATGCTCCTCCTAATTTTCACACCCTTTGAAGCACTTCAAATTTTTCACAGCTTTTCAGGCTCTTCATACTTTTGAACATGGTTTCCTGCTCCTCCTTTTTTTTAAACCGTTTCACGCTCCTCATATTTTTGACACCTTTTGAATCTCTTCATATATTTCACACGTTGTCAGGCTCTTCATGTATTGGAACACCGCTTCATGCTCCTCCTATATTTCAGTCGGTTTCATTCTCCTCATGTACTTCACACCTTTTGAAGCTCTTCATATATTTCACACTTTTTCAGGCTCTTCATGTTTTTCAACACCACTTCATGCTCCTCCTATTTCAGACCGTTTCATGCTCATCTCATTTTTGACACCTTCTGAAGCTCTTCATATTTGTTACACCCTTTCAGGCTCTTCATGTTTTTCAACACGGCTTCATGCTCCTCCTATTTTTCAGACCGTTTCATGCTCCTCATATTTTTCACATCTTTTTAAGCTCTTCAAATTTTTCACACCTTTTCAGGTTCTTCATGATTTTCAAAACCGCTTTAGGCTCCTCCTATTTTTCAGACCGTTTCATGCTCCTCATGTATTTCACACCTTTTGAAGCTCTTCATATTTTTCACACTTTTTGAAGCTCTTCATATATTTCACACGTTTTAAGTCTCTTCATGTTTTTCAACACCGCTTCATGCTCCTCCTATTTTTCAGACCGTTTCATGCTTCTCTTATTTTTGACACGTTTTGAGGCTCTTCATATATTTCACACCTTTTCAGGCTCTTCATGTTTTTGAACACCGCTTCATGCTCCTCCTATTTTTCAGACCGATTCATGCTCCTCATATTTTGACACCTTTTGAAGCTCTTCATATTTTTCACACCTTTTCAGGCTCTTCATTTTTTTGAACACCGTTTCATGCTCCTCCTATATTTCAGACCGTTTCATGCTCCACATATTTTTGACACCTTTTGAAGCTCTTCATATTTTTCACCCCTTTTCAGGCTCTTCATGTTTTTCAACACAACTTCATGCCCCTCCTATTTTTCAGACCGTTTCATGCTCATCTCATTTTTGACAGCTTTTGAAGCTCTTCATATATTTCAAACCTTTTGAGGCTCTTCATATTTTTCACACCTTTTCTGGCTCTTCAGGTTTTTGAACACCGTTTCATGAAGCTCCTAATTTTCAGACCGTTTCATGCTTCTCATATTTTTGAAACGTTTTGAAGCTCTTCATATTTTGCTCACCTGTTCAGTCTCTTCATGTTTTTCAACACCGCTTCATTTTCCTCCTATTTTTCAGACCGTTTCATGCTCCCATATTTTTGACACCTTTTGAAGCTCTTCATATTTTTCACAGGTTTTCATGCTATTCATGTTTTTCAACACCGCTTCATGCTCCTCCTATTTTTCAGACCGTTTCATTCTCCTCATATTTGAGACATCTTTTGAAGCTTTTCATATTTTTCACACCTTTTAGGCTCTTCATGTTTTTCACACCATTTCAGGCTCTTCATGTTTTTGAACACGGCTTCATGCTCTTCCTATTTTTCAGACCATTTCATGCTCCTCATATTTTTGACACCTTTTGAAGCTCTTCATATTTTTCACACCTTTTCTGGCTCATCATGTTTGTGAACACCGCTTCATGCTCCTCCTATTTTTCAGATCGTTTCATGCTCCTCATATTTTTGACAACTTTTGAAGCTCTTCATATTTTTAACACCTTTTCAGGCTCTTCATGTTTTTGAACACCGTTTCATGCTGCTCCTATTTTTCAGACCGTTTCATACTCCTCATAGTTTTGACACCTTTTGAAGCTCTTCATATTTTTCACACCTTTTCAGGCTCTTCATGTTTTTCAACACCGCTTCATGCTCCTCCTATTTTTCAGACCGATTCATGCTCCTCAAGTATTTAACCCCTTGAAGCTCTTCATATTTTTCACACCTTTTCTGGCTCATCATGTTTTTGAACACCGTTTCATGCTCCTCCTATTTTTCAGACCCTTTCATGTTCCTCATATTTTTGACACATTTTGAAGGTCTTCATATTTTTCAAAACTTTTCAGGCTCTTCATGTTTTTCAACACCACATCATGCTCCACCTATTTTTCAGACCTTTTCATGCTCATCTCATTTTTGACACCATTTTAAGCTCTTCATATTTTTCACACCTTTTGAAGCTCTTCATGTTTTTCACACGTTTTCACGCTCTTCATGTTTTTCAACACCGCTTCTTGATCCACCTATTTTTCAGACCGTTTCATGCTCCTCATATTTTTGACACCTTTTGAAGCTCTTCTTATTTTCACACCTTTTCAGGCTCTTCATGTTTTTGAACACGGTTTCCTGCTCCTCCTTTTTTTCAGACCGTTTCATGCTCCTCATATTTTTCACACTTTTTGAATCTCTTCATATATTTCACACCTTTTCAGGCTCTTCATATATTTGAACAACACTTCATGCTCCTCCTATTTTTCAGACGGTTTCATCCTCCTCATGTATTTCACACCTTTTGAAGCTCTTCCTATCTTTCACACCTTTTCAGGCTCTTCATGTTTTTAAACACTGCTTCATGCTCCACCTATTTTTCAGACCGTTTCATTCTCCTCATATTTTTGACACCTTTTGAAGCTCTTCATATTTTTCACATCTTTTCAGGCTCTTCATGTTTTTCAACACAGCTTCATGCTCCTTCTATTTTTCAGACCGTTTCTTGCCCCTATGTATTTCACACCTTTTGAAGCTCTTCATATTTTTCAAACCTTTTCAGGCCCTTCGTGTTTTTCAAAACCGTTTCATGCTCCTCCTATTTTTCAGACCGTTTCATGCTCCTCATATTTTTGACCTCTTTTGAAGCTCCTAATATTTTTCACAACTTTTGAAGCTCTTCATATATTTTACACTTTTTCAGGCTCTTCATGTTTTTCAACACCACTTCATGCTCCTCCTATTTTTCAGACCGTTTCATGCTAATCTAATTTTTGACACCTTTTGAAGCTCTTCATGTTTTTCACACCTTTTCAGGCTCTTCATGTTTTTGAACACCGTTTCATGCTGCTCCTATTTTTCAGACCGTTTCATACTCCTCATAGTTTTGACACCTTTTGAAGCTCTTCATATTTTTCACACCTTTTCAGGCTCTTCATGTTTTTAAACACGGCTTCATGCTCCTCCTATTTTTCAGACCGTTTCATGCTTCTCATGTATTTCAC
The DNA here is from genome assembly GCF_033118175.1 of Dama dama. NCBI lineage: Eukaryota > Metazoa > Chordata > Mammalia > Artiodactyla > Cervidae > Dama > Dama dama. The sequence continues at coordinate 2,889,364 of NW_026870888.1, forward strand.
ACCTTTTGAAGCTCTTCATTTTTCACACCTTTTCAGGCTCTTCATGTTTTTGACACGGTTTCATGCTCCTCCTATTTTTTAGACCGTTTCAAGCTCCTCACATTTTTGACACCTTTTGAAGCTCTTCATATTTTTCACAACTTTTCAGGCTATTCATGTTTTTCAACACCGCTTCATGATCATCCAATTTTTCAGACCGTTTCATGCTCCTCATAATTATGACATATTTTGAAGCTTTTCATATTTTTCACACCTTTTAGGATCTTCATGTTTTTCAGCACCACTTCATGCTCCTCCTATTTCTCAGACAGTTTCATGCTCCTCATATTGTGGACACCTTTTGAAGCTCTTCATATTTTTCACATCTTTTCAGGATCTTCATGTTTTTCAACACCATTTCATGCTCTTCCTATTTTCCAAACCGTTACGTGCTCCTCATATTTTTGACAGCTTTTGAATCTCTTCATATATTTCACACCTTTTCAGGCTCTTCATGTTTTTCAACACCACTTCATGCTCCTCCTTCTTTTCAGACCATTTCATGCTCATCTCATTATTGACACTATTTGAAGCTCTTCATATTTTTCACACTTTTTGAGGCTCTTCATGTTTTTCAACACCGCTTCATGCTCCTCCTATTTTTCAGACCGATTCATGCTCCTCAAGTATTTCCCAACTTTTGAGGCTCTTCATGTTTTTCAACACCACTTCATGCTCCACCTATTTTTCAGACCGTTTCATGCTAATCTAATTTTTGACACCTTTTGAAGCTCTTCATATTTTTCACACCTTTTCAGGCTCTCCATGTTTTTGAACACCGTTTCATGCTGCTCCTATTTTCAGACCGTTTCATACTCCTCATAGTTTTGACACGTTTTGAAGCTCTTCATATTTTTCACACCTTTTGAAGCTCTTCATATTTTTCACACCTTTTCAGGCTCCTCATGTTTTTCAACACCGCTTCATGCTCCTCCTATTTTTCAGACCGTTTAATGCTCCTCATATTTTTGACACGTTTTGAAGCTCTTCATATTTTTCACACCTTTTCAGGCTCTTCATGTTTGTCAACACTGTTTCATGATCCTCCTATTTTTCAGACCGTTTCATGCTCCTCATAATTTTGACACCTTTTGAAGCTCTTCTTATATTTCACACCTTTTCAGACTCTTCATGTTTTCGAAAACCACTTCAAGTTCCTCCTATTTTTGCGACCGTTTCATGCTCTTCATATTTTTGACACCTTTTGAAGCTCTTCATATTTTTCACACCTTTTGAAGCTCTTTATATATTTCACACATTTTCAGGCTCTTCATGTTTTTCAACACCACTTCATGCTCCTCCTATTTTTCAGACCGTTTCATGCTCTTCATATTTTTGACAACTTTTGAAGCTCTTCATATTTTTCACACCTTTTGAAGCTCTTCATATATTTCACACCTTTTGAAGCTCTTCATATTTTTCACATTTTTGAAGCTCTTCAAATTTTTCACACCTTTTCAGGCTCTTCATGTTTTTGAACACCGCTTCATGCTCCTCCGGTTTTTCAGAACGTTTCATGCTCCTCATATTTTTGACACCTTTTGAAGCTTTTCATATTTTTTACAACATTTCAGGCTTTTCATGTTTTTGAACACCTCTTCATGCTCCTCGTATTTTTCACAACTTTTGAAGTTCTTCATATTTTTCATACCTTTTCAGGCTCTTCATGTTTTTCAACACCGCTTCATAGTCCTCCTATTTTTCAGACCGTTTAATGCTCCTCCTGTACTTCACACCTTTTGTAGCTCTTCATAATTTTCACACCTTTTCAGGCTCTTCATGTTTTTCAACACCGCTTCATGCTACTCCTATTTTTGAGACCGATTAATGCTCCTCATGTATTTCACATCTTTTGAAGCTCTTCATATTTTTCACACGATTTCAGACTCTTCATGTTTTTCAACAACACTTCATGCTCCACCATTTTCACACCTTTTGAAGCTCTTCATATTTTTCACACGTTTTCAGGCTCTTCATATTTTTCAACACCGCTTCATGCTCCTCCTATTTTTCACACCTTTTGAAGCTCTTCATATTTTTCACACGATTTCAGGCTCTTCATGTTTTTCAACAACACTTCATGCTCCACCATGTTTCACACCTTTTGAAGCTCTTCATATTTTTCACACGTTTTCAGGCTCTTCATGTTTTTCAACACCGCTTCATGCTCCTCCTATTTTTCACACCTTTTGAAGCTCTTCATATTTTTCACACCTTTTCAGGCTCTTCATGTTTTTGAACATCTCTTCATGCTGCTCCTATATTTCAGACCGTTTCATGCTTCTCATATTTTTGACACGTTTTGAAGCTCTTCATATTTTTCACACATTTTCAGGCTCTTCATGTATTTCAACACCACTTCATGCTCCTCCTATTTTTCAGACCGTTTCATGCTCCTCATATTTTTGACACCTTTTGAAGCTCTTCATATTTTTCACACCTTGTCAGGCTGTACATGTTTTTGAACACCTCTTCATGCTCTTCCTATTTTTCAGACCGTTTCATACTCATGTCAACTTTCACACCTTTTCAGGCTCTTCTTATTTTTCAAACCAGTGAAGCCCTTCATATTTTTCACACTTTTTCAGGCTTTTCATGTTTAGAACACCGCTTCATGCTCCTCCTATTTTTCAGACCGTTTCATGCTCATCTCATTTTTGACACCTTTTCAGGCTCTTCATATTTTTCAAACCTTTTGAAGCTCTTCATATTTTTCACACTTTTTCAGGCTCTTCATGTTTTGAACACCGCTTCATGCTCCTCCTATTTTTCAGACCTTTTCATGCTCCTCATATTTTTGAAACCTGTTGAAGCTCTTCATATATTTCACACCTTTTGAAGCTCTTCATATTTTTCACTCCTTTTCAGGCTCTTCATGTTTTTCAACACCGCTTCATGCTACTCCTATTTTTCAGACCGATTAATGCTCCTCATGTATTTCACACCTTTTGAAGCTCTTCATATTTTTCACACTTTTTCAGGCTCTTCATGTTTTTGAACACGATTTCATGCTCCTCCTATTTTTCAGACCGTTTCATGCTCCTCCCATTTTTGACACTTTTGAAGCTCTTCATATTTTTCACAACTTTTCAGGCTCTTCATGTTTTTCAACAACGCTTCATGATGCTCCAATTTTTCAGTACGTTTCAAGCTCCTCATATTTTTGACACCTTTTGAATCTCTTCATATATTTTAGACCTTTTCAGGCTCTTCATGTTTTTCCACACCACTTCATGCTCCTCCTTTTTCAGACCATTTCATGCTCATCTCATTTGTCACACTTTTTGAAGCTCTTCATATTTTTGACACCTTTTGAGCTCTTCATATTTTTCAGACCTTTTGAGGCTCTTCATGTTTTTCAACACCGTTTCATGCTCCTCCTATAATTCAGACGGTTTCATGCTCCTCAAGTCTTTCAATCCTTTTGAAGCTCTTCATATTTTACACACCTTTTCAGGCTCTTCATGATTTTCAACCCCACTTCATGCTCCTCCTCTTTTTCACACCGTTTCATGCTCCTCATATTTTTGACACCTTTAAAAGCTCTTCATATTTTTCACACTTTTTCAGGTTCTTTATGTTTTGAAGATCGTTTCATGTTCCTCCTATTTTTCAGACCGTTTCATGCTCCTCATATTTTTGACACATTTTGAACCTTTTCATATTTTTCACACGTTTTCAGGCTCTTCATGTTTTTCAACACGGCTTTATGCTCCTCCTAATTTTCAGACCGTTTCATGCTCCTCATGTATTTAACACCTTTTGAAGCTCTTCATATTTTTCTCACCTTTTCAGGCTTTCATGTTTTTGAACACCTTTTATTGCTCCTCCTATTTTTCAGACCGTTTGATGCTCCGCATGTATTTCACAGCTTTTGAAGCTCTTTATATTTTTCACACCTTCTCAGGCTCTTCATGTTTTTGAACACTGTTTCATGCTGCTTCTATTTTTCAGGCCGTTTCATGCTCATCTCATTTTTGACACCATTTTAAGCTCTTCATATTTTTCACACCTTTTGAACCTCTTCATATTTTTCACACGTTTTCACGCTCTTCATGTTTTTCAACACCGCTTCTTGATCCACCTATTTTTTAGACCGTTTCATGCTCCTCATATTTTTGACACTTTTTGAAGCTCTTCATATTTTACACACATTTTCAGGCTCTTCATGTTTTTGAACACCGCTTCATGCTCCTCCTATTTTTAACACCTTTGAAGCTCTTCATATATTTTACACTTTTTCAGGCTCTTCATGTTTTTCAACACCACTTCAGGCTCCTCCTATTTTTCAGACCGTTTCATGCTAATCTAATTTTTGACACCTTTTGAAGCTCTTCATATTTTTCACACCTTTTCAGGCTCTTCATGTTTTTGAACACTGTTTCATGCTGCTCGTATTTTCAGACCGTTTCATACTCCTCATAGTTTTGACACGTTTTGAAGCTCTTCATATTTTTCACACGTTCTCAGGCTCTTCATGTTTTTAAACACCGCTTCATGCTCCTCCTAATTTTCACACCCTTTGAAGCACTTCAAATTTTTCACAGCTTTTCAGGCTCTTCATACTTTTGAACACGGTTTCCTGCTCCTCCTTTTTTTTAAACCGTTTCACGCTCCTCATATTTTTGACACCTTTTGAATCTCTTCATATATTTCACACGTTTTCAGGCTCTTCATGTATTGGAACACCGCTTCATGCTCCTCCTATATTTCAGTCGGTTTCATTCTCCTCATGTACTTCACACCTTTTGAAGCTCTTCATATATTTCACACTTTTTCAGGCTCTTCATGTTTTTCAACACCACTTCATGCTCCTCCTATTTCAGACCGTTTCATGCTCATCTCATTTTTCACACCTTCTGAAGCTCTTTATATTTGTTACACCCTTTCAGGCTCTTCATGTTTTTCAACACGGCTTCATGCTCCTTCTATTTTTCAGACCGTTTCATGCTCCTCATATTTTTCACACCTTTTTAAGCTCTTCAAATTTTTCACACCTTTTCAGGTTCTTCATGATTTTCAACACCGCTTTAGGCTCCTCCTATTTTTCAGACCGTTTCATGCTCCTCATGTATTTCACACCTTTTGAAGCTCTTCATATTTTTCACACTTTTTGAAGCTCTTCATATATTTCACACGTTTTAAGTCTCTTCATGTTTTTCAACACCGCTTCATGCTCCTCCTATTTTTCAGACCGTTTCATGCTTCTCTTATTTTTGACACGTTTTGAGGCTCTTCATATTTTTCACACCTTTTCAGGCTCTTCATTTTTTTGAACACCGTTTCATGCTCCTCCTATATTTCAGACCGTTTCATGCTCCACATATATTTGACAACTTTTGAAGCTCTTCATATTTTTCACCCCTTTTCAGGCTCTTCATGTTTTTCAACACAACTTCATGCCCCTCCTATTTTTCAGACCATTTCATGCTCATCTCATTTTTGACAGCTTTTGAAGCTCTTCATATATTTCAAACCTTTTGAGGCTCTTCATATTTTTCACACCTTTTCTGGCTCTTCAGGTTTTTGAACACCGTTTCATGAAGCTCCTAATTTTCAGACCGTTTCATGCTTCTCATATTTTTGACACGTTTTGAAGCTCTTCATATTTTTCTCACCTGTTCAGTCTCTTCATGTTTTTCAACACCGCTTCATTTTCCTCCTATTTTTCAGACCGTTTCATGCTCCCATATTTTTGACACCTTTTGAAGCTCTTCATATTTTTCACACCTTTTCAGGCTCTTCATGTTTTTCAACAGCGCTTCATGCTCCTCCTATTTTTCAGACCGATTCATGCTCCTCAAGTATTTCACACCTTGAGGCTCTTCATATTTTTCACAGCTTTTCAGGCTCTTCATATTTTTGAACACCGTTTCATGCTCCTCCTATTTTTCAGACCCTTTCATGCTCCTCATATTTTTGACACATTTTGAAGGTCTTCATATTTTTCACAACTTTTCAGGCTCTTCATGTTTTTCAACACCACATCATGCTCCACCTATTTTTCAGACCTTTTCATGCTCATCTCATTTTTGGCACCATTTTAAGCTCTTCATATTTTTCACACCTTTTGAAGCTCTTCATGTTTTTCACACGATTTCACGCTCTTCATGTTTTTCAACACCGCTTCTTGATCCACCTATTTTTCAGACCGTTTCATGCTCCTCATATTTTTGACACCTTTTGAAGCTCTTCATATTTTACACACATTTTCAGGCTCTTCATGTTTTTGAACACCGCTTCATGCTCCTCCTATTTTTAACACCTTTTGAAGCTCTTCTTATTTTCACACCTTTTCAGGCTCTTCATGTTTTTGAACACGGTTTCCTGCTCCTCCTATTTTTCAGACCGTTTCATGCTCCTCATATTTTTGACACTTTTTGAATCTCTTCATATATTTCACACCTTTTCAGGCTCTTCATATATTTGAACAACACTTCATGCTCCTCCTATTTTTCAGACGGTTTCATCCTCCTCATGTATTTCACACCTTTTGAAGCTCTTCCTATCTTTCACACCTTTTCAGGCTCTTCATGTTTTTAAACACTGCTTCATGCTCCACCTATTTTTCAGACCGTTTCATTCTCCTCATATTTTTGACACCTTTTGAAGCTCTTCATATTTTTCACATCTTTTCAGGCTCTTCATGTTTTTCAACACAGCTTCATGCTCCTTCTCTTTTTCAGACCGTTTCTTGCCCCTATGTATTTCACACCTTTTGAAGCTCTTCATATTTTTCAAACCTTTTCAGGCCCTTCGTGTTTTTCAAAACCGTTTCATGCTCCTCCTATTTTTCCAACCGTTTCATGCTCCTCATATTTTTGACCTCTTTTGAAGCTCCTAATATTTTTCACAACTTTTGAAGCTCTTCATATATTTTACACTTTTTCAGGCTCTTCATGTTTTTCAACACCACTTCATGCTCCTCCTATTTTTCACACCGTTTCATGCTAATCTAATTTTTGACACCTTTTGAAGCTCTTCATGTTTTTCACACCTTTTCAGGCTCTTCATGTTTTTGAACACCGTTTCATGCTGCTCCTATTTTTCAGACCGTTTCATACTCCTCATAGTTTTGACACCTTTTGAAGCTCTTCATATTTTTCACACCTTTTCAGGCTCTTCATGTTTTTAAACACGGCTTCATGCTCCTCCTATTTTTCAGACCGTTTCATGCTTCTCATGTATTTCACACCTTTTGAAGCTCTTCATTTTTCACACCTTTTCAGGCTCTTCATGTTTTTGACACGGTTTCATGCTCCTCCTATTTTTCAGACCGTTTCAAGCTCCTCACATTTTTGACACCTTTTGAAGCTCTTCATATTTTTCACAACTTTTCAGGCTATTCATGTTTTTCAACACCGCTTCATGATCATCCAATTTTTCAGACCGTTTCATGCTCCTCATATTTATGACATATTTTGAAGCTTTTCATATTTTTCACACCTTTTAGGATCTTCATGTTTTTCAGCACCACTTCATGCTCCTCCTATTTCTCAGACAGTTTCATGCTCCTCATATTGTGGACACCTTTTGAAGCTCTTCATATTTTTCACATCTTTTCAGGCTCTTCATGTTTTTCAACACAACTTCATGCCCCTCCTATTTTTCAGACCATTTCATGCTCATCTCATTTTTGACAGCTTTTGAAGCTCTTCATATATTTCAAACCTTTTGAGGCTCTTCATGTTTTTCAACACCACTTAATGGTCCTCCTTCTTTTCAGACCATTTCATGCTCATCTCATTGTTGACACTTTTTGAAGCTCTTCATATTTTTCACACTTTTTGAGGCTCTTCATGTTTTTCAACACCGCTTCATGCTCCTCCTATTTTTCAGACCGATTCATGCTCCTCAAGTATTTCACAACTTTTGAGGCTCTTCATGTTTTTCAACACCGCTTCATGCTCCTCCTAATTTTCACAACTTTTGAAGCACTTCAAATTTTTCAAACCTTTTCAGGCTCTTCATACTTTTTAACACGGTTTCCTGCTCCTCCTTTTTTTCAGACCGTTTCATGCTCCTCATATTTTTGACACCTTTTGAATCTCTTCATATATTTCACACGTTTTCAGGCTCTTCATGTATTGGAACACCGCTTCATGCTCCTCCTATTTTTCAGACGGTTTCATTCTCCTCATGTACTTCACACCTTTGAAGCTCTTCATATATTTCACACTTTTTCAGGCTCTTCATGTTTTTCAACACCACTTCATGCTCCTTCTATTTTTCAGACCGTTTCATGCTCATCTCATTTTTGACACCTTCTGAAGCTCTTCATATTTGTTACACCCTTTCAGGCTCTTCATGTTTTTCAACACGGCTTCATGCTCCTCCTATTTTTCAGACCGTTTCATGCTCCTCATATTTTTCACCCCTTTTGAAGCTCTTCATATTTTTCACACCTTTTCAGGTTCTTCATGTTTTTCAACACCGCTTCATGCTCCTCCTATTTTTCACACCGTTTCATGCTCCTATTGTATTTCACACCTTTTGAAGCTCTTCATATTTTTCAAACCTTTTCAGGCGCTTCATGTTTTTGATCACCATTTCAATCTACTCCTATTTTTCAGACCGTTTCAGGCTCCTCATATTTTTGACACATTTTCAAGCTCTTCATATTTTTCACACCTTTACAGGCTCTTCATGTTTTTAAACAACGCTTCATCATCCTCCTCTTTTTCAGACCGTTTCTTTCTCCTCATATTGTTGTCACCTTTTGAAGCTCTTCATATTTTTCACAACGTTTGCATCTCTTCATATATTTCACACTTATTCAGGCTCTTCATGTTTTTCAACACCACTTCATGCTCCTCCTATTTTTCAGACCGTTTCATGCTCATTTCATTTTTGACAGCTTTTGAAGCTCTTCATGTTTTTCACACCTTTGAAGCTCTTCATATTTTTCAAACGTTTTCAGGCTCGTCATGTTTTTGAACCCCGCTTCATGATCCTTCAATTTTTCAGACTGTTTCATGCTCCTCATATTTGTGACATCTTTTCAAGCTTTTCATATTTTTCACACCTTTTAGGCTCTTCATGTTTTTCACACCATTTCAGGCTCTTCATGTTTTTGAACACGGCTTCATGCTCCTCCTATTTTTCAGACCGTTTCATGCTCCTCATTTTTTTGACATCTTTTGAAGCTCTTCATATTTTTCACACCTTTTCTGGCTCTTCATGTTTGTGAACTCTGCTTCATGCTCCTCCTATTTTTCAGACCGATTCATGCTCCTCAAGTATTTCACACCTTGAGGCTCTTCATATTTTTCACAGCTTTTTAGGCTCTTCTGTTTTTGAACACCGTTTCATGCTCCTCCTACTTTTCAGACCCTTTCATGCTCCTCATATTTTTGACACCTTTTGAAGGTCTTCATATTTTTCGCAACTTTTCAGGCTCTTCATGTTTTTCAACACCACTTCATGCTCCTCCTATTTTTCAGACCGTTTCATGCTCATCTCATTTTTGACAGCTTTTGAAGCTCTTCATGTTTTTCACACCTTTGAAGCTCTTCATATTTTTCAAACGTTTTCAGGCTCTTCATGTTTTTGAACCCCGCTTCATGATCCTTCAATTTTTCAGACCGTTTCATGCTCCTCATATTTGTGACATCTTTTCAAGCTTTTCATATTTTTCACACCTTTTAGGCTCTTCATGTTTTTCACACCATTTCAGGCTCTTCATGTTTTTGAACACGGCTTCATGCTCCTCCTATTTTTCAGACCGTTTCATGCTCCTCATATTTTTGACATCTTTTGAAGCTCTTCATATTTTTCACACCTTTTCTGGCTCTTCATGTTTGTGAACTCCGCTTCATGCTCCTCCTATTTTTCAGATCGTTTCATGCTCCTCATATTTTTGACAACTTTTGAAGCTCTTCATATTTTTAACACCTTTTCAGGCACTTCATGTTTTTGAACACCGTTTCATGCTGCTCCTATTTTTCCGACCGTTTCATACTCCTCATAGTTTTGACACCTTTTGAAGCTCTTCATATTTTTCACACATTTTCAGGCTCTTCATGTTTTTCAACACCGCTTCATGCTCCTCCTATTTTTCAGACCGATTCATGCTCCTCAAGTATTTCACACCTTGAGGCTCTTCATATTTTTCACAGCTTTTCAGGCTCTTCATGTTTTTGAACACCGTTTCATGCTCCTCCTACTTTTCAGACCCTTTCATGCTCCTCATATTTTTGACACCTTTTGAAGGTCTTCATATTTTTCGCAACTTTTCAGGCTCTTCATGTTTTTCAACACCACTTCATGCTCCTCCTTTTTTTCAGACCGTTTCATGCTCATCTCATTTTTGACAGCTTTTGAAGCTCTTCATGTTTTTCACACCTTTGAAGCTCTTCATATTTTTCAAACGTTTTCAGGCTCTTCATGTTTTCATCACCAGATCATGCTCCACCTATTTTTCAGACCGTTTCATGCTCATCTCATTTTTGACACCATTTTAAGATTTTCATATTTTTCACACCTTTTGAAGCTCTTCATATTTTTCACACGTTTTCACGCTCTTCATGTTTTTCAAGACCGATTCTTGATCCACCTATTTTTCAGACCGTTTCATGCTCCTCATATTTTTGACACGTTTTGAAGCTCTTCATAATTTACACACATTTTCAGGCTCTTCATGTTTTTGAACACCGCTACATGCTCCTCCTATTTTTAACACCTTTGGCAGCTCTTCATATATTTCACACCTTTACAAGCTCTTCATGTTTTTGAACACCGCTTCATGCTCCTCCTATTTTTCAGACCGTTTCATGCTCCTCATATTTTTGACACCTTTTGAAGCTCGTCATATTTTTCACTCCTTTTCAGGCTCTTCATGTTTTCTACACCGCTTCATGCTCCTCCTATTTTTCAGACCATTTCATGCTCATATCATTCTTGACACTTTTTGCAGATCTTCATATTTTTCACACGTTTTCAGGCTCTTCATATTTTTCAAACCCGCTTCATGATTTTTCTATTTTTCAGACCGTTTTATGCTCCTCATATATTTAACACCTTTTGAAGCTCTTCATATTTTTCAGACCTTTTCAGACTCTTCATATTTTTGAACACGGTATCAGGCTCCTCCTATTTTTCAGAACGTTTCATGCTCCTCATATTTTTACACCTTTGGAAGCTTTTCACATTTTTCACACCTTTTCAGGCTCTTCATGTTTTTCAACACAGCTTCTTGATCCTCCTTTTTTTCAGACCGTTTCATGCTCCTCATATATTTCTCACCATTTGAAGCTCTTCATATTTTTCACACCTTTTGAAGCTCTTCATATATTTCACACCATTTTAGGCACTTCATGTTTTTGATCACCACTTCATGCTCCTCATATTTTTCAGACCGTTTCATGCTCATCTCATTTTTGACACCTCTGGAAGCTCTTCATATTTTTCACACCTTTTAAAGCTCTTCATATTTTTCACAACTTTTCAGGCTCTTCATATTTTTCAACACCGCTTCATGATCGTCCTGTTTTTCAGACCGTTTCATGCTCCTCATAATATTGACAGCTTTTGAAGCTCTTCATATTTTTCACACCTTTTCAGGCTCTTCATGTTTATGAACACCGTTTAATGCTCCTCCTATTTTTCAGACCGTTTCATGCTGCTCATATTGTTGACACTTTTTGAAGCTCTTTATATTTTTCACACCTTTTCAGGCTCTTCATGTTTTTCAACACCGCTTCATGCTCCTCCTATTTTTCAGACCTTTTCATGCTTCTCATATTTTTGACATCTTTTGAAGCTCTTCATATTTTTCACACCTTTTCAGGCTCTTCAATTTTCTCCACAATGTTACAATGCTCCTCCTATTTTTCAGACCGTTTCATGCTCCTCATATTTTTCACACCTTTTGAAGCTCTTCATATTTATCACACGTTATCAGGCTCTTCATGTTTTTCAACACAGCTTCAAGCTCCTCCTATTTTTCAGACCTTTTCATGCTCCTCATATTTTTGACACCTTTTGAAGCTCTTCATATTTTTCACACCTTTTCAGGCTCTTCAATTTTTTCAACAATGTTACAATGCTCCTAATATTTTTCAGACCGTTTCATGCTCCTCATATTTTTTGACACCTTTTGAAGCTCTTCATATTTTTCACACCTTTTGAAGCTCTTCATACATTTCACACTTCTTCAAGCTCTTCATGTTGTTCAACACCACTTCATGCTTCTCCTATTTCTCAGACCGTTTCATGCTCACTCATTTTTGACAGCTTTTGAAGTTCTTCATATTTTTCACATCTTTTGAAACTATTCATATTTTTCACACCTTTTCAGGCTCTTCATGTTTTTCAACACCGCTTCATGATCCTCCAATTTTTCAGACCGTTTCATGCTCCTCATATTTGTGACATCTTTTGAAGCTTTTCTTATTTTTCACACCTTTTAGGCTCTTCATGTTTTTAAGCACCACTTCATGCTCCTCCTATTTCTCAGACAGTTTCATGCTCCTCATATTGTGGACACCTTTTGAAGCTCTTCATATTTTTCACACCTTTTCAGGCTCTTCATATTTTTCAACACCACTTCATGCTCGTCCTATTTTCCAAACCGTTACATGCTCCTCATATATTTTACACCTTTTGAATCTCTTCATATATTTCACACCTTTTCAGGCTCTTCATGTTTTTCAAAACCACATCATGCTCCACCTATTTTTCAGACCGTTTCATGCTCCTCATATTTTTGGCACCTTTTGAAGCTCTTCATATTTTTCACACCATTTCAGTCTCTTCATGTTTTTCAACACCGCTTCATGCTCCTCCTATTTTTCAGACCGTTTCATGTTCCTCCTATTTTTCAGATCATTTCATGCTCCTCATATTTTTGACACCTTTTTAAGCTCTTCATATTTTTCACACCTTTTCAGGTTCTTCATGTTTTTCAACACCGCTTCATGCTCCTCCTATTTTTCAGACCTTTTCATGCTCCTGATATTTTTGACTCCTTTTGAAGTTCTTCATATTTTTCACACCTTTTCATGCTCTTCATATTTTTCAACACCGTGTCATGCTCCTCCTATTTTTCACACGGTTTCATGCTCCTCATATTTTTCACACCTTTAAAGCTCTTCATATTTTTCTCACATTTTAAGGCTCTTCATGTTTTTCAACACCCTGTCATGCTCCTCCTATTTTTCAGACAGTTTCATGCTCCTCATAATTTTCACACCTTTAAAGCTCTTCATATTTTTCACACCTTTTAAGGCTCTTCATGTTTTTGAACACCACTTCATGCTCCTCCTATTTTTCAGACCGTTTCATGTTCCTCCTATTTTTCAGATCATTTCATGCTCCTGATATTTTTGACACCTTTTGAAGCTCTTCATATATTTCACACCTTTTGAAGCTCTTCATATTTTTCACACCTTTTAAGGCTCTTCATGTTTTTGAACACCGCTTCATGCTCCTCCTATTTTTCAGAACGTTTCATGTTCCTCCTATTTTTCAGATCATTTCATTCTCCTGATATTTTTGACACCTTTTAAAGCTCTTCATTTTTTTCACACCTTTTGAAGCTCTTCATATTTTTCACACCTTTTCTGTTTCGTCATGTTTTTCAACACCGCTTCATGCTCCTCCTATTATTCAGGCTGTTTCATGCTCCTCTTGTATTTCACACATTTTGAAGCTCTTCATATATTTCACACCTTTTCAGGCTCTTCATGATTTTCAACACCGCTTCATGCTCCTCCTATTTTTCAGACCGTTTCATGCTCCTCATATTGTTGACACCTTTTGAAGCTCTTCATATTTTTCACACCTTTAGGCTCTTCATGTTTTTCAACACCACTTCATGCTCCTCGTATTTTTCAGACCGTTTCATTCTCCTCATATTTTTGACACCTGTTGAAGCTCTGCCTATTTTTCACACCTTTTCAGGCTCTTCATGATTTTCAACACCGCTTCATGCTCCTCCTATTTTTCAGACCGTTTCATGCTCATCTCATTTTTGACATCTTTTGAGGCTCTTCATATTTTTCACACCTTTTGAATCTTTTCATATTTTTCATATTTTTGAAGCTCTTCATATTTTTCACACGTTTTCAGGCTCTTCATGTTTTTCAACATCACTTCATGCTCCCCCTGTTTTTCAGACCGTTACATGCTTCTCATATTTTTGACAATTTTTCAAGCTCTTCATATTTTTCACCCCTTTTCAGGCTCTTCCTGTTTTTGAACACCACTTCATGCTCTTCCTAATTTTCAGACTGTTTCATGCTCGTCATATTTTTGACACCTTTGGAGCTCTTCATATTTTTCACTCCTTTTCAGGCTCTTCATGTTTTTGAACACCACTTCATGCTCTTCCTAATTTTCAGACTGTTTCATGCTACTCATATTTTTGACACCTTTTGAAACTCTTCATATCTTTCACACGTTTTCAGGCTCTTCATGTTTTTCAACAGCGCTTCATGCTCCTCCTATTTTTCAGAACGTTTCATGCTCCTTATATTTTTCACACCTTTTGAAGCTCTTCATACTTTTCAGAACTTTCAGGCTCTTCATGTTTTTGAACAGCGTTTCATGCTCCTCCTATTTTTCAGACCGTTTCATGCTCCTCATATATTTGACACCTTTTGATGCTCTTCATATTTTTCACACCTTTTAAGGCTCTTCATATTTTGAACACCGCTTCATGCTCCTCCTATTTTTCAGACCGTTTCATGCTCCTCAAATTTCTGACAGCTTTTGAAGCTCTTCATATTTTTCACACCTTTTAAGGCTCTTCATATTTTGAACACCGCTTCATGGTCCTCCTTTTTTTCAGACCGTTTCATGCTCCTCATGTATTTCACACATTTTGAAGCTCTTCATATCTTTCACACCTTTTCAGCCTCTTCATGTTTTTGAATACCGTTTCATGCTCTTCCTATATTTCAGATGGTTTCATGCTCCTCATATTTTTGACACATTTTGAAGCTCTTCATATTTTTCATACCCTTTCAGGCTCTTCATGTTTTTCAACACCTCTTGATGATCCTCCTATTTTTCAGACCGTTTACTGCTCCTCATATTTTTGACTCGTTTTGAAGCTCTTCATATTTTTCACAGCTTTTAAGGCTCTTCATGTTTTTCAACACCGCTTCATGCTCCTCCAATTTTTCAGACTGTTTCAAGCTCCTCATATTTTTGACACGTTTTGAAGCTCTTCATATTTTTCACAGCTTTTCAGGTTTTTCTTGTTTTTCAACACCGCTTCATGCTCCTCCTATTTTTCAGACCATTTCATGCTCCTTATATTTTTAACACCTTTTGAAGCTCTTCATATTTTTCACACCTTTTGAAGCTCTTCATATATTTCACACGTTTTCAGTCTCTTCAGGTTTTTCAACACCGCTTCATGCTCCTCCTATATTTCAGACCGTTTCTTTCTCCTCATATTTTTGACACCTTTTGAAGCTCTTCATATTTTTCACACATTTTCAGGCTCTTCATGTTTTTCAACATGGCTTCATGATCCTCCTATATTTCAGATCGTTTCATGCTCCTCATATTTTTGACACATTTTGAAGCTCTTCATATTTTTCACACCTTTTCAGGCTCTTCATGTCTTTCAACACCACTTCATGCCTCTCCTATTTTTCAGACCGTTTCATGTTCCTCCTATTTTTCAGATCATTTCATGCTCCTCATATTTTTGACACCTTTTGAAGCTCTTCATATTTTTCACACCTTTTCAGGCTCTTCATTTTTTTCAACACCGCTTCATGCTCCTCCTTTTTTTCAGATCGTTTCATGCTCCTCATGTATTTCACACCTTTTGAAGCTCTTCAAAATTTTCACACCTTTTCAAGCTCTTCATGTTTTTGAACACCGTTTCATTCTCCTCCTATTTATCAGACAGTTTCATGCTCCTCATATTTTTGACACCTTTTGAAGCTCTTCATATATTTCATACCTTTTCAGACTCTTCATGTTTTTGAACATCGCTTCATGCTCCTTCGATTTTTCAGACCGTTTCATGTTCCTCCTAATTTTCAGATCATTTCATGCTCCTCATATTTTTGACACCTTTTGAAGCTCTTCATATTTTTCACACCTTTTCAGGTTCTTCATGTTTTTCAACACCGCTTCATGCTCCTCCTATTTTTCAGACCTTTTCATGCTCCTGATATTTTTGACTCCTTTTGAAGTTCTTCATATTTTTCACACCTTTTCATGCTCTTCATATTTTTCAACACCGTGTCATGCTCCTCCTATTTTTCACACGGTTTCATGCTCCTCATATTTTTCACACCTTTAAAGCTCTTCATATTTTTCTCACATTTTAAGGCTCTTCATGTTTTTCAACACCCTGTCATGCTCCTCCTATTTTTCAGACGGTTTCATGCTCCTCATAATTTTCACACCTTTAAAGCTCTTCATATTTTTCACACCTTTTAAGGCTCTTCATGTTTTTGAACACCACTTCATGCTCCTCCTATTTTTCAGACCGTTTCATGTTCCTCCTATTTTTCAGATCATTTCATGCTCCTGATATTTTTGACACCTTTTGAAGCTCTTCATATTTTTCACACCTTTTGAAGCTCTTCATATTTTTCACACCTTTTAAGGCTCTTCATGTTTTTGAACACTGCTTCATGCTCCTCCTATTTTTCAGACCGTTTCATGTTCCTCCTATTTTTCAGATCATTTCATTCTCCTGATATTTTTGACACCTTTTGAAGCTCTTCATTTTTTTCACACCTTTTGAAGCTCTTCATATTTTTCACACCTTTTCTGTTTCGTCATGTTTTTCAACACCGCTTCATGCTCCTCCTATTTTTCAGGCTGTTTCATGATCCTCTTGTATTTCACACCTTTTGAAGCTCTTCATATATTTCACACCTTTTCAGGCTCTTCATGATTTTCAACACCGCTTCATGCTCCTCCTATTTTTCAGACCGTTTCATGCTCCTCATATTGTTGACACCTTTTGAAGCTCTTCATATTTTTCACACCTTTTAGGCTCTTCATGTTTTTCAACACCACTTCATGCTCCTTGTATTTTTCAGACCGTTTCATTCTCCTCATATTTTTGACACCTTTTGAAGCTCTGCCTATTTTTCACACCTTTTCAGGCTCTTCATGATTTTCAACACCGCTTCATGCTCCTCCTATTTTTCAGACCGTTTCATGCTCATCTCATTTTTGACATCTTTTGAGGCTCTTCATATTTTTCACACCTTTTGAATCTTTTCATATTTTTCATATTTTTGAAGCTCTTCATATTTTTCACACGTTTTCAGGCTCTTCATGTTTTTCAACATCACTTCATGCTCCCCCTGTTTTTCAGACCGTTACATGCTCCTCATATTTTTGACAACTTTTCAAGCTCTTCATATTTTTCACCCCTTTTCAGGCTCTTCCTGTTTTTGAACACCACTTCATGCTCTTCCTAATTTTCAGACTGTTTCATGCTCGTCATATTTTTGACACCTTTGGAGCTCTTCATATTTTTCACTCCTTTTCAGGCTCTTCATGTTTTTGAACACCACTTCATGCTCTTCCTAATTTTCAGACTGTTTCATGCTACTCATATTTTTGACACCTTTTGAAACTCTTCATATCTTTCACACCTTTTCAGGCTCTTCATGTTTTTCAACAGCGCTTCATGCTCCTCCTATTTTTCAGAACGTTTCATGCTCCTTATATTTTTCACACCTTTTGAAGCTCTTCATACTTTTCAGAACTTTCAGGTTCTTCATGTTTTTGAACAGCGTTTCATGCTCCTCCTATTTTTCAGACCGTTTCATGCTCCCCATATATTTGACACCTTTTGACGCTCTTCATATTTTTCACACCTTTTAAGGCTCTTCATATTTTGAACACCGCTTCATGCTCCTCCTATGTTTCAGAGCGTTTCATGCTCCTCAAATTTCTGACACCTTTTGACGCTCTTCATATTTTTCACACCTTTTAAGGCTCTTCATATTTTGAACACCGCTTCATGCTCCTCCTTTTTTTCAGACCGTTTCATGCTCCTCATGCATTTCACACCTTTTGAAGCTCTTCATATTTTTCACACCTTTTCTGGCTCTTCATGTTTTTGAACAGCGCTTCATGCTCCTCATATTTTTCAGACCGTTTAATGCTCCTCATGTATTTCACATCTTTAGAAGCTCTTCATATTTTTCACACCTTTTCAGGCTCTTCATGTTTTTGAACACCGTTTAATGCTCCTCATGTATTTCCCATCTTTTGAAGCTCTTCATATTTTTCACACCTTTTCTGGCTCTTCATGTTTTTGACCTCCGTTTCTTGCTCCTCCAATATTTCAGACCGTTTCATTCTCCTCATATTTTTCACACCTTTTGAAGCTCTTCATATTTTTCACACATTTTCAGGCTCTTCATGTTTTTCAACACCGATTCATGCTCCTCCTATTTTTCAGACCGTTCATGCTCCTCATATTTTTGACACCTTTTCAAGCTGTTCATAGTTTTCACACCTTTTCAGTTTCTACTTGTTCTTCAACACAACTTCATGCTCCTCCTATTGTTCAGACCGTTTCATGATCCTCATATTTTTGACACCTTTTGAAGCTCTTCATATGTTTCACACCTTTTGAAGCTCTTCATGTTTTTTAACACCGTTTCATGCTCTTCCTATTTTTCAAACCGTTTCATGCTCCTCATATTTTTGAAACCTATTGAAGCTCTTCATATTTTTCACTCATTTTCCGGGTCTTCGTGTATTATTACACCACTTCATTCTCCTCCTATTTTTCAGACCGTTTCATGCTCGTCATATTTTTGACACCTTTTGAAGCTCTTCATATTTTTCAAATCTTTTCAGGCTCTTCATGTTTTTGAATACCGCTTCATGCTCCTCCTATGTTTCAGACCGTTTCATGCTCCTCCTATTTTTGACACCTTTTCAAGCTCTTCATATATTTCACACCTTTTCAGGCTCTTCATGTTCTTTAACACCGCTTCATGCTCCTCTTATTTTTCAGACCGTTTCATGCTCCTCATATTTTTCACACGTTTTGAAGCTTGACATAATTTCAGAGCTTTTCAGGCTCTTATTGTTTTTGAATACGTCTTCATGCTCCTCCTATTTTTCAGACCGTTTCATGCTCCTCATATTTTTGACACCTTTTGAAGCTCTTCATTTTTTTCACACCTTTTCAGGCTCTTCATGTTTTTCAACACCGCTTCATGCTCCTCCTATTTTTCAGACCGTTCATGCTCCTCATATTTTTGACAACTTTTGTAGCTCTTCATATTTTTCACACCTTTTCTGGCTCTTCATGTTTTTGAACTCCGTTTCTTGCTCCTCCAATTTTTCAGACCGTTACATGCTCCTCATATTTATGACACCTTTGAAGCTCTTCATATTTGTCGCACATTTTCAGGCTATTCATGTTTTTGAACACCGCTTCATGCTCCTCCTGTTTTTCAGACCGTTTATGCTCCTCATATTTTTGACACCTTTTGAAGCTCTTCATATTTTTCACACCTTTTCAGGTTCTTCATGTTTTTCAACACCGCTTCATGCTCCTCCTATTTTTCAGACCGTTTCATGATCCTCATATTTTTGACACCTTTTGAAGATCTTCATATTTTTCACATCTTTTCAGGCTCTTCATGTTTTTTAACACCTTTTTATGCTCCTGCTATATTTCAGACAGTTTCATGCTCCTCATATTTTTGACACCTTTTGAAGCTCTTCATATTTTTCACACCTTTTCAGGTTCTTCATGTTTTTCAACACCGCTTCATACTCCTCCTATTTTTCACACCATTTCCTGCTCCTCCATTTTTCAGACAGTTTCATGCTCCTCATATTTTTCACACCTTTTGAAGCTTGACATAATTTCACAGATTTTTAGGCTCTTCATATTTTTGAATACCGCTTCATGCTCCTCCAATTTTTCAGACCGTTTCATGCTACTTATATTTTTGACGCCTTTTGAAGCTCTTCATATATTTCACACCTTTTCAGGCTCGTCATGCTCTTTAACACCGCTTCATGCTCCTCCTATTTTTCAGACCGTTTCATGCTCCTTGTATTTTTGACACATTTTGAAGCTCTTCATATTTTTCACACCTTTTCAGACACTTCATGTTTTTCAACACCACTTCATTCTTCTCCTATTTTTCAGACCGTTTCATGCTCCTCATATTTTTGACACCTTTTGAAGCTCTTCATATGTTTCACACCTTTTGAAGCTCTTCATGTTTTTTAACACCGTTTCATGCTCCTCCTATTTTTCCGACCGTTTCATGCTCCTCATATGTTTCACACCTTCTGAACCTCTTCATGTTTTTTAACACCTTTTCATGCTCCTCCTATATTTCAGACAGTTTCATGCTCCTCATATTTTGACACCTTTTGAAGCACTTTATATTTTTCACACCTTTTCAGGGACTTCATGTTTTTCTACACCACTTCATGCTCCTCCTATTTTTCAGACCGTTTCCTGCTCCTCATATATTTGACTCCTTTTGAAGCTCTTCATATTTTTCACAACTTTTCAGGCTCTTCATGTTTTTGAACACCGCTTCATGCTCCTCCTATTTTTCAGACCGTTTCATGCTCCTCATATATTTGACACCTTTTGAAGCTCTTCATATTTTTCACACCTTTTCAGGCTCTTCATGTTTTTCAACACCGCTTCATGTTCCTCCTATTATTCAGACCGTTCATGCTCCTCATATTTTTGACAACTTTTGTAGCTCTTCATATTTTTCACACCTTTTCTGGCTCTTCATGTTTTTGAACTCCGTTTCCTGCTCCTCCAATTTTTCAGACTGTTTCATGCTCCTTATATTTATGACACCTTTGAAGCTCTTCATAATTGTCACACATTTTCAGGCTCTTCATGTTTTTGAACACCGCTTCATGCTCCTCCTGTTTTTCAGACCGTTTCATGATCCTCATATATTTGAAACCTTTTGAAGCTCTTCATATTTTTCACACCATTTCAGGCTCTTCATGTTTTTGAACACCGTTTAATGCTCCTCCTATTTTTCAGACCGTTTCATGCTCCTCATATTTTTGACACCTTTTGAAGCTCTTCATATTTTTCACACCTTTTCTGGCTCTTCATGTTTTTCAACACCGCTTCATGCTCGTCCTACTTTCCAGACCGTATCATGCTCGTCTCATTTTGACACCTTTTGAAGCTCTTCATATTTCTCACACCTTTTCAGGCTCTTCATGTTTTTCACACGTTTTCATGCTCTTCAAGTTTTTCAACACCGCTTCATACTCCTCCCATTTTTCAGACGGTTTCATTCTCCTCCTATTTTTTAGACCGTTACATGCTCCTCAAATTTTTGACACCTTTTGAAGCTCTTCATATTTTTTCCACCTTTTCAGGCTCTTCATTTTTGTGAAATCCGCTTCATGCTCCTCCTATTTTTCAGACCGTTTCATGCACCTCATATTTTTGACACCATTTGAAGCTCTTTATATTTTTCACACATTTTCAGGCTCTTCATGTTTTTCAACACCACTTCATGCTCCTCCTATTTTTCAGACCGTTTCATGCTCCTCATATTTTTGACATCTTTTGAAGCTCTTCATATTTTTCACACCTTTTCAGGCTCTTCATGCTTTTGAACACCGCTTCATGTTCCTTCTATTTTTCAGAACGTTTCATGCTCCTATTATTTTTGACATCTTTTGAAGCTCTTCATATATTTCACACCTTTTCAGGCTCTTCATGCTTTTGAACACCGCTTCATGTTCCTTCTATTTTTCAGAACGTTTCATGCTCCTCATTTTATTGACACCTTTTGAAGCTCTTCATATATTTCACACGTTTTCAGGCTCTTCATGTTTTTGAACACCACTTGTGGTCCTCCTATTTTTCACACCGTTTCATGCTCCTCATATTTTTGACACCTTTTGAAACTCTTCATATTTTTCACACCATTTCACGCTCTTCATGTTTTTGAACACCGCTTCATGCTCCTCCTATTTTTCAGACCGTTTCTAGCTCCTCCTGTGTTTCCAACCTTTTGAAGCTCTTCATATTTTTCACACCATTTCAGGCTCTTCATGTTTTTGAACACCGTTTCATGCTCCTCCTATTTTTCAGACCGTTACATGCTCCTCATAATTTTGACACCTTTTGAAGCTCTTCATATTTTTCACACCTTTTGAGGCTCTTCATGTTTTTGAACACCGTTTCATGTTGCTCCTATTTTTCAGACCGTTTCATGCTCCTCATATTTTTGACACCTTTTGAAGCTCTTCATATTTTTCACACCTTTTCAGACTCTTCATGTTTTTCAACACCGCTTCCTGGTCCTCCTATTTTTCAGACCGTTTCATGCTCACATATTTTGACACCTTTGAAGCTCTTCATATTTTTCACAACTTTTCTGTTTCGTCATGTTTTTCAACACCGCTTCATGCTCCTCCTATTTTTCAGGCTGTTTCATGATCCTCTTGTATTTCAAACCTTTTGAAGCTCTTCATATATTTCACACCTTTTCAGGCTCTTCATGATTTTCAACACCGCTTCATGCTCCTCCTATTTTTCAGACCATTTCATGCTCCTCATATTGTTGACACCTTTTGAAGCTCTTCATATTTTTCACACCTTTTAGGCTCTTCATGTTTTTCAACACCGCTTCATGCTCCTCCTATTTTTCAGACCGTTTCATGCTCATCTAATTTTTGACATCTTTTGAAGCTCTTCATATTTTTCACACCTTTTGAATCTTTTCATATTTTTCATATTTTTGAAGCTCTTCATATTTTTCACACGTTTTCAGGCTATTCATGTTTTTCAACATCACTTCATGCTCCCCCTGTTTTTCAGACCGTTACATGCTCCTCATATTTTTCACACCTTTTGAAGCTCTTCATATTTTTCACACCTTTTGTAGCTCTTCATATTTTTCACACCTTTTCAGGCTATTTATGTTTTTGAACACCGTTTCTTGCTCCTCCTATAATTCAGACGGTTTCATGCTCCTCATGTATTTCACTCCTTTTGAAGCTCTTCATATTTTACACACCTTTTCAGGCTCTTCATGATTTTCAACCCCACTTCATGCTCCTCCGATTTTTCAGACCTTTTCATGCTCATCTCATTTTTGACACCTTTTGAAGCTCTTCATATTTTTCACACCTTTTGAAGCTGTTCATGTTTTTAACACCTTTTCAGGCTCTTCATGTGTTTGAACACCTTTTCATGCTCCTCCTATTTTTCAGACCATTTCATGCTCCTCATGTATTTCACAGATTTTGAAGCTCTTTATATTTTTCACACCTTTTCAGGCTCTTCATGTTCTTGAACACCTTTTCGTGCTCCTCCTATTTTTCAGACCGTTTCATGCTCCTCATATTTTTGACACCTTTAGAAGCTCTTCATATTTTTCACACCTTTTGAAGCTCTTCATTTATTTCACACCTTTTCAGGCTCTTCATGTTTTTCAACACCACTTCATGCTCCTCCTATTTTTCAGACCGTTTAATGCTCCGCATGTATTTCACACCTTTTGATGCTCTTTATATTTTTCACACCTTTTCAGGCACTTCATGTTCTTGAACACCTTTTCATGCTCCTCCTATTTTTCAGACAGTTTCATCCTCCTCATGTATTTCACACCTTTTGAGATCTTCATATTTTTCACACCTTTTCAGGCTCTTCATGTTTTGAACACCGCTTCATGCTCCTCCTATTTTTCACACCGTATCATGCTCCTCATATTTTTCACACCTTTTGAACCTCTTCATATTATTCACACCTTTTAAGGCTCTTCATGTTTTTGAACACCACTTCATGCACCTCCTATTTTTCAGACAGTTTCATGCTCCTCATGTATTTCACACCTTTTGAAGCTCTTCATATTTTTCACACCTTTTTGGGCTCTTCATGTTTTTCAACACAAATTTATGCCTCTCCTATTTTTCAGACCGTTTCATGCTCCTCATATTTTTGACACCTTTTGAACCTCTTCATATTTTTCACACCTTTTGAAGCTCTTCATATTTTTCACACGTTTTTAGGCTCTTCATGATTTTGAACATGGCTTCATGCTCCTCCTCCTTTTCAGACCGTTTCATGCTCCTCATGTATTTCACACATTTTGAAGCTCTTCATATTTTTCACACCTTTTCAGGCTCTTCATGTTTTTGAACACGATTTCATGCTCCTCCTATTTTTCAGACCGTTTCATGCTCCTCCCATTTTTGACACCTTTGAAGCTCTTCATATTTTTCACAACTTTTCAGGCTCTTCATGTTTTTCAACAACGCTTCATGATCCTCCAATTTTTCAGACCGTTTCAAGCTCCTCATATTTTTGACACCTTTTGAATCTCTTCATATATTTTACATCTTTTCAGGCTCTTCATGTTTTTCATCACCACTTCATGCTCCTCCTTTTTCAGACCATTTCATGCTCATCTCATTTGTCACACTTTTTGAAGTTCTTCATATTTTTGACACCTTTTGAGCTCTTCATATTTTTCACACCTTTTGAGGCTCTTCATGTTTTTCAACACCGTTTCATGCTCCTCCTATAATTCAGACGGTTTCATGCTCCTCAAGTCTTTCACTCCTTTTGAAGCTCTTCATATTTTACACACCTTTTCAGGCTCTTCATGATTTTCAACCCCACTTCATGCTCCTCCGATTTTTCAGACCGTTTCATGCTCATCTCATTTTTGACACCTTTTGAAGCTCTTCATATTTTTCACACCTTTTGAAGCTGTTCATATTTTTCACACCTTTTCAGGCTCTTCAGGTTTTTGAACATGGTTTCATGCTCCTCCTCTTTTTCAGACCGTTTCATGCTCCTCATATTTTTGACACCTTTAAAAGCTCTTCATATTTTTCACACCTTTTCAGGTTCTTTATGTTTTGAAGACCGTTTCATGGTCCTCCTATTTTTCAGACCGTTTCATGCTCCTCATATTTTTGACACATTTTGAACCTTTTCATATTTTTCACACGTTTTCAGGCTCTTCATATTTTTGAACACTGCTTCATGCTCCTCCTAATTTTCAGACCGTTTCATGCTCCTCATGTATTTAACACCTTTTGAAGCTCTTCATATTTTTCTCACCTTTTCAGGCTTTCATGTTTTTGAACACCTTTTCATGCTCCTCCTATTTTTCAGACCGTTTGATGCTCCGCATGTATTTCACAGCTTTTGAAGCTCTTTATATTTTTCACACCTTTTCAGGCTCTTCATGTTTTTGAACACCGTTTCATGCTGCTCCTATTTTTCAGACAGTTTCATGCTCATCTCATTTTTGACACCATTTTAAGCTCTTCATATTTTTCACACCTTTTGAACCTCTTCATATTTTTCACACGTTTTCACGCTCTTCATGTTTTTCAACACCGCTTCTTGATCCACCTATTTTTCAGACCGTTTCATGCTCCTCTTTTTTTTGACAAGTTTTGAAGCTCTTCATATTTTACACACATTTTCAGGCTCTTCATGTTTTTGAACACCGCTTCATGCTCCTCCTATTTTTAACACCTTTTGAAGCTCTTCATATATTTTACACTTTTTCAGGCTCTTCATGTTTTTCAACACCACTTCATGCTCCTCCTATTTTTCAGACCGTTTCATGATCCTCATATTTTTTACACCTTTTGAAGCTCTTCATATTTCTCACACGTTTTCAGGGTCTTCATGTTTTTTACACCGCTTCATACTCCTCCTATTTTTAGACCGTTTCATGATCCTCATATTTTTTGATACCTTTTGAAGCTCTTCATATTTTTCACACCTTTTCAGGGTCTTCATGTTTTTTACACCGCTTCATGCTCCTCCTATTTTTCAGACCGTTTCATGCTCCTCCTATTTTTGACACCTTTTGAAGCTCTTCATATTTTTCACACCATTTCAGGCTCTTCATGTTTTTGAACACCGTTTAATGTTCCTCCTATTTTTCAAACCGTTTCATGCTCATCTAATTTTTGACACCATTTGAAGATCTTCATATATTTCACACCTTTTGAAGCTCTTCATATTTTACCCACCTTTTCAGGCTCTTCATGTTTTTCAACACCACTTCATGCTCCTCTTACTTTTCAGACCGTTTCATGCTCTCCATGTATTTCCAACCCTTTGAAACTCTTCATATTTTTCACACCTTTTCAGGCTCTTCATGTTTTTGAACACAGTTTCATGCTCCTCCTATTATTCAGACCGTTTCATGCTCCTCATAATTTTCACACCTGTTGAAGCTTTTCATATTTTTCACACCTTTTCCAGTTCTTCATGTTTTTGAACACTGCTTCATGCTCCTCCTATTTTTCATCTGTTTCATGCTCCTCTTGTATTTCACACCTTTTGAAGTGCTTCATATATTTCGCATGTTTTCAGTCTCTTCATGTTTTTCAAAACCAATTCATGCTCCTCCTATTTTTCAGACTGTTTCATGCTCCTCAAATTTTTGACACCTTTTGAAGCTCTTCATATATTTTCCACCTTTTCAGGCTCTTCATTTTTGTGAACTCCGCTTCATGCTCCTCTTTTTCTTCAGACCGTTTCATGCTCATCTCATTTTTGACATCTCTTGAAGCTCTTCATATTTTTCACACCTTTTGAATCTCTTCATATTTTTCATATTTTTGAAGCTCTTCATATTTTTCACACGTTTTCGGGCTCTTCATGTTTTTCAATACCACTTAATGCTCCTCCTATTTTTCAGACCGTTTCATGCTCCTCATATTTTTGACCTCTTTTGAAGCTCCTAATATTTTCAACACCTTTTGAAGCTCTTCATATATTTCACACTTTTTCAGGCTCTTCATGTTTTTCAACACCACTTCATGTTAGTCCTATTTTTCAGACCGTTTCATGCTCATCTCATTTTTGATAGCTTTTGAAGCTCTTCATATTTTTCACACCTTTTGAAGCTCTTCATATATTTCACACCTTTTCAGGCTCTTCATGTTTATGAACATCGCTTCATGCTCCTCCTATAATTCAGACGGTTTCATGCTCCTCATGTATTTCACTCCTTTTGAAGCTCTTCATATCTTACACACCTTTTCACGCTCTTCATGATTTTCAACCCCACTTCATGCTCCTCCTATTTTTCAGACCGTTTCATGTTCCTCATATTTTTGACACCTTTTGAAGCTCTTCATATTTTCTACACCTTTTCAGGCTCTTCATGTTTTTCAACACGGCTTCATGCTCCTCTTATTTTTCAGAGCATTTCGTGCTCCTCATATTTTTCACAGATTTTGAAGCTCTTCATATTTTTCACACCTTTTCAGGCTCGTCATGTTTTTCAACACCACGTCATGCTCCTCCTATATTTCAGACCCTTTCATGCTCCTCATATTTTTGACACCTTTTGAAGCTCTTCATATTTTTCACACCGTTTCAGGCTCCTCCTGTTTTTGAACACCGTTTCATGCTCCTCCTATTTTTCAGACCGTTTCATGCTCCTCATATTTTTGACACCTTTTGAAGCTCTTCATATTTTTCACACCTTTTCAGGCTCTTCAAGTTTTTGAACAATGCTACAATGCTCCTCCTATTTTTCAGACCGTTTCATGCTCCTCATATTTTTGACACCTTTGAAGCTCTTCATATTTTTCACACCTTTTGAAGCTCTTCATATTTTTCACACCTTTTCAGGCTCCTCATGTTTTTCAACACCGCTTCATGCTCCTCCTATTTTTCAGACCGTTTCATGCTCCTCTCATTTCTGAAATCTTTTGAAGCTCTTCATATATTTCACACTTTTTCAGGCTCTTCATGTTTTTCAACACCACTTCATGCTTCTCCTATTTCTCAGACCGTTTCATGCTCATCTCATTTTTGACAGCATTTGAAGCTCTTCATATTTTTCACAACTTTTGAAGCTCTTCATATTTTTCACACCTTTTCAGGCTCCTCATGTTTTTCAACACCGCTTCATGCTCCTCCTATTTTTCAGACCGTTTCATGCTCCTCTCATTTCTGAAATCTTTTGAAGCTCTTCATATATTTCACACATTTTCAGGCTCTTAATGTTTTTCAACACCACTTCATGCTCCTCCTATTTTTCAGACCGTTTCATGCTCATCTAATTTTTGACAACTTCTGAAGCTCTTCATAGTTTTCACAAATTTTCAGGCTCATCATATTTTTGAACACCGCTTCATGCTCCTCCTATTTTTCAGACCGTTTCATGCTCATCTAATTTTTGACACCATTTGAAGATCTTCATATATTTCACACCTTTTGAAGCTCTTCATATTTTTCACATTTTTGAAGCTCTTCAAATTTTTCACACGTTTTCAGGCTCTTCATGTTTTTGAACACCGCTTCATCCTCCACATATATTTCAGACCGTTTCATGCTCCTCATATTTGTGACACCTTTTGAAGCTCTTCGTATTTTTCACACATTTTCAGGCTCTTCCTGTTTTTCAACATGACTTCATGCTCCTCCTATTTTTCAGACCGTTTCATGCTCCTCATATTTTTGACACCTTTTGAAATCTTCATATACTTCACACCTTTTCAGGTTCTTCATTTTTTTGAAAAGAACTTCATGCTCCTTCTATTTCTCAGACCGTTTCATGGTCATCTCATTTTTGACACCTTTTGAAGCTCTTCATATTTTTCAACACCGCATCATGCTCCTCCTATTTTTCAGACAGTTTCATGCTCCTCATATTTTTGACACGTTTTGAAGCTCTTCATATTTTTCACACCTTTTCAGGCTCTTCATGTTTTTCAACACTGTTTCATGATCCTCCTATTTTTCAGACCGTTTCATGCTCCTCATAATTTTGACACCTTTTGAAGCTCTTCTTATATTTCACACCTTTTCAGACACTTCATGTTTTCGAAAACCACTTCAAGTTCCTCCTATTTTTGCGACCGTTTCATGCTCTTCATATTTTTGACACCTTTTGAAGCTCTTCATATTTTTCACACCTTTTGAAGCTCTTCATATATTTCACACATTTTCAGGCTCTTCATGTTTTTCAACACCACTTCATGCTCCTCCTATTTTTCAGACCGTTTCATGCTCTTCATATTTTTGACACCTTTTGAAGCTCTTCATATTTTTCACACCTTTTGAAGCTCTTCATATATTTCACACCTTTTGAAGCTCTTCATATTTTTCACATTTTTGAAGCTCTTCAAATTTTTCACACCTTTTCAGGCTCTTCATGTTTTTGAACACCGCTTCATGCTCCTCCGGTTTTTCAGACCGTTTCATGCTCCTCTCATTTCTGAAATCTTTTGAAGCTCTTCATATATTTCACACATTTTCAGGCTCTTAATGTTTTTCAACACCACTTCATGCTCCTCCTATTTTTCAGACCGTTTCATGCTCATCTAATTTTTGACAACTTCTGAAGCTCTTCATAGTTTTCACAAATTTTCAGGCTCATCATATTTTTGAACACCGCTTCATGCTCCTCCTATTTTTCAGACCGTTTCATGCTCATCTAATTTTTGACACCATTTGAAGATCTTCATATATTTCACACCTTTTGAAGCTCTTCATATTTTTCACATTTTTGAAGCTCTTCAAATTTTTCACACGTTTTCAGGCTCTTCATGTTTTTGAACACCGCTTCATCCTCCACATATATTTCAGACCGTTTCATGCTCCTCATATTTGTGACACCTTTTGAAGCTCTTCGTATTTTTCACACATTTTCAGGCTCTTCCTGTTTTTCAACATGACTTCATGCTCCTCCTATTTTTCAGATCGTTTCATGCTCCTCATATTTTTGACACCTTTTGAAATCTTCATATACTTCACACCTTTTCAGGTTCTTCATTTTTTTGAAAAGAACTTCATGCTCCTTCTATTTCTCAGACCGTTTCATGGTCATCTCATTTTTGACACCTTTTGAAGCTCTTCATATTTTTCAACACCGCATCATGCTCCTCCTATTTTTCAGACAGTTTCATGCTCCTCATATTTTTGACACGTTTTGAAGCTCTTCATATTTTTCACACCTTTTCAGGCTCTTCATGTTTTTCAACACTGTTTCATGATCCTCCTATTTTTCAGACCGTTTCATGCTCCTCATAATTTTGACACCTTTTGAAGCTCTTCTTATATTTCACACCTTTTCAGACACTTCATGTTTTCGAAAACCACTTCAAGTTCCTCCTATTTTTGCGACCGTTTCATGCTCTTCATATTTTTGACACCTTTTGAAGCTCTTCATATTTTTCACACCTTTTGAAGCTCTTCATATATTTCACACATTTTCAGGCTCTTCATGTTTTTCAACACCACTTCATGCTCCTCCTATTTTTCAGACCGTTTCATGCTCTTCATATTTTTGACACCTTTTGAAGCTCTTCATATTTTTCACACCTTTTGAAGCTCTTCATATATTTCACACCTTTTGAAGCTCTTCATATTTTTCACATTTTTGAAGCTCTTCAAATTTTTCACACCTTTTCAGGCTCTTCATGTTTTTGAACACCGCTTCATGCTCCTCCGGTTTTTCAGACCGTTTCATGCTCCTCATATTTTTGACACCTTTTGAAGCTTTTCATATTTTTTACAACATTTCAGGCTTTTCATGTTTTCGAACACCTCTTCATGCTCCTCGTATTTTTCACACCTTTTGAAGCTCTTCATATTTTTCATACCTTTTCAGGCTCTTCATGTTTTTCAACACCGCTTCATGCTCCTCCTATTTTTCAGACCGTTTAATGCTCCTCCTGTACTTCACACCTTTTGTAGCTCTTCATATTTTTCACACCTTTTCAGGCTCTTCATGTTTTTCAACACCGCTTCATGCTACTCCTATTTTTGAGACCGATTAATGCTCCTCATGTATTTCACACCTTTTGAAGCTCTTCATATTTTTCACACGATTTCAGGCTCTTCATGTTTTGAACACCGCTTCATGCTCCTCCTATTTTTCAGACCGTTTCATGCTCATCTCATTTTTGACACCTTTTCAGGCTCTTCATATATTTCACACCTTTTGAAGCTCTTCATATTTTTCACTCCTTTTCAGGCTCTTCATGTTTTTCAACACCGCTTCATGCTACTCCTATTTTTCAGACCGATTAATGCTCCTCATGTATTTCACACCTTTTGAAGCTCTTCATATTTTTCACACGATTTCAGGCTCTTCATGTTTTTCAACAACACTTCATGCTCCACCATTTTTGAGACCGCTTCATGCTCATCTCATTTTTGACACTTTTTAAGCTGTTCGTATTTTTCACACCTTTTGAAGCTCTTCATGTTTTTCACACGTTTTCAGGCTCTTCATGTTTTTCAACACCGCTTCATGCTTTTCCTATTTTTCAAACCTTTTGAAGCTCTTCATATTTTTCACACGTTTTCAGGCTCTTCATGTTTTTGAACACCTCTTCATCCTGCTCCTATTTTTCAGACCGTTTCATGCTTCTCATATTTTTGCAACGATTTGAAGCTCTTCATATTTTTCACAAATTTACAGTCTCTTCATGTTTTTCAACACCACTTCATGCTCCTCCTATTTTTCAGACCGTTACATGCTCCTCATATTTTTGACACCTTTTGAAGCTCTTCATATTTTTAACACCTTTTCAGGTTCTTCATGTTTTTCAACACCGCTTCATGCTCCTCCTATTTTTCTGACCATTTCATGCTCCTCATGTATTTCACACCTTTTGAAGCTCTTCATATTTTTCACACCTTTTTGGGCTCTTCATGTTTTTCAACACAAATTCATGCCTCTCCTATTTTTCAGACCGTTTCATGCTCCTCATATTTTTGACACCTTTTGAGCCTCTTCATATTTTTCACACCTTTTGAAGCTCTTCATATTTTTCACACGTTTTTAGGCTCTTCATGATTTTGAACACGGCTTCATGCTCCTCCTCCGTTTCAGACAGTTTCATGCTCCTCATGTATTTCACACATTTTGAAGCTCTTCATATTTTTCACACCTTTTGAGGCTCTTTATGTTTTTGAACACCGTTTCATGTTGCTCCTATTTTTCAGACCGTTTCATGCTCCTCATATTTTTGACACCTTTTGAAGCTCTTCATATTTTTCACACCTTTTCAGACTCTTCATGTTTTTCAACACCGCTTCCTGGTCCTCCTATTTTTCAGACCGTTTCATGCTCACATATTTTGACACCTTTGAAGCTCTTCATATTTTTCACACCTTTTCTGTTTCGTCATGTTTTTCAACACCGCTTCATGCTCCTCCTATTTTTCAGGCTGTTTCATGATCCTCTTGTATTTCAAACCTTTTGAAGCTCTTCATATATTTCACACCTTTTCAGGCTCTTCATGATTTTCAACACCGCTTCATGCTCCTCCTATTTTTCAGACCATTTCATGCTCCTCATATTGTTGACACCTTTTGAAGCTCTTCATATTTTTCACACCTTTTAGGCTCTTCATGTTTTTCAACACCACTTCATGCTCCTCCTATTTTTCAGACCGTTTCATTCTCCTCATATTTTTGACACCTTTTGAAGCTCTGCCTATTTTTCACACCTTTTCAGGCTCTTCATGATTTTCAACACCACTTCATGCTCCTCTTATTTTTCAGACCGTTTCATGCTCATCTCATTTTTGACATCTTTTGAAGCTCTTCATATTTTTCACACCTTTTGAATCTTTTCATATTTTTCATATTTTTGAAGCTCTTCATATTTTTCACACGTTTTCAGGCTATTCATGTTTTTCAACATCACTTCATGCTCCCCCTGTTTTTCAGACCGTTACATGCTCCTCATATATTTCACACCTTTTGAAGCTCTTCATATTTTTCACACCTTTTGTAGCTCTTCATATTTTTCACACCTTTTCAGGCTATTTATGTTTTTGAACACCGTTTCTTGCTCCTCCTATAATTCAGACGGTTTCATGCTCCTCATGTATTTCACTCCTTTTGAAGCTCTTCATATTTTACACACCTTTTCAGGCTCTTCATGATTTTCAACCCCACTTAATGCTCCTCCGATTTTTCAGACCTTTTCATGCTCATCTCATTTTTGACACCTTTTGAAGCTCTTCATATTTTTCACACCTTTTGAAGCTGTTCATATTTTTAACACCTTTTCAGGCTCTTCATGTTTTTGAACACCTTTTCATGCTCCTCTTATTTTTCAGACCATTTCATGCTCCGCATGTATTTCACAGATTTTGAAGCTCTTTATATTTTTCACACCTTTTCAGGCTCTTCATGTTCTTGAACACCTTTTCGTGCTCCTCCTATTTTTCAGACCGTTTCATGCTCCTCATATTTTTGACACCTTTAGAAGCTCTTCATATTTTTCACACCTTTTGAAGCTCTTCATTTATTTCACACCTTTTCAGGCTCTTCATGTTTTTCAACACCACTTCATGCTCCTCCTATTTTTCAGACCGTTTAATGCTCCGCATGTATTTCACACCTTTTGATGCTCTTTATATTTTTCACAACTTTTCAGGCTCTTCATGTTCTTGAACACCTTTTCATGCTCCTCCTATTTTTCAGACAGTTTCATGCTCCTCATGTATTTCACACCTTTTGAAGATCTTCATATTTTTCACACCTTTTCAGGCTCTTCATGTTTTGAACACCGCTTCATGCTCCTCCTATTTTTCACACCGTATCATGCTCCTCATATTTTTCACACCTTTTGAACCTCTTCATATTATTCACACATTTTCAGGCTCTTCATGTTTTTGAACACCACTTCATGCACCTCCTATATTTCAGACAGTTTCATGCTCCTCATGTATTTCACACCTTTTGAAGCTCTTCATATTTTTCACACCTTTTTGGGCTCTTCATGTTTTTCAACACAAATTCATGCCTCTCCTATTTTTCAGACCGTTTCATGCTCCTCATATTTTTGACACCTTTTGAACCTCTTCATATTTTTCACACCTTTTGAAGCTCTTCATATTTTTCACACGTTTTTAGGCTCTTCATGATTTTGAACATGGCTTCATGCTCCTCCTCCTTTTCAGACCGTTTCATGCTCCTCATGTATTTCACACATTTTGAAGCTCTTCATATTTTTCACACCTTTTCAGGCTCTTCATGTTTTTGAACACGATTTCATGCTCCTCCTATTTTTCAGACCGTTTCATGCTCCTCCCATTTTTGACACCTTTGAAGCTCTTCATATTTTTCACACCTTTTCAGGCTCTTCATGTTTTTGAACACGATTTCATGCTCCTCCTATTTTTCAGACCGTTTCAAGCTCCTCATATTTTTGACACCTTTTGAATCTCTTCATATATTTTACATCTTTTCAGGCTCTTCATGTTTTTCAACACCACTTCATGCTCCTCCTTTTTCAGACCATTTCATGCTCATCTCATTTGTCACACTTTTTGAAGTTCTTCATATTTTTGACACCTTTTGAGCTCTTCATATTTTTCACACCTTTTGAGGCTCTTCATGTTTTTCAACACCGTTTCATGCTCCTCCTATAATTCAGACGGTTTCATGCTCCTCAAGTCTTTCACTCCTTTTGAAGCTCTTCATATTTTACACACCTTTTCAGGCTCTTCATGATTTTCAACCCCACTTCATGCTCCTCCGATTTTTCAGACCATTTCATGCTCATCTCATTTTTGACACCTTTTGAAGCTCTTCATATTTTTCACACCTTTTGAAGCTGTTCATATTTTTCACACCTTTTCAGGCTCTTCATGTTTTTGAACATGGTTTCATGCTCCTCCTCTTTTTCAGACCGTTTCATGCTCCTCATATTTTTGACACCTTTAAAAGCTCTTCATATTTTTCACACCTTTTCAGGTTCTTTATGTTTTGAAGACCGTTTCATGGTCCTCCTATTTTTCAGACCGTTTCATGCTCCTCATATTTTTGACACATTTTGAACCTTTTCATATTTTTCACACGTTTTCAGGCTCTTCATATTTTTGAACACCGCTTCATGCTCCTCCTAATTTTCAGACCGTTTCATGCTCCTCATGTATTTAACACCTTTTGAAGCTCTTCATATTTTTCTCACCTTTTCAGGCTTTCATGTTTTTGAACACCTTTTCATGCTCCTCCTATTTTTCAGACCGTTTGATGCTCCGCATGTATTTCACAGCTTTTGAAGCTCTTTATATTTTTCACACCTTTTCAGGCTCTTCATGTTTTTGAACACCGTTTCATGCTGCTCCTATTTTTCAGACCGTTTCATGCTCATCTCATTTTTGACACCATTTTAAGCTCTTCATATTTTTCACACCTTTTGAACGTCTTCATATTTTTCACACATTTTCACGCTCTTCATGTTTTTCAACACCGCTTCTTGATCCACCTATTTTTCAGACCGTTTCATGCTCCTCATATTTTTGACAAGTTTTGAAGCTCTTCATATTTTACACACATTTTCAGGCTCTTCATGTTTTTGAACACCGCTTCATGCTCCTCCTATTTTTAACACCTTTTGAAGCTCTTCATATATTTTACACTTTTTCAGGCTCTTCATGTTTTTCAACACCACTTCATGCTCCTCCTATTTTTCAGACCGTTTCATGATCCTCATATTTTTTACACCTTTTGAAGCTCTTCATATTTCTCACACGTTTTCAGGGTCTTCATGTTTTTTACACCGCTTCATACTCCTCCTATTTTTCAGACCGTTTCATGATCCTCATATTTTTTGATACCTTTTGAAGCTCTTCATGTTTTTCACACCTTTTCAGGGTCTTCATGTTTTTTACACCGCTTCATGCTCCTCTTATTTTTCAGACCATTTCATGCTCCTCGTATTTTTTACACCTTTTGAAGCTCTTCATATTTCTCACACGTTTTCAGGGTCTTCATGTTTTTTACACCGCTTCATACTCCTCCTATTTTTCAGACCGTTTCATGATCCTCATATTTTTTGATACCTTTTGAAGCTCTTCATATTTTTCACACCATTTCAGGCTCTTCATGTTTTTGAACACCGTTTAATATTCCTCCTATTTTTCAAACCGTTTCATGCTCCTCGTATTTTTGACACCTTTTGAAGCTCTTCATATTTTACCCACCTTTTCAGGCTCTTCATGTTTTTCAACACCACTTCATGCTCCTCTTATTTTTCAGACCGTTTCATGCTCTCTATGTATTTCCAACCCTTTGAAGCTCTTCATATTTTTCACACCTTTTCAGGCTCTTCATGTTTTTGAACACAGTTTCATGCTCCTCCTATTATTCAGACCGTTTCATGCTCCTCATAATTTTCACACCTGTTGAAGCTTTTCATATTTTTCACACCTTTTCCAGTTCTTCATGTTTTTGAACACTGCTTCATGCTCCTCCTATTTTTCATCTGTTTCATGCTCCTCTTGTATTTCACACCTTTTGAAGTGCTTCATATATTTCGCATGTTTTCAGTCTCTTCATGTTTTTCAAAACCAATTCATGCTCCTCCTATTTTTCAGACTGTTTCATGCTCCTCAAATTTTTGACACCTTTTGAAGCTCTTCATATATTTTCCACCTTTTCAGGCTCTTCATTTTTGTGAACTCCGCTTCATGCTCCTCTTTTTCTTCAGACCGTTTCATGCTCATCTCATTTTTGACATCTCTTGAAGCTCTTCATATTTTTCACACCTTTTGAATCTCTTCATATTTTTCATATTTTTGAAGCTCTTCATATTTTTCACACGTTTTCGGGCTCTTCATGTTTTTCAATACCACTTCATGCTCCTCCTATTTTTCAGACCGTTTCATGCTCCTCATATTTTTGACCTCTTTTGAAGCTCCTAATATTTTCAACACCTTTTGAAGCTCTTCATATATTTCACACTTTTTCAGGCTCTTCATGTTTTTCAACACCACTTCATGTTAGTCCTATTTTTCAGACCGTTTCATGCTCATCTCATTTTTGACAGCTTTTGAAGCTCTTCATATTTTTCACACCTTTTGAAGCTCTTCATATATTTCACACCTTTTCAGGCTCTTCTTGTTTATGAACATCGCTTCATGCTCCTCCTATAATTCAGACGGTTTCATGCTCCTCATGTATTTCACTCCTTTTGAAGCTCTTCATATCTTACACACCTTTTCACGCTCTTCATGATTTTCAACCCCACTTCATGCTCCTCCTATTTTTCAGACCGTTTCATGTTCCTCATATTTTTGACACCTTTTGAAGCTCTTCATATTTTCTACACCTTTTCAGGCTCTTCATGTTTTTCAACACGGCTTCATGCTCCTCTTATTTTTCAGAGCATTTCGTGCTCCTCATATTTTTCACAGATTTTGAAGCTCTTCATATTTTTCACACCTTTTCAGGCTCGTCATGTTTTTCAACACCACGTCATGCTCCTCCTATATTTCAGACCCTTTCATGCTCCTCATATTTTTGACACCTTTTGAAGCTCTTCATATTTTTCACACCGTTTCAGGCTCCTCCTGTTTTTGAACACCGTTTCATGCTCCTCCTATTTTTCAGACCGTTTCATGCTCCTCATATTTTTGACACCTTTTGAAGCTCTTCATATTTTTCACACCTTTTCAGGCTCTTCAAGTTTTTGAACAATGCTACAATGCTCCTCCTATTTTTCAGACCGTTTCATGCTCCTCATATTTTTGACACCTTTGAAGCTCTTCATATTTTTCACACCTTTTGAAGCTCTTCATATTTTTCACACCTTTTCAGGCTCCTCATGTTTTTCAACACCGCTTCATGCTCCTCCTATTTTTCAGACCGTTTCATGCTCCTCTCATTTCTGAAATCTTTTGAAGCTCTTCATATATTTCACACTTTTTCAGGCTCTTCATGTTTTTCAACACCACTTCATGCTTCTCCTATTTCTCAGACCGTTTCATGCTCATCTCATTTTTGACAGCATTTGAAGCTCTTCATATTTTTCACAACTTTTGAAGCTCTTCATATTTTTCACACCTTTTCAGGCTCCTCATGTTTTTCAACACCGCTTCATGCTCCTCCTATTTTTCAGACCGTTTCATGCTCCTCTCATTTCTGAAATCTTTTGAAGCTCTTCATATATTTCACACATTTTCAGGCTCTTAATGTTTTTCAACACCACTTCATGCTCCTCCTATTTTTCAGACCGTTTCATGCTCATCTAATTTTTGACAACTTCTGAAGCTCTTCATAGTTTTCACAAATTTTCAGGCTCTTCATATTTTTGAACACCGCTTCATGCTCCTCCTATTTTTCAGACCGTTTCATGCTCATCTAATTTTTGACACCATTTGAAGATCTTCATATATTTCACACCTTTTGAAGCTCTTCATATTTTTCACATTTTTGAAGCTCTTCAAATTTTTCACACGTTTTCAGGCTCTTCATGTTTTTGAACACCGCTTCATCCTCCACATATATTTCAGACCGTTTCATGCTCCTCATATTTGTGACACCTTTTGAAGCTCTTCGTATTTTTCACACATTTTCAGGCTCTTCCTGTTTTTCAACATGACTTCATGCTCCTCCTATTTTTCAGACCGTTTCATGCTCCTCATATTTTTGACACCTTTTGAAATCTTCATATACTTCACACCTTTTCAGGTTCTTCATTTTTTTGAAAAGAACTTCATGCTCCTTCTATTTCTCAGACCGTTTCATGGTCATCTCATTTTTGACACCTTTTGAAGCTCTTCATATTTTTCAACACCGCATCATGCTCCTCCTATTTTTCAGACAGTTTCATGCTCCTCATATTTTTGACACGTTTTGAAGCTCTTCATATTTTTCACACCTTTTCAGGCTCTTCATGTTTTTCAACACTGTTTCATGATCCTCCTATTTTTCAGACCGTTTCATGCTCCTCATAATTTTGACACCTTTTGAAGCTCTTCTTATATTTCACACCTTTTCAGACACTTCATGTTTTCGAAAACCACTTCAAGTTCCTCCTATTTTTGCGACCGTTTCATGCTCTTCATATTTTTGACACCTTTTGAAGCTCTTCATATTTTTCACACCTTTTGAAGCTCTTCATATATTTCACACATTTTCAGGCTCTTCATGTTTTTCAACACCACTTCATGCTCCTCCTATTTTTCAGACCGTTTCATGCTCTTCATATTTTTGACACCTATTGAAGCTCTTCATATTTTTCACACCTTTTGAAGCTCTTCATATATTTCACACCTTTTGAAGCTCTTCATATTTTTCACATTTTTGAAGCTCTTCAAATTTTTCACACCTTTTCAGGCTCTTCATGTTTTTGAACACCGCTTCATGCTCCTCCGGTTTTTCAGACCGTTTCATGCTCCTCATATTTTTGACACCTTTGAAGCTTTTCATATTTTTTACAACATTTCAGGCTTTTCATGTTTTCGAACACCTCTTCATGCTCCTCGTATTTTTCACACCTTTTGAAGCTCTTCATATTTTTCATACCTTTTCAGGCTCTTCATGTTTTTCAACACCGCTTCATGCTCCTCCTATTTTTCAGACCGTTTAATGCTCCTCCTGTACTTCACACCTTTTGTAGCTCTTCATATTTTTCACACCTTTTCAGGCTCTTTATGTTTTTCAACACCGCTTCATGCTACTCCTATTTTTGAGACCGTTTAATGCTCCTCATGTATTTCACACCTTTTGAAGCTCTTCATATTTTTCACACGATTTCAGGCTCTTCATGTTTTTCAACAACACTTCATGCTCCACCATTTTTCAGACCGCTTCATGCTCATCTCATTTTTGACACTTTTTGAAAGCGTTCATATTTTTCACACCTTTTGAAGCTCTTCATATTTTTCACACGTTTTCAGGCTCTTCATGTTTTTCAACACCGCTTCATGCTCCTCCTATTTTTCACACCTTTTGAAGCTCTTCATATTTTTCACACCTTTTCAGGCTCTTCATGTTTTTGAACAGCTCTTCATGCTGCTCCTATTTTTCAGACCGTTTCATGCTTCTCATATTTTTGACACGTTTTGAAACTCTTCATATTTTTCACACATTTTCAGGCTCTTCAAGTATTTCAACACCACTTCATGCTCCTCCTATTTTTCAGACCGTTTCATGCTCCTCATATTTTTGACACCTTTTGAAGCTCTTCATATTTTTCCCACCTTGTCAGGCTGTACATGTTTTTGAACACCTCTTCATGCTCTTCCTATTTTTCAGACCGTTTCATGCTCATGTCAATTTTCACACCTTTTCAGGCTCTTCTTATTTTTCAAACCAGTGAAGCTCTTCATATTTTTCACACTTTTTCAGGCTTTTCATGTTTAGAACACCGCTTCATGCTCCTCCTATTTTTCAGACCGTTTCATGCTCATCTCATTTTTGACACCTTTTCAGGCTCTTCATATTTTTCAAACCTTTTGAAGCTCTTCATATTTTTCACACTTTTTCAGGCTCTTCATGTTTTGAACACCGCTTCATGCTCCTCCTATTTTTCAGACCGTTTCATGCTCCTCATATTTTTGAAACCTGTTGAAGCTCTTCATATATTTCACACCTTTTGAAGCTCTTCATATTTTTCACTCCTTTTCAGGCTCTTCATGTTTTTCAACACCGCTTCATGCTACTCCTATTTTTCAGACCGATTAATGCTCCTCATGTATTTCACACCTTTTGAAGCTCTTCATATTTTTCACACGATTTCAGGCTCTTCTTGTTTTTCAACAACACTTCATGCTCCACCATTTTTGAGACCGCTTCATGCTCATCTCATTTTTGACACTTTTTGAAGCTGTTCGTATTTTTCACACCTTTTGAAGCTCTTCATGTTTTTCACACGTTTTCAGGCTCTTCATGTTTTTCAACACCGCTTCATGCTTTTCCTATTTTTCAACCTTTTGAAGCTCTTCATATTTTTCACACGTTTTCAGGCTCTTCATGTTTTTGAACACCTCTTCATCCTGCTCCTATTTTTCAGACCGTTTCATGCCTCTCATATTTTTGCAACGATTTGAAGCTCTTCATATTTTTCACAAATTTACAGTCTCTTCATGTTTTTCAACACCACTTCATGCTCCTCCTATTTTTCAGACCGTTACATGCTCCTCATATTTTTGACACCTTTTGAAGCTCTTCATATTTTTAACACCTTTTCAGGTTCTTCATGTTTTTCAACACCGCTTCATGCTCCTCCTATTTTTCTGACCATTTCATGCTCCTCATGTATTTCACACCTTTTGAAGCTCTTCATATTTTTCACACCTTTTTGGGCTCTTCATGTTTTTCAACACAAATTCATGCCTCTCCTATTTTTCAGACCGTTTCATGCTCCTCATATTTTTGACACCTTTTGAACCTCTTCATATTTTTCTCACCTTTTGAAGCTCTTTATATTTTTCACACGTTTTTAGGCTCTTCATGATTTTGAACACGGCTTCATGCTCCTCCTCCGTTTCAGACCGTTTCATGCTCCTCATGTATTTCACACATTTTGAAGCTCTTCATATTTTTCACACCTTTTCAGGCTCCTCATGTTTTTGAACACGATTTCATGCTCCTCCTATTTTTCAGACCGTTTCATGCTCCCCCATTTTTGACACCTTTGAAGCTCTTCATATTTTTCACAACTTTTCAGGCTCTTCATGTTTTTCAACAACGCTTCATGATCCTCCAATTTTTCAGACCGTTTCAAGCTCCTCATATTTTTGACACCTTTTGAATCTCTTCGTATATTTTACACCTTTTCAGGCTCTTCATGTTTTTCAACACCCCTTCATGCTCCTCCTTTTTCAGACCATTTCATGCTCATCTCATTTGTCACAATTTTTGAAGCTCTTCATATTTTTGACACCTTTTGAGCTCTTCATATTTTTCACACCTTTTGTGGCTCTTCATGTTTTTCAACACCGTTTCATGCTCCTCCTATAATTCAGACGGTTTCATGCTCCTCAAGTCTTTCACTCCTTTGGATCTCTTCATATTTTACACACCTTTTCAGGCTCTTCATGATTTTCAACCCCACTTCATGCTCCTCCGATTTTTCAGACCG
Source organism: Dama dama (assembly GCF_033118175.1). NCBI lineage: Eukaryota > Metazoa > Chordata > Mammalia > Artiodactyla > Cervidae > Dama > Dama dama. The sequence continues at coordinate 2,931,198 of NW_026870888.1, forward strand.
TTTCATGCTCATCTCATTTTTGACACTTTTTGAAGCTCTTCATATTTTTCACACCTTTTGAAGCTGTTCATATTTTTCACACCTTTTCAGGCTTTTCATGTTTTTGAACATGGATTCATGCTCCTCCTCTTTTTCAGACCGTTTCATGCTCCTCATATTTTTGACACATTTTGAACCTTTTCATATTTTTCACACGTTTTCAGGCTCTTCATGTTTTTGAACACCGCTTCATGCTCCTCCTAATTTTCAGACCGTTTCATGCTCCTCATGTATTTAACACCTTTTGAAGCTCTTCATATTTTTCTCACCTTTTCAGGCTTTCATGTTTTTGAACACCTTTTCATGCTCCTCCTATTTTTCAGACCGTTTGATGCTCCGCATGTATTTCACAGCTTTTGAAGCTCTTTATATTTTTCGCACCTTTTCAGGCTCTTCATGTTTTTGAACACCGTTTCATGCTGTTCCTATTTTTCAGATCGTTTCATGCTCATCTCATTTTTGACACCATTTTAAGCTCTTCATATTTTTCACACCTTTTGAACCTCTTCATATTTTTCACACGTTTTCACGCTCTTCATGTTTTTCAACACCGCTTCTTGATCCACCTATTCTTCAGACCGTTTCATGCTCCTCATATTTTTGACACGTTTTGAAGCTCTTCATATTTTACACACATTTTCAGGCTCTTCATGTTTTTGAACACCGCTTCATGCTCCTCCTATTTTTAACACCTTTTGAAGCTCTTCATATATTTTACACTTTTTCAGGCTCTTCATGTTTTTCAACACCACTTCATGCTCCTCCTATTTTTCAGACCGTTTCATGATCCTCATAATTTTTACACCTTTTGAAGCTCTTCATATTTTTCACACCTTTTCAGGGTCTTCATGTTTTTTACACCGCTTCATGCTCCTCCTATTTTTCAGACCGTTTCATGGTCCTCATATTTTTGACACCTTTTGAAGCTCTTCATATTTTTCACACCTTTTCAGGGTCTTCATGTTTTTTACACCGCTTCATGCTCCTCCTATTTTTCAGACCGTTTCATGCTCCTCCTATTTTTGACACCTTTTTAAGCTCTTCATATTTTTCACACCATTTCAGGCTCTTCATGTTTTTGAACACCGTTTAATGCTCCTCCTATTTTTCAAACCGTTTCATGCTCCTCATATTTTTGACACCTTTTGAAGCTCTTCATATTTTACCCACCTTTTCAGGCTCTTCATGTTTTTCAACACCGCTTCATGCTCCTCTTATTTTTCAGACCGTTTCATGCTCTCCATGTATTTCCAACCCTTTGAAGCTCTTCATATTTTTCACACCTTTTCAGGCTCTTCATGTTTTTGAACACAGTTTCATGCTCCTCTTATTATTCAGACCGTTTCATGCTCCTCATAATTTTCACACCTGTTGAAGCTTTTCATATTTTTCACACCTTTTCCAGTTCTTCATGTTTTTGAACACTGCTTCATGCTCCTCCTATTTTTCATCTGTTTCATGCTCCTCATGTATTTCACACCTTTTGAAGTGCTTCATATATTTCGCATGTTTTCAGTCTCTTCATGTTTTTCAAAACCAATTCATGCTCCTCCTATTTTTCAGATTGTTTCATGCTCCTCAAATTTTTGACACCTTTTGAAGCTCTTCATATATTTTCCACCTTTTCAGGCTCTTCATTTTTGTGAACTCCGCTTCATGCTCCTCCTTTTCTTCAGACCGTTTCATGCTCATCTCATTTTTGACATCTCTTGAAGCTCTTCATATTTTTCACACCTTTTGAAGCTCTTCATATTTTTCACACCTTTTCAGGCTCCTCATGTTTTTCAACACCGCTTCATGCTCCTCCTATTTTTCAGACCGTTTCATGCTCCTCTCATTTCTGAAATCTTTTGAAGCTCTTCATATATTTCACACTTTTTCAGGCTCTTCATGTTTTTCAACACCAATTCATGCTTCTCCTATTTCTCAGACCGTTTCATGCTCATCTCATTTTTGACAGCATTTGAAGCTCTTCATATTTTTCCCAACTTTTGAAGCTCTTCATATTTTTCACACCTTTTCAGACTCCTCATGTTTTTCAACACCGCTTCATGCTCCTCCTATTTTTCAGACCGTTTCATGCTCCTCTCATTTCTGAAATCTTTTGAAGCTCTTCATATATTTCACACATTTTCAGGCTCTTAATGTTTTTCAACACCACTTCATGCTCCTTCTATTTTTCAGACCGTTTCATGCTCCTCATATTTTTGACACCTTTTGAAATCTTCATATACTTCACACCTTTTCAGGTTCTTCATTTTTTTGAAAAGAACTTCATGCTCCTTCTATTTCTCAGACCGTTTCATGGTCATCTCATTTTTGACACCTTTTGAAGCTCTTCATATTTTTCAACACCGCATCATGCTCCTCCTATTTTTCAGACAGTTTCATGCTCCTCATATTTTTGACACGTTTTGAAGCTCTTCATATTTTTCACACCTTTTCAGGCTCTTCATGTTTTTCAACACTGTTTCATGATCCTCCTATTTTTCAGACCGTTTCATGCTCCTCATAATTTTGACACCTTTTGAAGCTCTTCTTATATTTCACACCTTTTCAGACACTTCATGTTTTTGAAAACCACTTCAAGTTCCTCCTATTTTTGCGACCGTTTCATGCTCTTCATATTTTTGACACCTTTTGAAGCTCTTCATATTTTTCACACCTTTTGAAGCTCTTCGTATATTTCACACATTTTCAGGCTCTTCATGTTTTTCAACACCACTTCATGCTCCTCCTATTTTTCAGACCGTATCATGCTCTTCATATTTTTGACACCTTTTGAAGCTCTTCATATTTTTCACACCTTTTGAAGCTCTTCATATATTTCACACCTTTTGAAGCTCTTCATATTTTTCACATTTTTGAAGCTCTTCAAATTTTTCACACCTTTTCAGGCTCTTCATGTTTTTGAACACCGCTTCATGCTCCTCCGGTTTTTCAGACCGTTTCATGCTCCTCATATTTTTGACACCTTTTGAAGCTTTTCATATTTTTTACAACGTTTCAGGCTTTTCATGTTTTCGAACACCTCTTCATGCTCCTCGTATTTTTCACACCTTTTGAAGCTCTTCATATTTTTCATACCTTTTCAGGCTCTTCATGTTTTTCAACACCGCTTCATGCTCCTCCTATTTTTCAGACCGTTTAATGCTCCTCCTGTACTTCACACCTTTTGTAGCTCTTCATATTTTTCACACCTTTTCAGGCTCTTCATGTTTTTCAACACCGCTTCATGCTCCTCCTATTTTTCAGACCGTTTAATGCTCCTCCTGTACTTCACACCTTTTGTAGCTCTTCATATTTTTCACACCTTTTCAGGCTCTTCATGTTTTTGAACAGCTCTTCATGCTGCTCCTATTTTTCAGACCGTTTCATGCTTCTCATATTTTTGACACGTTTTGAAACTCTTCATATTTTTCACACATTTTCAGGCTCTTCAAGTATTTCAACACCACTTCATGCTCCTCCTATTTTTCAGACCGTTTCATGCTCCTCATATTTTTGACACCTTTTGAAGCTCTTCATATTTTTCACACCTTGTCAGGCTGTACATGTTTTTGAACACCTCTTCATGCTCTTCCTGTTTTTCAGACCGTTTCATGCTCATGTCAATTTTCACACCTTTTCAGGCTCTTCTTATTTTTCAAACCAGTGAAGCTCTTCATATTTTTCACACTTTTTCAGGCTTTTCATGTTTAGAACACCGCTTCATGCTCCTCCTATTTTTCAGACCGTTTCATGCTCATCTCATTTTTGACACCTTTTCAGGCTCTTCATATTTTTCAAACCTTTTGAAGCTCTTCATATTTTTCACACTTTTTCAGGTTCTTCATGTTTTGAACACCGCTTCATGCTCCTCCTATTTTTTCAGACCGTTTCATGCTCCTCATATTTTTGAAACCTGTTGAAGCTCTTCATATATTTCACACCTTTTGAAGCTCTTCATATTTTTCACTCCTTTTCAGGCTCTTCATGTTTTTCAACACCGCTTCATGCTACTCCTATTTTTCAGACCGATTAATGCTCCTCATGTATTTCACACCTTTTGAAGCTCTTCATATTTTTCACACGATTTCAGGCTCTTCATGTTTTTCAACACCACTTCATGCTCCACCATTTTTGAGACCGCTTGATGCTCATCTCATTTTTGACACTTTTTGAAGCTGTTCATATTTTTCACACCTTTTGAAGCTCTTCATGTTTTTCACACGTTTTCAGGCTCTTCATGTTTTTCAACACCACTTCATGCTTTTCCTATTTTTCCAACCTTTTGAAGCTCTTCATATTTTTCACACGTTTTCAGGCTCTTCATGTTTTTGAACACCTCTTCATCCTGCTCCTATTTTTCAGACCGTTTCATGCTTCTCATATTTTTGCAACGATTTGAAGCTCTTCATATTTTTCACACCTTTTCAGGTTCTTCATGTTTTTCAACACCGCTTCATGCTCCTCCTATTTTTCTGACCATTTCATGCTCCTCATGTATTTCACACCTTTTGAAGCTCTTCATATTTTTCACACCTTTTTGGGCTCTTCATGTTTTTCAACACAAATTCATGCCTCTCCTATTTTTCAGACCGTTTCATGCTCCTCATATATTTGACACCTTTTGAACCTCTTCATATTTTTCACACCTTTTGAATCTCTTCATATTTTTCACATGTTTTTAGGCTCTTCATGATTTTGAACACGGCTTCATGCTCCTCCTCCGTTTCAGACCGTTTCATGCTCCTCATATATTTCACACATTTTGAAGCTCTTCATATTTTTCACACCTTTTCAGGCTCCTCATGTTTTTGAACACGATTTCATGCTCCTCCTATTTTTCAGACCGTTTCATGCTCCTCCCATTTTTGACACCTTTGAAGCTCTTCATATTTTTCACAACTTTTCAGGCTCTTCATGTTTTTCAACAACGCTTCATGATCCTCCAATTTTTCAGACCGTTTCAAGCTCCTCATATTTTTGACACCTTTTGAATCTCTTCATATATTTTACACCTTTTCAGGCTCTTCATGTTTTTCAACACCACTTCATGCTCCTCCTTTTTCAGACCATTTCATGCTCATCTCATTTGTCACACTTTTTGAAGCTCTTCATATTTTTGACACCTTTTGAGCTCTTCATATTTTTCACACCTTTTGAGGCTCTTCATGTTTTTCAACACCGTTTCATGCTCCTCCTATAATTCAGACGGTTTCATGCTCCTCAAGTCTTTCACTCCTTTTGAAGCTCTTCATATTTTACACACCTTTTCAGGCTCTTCATGATTTTCAACCCCACTTCATGCTCCTCCGATTTTTCAGACCGTTTCATGCTCATCTCATTTTTGACACCTTTTGAAGCTCTTCATATTTTTCACACCTTTTGAAGCTGTTCATATTTTTCACACCTTTTCAGGCTTTTCATGTTTTTGAACATGATTTCATGCTCCTCCTATTTTTCAGACCGTTTCATGCTCCTCATATTTTTGACACATTTTGAACCTTTTCATATTTTTCACACGTTTTCAGGCTCTTCATGTTTTTGAACACCGCTTCATGCTCCTCCTAATTTTCAGACCGTTTCATGCTCCTCATGTATTTAACACCTTTTGAAGCTCTTCATATTTTTCTCACCTTTTCAGGCTTTCATGTTTTTGAACACCTTTTCATGCTCCTCCTATTTTTCACACCGTTTGATGCTCCGCATGTATTTCACAGCTTTTGAAGCTCTTTATATTTTTCACACCTTTTCAGGCTCTTCATGATTTTGAACACCGTTTCATGCTGCTCCTATTTTTCAGACCGTTTCATGCTCATCTCATTTTTGACACCATTTTAAGCTCTTCATATTTTTCACACCTTTTGAACCTCTTCATATTTTTCACACGTTTTCACGCTCTTCATGTTTTTCAACACCGCTTCTTTATCCACCTATTTTTCAGACCGTTTCATGCTCCTCATATTTTTGACACGTTTTGAAGCTCTTCATATTTTACACACATTTTCAGGCTCTTCATGTTTTTGAACACCGCTTCATGCTCCTCCTATTTTTACACCTTTTGAAGCTCTTCATATATTTTACACTTTTTCAGGCTCTTCATGTTTTTCAACACCATTTCATGCTCCTCCTATTTTTCAGACCGTTTCATGATCCTCATAATTTTTACACCTTTTGAAGCTCTTCATATTTTTCACACCTTTTCAGGGTCTTCATGTTTTTTACACCGCTTCATGCTCCTCCTATTTTTAACACCTTTTGAAGCTCTTCATATATTTTACACTTTTTCAGGCTCTTCATGTTTTTCAACACCACTTCATGCTCCTCCTATTTTTCAGACCGTTTCACGCTCCTCCTATTTTTTACACCTTTTGAAGCTCTTCATATTTTTCACAATTTTTTAGTCTCTGCAATTTTTTGAACACCGCTTCATGCTCCTCCTATTTTTTAGACCGTTTCATGCTCATCTCATTTTTGACACATTTTGAAGCTCTTCATATTTTTTACACCTTTTGAAGCTCTTCATATATTTTACACTTTTTCAGGCTCTTCATGTTTTTGAACACCGCTTCATGCTCCTCCTATTTTTCAGACCGTTTCATGCTTCTCATGTATTTCACACCTTTTGAAGCTCTTCATTTTTCACACCTTTTCAGGCTCTTCATGTTTTTGACACGTTTTCATGCTCCTCCTATTTTTCAGACCGTTTCAAGCTCCTCACATTTTTGACACCTTTTGAAGCTCTTCATATTTTTCACAACTTTTCAGGCTCTTCATGTTTTTCAACTCCGTTTCACGATCATCCAATTTTTCAGACCGTTTCATGCTCCTCATATTTATGACATATTTTGAAGCTTTTCATATTTTTCACACCTTTTAGGCTCTTCATGTTTTTCAGCACCACTTCATGCTCCTCCTACTTCTCAGACAGTTTCATGCTCCTCGTATTGTGGACACCTTTTGAAGCTCTTCATATTTTTCACATCTTTTCAGGCTCTTCATGTTTTTCAACACCGCTTCATGCTCGTCCTATTTTTCAGACCGATTCATGCTCCTCAAGTATTTCACAACTTTTGATGCTCTTCATGTTTTTCAACAACACTTCATGCTCCTCCTATTTTTCAGACCGTTTCATGCTAATCTAATTTTTGACACCTTTTGAAGTTCTTCATATTTTTCACACCTTTTCAGGCTCTTCATGTTTTTGAACACCGTTTCATGCTGCTCCTATTTTCAGACCGTTTCATACTCCTCATAGTTTTGACACGTTTTGAAGCTCTTCATATTTTTCATACCTTTTCAGGCTCTTCATGTTTTTAAACACCGCTTCATGCTCCTCCTATTTTTCAGACCGTTTCATGCTCCTCATGTATTTCACACCTTTTGAAGCTCTTCATTTTTCACACCTTTCCAGGCTCTTCATGTTTTTGACACGGTTTCATGCTCCTCCTATTTTTCAGACCGTTTCATGCTCCTCACATTTTTGACACCTTTTGAAGCTCTTCATATTTTTCACAACTTTTCAGACTCTTCATGTTTTTCAACACCGCTTCAGGATCCTCCAATTTTTCAGACCGTTTCATGCTCCTCATATTTGTGACATCTTTTGAAGCTTTTCTTATTTTTCACACCTTTTAGGCTCTTCATGTTTTTAAGCATCACTTCATGCGCCTCCTATTTCTCAGACAGTTTCATACTCCTCATATTGTGGACACCTTTTGAAGCTCTTCATATTTTTCACATCTTTTCAGGCTCTTCATGTTTTTCAACACCACTTCATGCTCGTCCTATTTTCCAAACCGTTACATGCTCCTCATATTTTTGACACCTTTGGAATCTCTTCATATATTTCACACCTTTTCAGGCTCTTCATGTTTTTGACACGGTTTCATGCTCCTCCTATTTTTCAGACCGTTTCATGCTCCTCACATTTTTGACACCTTTTGAAGCTCTTCATATTTTTCACAACTTTTCAGACTCTTCATGTTTTTCAACACCGCTTCATGATCCTCCAATTTTTCAGACCGTTTCATGCTCCTCATATTTGTGACATCTTTTTAAGCTTTTCTTATTTTTCACACCTTTTAGGCTCTTCATGTTTTTCAGCAGCACTTCATGCTCCTCCTATTTCTCAGACAGTTTCTTGCTCCTCATATTGTGGACACCTTTTGAAGCTCTTCATATTTTTCACATCTTTTCAGGCTCTTCATGTTTTTCAACACCACTTCATGCTCGTCCTATTTTCCAAACCGTTACATGCTCCTCATATTTTTGACACCTTTGGAATCTCTTCATATATTTCACACCTTTTCAGGCTCTTCATGTTTTTCAACAGCACTTCATGCTCCACCTATTTTTCAGACCGTTTCATGCTCATCTCATTTTTGACACTTTTTGAAGCTCTTCATATTTTTCACACCTTTTGAAGCTCTTCATATTTTTCACAAGTTTTCAGATCTTCATGTTTTTCAACACCGTTTCTTGATCCTCCTATTTTTCAGACCGTTTCATGCTCCTCATATTTTTGACACGTTTTGAAGCTCTTCATATTTTACACACATTTTCAGGCTCTTCATGTTTTGGAACACCGCTTCATGCTCCTCCTAATTTTCACACACTTTGAAGCACTTCAAATTTTTCACACCTTTTCAGGCTCTTCATACTTTTGAACAAGGTTTCCTGCTCCTCCTTTTTTTCAGACCGTTTCATGCTCCTCATATTTTTGACACCTTTTGAATCTCTTCATATATTTCACACGTTTTCTGGCTCTTCATGTATTGGAACACCGCTTCATGCTCCTCCTATATTGCACTCGGTTTCATTCTCCTCATGTACTTCACACCTTTTGAAGCTCTTCATGTATTTCACACTTTTTCAGGCTCTTCATGTTTTTCAACACCACTTCATGCTCCTCCTATTTTTCAGACCGTTTCATGCTCATCTCATTTTTGACACCTTCTGAAGCTCTTCATATTTGTTACACCCTTTCAGGCTCTTCATGTTTTTCAACACGGCTTCATGCTCCTCCTATTTTTCAGACCGTTTCATGCTCCTCATATTTTTCACACCTTTTTAAGCTCTTCAAATTTTTCACACCTTTTCAGGTTCTTCATGATTTTCAACACCGCTTTAGGCTCCTCCTATTTTTCAGACCGTTTCATGCTCCACATGTATTTCACACCTTTTGAAGCTCTTCATATTTTTCACACTTTTTGAAGCTCTTCATATATTTCACACGTTTTAAGTCTCTTCATGTTTTTCAACACCGCTTCATGCTCCTCCTATTTTTCAGACCGTTTCATGCTTCTCTTATTTTTGACACGTTTTGAGGCTCTTCATATATTTCACACCTTTTAAGGCTCTTCATGTTTTTGAACACCGCGTCATGCTCCTCCTATTTTTCAGACCGTTTCATGCTCCTCATATTTTGACACCTTTTGAAGCTCTTCATATTTTTCACACCTTTTCAGGCTCTTTTTTTTTTGAACACCGTTTCATGCTCCTCCTATATTTCAGACCGTTTCATGCTCCACATATTTTTGACACCTTTTGAAGCTCTTTATATTTTTCACCCCTTTTCAGGCTCTTCATGTTTTTCAACACAACTTCATGCCCCTCCTATTTTTCAGACCGTTTCATGCTCATCTCATTTTTGACAGCTTTTGAAGCTCTTCATATTTTTCAAACCTTTTGAGGTTCTTCATATTTTTCACACCTTTTCTGGCTCTTCAGGTTTTTGAACACCGTTTCATGAAGCTCCTATTTTTCAGACCGTTTCATGCTTCTCATATTTTTGACACGTTTTGAAGCTCTTCATATTTTTCTCACCTTTTCAGGCTCTTCATGGTTTTCAACACCGCTTCATTTTCCTCGTATTTTTCAGACCGTTTCATGCTCCCATATTTTTGACACCTTTTGAAGCTCTTCATATTTTTCACAGCTTTTCATGCTCTTCATGTTTTTCAACACCGCTTCATGATCCTCCAATTTTTCAGACCGTTTCATGCTCCTCATATTTGAGACATCTTTTGAAGCTTTTCATATTTTTCACACCTTTTAGGCTCTTCATGTTTTTCACACCATTTCAGGCTCTTCATGTTTTTGAACACGGCATCATTCTCTTCCTATTTTTCAGACCGTTTCATGCTCCTCATATTTTTGACACCTTTTGAAGCTCTTCATATTTTTCACACCTTTTCTGGCTCGTCATGTTTGTGAACACCGCTTCATGCTCCTCCTATTTTTCAGATCGTTTCATGCTCCTCATATTTTTGACAACTTTTGAAGCTCTTCATATTTTTAACACCTTTTCAGGCTCTTCATGTTTTTGAACACCGTTTCATTCTGCTCCTATTTTTCAGACCGTTTCATACTCCTCATAGTTTTGACACCTTTTAAAGCTCTTCATATTTTTCACACCTTTTCAGGCTCTTCATGTTTTTCAACACCGCTTCATGCTCCTCCTATTTTTCAGACCGATTCATGCTCCTCAAGTATTTCACACCTTGAGGCTCTTCATATTTTTCACAGCTTTTCAGGCTCTTCATGTTTTGAACACCGTTTCATGCTCCTCCTATTTTTCAGACCGTTTCATGCTCCTCATATTTTTGACACATTTTGAAGGTCTTCATATTTTTCACAACTTTTCAGGCTCTTCATGTTTTTCAACACCACATCATGCTCCACCTATTTTTCAGAACTTTTCATTCTCATCTCATTTTTGACACCATTTTAAGCTCTTCATATTTTTCACACCTTTTGAAGCTCTTCATATTTTTCACATGTTTTCACGCTCTTCATGTTTTTCAAAACCGCTTCTTGATCCACCTATTTTTCAGACCGTTTCATGCTCCTCATATTTTTGACACTTTTTGAATCTCTTCATATATTTCACACTTTTTCAGGCTCTTCATATATTTGAACAACACTTCATGCTCCTCCTATTTTTCAGACGGTTTCATCCTCCTCATGTATTTCACACCTTTTGAAGCTCTTCCTATTTTTCACACCTTTTCAGGCTCTTCATGGTTTTAAACACTGCTTCATGCTCCACCTATTTTTCAGACCGTTTCATTCTCCTCATATTTTTGACACCTTTTGAAGCTCTTCATATTTTTCACACCTTTTCACCCTCTTCATGTTTTTCAACACAGCTTCATGCTCCTTCAATTTTTCTGACCGTTTCTTGCCCCTATGTATTTCACACCTTTTGAAGCTCTTCATATTTTTCAAACCTTTTCAGGCCCTTCGTGTTTTTCAAAACCGTTTTATGCTCCTCCTATTTTTCAGACCGTTTCATGCTCCTCATATTTTTGACCTCTTTTGAAGCTCCTAATATTTTTCACAACTTTTGTAGCTCTTCATATATTTTACACTTTTTCAGGCTCTTCATGTTTTTCAACACCACTTCATGCTCCTCCTATTTTTCAGACCGTTTCATGCTAATCTAATTTTTGACACCTTTTGAAGCTCTTCATATTTTTCACACCTTTTCAGGCTCTTCATGTTTTTGAACACCGTTTCATGCTGCTCCTATTTTCAGACCGTTTCACACTCCTCATAGTTTTGACACGTTTTGAAGCTCTTCATATTTTTCACACCTTTTCAGGCTCTTCAAGTTTTTAAACAGCGCTTCATGCTCCTCCTATTTTTCAGACCGTTTCATGCTCCTCATGTATTTCACACCTTTTGAAGCTCTTCATTTTTCACACCTTTCCAGGCTCTTCATGTTTTTGACACGGTTTCATGCTCCTCCTATTTTTCAGACCGTTTCATGCTCCTCACATTTTTGACACCTTTTGAAGCTCTTCATATTTTTCACAACTTTTCAGACTCTTCATGTTTTTCAACACCGATTCATGATCCTCCAATTTTTCAGACCGTTTCATGCTCCTCATATTTGTGACATCTTTTGAAGCTTCTCTTATTTTTCACACCTTTTAGGCTCTTCATGTTTTTAAGCACCATTTCATGCGCCTCCTATTTCTCAGACAGTTTCATACTCCTCATATTGTGGACACCTTTTGAAGCTCTTCATATTTTTCACATCTTTTCAGGCTCTTCATGTTTTTCAACACCACTTCATGCTCGTCCTATTTTCCAAACCGTTACATGCTCCTCATATTTTTGACACCTTTGGAATCTCTTCATATATTTCACACCTTTTCAGGCTCTTCATGTTTTTGACACGGTTTCATGCTCCTCCTATTTTTCAGACCGTTTCATGCTCCTCACATTTTTGACACCTTTTGAAGCTCTTCATATTTTTCACACCTTTTGAAGCTCTTCATATTTTTCACAAGTTTTCAGATCTTCATGTTTTTCAACACCGTTTCTTGATCCTCCTATTTTTCAGACCGTTTCATGCTCCTCATATTTTTGACACGTTTTGAAGCTCTTCATATTTTACACACATTTTCAGGCTCTTCATGTTTTGGAACACCGCTTCATGCTCCTCCTAATTTTCACACCCTTTGAAGCACTTCAAATTTTTCACACCTTTTCAGGCTCTTCATACTTTTGAACACGGTTTCCTGCTCCTCCTTTTTTTCAGACCGTTTCATGCTCCTCATATTTTTGACACCTTTTGAATCTCTTCATATATTTCACACGTTTTCTGGCTCTTCATGTATTGGAATACCGCTTCATGCTCCTCCTATATTTCACTCGGTTTCATTCTCCTCATGTACTTCACACCTTTTGAAGCTCTTCATGTATTTCACACTTTTTCAGGCTCTTCATGTTTTTCAACACCACTTCATGCTCCTCCTATTTTTCAGACCGTTTCATGCTCATCTCATTTTTGACACCTTCTGAAGCTCTTCATATTTGTTACACCCTTTCAGGCTCTTCATGTTTTTCAACACGGCTTCATGCTCCTCCTATTTTTCAGACCGTTTCATGCTCCTCATTTTTTTCACACCTTTTTAAGCTCTTCTAATTTTTCACACCTTTTCAGGTTCTTCATGATTTTCAACACCGCTTTAGGCTCCTCCTATTTTTCAGACCGTTTCATGCTCCACATGTATTTCACACCTTGTGAAGCTCTTCATATTTTTCACACTTTTTGAAGCTCTTCATATATTTCACACGTTTTAAGTCTCTTCATGTTTTTCAACACCGCTTCATGCTCCTCCTATTTTTCAGACCGTTTCATGCTTCTCTTATTTTTGACACGTTTTGAGGCTCTTCATATATTTCACACCTTTTCATGCTCTTCATGTTTTTGAACACCGCTTCATGCTCCTCCTCTTTTTCAGACCGTTTCATGCTCCTCATATTTTGACACCTTTTGAAGCTCTTCATATTTTTCACACCTTTTCAGGCTCTTTTTTTTTTGAACACCGTTTCATGCTCCTCGTATATTTCAGACCGTTTCATGCTCCACATATTTTTGACACCTTTTGAAGCTCTTTATATTTTTCACCCCTTTTCAGGCTCTTCATGTTTTTCAACACAACTTCATGCCCCTCCTATTTTTAGACCGTTTCATGCTCATCTCATTTTTGACAGCTTTTGAAGCTCTTCATATTTTTCAAACCTTTTGAGGCTCTTCATATTTTTCACACCTTTTCTGGCTCTTCAGGTTTTTAAACACCGTTTCATGAAGCTCCTATTTTTCAGACCGTTTCATGCTTCTCATATTTTTGACACGTTTTGAAGCTCTTCATATTTTTCTCACCTTTTCAGGCTCTTCATGGTTTTCAACACCGCTTCATTTTCCTCCTATTTTTCAGACCGTTTCATGCTCCCATATTTTTGACACCTTTTGAAGCTCTTCATATTTTTCACAGCTTTTCATGCTCTTCATGTTTTTCAACACCGCTTCATGATCCTCCAATATTTCAGACCGTTTCATGCTCCTCATATTTGAGACATCTTTTGAAGCTTTTCATATTTTTCACACCTTTTAGGCTCTTCATGTTTTTCACACCATTTCAGGCTCTTCATGTTTTTGAACACGGCATCATTCTCTTCCTATTTTTCAGACCGTTTCATGCTCCTCACATTTTTGACACCTTTTGAAGCTCTTCATATTTTTCACAACTTTTCAGACTCTTCATGTTTTTCAACACTGCTTCATGATCCTCCAATTTTTCAGACCGTTTCATGCTCCTCATATTTGTGACATCTTTTGAAGCTTTTCTTATTGTTCACACCTTTTAGGCTCTTCATGTTTTTAAGCACCACTTCATGCGCCTCCTATTTCTCAGACAGTTTCATACTCCTCATATTGTGGACACCTTTTGAAGCTCTTCATATTTTTCACATCTTTTCAGGCTCTTCATGTTTTTCAACACCACTTCATGCTCGTCCTATTTTCCAAACCGTTACATGCTCCTCATATTTTTGACACCTTTGGAATCTCTTCATATATTTCACACCTTTTCAGGCTCTTCATGTTTTTCAACAGCACTTCATGCTCCACCTATTTTTCAGACCGTTTCATGCTCATCTCATTTTTGACACCTTTTGAAGCTCTTCATATTTTTCACACCTTTTGAAGCTCTTCATATTTTTCACAAGTTTTCAGATCTTCATGTTTTTCAACACCGTTTCTTGATCCTCCTATTTTTCAGACCGTTTCATGCTCCTCATATTTTTGACACGTTTTGAAGCTCTTCATATTTTACACACATTTTCAGGCTCTTCATGTTTTGGAACACCGCTTCATGCTCCTCCTAATTTTCACACCTTTTGAAGCACTTCAAATTTTTCACACCTTTTCAGGCTCTTCATACTTTTGAACACGGTTTCCTGCTCCTCCTTTTTTTTCAGACCGTTTCATGCTCCTCATATTTTTCACACCTTTTGAATCTCTTCATATATTTCACACGTTTTCAGGCTCTTCATGTTTTTAAACAATGCTTCATGATCCTCCTATTTTTCAGACCGTTTCATTCTCCTCATGTACTTCACACCTTTGAAGCTCTTCATATATTTCACACTTTTTCAGGCTCTTCATGTTTTTCAACACCACTTCATGCCTCTCCTATTTTTCAGACCGTTTCATGCTCATCTCATTTTTGACACCTTCTGAAGCTCTTCATATTTGTTACACCCTTTCAGGCTCTTCATGTTTTTCAACACGGCTTCATGCTCCTCCTATTTTTCAGACCGTTTCATGCTCCTCATATTTTTGACAACTTTTGAAGCTCTTCATATTTTTAACACCTTTTCAGGCTCTTCATGTTTTTTAACACCGTTTCATGCTGCTCCTATTTTTCAGACCGTTTCATACTCCTCATAATTTTGACACCTTTTGAAGCTCTTCATATTTTTCACACCTTTTCAGGCTCTTCATATTTTTCAACACCGCTTCATGCTCCTCCTATTTTTCAGACCGGTTCATGCTCCTCAAGTATTTCACACCTTGAGGCTCTTCATATTTTTCACACCTTTTCAGGCTCTTCATATATTTGAACAACACTTCATGCTCCTCCTATTTTTCAGACGGTTTCACCCTCGTCATGTATTTCACACCTTTTGAAGCTCTTCCTATTTTTCACACCTTTTCAGGCTCTTCATGTTTTTAAACACTGCTTCATGCTCCACCTATTTTTCAGACCGTTTCATTCTCCTCATATTTTTGACACCTTTTGAAGCTCTTCATATTTTTCACATCTTTTCAGGCTCTTCATGTTTTTCAACACAGCTTCATGATCCTTCTATTTTTCTGACCGTTTCTTGCCCCTATGTATTTCACACCTTTTGAAGCTCTTCATATTTTTCAAACCTTTTCAGGCCCTTCGTGTTTTTCAAAACCGTTTCATGCTCCTCCTATTTTTCAGACCGTTTCATGCTCCTCATATTTTTGACCTCTTTTGAAGCTCCTAATATTTTTCACAACTTTTGAAGCTCTTCATATATTTTACACTTTTTCAGGCTCTTCATGTTTTTCAACACCACTTCATGCTCCTCCTATTTTTCAGACCGTTTAATGCTAATCTAATTTTTGACACCTTTTGAAGCTCTTCATGTTTTTCACACCTTTTCAGGCTCTTCATGTTTTTGAACACCGTTTCATGCTGCTCCTTTTTTTCAGACCGTTTCATACTCCTCATAGTTTTGACACCTTTTGAAGCTCTTCATATTTTTCACACCTTTTCAGGCTCTTCATGTTTTTAAACACCGCTTCATGCTCCTCCTATTTTTCAGACCGTTTCATGCTCCTCATGTATTTCACACCTTTTGAAGCTCTTCATTTTTCACACCTTTTCAGGCTCTTCATGTTTTTGACACGGTTTCATGCTCCTCCTATTTTTCAGAACGTTTCAAGCTCCTCACATTTTTGACACCTTTTGAAGCTCTTCATATTTTTCACAACTTTTCAGGCTCTTCATGTTTTTCAACACCGCTTCATGATCATCCAATTTTTCAGACCGTTTCATGCTCCTCATATTTATGACATATTTTGAAGCTTTTCATATTTTTCACACCTTTTAGGCTCTTCATGTTTTTCAGCACCACTTCATGCTCCTCCTATTTCTCAGACAGTTTCATGCTCCTCATATTGTGGACACATTTTGAAGCTCTTCATATTTTTCACATCTTTTCAGGCTCTTCATGTTTTTCAACACCGCTTCATGCTCGTCCTATTTTTCAGACCGATTCATGCTCCTCAAGTATTTCACAACTTTTGAGGCTCTTCATGTTTTTCAACACCACTTCATGCTCCTCCTATTTTTCAGACCGTTTCATGCTAATCTAATTTTTGACACCTTTTGAAGCTCTTCATATTTTTCACACCTTTTCAGGCTCTTTTTTTTTTGAACACCGTTTCATGCTCCTCCTATATTTCAGACCGTTTCATGCTCCACATATTTTTGTCACCTTTTGAAGCTCTTCATATTTTTCACCCCTTTTCAGGCTCTTCTTGTTTTTCAACACAATTTCATGCCCCTCCTATTTTTCAGACCGTTTCATGCTCATCTCATTTTTGACAGCTTTTGAAGCTCTTCATATTTTTCAAACCTTTTGAGGCTCTTCATATTTTTCACACCTTTTCTGGCTCTTCAGGTTTTTGAACACCGTTTCATGAAGCTCCTATTTTTCAGACCGTTTCATGCTTCTCATATTTTTGACACGTTTTGAAGCTCTTCATATTTTTCTCACCTTTTCAGGCTCTTCATGGTTTTCAACACCGCTTCATTTTCCTCCTATTTTTCAGACCGTTTCATGCTCCCATACTTTTGACACCTTTTGAAGCTCTTCATATTTTTCACAGCTTTTCATGCTCTTCATGTTTTTCAACCCCGCTTCATGATCCTCCAATTTTTCAGACCGTTTCATGCTCCTCATATTTGAGACATCTTTTGAAGCTTTTCATATTTTTCACACCTTTTAGGCTCTTCATGTTTTTCACACCATTTCAGGCTCTTCATGTTTTTGAACACGGCATCATTCTCTTCCTATTTTTCAGACCGTTTCATGCTCCTCATATTTTTGACACCTTTTGAAGCTCTTCATATTTTTCACACCTTTTCTGGCTCTTCATGTTTGTGAACACCGCTTCATGCTCCTCCTATTTTTCAGATCGTTTCATGCTCCTCATATTTTTGACAACTTTTGAAGCTCTTCATATTTTTAACACCTTTTCAGGCTCTTCATGTTTTTGAACACCGCTTCATGCTCCTCCTATTTTATCACTTTTTGAAGCTCTTCATATTTTTCACACCTTTTGAAGCTCTTCATATTTTTCACACGTTTTCACGCTCTTCATGTGTTTCAACACCGCTTCTTGATCCACCTATTTTTCAGACCGTTTCATGCTCCTCATATTTTTGACACGTTTTGAAGCTCTTCATATTTTACACACATTTTCAGGCTCTTCAGGTTTTTGAACACCGCTTCATGCTCCTCCTATTTTATCACCTTTTGAAGCTCTTCATATTTTTCACACCTTTTCAGGCTCTTCATGTTTTTGAACACGGTTTCCTGCTCCTCCTTTTTTTCAGACCGTTTCATGCTCCTAATATTTTTGACACCTTTTGAATCTCTTCATATATTTCACACCTTTTCAGGCTCTTCATATATTTGAACAACACTTCATGCTCCTCCTATTTTTCAGACCGTTTCATGCTCCTCATATTTTTGACCTCTTTTGAAGCTCCTAATATTTTTCACAACTTTTGAAGCTCTTCATATATTTTACACTTTTTCAGGCTCTTCATGTTTTTCAACACCACTTCATGCTCCTCCTATTTTTCAGACCGTTTCATGCTAATCTAATTTTTGACACCTTTTGAAGCTCTCCATGTTTTTCACACCTTTTCAGGCTCTTCATGTTTTTGAACACCGTTTCATGCTGCTCCTATTTTTCAGACCGTTTCATACTCCTCATAGTTTTGACACCTTTTGAAGCTCTTCATATTTTTCACACCTTTTCAGGCTCTTCATGTTTTAAAACACCGCTTCATGCTCCTCCTATTTTTCAGACCGTTTCATGCTTCCCATGTATTTCACACCTTTTGAAGCTCTTCATTTTTCACACCTTTTCAGGCTCTTCATGTTTTTGACACGGTTTCATGCTCCTCCTATTTTTCAGAACGTTTCAAGCTCCTCACATTTTTGACACCTTTTGAAGCTCTTCATATTTTTCACAACTTTTCAGGCTCTTCATGTTTTTCAACACCGCTTCATGATCATCCAATTTTTCAGACCGTTTCATGCTCCTCATATTTATGACATATTTTGAAGCTTTTCATATTTTTCACACCTTTTAGGCTCTTCATGTTTTTCAGCACCACTTCATGCTCCTCCTATTTCTCAGACAGTTTCATGCTCCTCATATTGTGGACACATTTTGAAGCTCTTCATATTTTTCACATCTTTTCAGGCTCTTCATGTTTTTCAACACCGCTTCATGCTCGTCCTATTTTTCAGACCGATTCATGCTCCTCAAGTATTTCACAACTTTTGAGGCTCTTCATGTTTTTCAACACCACTTCATGCTCCTCCTATTTTTCAGACCGTTTCATGCTAATCTAATTTTTGACACCTTTTGAAGCTCTTCATATTTTTCACACCTTTTCAGGCTCTTCATGTTTTTGAACACCGTTTCATGCTGCTCCTATTTTCAGACCGTTTCATACTCCTCATAGTTTTGACACGTTTTGAAGCTCTTCATATTTTTCACACCTTTTCAGGCTCTTCATGTTTTTAAACACCGCTTCATGCTCCTCCTATTTTTCAGACCGTTTCATGCTCCTCATGTATTTCACACCTTTTGAAGCTCTTCATTTTTCACACCTTTCCAGGCTCTTCATGTTTTTGACACGGTTTCATGCTCCTCCAATTTTTCAGACCGTTTCATGCTCCTCACATTTTTGACACCTTTTGAAGCTCTTCATATTTTTCACAACTTTTCAGACTCTTCATGTTTTTCAACACCGCTTCATGATCCTCCAATTTTTCAGACCGTTTCATGCTCCTCATATTTGTGACATCTTTTGAAGCTTTTCTTATTTTTCACACCTTTTAGGCTCTTCATGTTTTTAAGCACCACTTCATGCGCCTCCTATTTCTCAGACAGTTTCATACTCCTCATATTGTGGACACCTTTTGAAGCTCTTCATATTTTTCACATCTTTTCAGGCTCTTCATGTTTTTCAACACCACTTCATGCTCGTCCTATTTTCCAAACCGTTACATGCTCCTCATATTTTTGACACCTTTGGAATCTCTTCATATATTTCACACCTTTTCAGGCTCTTCATGTTTTTGACACGGTTTCATGCTCCTCCTATTTTTCAGACCGTTTCATGCTCCTCACATTTTTGACACCTTTTGAAGCTCTTCATATTTTTCACAACTTTTCAGACTCTTCATGTTTTTCAACACCGCTTCATGATCCTCCAATTTTTCAGACCGTTTCATGCTCCTCATATTTGTGACATCTTTTGAAGCTTTTCTTATTTTTCACACCTTTTAGGCTCTTCATGTTTTTCAGCACCACTTCATGCTCCTCCTATTTCTCAGACAGTTTCTTGCTCCTCATATTGTGGACACCTTTTGAAGCTCTTCATATTTTTCACATCTTTTCAGGCTCTTCATGTTTTTCAACACCACTTCATGCTCGTCCTATTTTCCAAACCGTTTCATGCTCCTCATATTTTTGACACCTTTTGAATCTCTTCATATATTTCACACCTTTTCAGGCTCTTCATGTTTTTCAACAGCACTTCATGCTCCACCTATTTTTCAGACCGTTTCATGCTTATCTGATTTTTGACACCTTTTGAAGCTCTTCATATTTTTCACACCTTTTGAAGCTCTTCATATTTTTCACAAGTTTTCAGATCTTCATGTTTTTCAACACCGTTTCTTGATCCTCCTATTTTTCAGACCGTTTCATGCTCCTCATATTTTTGACACGTTTTGAAGCTCTTCATATTTTACACACATTTTCAGGCTCTATATGTTTTGGAACACCGCTTCATGCTCCTCCTAATTTTCACACCTTTTGAAGCACTTCAAATTTTTCACACCTTTTCAGGCTCTTCATACTTTTGAACACGGTTTCCTGCTCCTCCTTTTTTTCAGACCGTTTCATGCTCCTCATATTTTTGACACCTTTTGAATCTCTTCATATATTTCACACGTTTTCAGGCTCTTCATGTATTGGAACACCGCTTCATGCTCCTCCTATTTTTCAGACGGTTTCATTCTCCTCATGTACTTCACACCTTTGAAGCTCTTCATATATTTCACACTTTTTCAGGCTCTTCATGTTTTTCAACACCACTTCATGCTCCTCCTATTTTTCAGACCGTTTCATGCTCATCTCATTTTTGACACCTTCTGAAGCTCTTCATATTTGTTACACCCTTTCAGGCTCTTCATGTTTTTCAACACGGCTTCATGCTCCTCCTATTTTTCAGACCGTTTCATGCTCCTCATATTTTTCACACCTTTTGAAGCTCTTCATATTTTTCACACCTTTTCAGGTTCTTCATGTTTTTCAACACCGCTTTAGGCTCCTCCTATTTTTTAGACCGTTTCATGCTCCTCATGTATTTCACACCTTTTGAAGCTCTTCATATATTTCACACGTTTTAAGTCTCTTCATGTTTTTCAACACCGCTTCATGCTCCTCCTATTTTTCAGACCGTTTCATGCTTCTCTTATTTTTGACACGTTTTGAGGCTCTTCATATATTTCACACCTTTTCAGGCTCTTCATGTTTTTGAACACCGCTTCATGCTCCTCCTATTTTTCAGACCGTTTCATGCTCCTCATATTTTGACACCTTTTGAAGCTCTTCATATTTTTCACACCTTGTCAGGCTCTTCATTTTTTTGAACACCGCTTCATGCTCCTCCTATTTTTCAGACCGTTTCATGCTTCTCTTATTTTTGACACGTTTTGAGGCTCTTCATATATTTCATACCTTTTCAGGCTCTTCATGTTTTTGAACACCGCTTCATGCTCCTCCTATATTTCAGACCGTTTCATGCTCCACATATTTTTGACACCTTTTGAAGCTCTTCATATTTTTCACCCCTTTTCAGGCTCTTCATGTTTTTCAACACAGCTTCATGCCCCTCCTATTTTTCAGACCGTTTCATGCTCATCTCATTTTTGACAGCTTTTGAAGCTCTTCATATTTTTCAAACCTTTTGAGGCTCTTCATATTTTTCACACGTTTTCAGGCTCTTCAGGTTTTTCAACACCGTTTCATGAAGCTCCTATTTTTCAGACCGTTTCATGCTTCTCATAATTTTGACACGTTTTGAAGCTCTTCATATTTTTCTCACCTTTTCAGGCTCTTCATGGTTTTCAACACCACTTCATTTTCCTCCTATTTTTCAGACCGTTTCATGCTCCCATATTTTTGACACCTTTTGAAGCTCTTCATATTTTTCACAGCTTTTCATGCTCTTCATATTTTTCAACACCGCTTCATGATCCTCCAATTTTTCAGACCGTTTCATGCTCCTCATATTTGAGACATCTTTTGAAGCTTTTCATATTTTTCACCCCTTTTCAGGCTCTTCATATTTTTCACACAGCTTCATGCTCCTTCTATTTTTCAGACCGTTTCTTGCCCCTATGTATTTCACACCTTTTGAAGCTCTTCATATTTTTCAAACCTTTTCAGGCCCTTCGTGTTTTCCAAAACCGTTTCATGCTCCTCCTATTTTTCAGACCGTTTCATGCTCCTCATATTTTTGACCTCTTTTGAAGCTCCTAATATTTTTCACAACTTTTGAAGCTCTTCATATATTTGACACTTTTTCAGGCTCTTCATGTTTTTCAACACCACTTCATGCTCCTCCTATTTTTCAGACCGTTTCATGCTAATCTAATTTTTGACACCTTTTGAAGCTCTTCATGTTTTTCACACCTTTTCAGGCTCTTCATGTTTTTGAACACCGTTTCATGCTGCTCCTATTTTTCAGACCGTTTCATACTCCTCATAGTTTTGACACCTTTTGAAGCTCTTCATATTTTTCACACCTTTTCAGGCTCTTCATGTTTTTAAACACCGCTTCATGCTCCTCCTATTTTTCAGACCGTTTCATGCTTCCCATGTATTTCACACCTTTTGAAGCTCTTCATTTTTCACACCTTTTCAGGCTCTTCATGTTTTTGACACGGTTTCATGCTCCTCCTATTTTTCAGAACGTTTCAAGCTCCTCACATTTTTGACACCTTTTGAAGCTCTTCATATTTTTCACAACTTTTCAGGCTCTTCATGTTTTTCAACACCGCTTCATGATCATCCAATTTTTCAGACCGTTTCATGCTCCTCATATTTATGACATATTTTGAAGCTTTTCATATTTTTCACACCTTTTAGGCTCTTCATGTTTTTCAGCACCACTTCATGCTCCTCCTATTTCTCAGACAGTTTCATGCTCCTCATATTGTGGACACATTTTGAAGCTCTTCATATTTTTCACATCTTTTCAGGCTCTTCATGTTTTTCAACACCGCTTCATGCTCGTCCTATTTTTCAGACCGATTCATGCTCCTCAAGTATTTCACAACTTTTGAGGCTCTTCATGTTTTTCAACACGACTTCATGCTCCTCCTATTTTTCAGACCGTTTCATGCTAATCTAATTTTTGACACCTTTTGAAGCTCTTCATATTTTTCACACCTTTTCAGGCTCTTCATGTTTTTGAACACCGTTTCATGCTGCTCCTATTTTCAGACCGTTTCATACTCCTCATAGTTTTGACACGTTTTGAAGCTCTTCATATTTTTCACACCTTTTCAGGCTCTTCATGTTTTTAAACACCGCTTCATGCTCCTCCTATTTTTCAGACCGTTTCATGCTCCTCATGTATTTCACACCTTTTGAAGCTCTTCATTTTTCACACCTTTCCAGGCTCTTCATGTTTTTGACACGGTTTCATGCTCCTCCTATTTTTCAGACCGTTTCATGCTCCTCACATTTTTGACACCTTTTGAAGCTCTTCATATTTTTCACAACTTTTCAGACTCTTCATGTTTTTCAACACCGCTTCATGATCCTCCAATTTTTCAGACCGTTTCATGCTCCTCATATTTGTGACATCTTTTGAAGCTTTTCTTATTATTCACACCTTTTAGGCTCTTCATGTTTTTAAGCACCACTTCATGCGCCTCCTATTTCTCAGACAGTTTCATACTCCTCATATTGTGGACACCTTTTGAAGCTCTTCATATTTTTCACATCTTTTCAGGCTCTTCATGTTTTTCAACACCACTTCATGCTCGTCCTATTTTCCAAACCGTTACATGCTCCTCATATTTTTGACACCTTTGGAATCTCTTCATATATTTCACACCTTTTCAGGCTCTTCATGTTTTTGACACGGTTTCATGCTCCTCCTATTTTTCAGACCGTTTCATGCTCCTCACATTTTTGACACCTTTTGAAGCTCTTCATATTTTTCACAACTTTTCAGACTCTTCATGTTTTTCAACACCGCTTCATGATCCTCCAATTTTTCAGACCGTTTCATGCTCCTCATATTTGTGACATCTTTTGAAGCTTTTCTTAATTTTCACACCTTTTAGGCTCTTCATGTTTTTCAGCACCACTTCATGCTCCCCCTATTTCTCAGACAGTTTCTTGCTCCTCATATTGTGGACACCTTTTGAAGCTCTTCATATTTTTCACATCTTTTCAGGCTCTTCATGTTTTTCAACACCACTTCATGCTCGTCCTATTTTCCAAACCGTTTCATGCTCCTCATATTTTTGACACCTTTTGAATCTCTTCATATATTTCACACCTTTTCAGGCTCTTCATGTTTTTCAACACCGCTTCATGATCATCCATTTTTTCAGACCGTTTCATGCTCCTCATATTTATGACATCTTTTGAAGCTTTTCATATTTTTCACACCTTTTAGGCTCTTCATGTTTTTCAGCACCACTTCATGCTCCTCCTATTTCTCAGACAGTTTCATGCTCCTCATATTGTGGACACCTTTTGAAGCTCTTCATATTTTTCACATCTTTTCAGGGTCTTCATGTTTTTCAACACCACTTCATGCTCTTCCTATTTTCCAAACCGTTACGTGCTCCTCATATTTTTGACAGCTTTTGAATCTCTTCATATATTTCACACCTTTTCAGGCTCTTCATGTTTTTCAACACCACTTCATGCTCCTCCTTCTTTTCAGACCATTTCATGCTCATCTCAGTATTGACACTTTTTGAAGCTCTTCATATTTTTCACACCTTTTGAGGATCTTCATATTTTTCAACACCGCTTCATGCTCCTCCTATTTTTCAGACCGATTCATGCTCCTCAAGTATTTCACAACTTTTGAGGCTCTTCATGTTTTTCAACACCACTTTATGCTTCACCTATTTTTCAGACCGTTTCATGCTCATCTCATTTTTGACACCTTTTGAAGCTCTTCATATTTTTCACACCTTTTGAAGCTCTTCATATTTTTCACAAGTTTTCAGATCTTCATGTTTTTCAACACCGCTTCTTGATCCTCCTATTTTTCAGATCGTTTCATGCTCCTCATATTTTTGACACGTTTTGAAGCTCTTCATATTTTCCAAACATTTTCAGGCTTTTCATGTTTTTGAACACCGCTTCATGCTCCTCCTAATTTTCACACCTTTTGAAGCACCTCAAATTTTGCACACCTTTTCAGGTTTTCATGTTTTTCAACACCGCTTCATGCTCCTCCTATTTTTCAGACCGTTTCATGCTCCTCATGTATTTCACATCATTTGAAGCTCTTCATATTTTTCACAACTTTTGAAGCTCTTCATATTTTTCACACATTTTGAAGCTCTTCATATTTTTTTCACCTTTTCAGGCTCTTCATGTTTATGAACACCGTTTCATGCTCCTCTTATATTTCAGATCGTTTCATGCTCCACATATTTTTGACACCCTTTGAAGCTCTTCATATTTTTCACCCCTTTTCAGGCTCTTCATGTTTTTCAACACCGCTTCATGCTCCTCCTATTTTTCAAACCGTTTCATGCTCCTCATATTTTTGACACATTTTGAAGCTCTTCATATTTTTCACACGTTTTCAGGCTCTTCATGTTTTTCAACACAACTTCATGTCCCTCCTATTTTTCAGACCGTTTCATGCTCATCTCATTTTTGACAGCTTTTGAAGCTCTTCATATTTTTCACACCTTTTGAGGCTCTTCATATTTTTCACTCCTTTTCAAGCTCTTCATGTTTTTGAACACCGTTTCATGCTGCTCCTATTTTTCAGACCATTTCATGCTTCTCATATTTTTGACACGTTTTGAAGCTCTTAATATTTTTCACAGCTTTATATGCTCTTCATGTTTTTCAACACCGCTTCATGATCCTCCTATTTTTCAGACAGTTTCATGCTCCTCATGTGTTTCACACCTTTTGAAGCCCTTCATATTTTTCACACCTTTTCATGTTCTTCATGTGTTTGAACACCGCTACAATCCTCCTCCTATTCTTCAGACCGTTTCATGCTTCTCTTATTTTTGACACGTTTTGAGGCTCTTCATATATTTCACACCTTTTCAGGCTCTTCATGTTTTTGAACACCGCTTCATGCTCCTCCTATTTTTCAGACCGTTTCATGCTCCTCATATTTTGACACTTTTTGAAGCTCTTCATATTTTTCACACCTTGTCAGGCTCTTCATTTTTTTGAACACTGTTTCATGCTCCTCCTATATTTCAGACCGTTTCATGCTCCACATATTTTTGACACCTTTTGAAGCTCTTCATATTTTTCACCCCTTTTCAGGCTCTTCATGTTTCTCAACACAACTTCATGCCCCTCCTATTTTTCAGACCGTTTCATGCTCATCTCATTTTTGACAGCTTTTGAAGCTCTTCATATTTTTCAAACCTTTTGAGGCTCTTCATATTTTTCACACCTTTTCAGGCTCTTCAGGTTTTTGAACACCGTTTCATGAAGCTCCTATTTTTCAGACCGTTTCATGCTTCTCATATTTTTGACACGTTTTGAAGCTCTTCATATTTTTCTCACCTTTTCAGGCTCTTCATTGTTTTCAACACCACTTCATTATCCTCCTATTTTTCAGACCGTTTCATGCTCCCATATTTTTGACACCTTTTGAAGCTCTTCATATTTTTCACAGCTTTTCATGCTCTTCATGTTTTTCAACACCGCTTCATGATCCTCCAATTTTTCAGACCGTTTCATGCTCCTCATATTTGAGACATCTTTTGAAGCTTTTCATATTTTTCACACCTTTTAGGCTCTTCATGTTTTTCAACACCGCTTCATGATCCTCCAATTTTTCAGAAGGTTTCATGCTCCTCATATTTTTGACACCTTTTGAAGCTCTTCATATTTTTCACAACTTTTCTGGCTCGTCATGTTTGTGAACACCGCTTCATGCTCCTCCTATTTTTCAGATCTTTTCATGCTCCTCATATTTTTGACAACTTTCGAAGCTCTTCATATTTTTAACACCTTTTCAGGCTCTTCATGTTTTTGAACACCGTTTCATGCTGCTCCTATTTTTCAGACCGTTTCATACTCCTCATAGTTTTGACACCTTTTGAAGCTCTTCATATTTTTCACACCTTTTCAGGCTCTTCATGTTTTTCAACACCGCTTCATGCTCCTCCTATTTTTCAGACCGGTTCATGCTCCTCAAGTATTTCACACCTTGAGGCTCTTCATATTTTTCACAGCTTTTCAGGCTCTTCATGTTTTTGAACACCGTTTCATGCTCCTCCTATTTTTCAGACCCTTTCATGCTCCTCATATTTTTGACACATTTGGAAGGTCTTCATATTTTTCACAACTTTTCAGGCTCTTCATGTTTTTCAACACCACATCATGCTCCACCTATTTTTCAGACCTTTTCATGCTCATCTCATTTTTGACACCATTTTAAGCTCTTCATATTTTTCACACCTTTTGAAGCTCTTCATATTTTTCACACGTTTTCACGCTCTTCATGTTTTTCAACACCGCTTCTTGATCCACCTATTTTTAGACCGTTTCATGCTCCTCATATTTTTGACACGTTTTGAAGCTCTTCATATTTTACACACATTTTCAGGCTCTTCATGTTTTTGAACACCGCTTCATGCTCCTCCTATTTTACCACCTTTTGAAGCTCTTCATATTTTTCACACCTTTTCAGGCTCTTCATGTTTTTGAACACGGTTTCCTGCTCCTCCTTTTTTTCAGACCGTTTCATGCTCCTAATATTTTTGACACCTTTTGAATCTCTTCATATATTTCACACCTTTTCAGGCTCTTCATATATTTGAACAACACTTCATGCTCCTCCTATTTTTCAGACGGTTTCATCCTCCTCATGTATTTCACACCTTTTGAAGCTCTTCCTATTTTTCACACCTTTTCAGGCTCTTCATGTTTTTAAACACTGCTTCATGCTCCACCTATTTTTCAGACCGTTTCATTCTCCTCATATATTTGACACCTTTTGAAGCTCTTCGTATATTTCACATCTTTTCAGGCTCTTCATGTTTTTCAACACAGCTTCATGCTCCTTCTATTTTTCTGACCGTTTCTTGCCCCTATGTATTTCACACCTTTTGAAGCTCTTCATATTTTTCACACCTTTTCAGGCCCTTCGTGTTTTTCAAAACAGTTTCATGCTCCTCCTATTTTTCAGACCGTTTCATGCTCCTCATATTTTTGACCTCTTTTGAAGCTTCTAATATTTTTCACAACTTTTGAAGCTCTTCATATATTTTACACTTTTTCAGGCTCTTCATGTTTTTCAACACCACTTCATGCTCCTCCTATTTTTCAGACCGTTTCATGCTAATCTAATTTTTGACACCTTTTGAAGCTCTTCATGTTTTTCACACCTTTTCAGGCTCTTCATGTTTTTGAACACCGTTTCATGCTGCTCCTATTTTTCAGACCGTTTCATACTCCTCATAGTTTTGACACCTTTTGAAGCTCTTCATATTTTTCACACCTTTTCAGGCTCTTCATGTTTTTAAACACCGCTTCATGCTCCTCCTATTTTTCAGACCGTTTCATGCTCCTATTGTATTTCACACCTTTTGAAGCTCTTCATATTTTTCACACCTTTTCAGGCGCTTCATGTTTTTGATCACCATTTCAATCTCCTCCTATTTTTCAGACCGTTTCAGGCTCCTCATATTTTTGACACATTTTCAAGCTCTTCATATTTTTCACACCTTTACAGGCTCTTCATGTTTTTAAACAACGCTTCATGATCCTCCTATTTTTCAGACCGTTTCATTCTCCTCATATTGTTGTCACCTTTTGAAGCTCTTCATATTTTTCACAACGTTTGCATCTCTTCATATATTTCACACTTATTCAGGCTCTTCATGTTTTTCAACACCACTTCATGCTCCTCCTATTTTTCAGACCTTTCATGCTCATCTCATTTTTGACAGCTTTTGAAGCTCTTCATGTTTTTCACACCATTGAAGCTCTTCATATTTTTCAAAGGTTTTCAGGCTCTTCATGTTTTTGAACCCCGCTTCATGATCCTTCAATTTTTCAGACCGTTTCATGCTCCTCATATTTGTGACATCTTTTCAAGCTTTTCATATTTTTCACACCTTTTAAGCTCTTCATGTTTTTCACACCATTTCAGGCTCTTCATGTTTTTGAACACGGCTTCATGCTCCTCTTATTTTTCAGACCGTTTCATGCTCCTCATATTTTTGACATCTTTTGAAGCTCTTCATATTTTTCACACCTTTTCTGGCTCTTCATGTTTGTGAACTCCGCTTCATGCTCCTCCTATTTTTCAGATCGTTTCATGCTCCTCATATTTTTGACAACTTTTGAAGCTCTTCATATTTTTAACACCTTTTTAGGCTCTTCATGTTTTTCAACACCGTTTCATGCTGCTCCTATTTTTCCGACCATTTCATACTCCTCATAGATTTGACACCTTTTGAAGCTCTTCATATTTTTCACACATTTTCAGGCTCTTCATGTTTATGAACACCGTTTAATGCTCCTCCTATTTTTCAGACCGTTTCATGCTGCTCATACTGTTGACACTTTTTGAAGCTCTTCATATTTTTCACACCTTTTCAGGCTCTTCATGTTTTTCAACACCGCTTCATGCTCCTCCTATTTTTCAGACCGTTTCATGCTCCTCATGTATTTCACATCTTTTGAAGCTCTTCATATTTTTCACACATTTTGAAGCTCTTCATATTTTTTTCACCTTTTCAGGCTCTTCATGTTTATGAACCCCGTTTCATGCTCCTCTTATATTTCAGATCGTTACATGCTCCACATATTTTTGACACCTTTTGAAGCTCTTCATATTTTTCACCCCTTTTCAGGCTCTTCATTTTTTTCAACACCGCTTCATGCTCCTCCTATTTTTCAAACCGTCTCATGCTCCTCATATTTTTGACACATTTTGAAGCTCTTCATATTTTTCACACGTTTTCAGGCTCTTCACGTTTTTCAACACAACTTCATGCCCCTCCTATTTTTCAGACCGTTTCATGCTCATCTCATTTTTGACAGCTTTTGAAGCTCTTCATATTTTTCAAACCTTTTGAGGCTCTTCATATTTTTCACTCCTTTTCAAGCTCTTCATGTTTTTGAACACCGTTTCATGCTGCTCCTATTTTTCAGACCATTTCATGCTTCTCATATTTTTGACACGTTTTGAAGCTCTTAATATTTTTCACAGCTTTATATGCTCTTCATGTTTTTCAACACCGCTTCATGATCCTCCTATTTTTCAGACAGTTTCATGCTCCTCATGTGTTTCACACCTTTTGAAGCCCTTCATATTTTTCACACCTTTTCATGCTCTTCATGTATTTGAACACCGCTACAATCCTCCTCCTATTCTTCAGACCGTTTCATGCTCCTCATATTTTTCACACCTTTTGAAGCTCTTCATATATTTAACACCTTTTCAGGCTCTTCATGTTTTTCAACACCGCTTCATGCTCCTCCTAGTTTTCAGACCGTTTCATGCTCCTATTGTATTTCACACCTTTTGAAGCTCTTCATATTTTTCAAACCTTTTCAGGCGCTTCATGTTTTTGATCACCATTTCAATCTCCTCCTATTTTTCAGACCGTTTCAGGCTCCTCATATTTTTGACACATTTTCAAGCTCTTCATATTTTTCACACCTTTACAGGCTCCTCATGTTTTTAAACAACGCTTCATGATCCTCCTATTTTTCAGACTGTTTCATTCTCCTCATATTGTTGTCACCTTTTGAAGCTCTTCATATTTTTCACAACGTTTGCATCTCTTCATATATTTCACACTTATTCAGGCTCTTCATGTTTTTCAACACCACTTCATGTTCCTCCTATTTTTCAGACCGTTTCATGCTCATCTCATTTTGACAGCTTTTGAAGCTCTTCATGTTTTTCACACCTTTGAAGCTCTTCATATTTTTCAAACGTTTTCAGGCTCTTCATGTTTTTGAACCCCGCTTCATGATCCTTCAATTTTTCAGACCGTTTCATGCTCCTCATATTTGTGACATCTTTTCAAGCTTTTCATATTTTTCACACCTTTTAAGCTCTTCATGTTTTTCACACCATTTCAGGCTCTTCATGTTTTTGAACACGGCTTCATGCTCCTCTTATTTTTCAGACCGTTTCATGCTCCTAATATTTTTGACATCTTTTGAAGCTCTTCATAATTTTCACACCTTTTCTGGCTCTTCATGTTTGTGAACTCCGCTTCATGCTCCTCCTATTTTTCAGATCGTTTCATGCTCCTCATATTTTTTACAACTTTTGAAGCTCTTCATATTTTTAACACCTTTTCAGGCTCTTCATGTTTCTGAACACCGTTTCATGCTGCTCCTATTTTTCCGACCATTTCATACTCCTCATAGTTTTGACACCTTTTGAAGCTCTTCTTATTTTTCACACATTTTCAGGCTCTTCATGTTTTTCAACACCGCTTCATGCTCCTCCTATTTTTCAGACCGATTCATGCTCCTCAAGTATTTCACACCTTGAGGCTCTTCATATTTTTCACAGCTTTTCAGGCTCTTCATGTTTTTGAACACCGTTTCATGCTCCTCCTACTTTTCAGACACTTTCATGCTCCTCATATTTTTGACACCTTTTGAAGGTCTTCATATTTTTCGCAACTTTTCAGGCTCTTCATGTTTTTCAACACCACTTCATGCTCCTCCTATTTTTCAGACCGTTTCATGCTCATCTCATTTTTGACAGCTTTTGAAGCTCTTCATGTTTTTCACACCTTTGAAGCTCTTCATATTTTTCAAACCTTTTCAGGCTCTTCATGTTTTTGAACCCCGCTTCATGATCCTTCAATTTTTCAGACCGTTTCATGCTCCTCATATTTGTGACATCTTTTCAAGCTTTTCATATTTTTCACACCTTTTAGGCTATTCATGTTTTGCACACCATTTCAGGCTCTTCATGTTTTTGAACACGGCTTCATGCTCCTCCTTTTTTTCAGAACGTTTCATGCTCCTCATATTTTTGACATCTTTTGAAGCTCTTCATATTTTTCACACCTTTTCTGGCTCTTCATGTTTGTGAACTCCGCTTCATGCTCCTCCTATTTTTCAGATCGTTTCATGCTCCTCATATTTTTGACAACTTTTGAAGCTCTTCATATTTTTAACACCTTTTCAGGCTCTTCATGTTTTTGAACACCGTTTCATGCTGCTCCTATTTTTCCGACCGTTTCATACTCCTCATAGTTTTGACACCTTTTGAAGCTCTTCATATTTTTCACACATTTTCAGGCTCTTCATGTTTTTCAACACCGCTTCATGCTCCTCCTACTTTTCAGACCGATTCATGCTCCTCAAGTATTTCACACCTTGAGGCTCTTCATATGTTTCACAGCTTTTCAGGCTCTTCATGTTTTTGAACACCGTTTCATGCTCCTCCTACTTTTCAGACCCTTTCATGCTCCTCATATTTTTGACACCTTTTGAAGGTCTTCATATTTTTCGCAACTTTTCAGGCTCTTCATGTTTTTCAACACCAGATCATGCTCCACCTATTTTTCAGACCATTTCATGCTCATCTCATTTTTGACACCATTTTAAGATTTTCACATTTTTCACACCTTTTGAAGCTCTTCATATTTTTCACACGTTTTCACGCTCTTCATGTTTTTCAAGACCGATTCTTGATCCACCTATTTTTCAGACCGTTTCATGCTCCTCATATTTTTGACACGTTTTGAAGCTCTTCATATTTTACACACATTTTCAGGCTCTTCATGTTTTTGAACACCGCTACATGCTTCTCTTATTTTTAACACCTTTTGAAGCTCTTCATATTTTTCACACTTTTTCAGGCTCTTCATGTTTTTGAACACGCTTTCCTGCTCCTCCTTTTTTTCAGACTTTTCATGCTCCTAATATTTTTGACACCTTTTGAAACTCTTCATATATTTCACACATTTTCAGGCTCTTCATATATTTGAACAACGCTTCATGCTCCTACTATTTTTCAGACGGTTTCATCCTCCTCATGTATTTCACAGCTTTTGAAGCTCTTCATATTTTTCACACCTTTTCAGGCCCTTCACGTTTTTAAACACTGCTTCATGCTCCACCTATTTTTCAGACCGTTTCATTTTCCTCATATTTTTGACACCTTTTGAACCTCTTCATATTTTTCACATCTTTTCAGGCTCTTCATGTTTTTCAACACAGCTTCATGCTTCTTCTATTTTTCAGATCGTTTCATGCCCCTATGTATTTCACAACTTTTGAAGCTCTTCATATTTTTCACACCTTTTCAGGCCCTTCGTGTTTTTCAAAACCGTTTCATGCTCCTCATATTTTTCAGACCGTTTCATGCTCCTCATATTTTTGACCTCTTTTCAAGCTCCTAATATTTTTCACACCTTTTGAAACTCTTCATATTTTTCACACCTTTTCAGGCTCTTCATGTTTTTCAACACCGTTTCATGCTCCTCCTATTTTCAGAGAGTTTCTTGCTCCTCATAATTTTGACACCTTTGAATGTTTTCATATTTTTCACACCTTTTGAAGCTGTTCATATTTTTCACACCTTTTCAGGCTCTTCATGTTTTTGAACACCGCTTCATGCTCCTCCTATTTTTCAGACCGTTTCATGCTCCTCATATTTTTGACACCTTTTGAAGCTCTTCATATTTTTCACACCTTTTCAGGCTCTTCATGTTTTTCTACACCGCTTCATGCTCCTCCTATTTTTCAGACCATTTCATGCTCATCTTATTCTTGACACTTTTTGCAGATCTTCATATTTTTCACACGTTTTCAGGCTCTTCATATTTTTCAACCCCGCTTCATGATCCTCCTATTTTTCAGACCGTTTTATGCTCCTCATGTATTTCACACCTTTTGAAGCTCTTCATATTTTTCAGACCTTTTCAGACTCTTCATATTTTTGAACACGGTTTCATGCTCCTCCTATTTTTCAGAACATTTCATGCTCCTCATATTTTTACACCTTTGGAAGCTTTTCACATTTTTCACACCTTTTCAGGCTCTTCATGTTTTTCAACACAGCTTCTTGATCCTCCTTTTTTTCAGACCGTTTCATGCTCCTCATATATTTCTCACCATTTGAAGCTCTTCATATTTTTCACACCTTTTGAAGCTCTTCATATATTTCACACCATTTTAGGCACTTCATGTTTTTGATCACCACTTCATGCTCCTCATATTTTTCAGACCGTTTCATGCTCATCTCATTTTTGACACCTCTGGAAGCTCTTCATATTTTTCACACCTTTTGAAGCTCTTCATATTTTTCACAACATTTCAGGCTCTTCATATTTTTCAACACCGCTTCATGATCGTCCTGTTTTTCAGACCGTTTCATGCTCCTCATATTATTGACAGCTTTTGAAGCTCTTCATATTTTTCACACCTTTTCAGGCTCTTCATGTTTATGAACACCGTTTAATGCTCCTCCTATTTTTCAGACCGTTTCATGCTGCTCATATTGTTGACACTTTTTGAAGCTCTTTATATTTTTCACACCTTTTCAGGCTCTTCATGTTTTTCAACACCGCTTCATGCTCCTCCTATTTTTCAGACCTTTTCATGCTCCTCATATTTTTGACACCTTTTGAAGCTCTTCATATTTTTCACACTTTATCAGGCTCTTCATGTTTTTCAACACCGCTTCATGCTCCTCCTATTTTTCAAACCTTTTCATGCTCCTCATATTTTTGACACCTTTTGAAGCTCTTCATATTTTTCACACGTTATCAGGCTCTTCATGTTTTTCAACACCGCTTCAAGCTCCTCCTATTTTTCAGACCTTTTCATGCTCCTCATATTTTTGACACCTTTTGAAGCTCTTCATATTTTTCACACCTTTTCAGGCTCTTCAATTTTTTCAACAATGTTTCAATGCTCCTCCTATTTTTCAGACCGTTTCATGCTCCTCATATTTTTGACACCTTTTGAAGCTCTTCATATTTTTCACACCTTTTGAAGCTCTTCATATATATCACACTTTTTCAAGCTCTTCATGTTGTTCAACACCACTTCATGCTTCTCCTATTTCTCAGACCGTTTCATGCTCATCTCATTTTTGACAGCTTTTGAAGTTCTTCATATTTTTCACATCTTTTGAAACTATTCATATTTTTCACACATTTTCAGGCTCTTCATGTTTTTCAACACCGCTTCATGATCCTCCAATTTTTCAGACCATTTCATGCTCCTCATATTTGTGACATCTTTTGAAGCTTTTCTTATTTTTCACACCTTTTAGGCTCTTCATGTTTTTAAGCACCACTTCATGCTCCTCCTATTTCTCAGACAGTTTCATGCTCCTCATATTGTGGACACATTTTGAAGCTCTTCATATTTTTCACATCTTTTCAGGCTCTTCATGATTTTCAACACCACTTCATGCTCGTCCTATTTTCCAAACCGTTACATGCTCCTCATATTTTTGACACCTTTTGAATCACTTCATATATTTCACACCTTTTCAGGCTCTTCATGTTTTTCAACACCACATCATGCTCCACCTATTTTTCAGACCGTTTCATGCTCATCTCATTTTTGACACCTTTTGAAGCTCTTCAAATTTTTCACACCTTTTGAAGCTCTTCATATTTTTCACAAGTTTTCCGATCTTCATGTTTTTCAACACCGCTTCTTGATCCTCCTATTTTTCAGACCGTTTCATGCTCCTCATATTTTTGACCCGTTTTCAAACTCTTCATATTTTACACACATTTTCAGGCTTTTCATGTTTTTGAACACCGCTTCATGCTCCTCCTAAATTTCACACCTTTTGAAGCACCTCAAATTTTTTACACCTTTTCAGGCTCTTCATGTTTTTGAACACGGTTTCCTGCTCCTCCTTTTTTTCAGACCGTTTCATGCTCCTCATATTTTTGACACCTTTTGAATCTCTTCATATATTTCACTCCTTTTCAGGCTCTTCATGTATTGGAACACCGCTTCATGCTCCTCCTATTTTTCGGACGGTTTCATTCTCCTCATGTACTTTACACCTTTTGAAGCTCTTCATATTTTTCACACGTTATCAGGCTCTTCATGTTTTTCAACACCGCTTCAAGCTCCTCCTATTTTTCAGACCTTTTCATGCTCCACATATTTTTGACACCTTTTGAAGCTCTTCATATTTTTCACCCCTTTTCAGGCTCTTCATGTTTTTCAACACCGCTTCATGCTCCTCCTATTTTTCAAACCGTCTCATGCTCCTCATATTTTTGACACATTTTGAAGCTCTTCATATTTTTCACACGTTTTCAGGCTCTTCACGTTTTTCAACACAACTTCATGCCCCTCCTATTTTTCAGACCGTTTCATGCTCATCTCATTTTTGACAGCTTTTGAAGCTCTTCATATTTTTCACACCTTTTGAGGCTCTTCATATTTTTCACTCCTTTTCAAGCTCTTCATGTTTTTGAACACCATTTCATGCTGCTCCTATTTTTCAGACCATTTCATGCTTCTCATATTTTTGACACGTTTTGAAGCTCTTAATATTTTTCACAGCTTTATATGCTCTTCATGTTTTTCAACACCGCTTCATGATCCTCCTATTTTTCAGACAGTTTCATGCTCCTCATGTGTTTCACACCTTTTGAAGCCCTTCATATTTTTCACACCTTTTCATGCTCTTCATGTATTTGAACACCGCTACAATCCTCCTCCTATTCTTCAGACCGTTTCATGCTCCTCATATTTTTCACACCTTTTGAAGCTCTTCATATATTTAACACCTTTTCAGGCTCTTCATGTTTTTCAACACCGCTTCATGCTCCTCCTATTTTTTCAGACCGTTTCATGCTCCTATTGTATTTCACACCTTTTGAAGCTCTTCATATTTTTCACACCTTTTCAGGCGCTTCATGTTTTTGATCACCATTTCAATCTCCTCCTATTTTTCAGACCGTTTCAGGCTCCTCATATTTTTGACACATTTTCAAGCTCTTCATATTTTTCACACCTTTACAGGCTCTTCATGTTTTTAAACAACGCTTCATGATCCTCCTATTTTTCAGACCGTTTCATTCTCCTCATATTGTTGTCACCTTTTGAAGTTCTTCATATTTTTCACAACGTTTGCATCTCTTCATATATTTCACACTTATTCAGGCTCTTCATGTTTTTCAACACCACTTCATGCTCCTCCTATTTTTCAGACCGTTTTATGCTCATCTCATTTTTGACAGCTTTTGAAACTCTTCATGTTTTTCACACCTTTGAAGCTCTTCATATTTTTCAAACGTTTTCAGGCTCTTCATGTTTTTGAACCCCGCTTCATGATCCTTCAATTTTTCAGACCGTTTCATGCTCCTCATATTTGTGACATCTTTTCAAGCTTTT
Source organism: Dama dama (assembly GCF_033118175.1). Lineage (NCBI taxonomy): Eukaryota > Metazoa > Chordata > Mammalia > Artiodactyla > Cervidae > Dama > Dama dama. The sequence continues at coordinate 2,968,486 of NW_026870888.1, forward strand.
CTAATTTTTCACACCTTTTAAGCTCTTCATGTTTTTCACACCATTTCAGGCTCTTCATGTTTTTGAACACGGCTTCATGCTCCTCTTATTTTTCAGACCGTTTCATGCTCCTCATATTTTTGACAACTTTTGAAGCTCTTCATATTTTTAACACCTTTTCAGGCTCTTCATGTTTCTGAACACCGTTTCATGCTGCTCCTATTTTTCCGACCGTTTCATATTCCTCATAGTTTTGACACCTTTTGAAGCTCTTCATATTTTTCACACATTTTCAGGCTCTTCATGTTTTTCAACACCGCTTCATGCTCCTCCTATTTTTCAGACCGATTCATGCTCCTCAAGTATTTCACACCTTGAGGCTCTTCATATTTTTCACAGCTTTTCAGGCTCTTCATGTTTTTGAACACCGTTTCATGCTCCTCCTACTTTTCAGACACTTTCATGCTCCTCATATTTTTGACACCTTTTGAAGGTCTTCATATTTTTCGCAACTTTTCAGGCTCTTCATGTTTTTCAACACCACTTCATGCTCCTCCTATTTTTCAGACCGTTTCATGCTCATCTCATTTTTTACAGCTTTTGAAGCTCTTCATGTTTTTCACACCTTTGAAGCTCTTCATATTTTTCAAACGTTTTCAGGCTCTTCATGTTTTTGAACCCCGCTTCCTGATCCTTCAATTTTTCAGACCGTTTCATGCTCCTCATATTTGTGACATCTTTTCAAGCTTTTCATATTTTTCACACCTTTTAGGCTATTCATGTTTTGCACACCATTTCAGGCTCTTCATGTTTTTGAACACGGGTTCATGCTCCTCCTATTTTTCAGAACGTTTCATGCTCCTCATATTTTTGACATCTTTTGAAGCTCTTCATATTTTTCACACCTTTTCTGGCTCTTCATGTTTGTGAACTCCGCTTCATGCTCCTCCTATTTTTCAGATCGTTTCATGCTCCTCATATTTTTGACAACTTTTGAAGCTCTTCATATTTTTAACACCTTTTCAGGCTCTTCATGTTTTTGAACACCGTTTCATGCTGCTCCTATTTTTCCGACCGTTTCATACTCCTCATAGTTTTGACACCTTTTGAAGCTCTTCATATTTTTCACACATTTTCAGGCTCTTCATGTTTTTCAACACCGCTTCATGCTCCTCCTACTTTTCAGACCGATTCATGCTCCTCAAGTATTTCACACCTTGAGGCTCTTCATATGTTTCACAGCTTTTCAGGCTCTTCATGTTTTTGAACACCGTTTCATGCTCCTCCTACTTTTCAGACACTTTCATGCTCCTCATATTTTTGACACCTTTTGAAGGTCTTCATATTTTTCGCAACTTTTCAGGCTCTTCATGTTTTTCAACACCAGATCATGCTCCACCTATTTTTCAGACCGTTTCATGCTCATCTCATTTTTGACACCATTTTAAGATTTTCACATTTTTCACACCTTTTGAAGCTCTTCATATTTTTCACACGTTTTCACGCTCTTCATGTTTTTCAAGACCGATTCTTGATCCACCTATTTTTCAGACCGTTTCATGCTCCTCATATTTTTGACACGTTTTGAAGCTCTTCATATTTTACACATATTTTCAGGCTCTTCATGTTTTTGAACACCGCTACATGCTCCTCCTATTTTTAACACCTTTTGAAGCTCTTCATATTTTACACACATTTTCAGGCTCTTCATGTTTTTCTACACCGCTTCATGCTCCTCCTATTTTTCAGACCATTTCATGCTCATCTTATTCTTGACACTTTCTGCAGATCTTCATATTTTTCACACGTTTTCAGGCTCTTCATATTTTTCAACCCCGCTTCATGATCCTCCTATTTTTCAGACCGTTTTATGCTCCTCATGTATTTCACACCTTTTGAAGCTCTTCATATTTTTCAGACCTTTTCAGACTCTTCATATTTTTGAACACGGTTTCATGCTCCTCCTATTTTTCAGAACATATCATGCTCCTCATATTTTTACACCTTTGGAAGCTTTTCACATTTTTCACACCTTTTCAGGCTCTTCATGTTTTTCAACACAGCTTCTTGATCCTCCTTTTTTTCAGACCGTTTCATGCTCCTCATATTTTGGACTCGTTTTGAAGCTCTTCATATTTTTCACAGCTTTTAAGGCTCTTCATGTTTTTCAACACCGCTTCATGCTCCTCCAATTTTTCAGACTGTTTCAAGCTCCTCATATTTTTGACACGTTTTGAAGCTCTTCATATTTTTCACAGCTTTTCAGGTTTTTCTTGTTTTTTAACACCGCTTCATGCTCCTCCTATTTTTCAGACCGTTTCATGCTCCTCATATTTTTGACACCTTTTGAAGCTCTTCATATTTTTCACACCTTTTGAAGCTCTTCATATATTTCACACGTTTTCAGTCTCTTCAGGTTTTTCAACACCGCTTCATGCTCCTCCTATATTTCAGACCGTTTAATTCTCCTCATATTTTTGACACCTTTTGAAGCTCTTCATATTTTTCACACATTTTCAGGCTCTTCATGTTTTTCAACATGGCTTCATGATCCTCCTATATTTCAGATCGTTTCATGCTCCTCATAGTTTTGACACATTTTGAAGCTCTTCATATTTTTCACACCTTTTCAGGCTCTTCATGTCTTTCAACACCACTTCATGCCTCTCCTATTTTTCAGACCGTTTCATGTTCCTCCTATTTTTCCGATCATTTCATGCTCCTCATATTTTTGACACCTTTTGAAGCTCTTCATATTTTTCACACCTTTTCAGGCTCTTCATTTTTTTCAACACCGCTTCATGCTCCTCCTTTTTTTCACATCGTTTCATGCTCCTCATGTATTTCACACCTTTTGAAGCTCTTCAAATTTTTCACACCTTTTCAAGCTCTTCATGTTTTTGAACACCGTTTCATGCTCCTCCCATTTATCAGACAGTTTCATGCTCCTCATATTTTTGACACCTTTTGAAGCTCTTCATATATTTCATAGCTTTTCAGACTATTCATGTTTTTGGACACCGCTTCATGCTCCTCCGATTTTTCAGACCGTTTCATGTTCCTCCTATTTTTCAGATCATTTCATGCTCCTCATATTTTTGACACCTTTTGAAGCTCTTCATATTTTTCACACCTTTTCAGGTTCTTCATGTTTTTCAACACCGCTTCATGCTCCTCCTATTTTTCAGAGCTTTACATGCTCCTGATATTTTTGACTCCTTTTGAAGTTCTTCATATTTTTCACACCTTTTCATGCTCTTCATATTTTTCAACACCGTGTCATGCTCCTCCTATTTTTCACACGGTTTCATGCTCCTCATATTATTCACACCTTTAAAGCTCTTCATATTTTTCTTACATTTTAAGGCTCTTCATGTTTTTCAACACCGTGTCATGCTCCTCCTATTTTTCAGACGGTTTAATGCTCCTCATAATTTTCACACCTTTAAAGCTCTTCATATTTTTCACACCTTTTAAGGCTCTTCATGTTTTTGAACACCACTTCATGCTCCTCCTATTTTTCAGAACGTTTCATGTTCCTCAGGTTTTTCAGATCATTTCATGCTCCTGATATTTTTGACACCTTTTGAAGCTCTTCATATTTCACACCTTTTGAAGCTCTTCATATTTTTCACACCTTTTAAGGCTCTTCATGTTTTTGAACACCGCTTCATGCTCCTCCTATTTTTCAGACCGTTTCATGTTCCTCCTATTTTTCAGATCATTTCATTCTCCTGATATTTTTGACACCTTTTGAAGCTCTTCATATTTTTCACACCTTTTGAAGCTCTTCATGTTTTTCACACATTTTCAGGCTCTTCATGTTTTTGAACACCGTTTCATGCTCCTCCTATTTTTCAGACCGTTTCGTGCTCCTCATGTATTACACACCTTTTGAAGCTCTTCATATATTTCACACATTTTCAGGCTCTTCACGTTTTTCAACACCACTTCATGCTCCTCCTATTTTTTAGACCGTTGCATGCTCCTCATGTATTTCACACTTTTGAAGCTCTTCATATTTTTCACACCTTTCCAGCCTCTTCATGTTTTTGAACACCGTTTCATGCTCCTCCTATTTTTCAGACCTTTTCATGCTCCTCATATTTTTGACTCCTTTTGAAGCTCTTCATATTTTTCACAGCTTTTCAGGCTCTTCATATTTTTCAACACCGCTTCATGCTCCACCTATTTTTCAGACCTTTTCATGCTCCTCATATTTTTGACTCCTTTGAAGCTCTTCATATTTTTCACACCTTTTCATGCTCTTCATGTTTTTCAACACTGCTTCAAGATCCTGCTATTTTTCATACCGTTTCATGCTCCTCATATTTTTGACACCTTTTGAAGCTCTTCATATTTTTCACACCTTTTCAGGGTCTTCATGTTTTTCAACACCACTTCATGCTCCTCCTATTTTTCAGACTGTTTCATTCTCATCTCATTTTTGACAGCTTTTGAAGCTCTTCATATTTTTCACAACTTTTGAAGCTCTTCATATTTTTCACACATTTTCAGGCTCTTCATGTTTTTGAACACCATTTCATGCTCCTCCTATTTTTCAGACCGTTTCATGCTCCTCATATTTTTGACACCTTTTCAAGCTCTTCATATTTTTCACACCTTTTGAGGCTCTTCATGTTTTTGAACACCGTTTCATGTTCCTCCTATTTTTCAGACCGTTTCATGCTCCTCATATTTTTGACACCTTTTGAAGCTCTTCATATTTTTCACACCTTTTCAGGCTCTTCATGTTTTTCAACACCACTTCCTGGTCCTCCTATTTTTCAGACCGTTTCATGCTCACATATTTTGACACCTTTGAAGCTCTTCATATTTTTCACACCTTTTCTGTTTCGTCATGTTTTTCAACACCGCTTCATGCTCCTCCTATTTTTCAGGCTGTTTCATGCTCCTCTTGTATTTCACACCTTTGGAAGCTCTTCATATTTTTCACACATTTTCATGCTCTTCATGTTTTTGAACATCGTTGCAATCCTCCTCCTATTCTTCAGACCGTTTCATGCTCCTCATATTTTTCACACCTTTTGAAGCTCTTCATATTTTTCACACCATTTCAGGCTCTTCATATTTTTCAACACCGCTTCATGCTCCTCCGTTTTTTAAGACCGTTTCATGCTCCTCATATTTTTGACCCATTTTGAAACTCATCATATGTTTCACACTTTTTGAAGCTCTTCATATATTTCACACTTTTTCAGTATCTTCATGTTTTCAACACCACTTCATGCTCCTCCTATTTTTCAGACCGTTTCATGCTCATCTCATTATTGACAGCTTTTGTAGCTCTTCATATATTTCACACCTTTTGAAGCTCTTCATATTTTTCACACCTTTTCAGGCTCTTCATATTTTTGAACATCGTTTCATGCACCTCCTATTTTTCAGACCATTTCATGCTCCTCTTATTTTTGACACCTTTTGAAGCTCTTCATATTTTACACACATTTTCAGGCTCTTCATGTTTTTCCACACTGCTTCATTATCGTCCTATTTTTAAGACAGTTTCATGCTCCTCTCACTTCTGAAAACTTTTGAAGCGCTTCATATATTTCAAACATTTTCAGGCTCTTCATGTTTTTGAACATCGTTTCATGCACCTCCTATTTTTCAGACCATTTCATGCTCCTCATATTTTTGACACCTTTTGAAGGTCTTCATATTTTTCGCAACTTTTCAGGCTCTTCATGTTTTTCAACACCACTTCATGCTCCTCCTATTTTTCAGACCGTTTCATGTTCCTCCTATTTTTCAGATCATTTCATGCTCCTGATATTTTTGACACCTTTTGAAGCTCTTCATATTTTTCACACCTTTTGAAGCTCTTCATATTTTTCACACCTTTTCAGGCTCTTCATGTTTTTGAACACCGCTCATGATCCTCCAAATTTTCAGACCGTTTCATGCTCTTCATATTTTTGACACCTTTTGAAGCACTTCATATTTTTCACACCTTTTCAGGCTCTTGATTTTATTCAACATCACTTCATGCTACTCCTCTATTTCAGACCGTTTCATGCTCCTCCAGAATTTCACACCTTTTGAAGCTCTTCATATTTTTCACAACTTTTCAGGCTCTTCATGTTTCTGATCACCGTTTCATGCTCCTCCTATCTTTCAGACAGTTTCATGCTTCTCATATTTTTCACACCATTTGAAGCTCTTCATATTTATCACACCTTTTCAGGCTTCTCATGTTTTTGAACACCGATTCATGCTCCCCCTATTTTTCAGACCGTTTCATGCTCTTCATATTTTTGACGCTTTTTGAAGCTCTTCATATTTTTGACACCTTTTGAAGCTCTTCATATATTTCACACCTTTTCAGGCTCTTCATGTTTTTCAACACCACTTCATGCTCCTCTTATTTTTCAGACCGTTTCATGCTCCTCTAATTTTTGACACCTTTTGAAGCTCTTCATATATTTCACACCTTTTGAAGCTCTTCATATTTTTTACATTTTTGAACCTCTTCATATTTTTCACACTTTTTCAGGCTCTTCATGTTTTTCAACACCGCTTCATGCTCCTGCTATTTTTCACACCGTTTCATACTCCTCATATTTTTGACACGTTTTGAAACTCTTCATATATTTCACACCTTTTGAAGCTCTTCATATTTTTCACATTTTTGCAGCTCTTCATATTTTTCACACCTTTTCAGGCTCTTCATGTTTTTCAACACCGCTCATGCTCCTCCTATTTTTCAGACCGTTTCATTCTCCTCTTATTATTGACACCTTTTGAAGCTCTTCATATTTTTCACACCTTTTCAGGCTCTTCTTTTTTTTCAACACCACTTCATGCTCGTCCTATTTTTCAGACCGTTTCATGCTCATCTCTTTTTTGACACCTTTTGAAGCTCTTCATAATTTTCACACTTTTTCAGGCTCTTCATGTTCTCTAACACCGCTTCATGCTCCTCCTATTTTTCAGACCGTTTCATGCTCCTCCTATTCTTGACAGCTTTTGAAGCTCTTCATATTTTCACACCTTTTCAGGCTCTTCATGTTTTTCAACACCGCTTCATGCTCCTCCAATTTTTCAGACCGTTTCATGCTCCTCATACTTTTGACATCTTTTGAAGCTTTTCATATTTTTCACACTTTTCAGGCTCCTAATGTTTTTCAACACCATTTCATGCTCCTCCTATTTTTCAGACCGTTTCATGCTCCTCATATTTCTGAGATTTTTGAAGCTCCTCATATTTTTCACACATTGTGAAGCTCTTCATATATTTCACACCATTTCAGGATCTTCATGTTTTTCAACACCACTTCATGCTCCTCCTATTTTTCAGACCGTTTCATTCTCCTCATATTTTTGACACCTTTTGAAGCTCTTCATATATTTCACACCTTTTCAGGCTCTTCATATTTTTAACACCACTTCATGCTCCTCCTATTTTAAAGACCATTTCCTGCTCCTCGATTTTTGACACCTTTTGAAGCTCTTCATATTTTTCACACCTTTTGAAGCTCTTAATATTTTTCACACCTTTTCAGGCTCTTCATATTTTTGAACACCGCTTCATGCTCCTCCTATTTTTCAGACCCTTTCATGCTAATCTAATTTTTGACATGTTTTGAAGGTCTTCATATTTTTCACACCTTTTGAAGCTCTTAATATATTTCACGCCTTTTCAGGCTCTTCATGTTTTTGAACAGCGCTTCGTGCTCCTCCCTTTTTTCAGACCGTTTCATGCTCATCTCATTTTTATCACCTTTTGAAGCTCTTCATATTTTTCACACCTTTTGAAGCTCTTCATATTTTTCACACGTTTTCAGGCTCTTCATGTTTTTCAACACCACTTCCTGCTTCTCCTATTTTTCAGACCTTTTCATGATCCTCATATTTTTGCACATTTTGAAGCTCTTCATATTTTTCACAGCTTTTCAGGCTCTTCATGTTTTTCAACACTGCTTCATGCTCCTCCTCTTTTTCAGACCGTTTCATGCTCATCTCATTTTTGACACCTTTTGAAGCTCTTCATATTTTTCACACATTTTGAAGCTCTTCATATTATTCACACGTTTTCAGTCTCTTCATGTTTTTCAACACCGCTTCATGCTCCTCCTATTTTTCAGACAGTTTCATGCTCCTCATATTTTTTACACTTTTTGAGGCTCTTCATATATTTCACACCTTTTCAGGCCCTTCATATTTTGAACACCGTTTCATGCTCCTCCTATTTTTCAGACTCTTTCATGTTCCTCATATTTTTGACACGTTTTGAAGCTCTTCATATTTTTCACACCTTTTCAGGCTCTTCATATTTTTCAACACAGCTTGATGCTCCTTCTATTTTTCAGACCGTTTCATGCTCCTCATATTTTTGACACCTTTTGAAGCTGTTCATATTTTTCACACCTTTTGATGCTCTTCATATTTTTCACATCTATTCAGGCTCTTCATCTTTTGAACAACGTTTCATGCTCCTCCTTTTTTTCAGACCGTCTCATGCTCCTCATATTTTTGACAACTTTTGAAGCTCTTCATATATTTCACACCTTTTGAATCTCTTCATACTTTTCACACCTATTCAGGCTCTTCAGCTTTTGAACAACGTTTCATGCTCCTCCTTTTTTCAGACCGTTTCATGCTCCTCATATTTTTGACACCTTTTGAAGCTCTTCATATTTTTCACACCTTTTGATGCTCTTCATATTTTTCACAGCTTTTCAGGCTCTTCATGTTTTTGAACACCGCTTCATGCTCCTCCTATTTTTCAAACCGTTTCATGCTCCTCATGTATTTCACACCTTTTGAAGCTCTTCATATTTTTCACACCTTTTCACACTCATCATGTTTTAGAACACGGTTTCAAGCTCCTCCTATTTTTCAGACCGTTTCATGCTCCGCATATATTTTACAACTTTTGAAGCTCTTCATTTTTCAAACCTTTTCAGGCTTTTCATGTTTTTCACAACCGCTTCATGATCCTCATATTTTTCAGACCGTTTCATGCTCCTCATATTTGTGACACCTTTTGAATCTCTTCATATATTTCACACCTTTTCAGGCTCTTCATGTTTTTGAACACCGCTTCATGCTCCTCCTATTTTTCAGACCGTCTCATGCTCCTCATGTATTTCACACCTTTTCAAGCTCTTCATATTTACACACCTTTTGAGGCTCTTCATGAATTTCAATATCACTTCATGCTCCTCCTATTGTTGAGACCGTTTCATGTTCCTCATATATTTGACACCTTTTGAAGCTCTTCATATTTTTCACACCTTTTGAAACTCTTCTTATTTTTCACACGTTTTCAGTCTCTAAATGTTTTTCAACACCGCTTCATGTTCCTCCTGTTTTTCAGACGGTTTCATGCTCCTCATAATTTGACACCTTTTGAAGCTCCTCATATTATTCACACATTTTCAGTCTCTTCATTTTTTTGAACACCGCTTCATGCTCCTCCTATTTTTCAGACCGTTTCAGGCTCCTCATATTTTTGACACCTTTTGAAGCTCTTCATATTTTTCAATACCTGTTCAGGCTCTTCATGTTTCTCACCACCGCTTCATGCTCCTCCTATTTTTCAGACCGTTTCATGCTCCTCTAATTTCTGACACCTCTTGACGCTCTTCATATATTTCACACCTTTTCAGGCTCTTCATGTTTTTCCACACCGCTTCATGCTCCTCCTATTTTTCAAACCGTTTCATGTTCATCTCATTTTTGACACCTTCTGAAGCTCTTCATATTTTTCACACGTTTTCAGTCTCTTCATGTTTTTCAACACCGCTTCATGCTCCTCCTATTTTTCAGACCTTTTCATGCTCCTCATAATTTGACACCTTTTGAAGCTCCTCATATTTTTCACACATTTTCAGTCTCTTCATTTTTTTGAACACCGCTTCATGCTCCTCCTATTTTTCATACTGTTTCAGGCTGCTCATATTTTTGACACCTTTTGAAGCTCTTCATATTTTTCACACCTTTTCAGGCTCTTCATTTTTTTTGCACACCGCTTCATGCTCCTCCTATTTTTCACACCGTTTCATGCTCCTCATATTTTTCACACCTTTTGAAGCTCTTCATATTTTTCACACCTTTTCAAGCTCTTCATGTTTTTGAACACCGTTTCATGCTCCTCCTATTTTTCAGACCGTTTCATGCTCCTCATATTTTTCACACCTGTTGAAGCTCCTCGTATTTTTCACACATTTTGAAGCTCTTCATATATTTCTCACTTTTTCAGGCGTTTCATGTTTTTCACAACCGCTTCATGCTCCTCCTGTTTTTCAGACCGTTTCATGCTCCTCATATTTTTGACACCTTTTGAAGCTCATCATGTATTTCACAACTTTTCAGGCTCTTCATGTTTTTCAACACCGCTTCATGCTCCTCCAATTTTCCGACCGTTTCATGCTCCTCATATTTTTGACACCTTTTGAATCTCTTCATATATTTCACACGTTTTCAGGCCCTTCATGTTTTTGAACACCGTTTTATGTTCCTCCTATTTTTCAGACCTTTTCATGCTCCTCATAATTTGACACCTTTTGAAGCTCCTCATATTTTTCACACATTTTCAGTCTCTTTATTTTTTTGAACACCGCTTCATGCTCCTCCTATTTTTCAGACCGTTTCAGGCTCCTCATATTTTTGACACCTTTTGAAGCTCTTCATATTTTTCACACCTTTTCACGCTCTTCATTTTTCTGAACACCGTTTCATGCTCCTCCTATTTTTCAGACCGTTTCATGCTCCTCATATTTTTCACACCTTTTGAAGCTCTTCATATTTTTCACACCTTTTCAGGCTCTTCATGTTTTTGAACACCGTTTCATGCTCCTCCTATTTTTCAGACCGTTTCATGCTCCTCATATTTTTCACACCTGTTGAAGCTCCTCGTATTTTTCACACCTTTTGAAGCTCTTCATATATTTCACACTTTTCCAGGCGTTTCATGTTTTTCACAACCGCTTCATGCTCCTCCTAATTTTCAGAACGTTTCATGCTCCTCCTATTTTTGCCACCTTTTGAATCTCTTCATATATTTCACACCTTTTCAGGCTCTTCATGTTTTTCACAACCGCTTCATGATCCTCATATTTTTCAGACCTTTTCATGCTCCTCATATTTTTGACACCTTTTGAATTTCTTCATATATTTCACACCTTTTCAGGCTCTTCATGTTTTTGAACACGGTTTCATGCTCCTCCTATTTTTCAGACCGTTTCATGCTCCTCATATATTTCACACCTTCTGAAGCTCTTCATATTTTTTACACGTTTTGAAGCTCTTCATATTTTTACACGTTTTCATTCTCTTCATGTTTTTCACAACCGCTTCATGCTCCTCCTATTTTTCAAACCGTTTCATGCTCCTCATATTTTTGACACGTTTTGAGGCTCTGCATATTTTTCACACCTTTTCAGGCTCTTCATGTTTTTGAACACTGTTTCATGATCCTCCTATTTTTCAGACCGTTTCATGCTCCTCATGTATTTCTCACCTTCTGAAGCTCTTCATATTTTTCACACGTTTTGAAGCTCTTCATATTTTTCACAACTTTTCAGGCTCTTCATGTTTTTGAACACGGTTCATGCTCCTCCTATTTTTCAGACCGAATCATGCTCATTTAATTTTTGAGAGCTTTTGAAGCTCTTCATATTTTTCACATCTTTTGAAACTCGTCATATTTTTCACACCTTTTCAGGCTCTTCATGTTTTTGAACCCCGTCATGCTCCTCCTAGTTTTCAGACCGTCTCATGCTCCTCATATTTTTGACACGTTTTGAGGCTCTACATATTTTTCACACCTTTTCAGGCTCTTCATGTTTCTCAACACCGCTTCATGATCCTCCCATTTTTCAGACCGTTTCATTCTCCTCATTTTTTTAAACCTTTTGAAGCTCTTCATATTTTTTACACCTTTTCAGTCTCTTCTTGTTTTTCAACACAGCTTCATTCTCCTTCTATTTTTCAAACCGTTTCATGCTTCTCATGTATTTCACACGTTTTGAAGCTCTCATATTTTTCACACCTTTTCAGGCTCTTCATGTTTCTGAACACCGTTTCATGCTCCTCCTATTTTTCAGACCGTTTCATGCTCATTTAATTTTTGAGAGCTTTTGAAGCTCTTCATATTTTTCACATCTTTTGAAACTCTTCATATTTTTCACACCTTTTCAGGCTCTTCATGTTTTTGAACACCGCTTCATGATCCTCATATTTTTCAGAAAGTTTCATGCTCCTCATATTTTTGACACATCTGAATCTCTTACTATTTTTACACCTTTTGAAGCTCTTCATATTTTTCACAGGTTTTCAGTCTCTTCATGTTTTTCAACACTGCTTCATGCTCCTCCTATTTTTCAGACCGTTTCATGCTCCTCACATTTTTCACAACTTTTGAAGCTCTTCATATTTTTCACACCATTTCACGCTCTTCATGTTTTTCAACACCACTTCATTCTCCTACAATTTTTCACACCATTTCATACTCATCTCATTTTTGACACCTTTTGAAGCTCTTCATATTTTTCACACATTTTCAGGCTCGTCATGTTTTTGAACCCCGCTTCATGCTCCTCCTATTTTTCAGACCGTTTCATGCTCCTCATATTTTTCACACCTTTTGAAGCTCTTCATATTTTACCACCTTTTCAGTCTCTTCATGTTTTAAACACCGCTTCATGATCCTCCTATTTTTCAGACCGTTTTATTCTCCGCATATATTTCACACCTTTTGAAGCTCTTCATATTTTTCACACCTTTTCTGGTTCTCATGTTTTTGAACACAGCTTCATGCTCCTCCTATTTTTCAGACCGTTCATGCTCATCTCTTTTAGACACCTTTTGAAGCTCTTCATATTTATCACACGTTTTCACGCTCTTCATGTTTTTCAACATCGCTTCATGCTCCTCCTATTTTTCAGACTGTTTCATGCTCCTCATATATTTGACAACTTTTGAATCTCTTCATAGTTTTCACATCTTTTCAGGCTCTTCATGTTTTTGAAGACCTTTTCATGGTCCTCCTATTTTTTAGACCGTTTCATGCTCCTCATGTATTTCACTCCTTTTGAAGGTCTTCATATTTTTCACACCTTTCCAGGCTCTTCATGTTTTTAAACACCGTTTCATACTCCTCCTATTTTTCAGACTGTTTCATGCTCCTCGTATTTTTGAAAACTTTTGAAGCTTTTCATATATTTCACACCTTTTCATGCTCTTCATGTTTTTGAACACTGCTTCATGCTCCTCCTACTTTTCAGACCTTTTCATCCTCCTCATATTTTTCACACCTTTTGAAGCTCTTCATATTTTTCACACATTTTCACGCTCTAATGCTTTTGAACACAGCTTCATCCTCCTCCTATTTTTCAGACCGTTTCATGCTCCTCATATATTTCACACCTTTTGAATCTCTTCCTGTTTTTCACACCTTTTCAGGCTCTTCATATTTTTGAACATCGCTTCATGCTCCCCCTTTTTTCGGACCGTTTCATGATTCTCATATTTGTCACATCTTTTGAAGATCGTCATATTCTTCACACCTTTTCAGGCTCTTCATATATTCAACACCGCTTCATGCTCCTCCTAATTTTCAGACCGTTTCATGCTCCTCATATTTTCACAACTTTTGAATCTCTTCATATTTTTCACACCTTTTCAGGCTCTTCATGTTTTTCAACATCACTTCATGCTCCTCCTATTTTTCAGACCGTTTCATGCTCCTCTCATTTTTGACACCGTTTGAAGCTCTTCATATTTTTGACACCATTTCAGGCTCTTCCTGTTTTTGAACACCAAATCATGCTCCTCCTATTTTTCAGACCGTTTCATGCTGCTTATGTATTTCACACCTTTTGAACCTCTTCATATTTTTCACAACTTTTCAGGCTCTTCATGTTTTTCAACAATGCTTCATGCTCCTCCTATTTTTCAAACCGTTTCATGCTCCTCATATTTTTGAAAACTTTGACGCTTTTCATATATTTCACACCTTTTCAGGCTCTTCATGTTTTTGAACACTGCTTCATGCTCCTCCTATTTTTCTGACCGTTTCATGCATCATATTTTTCACACATTTTGAATGTCTTCATATTTTTCACACCTTTTCAGGCTCTTTATGTTTTTGAACACCGCTTCATGCTTCTATTTTTCAGATCTTTTCATGCACCTCATGTATTTCACACCTTTTGAAGCTCTTCATATTTTTCACACATTTTCAGGCTCTCATGTTTTTGAACACAGCTTCATTCTCCTCCTATTTTTCAGACCGTTTCACGCATCTCATGTATTTCACACCTTTTGAAGCTCTTCATATTTTTCACACGTTTTCAGGCTCTTCATGATTTTCAACACCTCTTCATTCTCCTCCTATTTTTCAGACCGTTTCATGCTCCTCATATTTTTGACACGTTTTGAGGCTCTTCATATTTTTCAGACCTTTTCAGGATCTTTATGGTTTTGAATACCATTTCATGCTCCTCATATTTTTCAGAACTTTTCATGCTCCTCATATTTTTGACACATTCTGAAGCTCTTCATATTTTTCAAACATTTTCAGGCTCTTCATGTTTTTGAACAATGCTTCATGCTCCTCCTATTTTTCACACCTTTTGAAGCTCTGCATATTAATCACACGTTTTCACGCTCTTCATGTTTTTCAACATCGCTTCATGCTCCTCCTATTTTTCAGACTGTTTCAAGCTCCTCATATTTTTGACAACTTTTGAAGCTCTTCATATATTTGACACCATTTCAAGCTCTTCATGTTTTTCAACACCGCTTCCTGCTCCTCCTATTTTTCAGACCATTTCATGCTCCTCATAAGTTTGACGTCTTTAGATGCTCTTCACATTTTTCACACCTTTTCATGTTCTTCATGTTTTTGAACACTGCTTCATGCTCCTCCTATTTTTCAGACCGTTTCATGCTCCTCATATTTTTGACATGTTTTGAGGCTCTTCATATTTTTCACACCTTTTCAGGCTCTTCATGTTTTTGAATACCATTTCATTCTTCTCCTATTTTTCAGACCGTTTCATGCTCCTCATATTTTTGACACCTTTTCAAGCTCTTCATATTTTTCACACCTTTTCAGGCTCTTCATGTTTTTCAACACCTCTTCATGCTGCTGCTATTTAGAAGACCGTTTCATGCTCCTCATATATTTGACACCTTTTGAATCTCTTCATAGTTTTCACATCTTTTCAGGCCCTTCATGTTTTTCAACACCGTTTCATGCTCCTCCTATTGTTCAGACCATTTCATGCTCCTCATATTTGTGACACCATTTGAAGCTCTTCATATTTTTCACACCTTTTCAGGCTCTTCATGTTTTTGAACACCGCTTCATACTCCTCCTATTTTTCAGACCGTTTCATGCTCCTCATATATTTGACACATTTTGAAGCTCTTCATATTTTTCACACCTTTTCAGGCTCTTCATGTTTTTGAACACAGCTTCATGCTCCTCGTAATTTTCAGTCCGTTTCATGCTCCTCATGTATTTCACAACTTTTGAAGCTCTTCATATTTTTCACAGCTTTTCAGGCTCTTCATGTTTTTAAACACAGCTTCATGCTCCTCGTAATTTTCAGTCCGTTTCATGCTCCTCATGTATTTCACACCTTTTGAAGCTCTTCATATTTTTCACAGCTTTTCAGGCTCTTCCTGTTTTTGAACACAGCTTGATGCTCCTCCCATTTTTCAGACCGTTTCATGCTCCTCATAATTTTGACACCTTTTGAAGCTCTTCATATTTTTCACACATGTTCAGGCTCTTCATGTTTTTCAACACCACTTCATGCTCCTCCTATTTGTTGGACCGTTTGATGCTCCTCATATATTTGACAGCTTTTGAAGCTCTTCATATTTTTCAAATTGTGCGGGCTCTTCATGTTTTTGAACACCGTTCCATGCTCCTCCTATTTTTCAGACCCTTTCATGCTCATCTCATTTTTGACACGTTTTGAATCTCTTCATATTTTTCACACGTTTTCAGGCTTTTCATGTTTTTCAACACCACTTCATGCTCCTCATATTTTTCAGACCGTTTCATGCTCATCTCATTTTTGACAGATTTTGAAATTCTTCATATTTTTCACACCTTTTGAAGGCCTTCATATTTTTCACACCTTTTCAGGCTCTTCATGTTTGAACACCGCTTCATGCTCCTCCTATTTTTCAGACCGTTTCATGCTCCTCATATTTTTGACACCTTTTGAAGCTCTTCATATTTTTCACACCTTTTCAGACTCTTCATTTTTTTTCTACATCGCTTCATGCTCCTCCTCTTTTTCAGACCGTTTCATGCTCATCTCATTTTTGACACCTTTTAAAGCTCTTCATATTGTTCACACTTTTTGAATCTCTTCATATATTTCACACCTTTTCAGGCTCTTCATGTTTTGAAAACCGTTTCTTGCTCCTCCTATTTTTCAGATCGTTTCATGCTCCTCATATTTTTCACAGCTTTTGAAGCTCCTCATATTTTTCATATTTTTGAAACTCTTCATATTTTTCACACCTTTTCAGGCTCTTCATGTTTTTCAACACCGCTTCATGTTCCTCCTATTTTTCAGACCGTGTCATGCTCCTCATATTTTTGACACCTTTTGAAGCTCTTCATATTTTTCACAACTTTTCAGGCTCTTCATATATTTCACACCTTTTCAGGCTCTTCATTTTTTCAACACCACTTCATGCTCCTCCTATTTTTCAGAACTTTTCTTGCTCATCTAATTTTTGACACCTTTTGAAGCTCTTCATATTTTTCACACCTTTTGAGGCCCTTCATATTTTTCACATCTTTTCAGGTTCTTCATGTTTTTGAACACCGTTTCATGCTCCTCCAATTTTTCAGACCGTTTCACGCTCCTCATATTTTTAACACATTTTGAAGCTCTTCATATATTTCACACCTTTTCAGGCTCTTCATGTTTTTGAACACAGCTTCATGCTCCTCCTATTTTTCAGACCGTTTCATGCTCCTCATATATTTGACAACTTTTGAAGCTCTTCATATTTTTCACATCTTTTCAGGCTCTTCATGTTTTTCAACACCGCTTCATGCTCCTCCTATTTTTCAGAGAGTTTCATGCTTCTCATATTTTTGACACCTTTTGAAGCTCTTCATATTTTTCACACCTTTTCAGCTCTTCATGTTTTGAACACCGTTTCATGCTCCTCCTATTTTTCAGACCGTTTCATTCTCCAATATTTTTGACACATTTTGAAGCTCTTCAAATTTTTTCACACCTTTTCAGGCCCTTCATGATTTTGAAGACCTTTTCATGCTCCTCCTATTTTTTAGACCGTTTCATGCTCCTCATGTATTTCACTTCTTTTGAAGCTCTTCATATTTTTCACACCTTTCCAGGCTCTTCATGTTTTTAAACACCGTTTCATACTCCTCCTATTTTTCAGACCGTTTCATGCTCCTCATATTTTTGAAAACTTTGACGCTTTTCATATATTTCACACCTTTTCAGGCTCTTCATGTTTTTGAACACTGCTTCATGCTCCTCCTATTTTTCTGACCGTTTCATGCATCATATTTTTCACACATTTTGAAGGTCTTCATATTTTTCACAACTTTTCAGGCTCTTCATGTTTTTGAACACCGCTTCATGCTTCTCCTATTTTTCAGATCTTTTCATGCACCTCATGTATTTCACACCTTTTGAAGCTCTTCATATTTTTCACACATTTTCAGGCTCTCATGTTTTTGAACACAGCTTCATTCTCCTCCTATTTTTCAGACCGTTTCATGCATCTCATGTATTTCACACCTTTTGAAGCTCTTCATATTTTTCACACGTTTTCAGGCTCTTCATGTTTTTCAACACCTCTTCATTCTCCTCCTATTTTTCAGACCGTTTCATGCTCCTCATATTTTTGACACGTTTTGAGGCTCTTCATATTTTTCAGACCTTTTCAGGATCTTTATGGTTTTGAATACCATTTCATGCTCCTCATATTTTTCAGAACTTTTCATGCTCCTCATATTTTTGACACATTCTGAAGCTCTTCATATTTTTCAAACATTTTCAGGCTCTTCATGTTTTTGAACAATGCTTCATGCTCCTCCTATTTTTCACACCTTTTGAAGCTCTGCATATTTATCACACGTTTTCACGCTCTTCATGTTTTTCAACATCGCTTCATGCTCCTCCTATTTTTCAGACTGTTTCAAGCTCCTCATACTTTTGACACCTTTTGAAGTTCTTCATATATTTGACACCATTTCAAGCTCTTCATGTTTTTCAACACCGCTTCCTGCTCCTCCTATTTTTCAGACCATTTCATGCTCCTCATATTTTTGACGTCTTTAGATGCTCTTCATATTTTTCACACCTTTTCAGGCTCTTCATGTTTTTCAACACCGCTTCATGCTGCTGCTATTTAGAAGACCGTTTCATGCTCCTCACATATTTGACACCTTTTGAATCTCTTCATAGTTTTCACATCTTTTCAGGCTCTTCATGTTTTTCAACACCGTTTCATGCTCCTCCTATTGTTCAGACCATTTCATGCTCCTCATATTTGTGACACCATTTGAAGCTCTTCATATTTTTCACACCTTTTCAGGCTCTTCATGTTTTTGAACACCGCTTCATACTCCTCCTATTTTTCAGACCGTTTCATGCTCCTCATATATTTGACACCTTTTGAAGCTCTTCATATTTTTCACACCTTTTCAGGCTCTTCATGTTTTTGAACACAGCTTCATGCTCCTCGTAATTTTCAGTCCGTTTCATGCTCCTCATGTATTTCACAACTTTTGAAGCTCTTCATATTTTTCACAGCTTTTCAGGCTCTTCCTGTTTTTGAACACAGCTTGATGCTCCTCCCATTTTTCAGACCGTTTCATGCTCCTCATATTTTTGACACCTTTTGAAGCTCTTCCTATTTTTAACACATTTTCAGGCTCTTCATGTTTTTCAACACCACTTCATGCTCCTCCTATTTGTTGGACCGTTTGATGCTCCTCATATATTTGACAGCTTTTGAAGCTCTTCATATTTTTCAAATTGTGCGGGCTCTTCATGTTTTTGAACACCGTTCCATGCTCCTCCTATTTTTCAGACCCTTTCATGCTCATCTCATTTTTGACACGTTTTGAATCTCTTCATATTTTTCACACGTTTTCAGGCTTTTCATGTTTTTCAACACCACTTCATGCTCGTCACATTTTTCAGACCGTTTAATGCTCATCTCATTTTTGACAGATTTTGAAATTCTTCATATTTTTCACACCTTTTGAAGCCCTTCATATTTTTCACACCTTTTCAGGCTCTTCATGTTTGAACACCGCTTCATGCTCCTCCTAATTTTCAGACTGTTTCAAGCTCCTCATATTTTTGACACCTTTTGAAGCTCTTCATATTTTTGACACCATTTCAAGCTCTTCATGTTTTTCAACACCACTTCCTGCTCCTCCTATTTTTCAGACCATTTCATGCTCCTCATATTTTTGACGTCTTTAGATGCTCTTCACATTTTTAACACCTTTTCATGTTCTTCATGTTTTTGAACACTGCTTCATGCTCCTCCTATTTTTCAGACCGTTTCATGCTCCTCATATTTTTGACATGTTTTGAGGCTCTTCATATTTTTCACACCTTTTCAGGCTCTTCATGTTTTTGAATAAAATTTCATTCTCCTCCTATTTTTCAGACCATTTCATGCTCCTCATATTTTTGACACCTTTTCAAGCTCTTCATATTTTTCTCACCTTTTCAGGCTCTTCATGTTTTTCAACACCGCTTCATGCTGCTGCTATTTAGAAGACCGTTTCATGCTCCTCACATATTTGACACCTTTTGAATCTCTTCATAATTTTCACATCTTTTCAGGCTCTTCATGTTTTTCAACACCGTTTCATGCTCCTCCTATTGTTCAGACCATTTCATGCTCCTCATATTTGTGACACCATTTGAAGCTCTTCATATTTTTCACACCTTTTCAGGCTCTTCATGTTTTTGAACACCGCTTCATACTCCTCCTATTTTTCAGACCGTTTCATCCTCCTCATATATTTGACACATTTTGAAGCTCTTCATATTTTTCACACCTTTTCAGGCTCTTCATGTTTTTGAACACAGCTTCATGCTCCTCGTAATTTTCAGTCCGTTTCATGCTCCTCATGTATTTCACAACTTTTGAAGCTCTTCATATTTTTCACAGCTTTTCAGGCTCTTCATGTTTTTAAACACAGCTTCATGCTCCTCGTAATTTTCAGTCCGTTTCATGCTCCTCATGTATTTCAGACCTTTTGAAGCTCTTCATATTTTTCACACCTTTTCAGGCTCTTCATGTTTTTCAACACCACTTCATGCTCCTCCTATTTGTTGGACCGTTTGATGCTTCTCATATATTTGACAGCTTTTGAAGCATTTCATATTTTTCAAATTGTGCGGGCTCTTCATGTTTTTGAACACCGTTCCATGCTCCTCCTATTTTTCAGACCCTTTCATGCTCATCTCATTTTTGACACGTTTTGAATCTCTTCATATTTTTCACACGTTTTCAGGCTTTTCATGTTTTTCAACACCACTTCATGCTCCTCATATTTTTCAGACCGTTTCATGCTCATCTCATTTTTGACAGATTTTGAAATTCTTCATATTTTTCACACCTTTTGAAGGCCTTCATATTTTTCACACCTTTTCAGGCTCTTCATGTTTGAACACCGCTTCATGCTCCTCCTATTTTTCAGACCGTTTCATGCTCCTCATATTTTTGACACCTTTTGAAGCTCTTCATATTTTTCACACTTTTTCAGGCTCTTCATGTTTTTCAACACTGCTTCATGCTCCTCCTCTTTTTCAGATCGTTTCATGCTCATCTCTTTTTTGACACCTTTTAAAGCTCTTCATATTGTTCACACTTTTTGAATCTCTTCATATATTTCACACCTTTTCAGGCTCTTCATGTTTTGAAAACCGTTTCTTGCTCCTCCTATTTTTCAGATCGTTTCATGCTCCTCATATTTTTCACAGCTTTTGAAGCTCCTCATATTTTTCATATTTTTGAAACTCTTCATATTTTTCACACCTTTTCAGGCTCTTCATGTTTTTCAACACCGCTTCATGTTCCTCCTATTTTTCAGACCGTGTCATGCTCCTCATATTTTTGACACCTTTTGAAGCTCTTCATATTTTTCACAACTTTTCAGGCTCTTCATATATTTCAGACCTTTTCAGGCTCTTCATTTTTTCAACACCACTTCATGCTCCTCCTATTTTTCAGAACTTTTCTTGCTCATCTAATTTTTGACACCTTTTGAAGCTCTTCATATTTTTCACACCTTTTGAGGCCCTTCATATTTTTCACACCTTTTCAGGTTCTTCATGTTTTTGAACACCGTTTCTTGCTCCTCCAATTTTTCAGACCGTTTCACGCTCCTCATATTTTTAACACATTTTGAAGCTCTTCATATATTTCACACCTTTTCAGGCTCTTCATGTTTTTGAACACAGCTTCAAGCTCCTCCAATTTTTCAGACCGTTTCACGCTCCTCCTATTTTTAACACATTTTGAAGCTCTTCATATATTTCACACCTTTTCAGGCTCTTCATGTTTTTGAACACAGCTTCATGCTCCTCCTATTTTTCAGACCGTTTCATGCTCCTCATATATTTGACAACTTTTGAAGCTCTTCATATTTTTCACATCTTTTCAGGCTCTTCATGTTTTTCAACACCGCTTCATGCTCCTCCTATTTTTCAGAGAGTTTCATGCTTCTCATATTTTTGACACCTTTTGAAGCTCTTCATATTTTTCACACCTTTTCAGCTCTTCATTTTTTGAACACCGTTTCATGCTCCTCCTATTTTTCAGACCGTTTCATTCTCCTATATTTTTGACACATTTTGAAGCTCTTCAAATTTTTTCACACCTTTTCAGGCCCTTCATGATTTTGAAGACCTTTTCATGCTCCTCCTATTTTTTAGACCGTTTCATGCTCCTCATGTATTTCACTTCTTTTGAAGCTCTTCATATTTTTCACACCTTTCCAGGCTCTTCATGTTTTTAAACACCGTTTCATACTCCTCCTATTTTTCAGACCGTTTCATGCTCCTCATATTTTTGAAAACTTTGACGCTTTTCATATATTTCACACCTTTTCAGGCTCTTCATGTTTTTGAACACTGCTTCATGCTCCTCCTATTTTTCTGACCGTTTCATGCATCATATTTTTCACACATTTTGAAGGTCTTCATATTTTTCACACCTTTTCAGGCTCTTCATGTTTTTGAACACCGCTTCATGTTTCTCCTATTTTTCAGATCTTTTCATGCACCTCATGTATTTCACACCTTTTGAAGCTCTTCATATTTTTCACACATTTTCAGGCTCTCATGTTTTTAAACACAGCTTCATTCTCCTCCTATTTTTCAGACCATTTCATGCATCTCATGTATTTCACACCTTTTGAAGCTCTTCATATTTTTCACACGTTTTCAGGCTCTTCATGTTTTTCAACACCTCTTCATTCTCCTCCTATTTTTCAGACCGTTTCATGCTCCTCATATTTTTGACACGTTTTGAGGCTCTTCATATTTTTCAGACCTTTTCAGGATCTTTATGGTTTTGAATACCATTTCATGCTCCTCATATTTTTCAGAACTTTTCATGCTCCTCATATTTTTGACACATTCTGAAGCTCTTCATATTTTTCAAACATTTTCAGGCTCTTCATGTTTTTGAACAATGCTTCATGCTCCTCCTATTTTTCACACCTTTTGAAGCTCTGCATATTTATCACACGTTTTCACGCTCTTCATGTTTTTCAACATCGCTTCATGCTCCTCCTATTTTTCAGATTGTTTCAAGCTCCTCATACTTTTGACACCTTTTGAAGTTCTTCATATATTTGACACCATTTCAAGCTCTTCATGTTTTTCAACACCGCTTCCTGCTCCTCCTATTTTTCAGACCATTTCATGCTCCTCATATTTTTGACGTCTTTAGATGCTCTTCACATTTTTCACACCTTTTCATGTTCTTCATGTTTTTGAACACTGCTTCATGCTCCTCCTATTTTTTAGACCGTTTCATGCTCCTCATATTTTTGACATGTTTTGAGGCTCTTCATATTTTTCACACCTTTTCAGGCTCTTCATGTTTTTGAATACCACTTCATTCTCCTCCTATTTTTCAGACCGTTTCATGCTCCTCATATTTTTGACACCTTTTCAAGCTCTTCATATTTTTCACACCTTTTCAGGCTCTTCATGTTTTTCAACACCGCTTCATGCTGCTGCTATTTAGAAGACCGTTTCATGCTCCTCATATATTTGACACCTTTGGAATCTCTTCATAGTTTTCACATCTTTTCAGGCTCTTCATGTTTTTCAACACCGTTTCATGCTCCTCCTATTGTTCAGACCATTTCATGCTCCTCATATTTGTGACACCATTTGAAGCTCTTCATATTTTTCACACCTTTTCAGGCTCTTCATGTTTTTGAACACCGCTTCATACTCCTCCTATTTTTCAGACCGTTTCATGCTCCTCATATATTTGACACATTTTGAAGCTCTTCATATTTTTCACACCTTTTCAGGCTCTTCATGTTTTTGAACACAGCTTCATGCTCCTCGTAATTTTCAGTCCGTTTCATGCTCCTCATGTATTTCACACCTTTTGAAGCTCTTCATATTTTTCACAGCTTTTCAGGCTCTTCCTGTTTTTGAACACAGCTTGATGCTCCTCCCATTTTTCAGACCGTTTCATGCTCCTCATATTTTTGACACCTTTTGAAGCTCTTCATATTTTTCACACATGTTCAGGCTCTTCATGTTTTTCAACACCACTTCATGCTCCTCCTATTTGTTGGACCGTTTGATGCTCCTCATATATTTGACAGCTTTTGAAGCTCTTCATATTTTTCAAATTGTGCGGGCTCTTCATGTTTTTGAACACCGTTCCATGCTCCTCCTATTTTTCAGACCCTTTCATGCTCATCTCATTTTTGACACGTTTTGAATCTCTTCATATTTTTCACACGTTTTCAGGTTTTTCATGTTTTTCAACACCACTTCATGCTCCTCATATTTTTCAGACCGTTTCATGCTCATCTCATTTTTGACAGATTTTGAAATTCTTCATATTTTTCACACCTTTTGAAGGCCTTCATATTTTTCACACCTTTTCAGGCTCTTCATGTTTGAACACCGCTTCATGCTCCTCCTATTTTTCAGACCGTTTCATGCTCCTCATATTTTTGACACCTTTTGAAGCTCTTCATATTTTTCACACCTTTTCAGACTCTTCATTTTTTTTCTACAACGCTTCATGCTCCTCCTCTTTTTCAGACCGTTTCATGCTCATCTCATTTTTGACAGATTTTGAAATTCTTCATATTTTTCACACCTTTTGAAGGCCTTCATATTTTTCACACCTTTTCAGGCTCTTGATGTTTGAACACCGCTTCATGCTCCTCCTATTTTTCAGACCGTTTCATGCTCCTCATATTTTTGACACCTTTTGAAGCTCTTCATATTTTTCACACTTTTTCAGGCTCTTCATGTTTTTCAACACTGCTTCATGGTCCTCCTCATTTTCAGACCGTTTCATGCTCATCTCATTTTTGACACATTTTAAAGCTCTTCATATTGTTCACACTTTTTGAATCTCTTCATATATTTCACACCTTTTCAGGCTCTTCATATTTTGAAAACCGTTTCTTGCTCCTCCTATTTTTCAGATCGTTTCATGCTCCTCATATTTTTCACAGCTTTTGAAGCTCCTCATATTTTTCATATTTTTGTAACTCTTCATATTTTTCACACCTTTTCAGGCTCTTCATGTTTTTCAACACCGCTTCATGTTCCTCCTATTTTTCAGACCGTGTCATGCTCCTCATATTTTTGACACCTTTTGAAGCTCTTCATATTTTTCACAACTTTTCAGGCTCTTCATATATTTCACACCTTTTCAGGCTCTTCATTTTTTCAACACCACTTCATGCTCCTCCTATTTTTCAGAACTTTTCTTGCTCATCTAATTTTTGACACCTTTTGAAGCTCTTCATATTTTTCACACCTTTTGAGGCCCTTCATATTTTTCACACCTTTTCAGGTTCTTCATGTTTTTGAACACCGTTTCATGCTCCTCCAATTTTTCAGACCGTTTCACGCTCCTCATATTTTTAACACATTTTGAAGCTCTTCATATATTTCACACCTTTTCAGGCTCTTCATGTTTTTGAACACAGCTTCAAGCTCCTCCAATTTTTCAGACCGTTTCACGCTCCTCCTATTTTTAACACATTTTGAAGCTCTTCATATATTTCACACCTTTTCAGGCTCTTCATGTTTTTGTACAGAGCTTCATGCTCCTCCTATTTTTCAGACCGTTTCATGCTCCTCATATATTTGACAACTTTTGAAGCTCTTCATATTTTTCACATCTTTTCAGGCTCTTCATGTTTTTCAACACCGCTTCATGCTCCTCCTATTTTTCAGAGAGTTTCATGCTTCTCATATTTTTGACACCTTTTGAAGCTCTTCATATTTTTCACACCTTTTCAGCTCTTCATGTTTTGAACACCGTTTCATGCTCCTCCTATTTTTCAGACCGTTTCATTCTCCTATATTTTTGACACATTTTGAAGCTCTTCAAATTTTTTCACACCTTTTCAGGCCCTTCATGATTTTGAAGACCTTTTCATGCTCCTCCTATTTTTTAGACCGTTTCATGCTCCTCATGTATTTCACTCCTTTTGAAGCTCTTCATATTTTTCACACCTTTCCAGGCTCTTCATGTTTTTAAACACCGTTTCATACTCCTCCTATTTTTCAGACCGTTTCATGCTCCTCATATTTTTGAAAACTTTGACGCTTTTCATATATTTCACACCTTTTCAGGCTCTTCATGTTTTTGAACACTGCTTCATGCTCCTCCTATTTTTCTGACCGTTTCATGCATCATATTTTTCACACATTTTGAAGGTCTTCATATTTTTCACACCTTTTCAGGCTCTTCATGTTTTTGAACACCGCTTCATGCTTCTCCTATTTTTCAGATCTTTTCATGCACCTCATGTATTTCACACCTTTTTAATCTCTTCATATTTTTCACAACTTTTGAAGCTCTTCATATTTTTAATATTTTTGAAGCTCTTTATATTTTCACACGTTTTCACACTCTTCATGTTTTTCAACACCGCTTCATGCTCCTCCTATTTTTCAAACCATATCATGCTCCTCATATTTTTGAAAACTTTTGAAGCTCTTCATATTTTTCACACCTTTTCAGGCTCTTCATGTTTTTGAACACTACTTCATGCTCTTCCTCTTTTTCAGACCGTTTCATGCTCCTCATATTTTTGACACTTTTTGAAGCTCTTCATATTTTTCACTCATTTTCAGGCTCTTCATGTTTTTCAACACCACTTCATGCTCCTCCTATTTTTGAGACCGTTTGATGCTCCTCATGTTTTTGACACCTTTACAAACTCTTCATATTTTTCACACCTTTTCAGGCTCTTCATGTTTTTTAACACCACTTCATGCTCGTCCTATTTTTCAGACCGTTTCATGCTTCTCATATTTTTGATACCTTTTGAAGCTCTTCATATTTTTCACACCTTTTTAGTCTTTTCATGTTTTTGAACACCGCTTCATGTTCCTCCTATTTTTCAGACCGTATCATGCTCATCTCATTGTTGACACCATTCGAAGCTTTGCATATTTTTCACAACTTTTCAGGGTCTTCATGTTTTTGAACACCGCCTCATGCTCCTCCTATTTTTCAGACCGTATCATGCTCCTCATATATTTCACACATTTTGAAGCTCTTCATGTTTTTCACACCTTTTCAGGCTCTTCGTATTTATGAACTCGACTTCATGCTCCTCCTATTTTTCAGACCATTTCATGGTCCTCTCATTTTTGACACCTTTTGAAGCTTTGCATATTTTTCACAACTTTTAAGGCTCTTCATGTTTTTGAAAACCGCTTCATGCTCCTCCTATTTTTCAGACCGTATCATGCTCCTCATATTTTTCACACCGTATGAAGCTCTGCATATTTTTCACACCTTTTCATGCTCTTCATTTTTTTCAACATTATTTGTTGCTCCTCCTATTTTTTAGACCGTTTCATGCTCATCTAATTTTTGACACCTTTTGAAGCTCTTCATATTTTTCACATTTTTGAAGCTCTTCATATTTTTCACACAATTTCAGACTCTTCATGTTTTTCAACACCGCTTCATGCTCCTTCTATTTATCATACCGTTTCATACTCCTCATATTTTGACACGTTTTGAGGCTCTTCATATTTTTCACACCTTTTCAGGCTCTTCATGTTTTTGAACTCCGCTTCATGCTGCTCCTATTTTTTCGACTGTATCATGCTTCTCATATTTTTGACACCTTTTGAAGCTCTTCATATTTTTCACACCTTTTCAGGCTCTTCATGTTTTTAAACACCACTTCATGCTCCTCCTATTTTTGAGACCGTTTCATGCTCCTCATATTTCTGACACCTTCAGAAACTCTTCATATTTTTCACACCTTTTCAGGTTCTTCAGGTTTTTTAACACCTCTTCATACTCCTCCTATTTTTCAGACCGTTTCATTCTCCTCATATTTTTGACACCTTTTCAAGCTCTTCATATATTTCACACCTTTTCAGGTTCTTCATTTTTTTCAACACCACTTCATGCTCCTACTATTTTTCAGAGCGTTTCATGCTCCTCATATTTTTGACAGCTTTTGAAGCTCTTCATATATTTCACACATTTTCAGGCTCTTCATATTTTTCTACACCGCTTCATGCTCGTCCTATTTTTCCGAACGTTTCATGCTCCTCAAATTTTTGACACCTTTTGAAGCTCTTCATATTTTTCACACCTTTTCAGGCTTTTCATGTTTTTGAACACCCCTTCATGTTCCTCCTATTTTTCAGACTGTTTCATGCTCCTCATATTTTTGACACCTTTTGAAGCTCTTCATATTTTTCACACCTTTTCAGGCTCTTCGTTTTTTTCAAGAATACTTGTTGCTCCTCCTATTTTTTAGACCGTTTCATGCTCATCTAATTTTTGACACTTTTGAAGCTCTTCATATTTTTTACACCTTTTGAAGCTCTTCATATTTTTCACATTTTTGAAGCTCTTCATATTTTTCACACGATTTCAGACTCTTCATGTTTTTCAACACCGCTTCATGCTCCTGCTATTTATCATACCGTTGCATACTCCTCATATTTTTGACACCTTTTGAAGCTCTTCATATTTTTCACACGTTTTCAGGCTCTTCATGTTTTTGCACTACGCTTCATGCTCCTCCTATTTTTTCGACCGTATCATGCTCCTCATATTTTCACACCTTTTGAAGCTCTTCATATTTTTCTCACCTTTTCAGGCTCTTCATGATTTTCAACACCGCTTCATGCTCCTCCTATTTTTCAGACCGTTTCATGCTCATCTCATTTTTGACACCTTTTGAAGCTCTTCATATTTATCACACCTTTTGAAGCTCTTCATATTTTTCATATTTTTGAAGCTCTTCATATTTTCACACGTTTTCAGACTCGTCATGTTTTTGAACACGGCTTCATGCTCCTCCTATTTTTCAGACCGTTTAATGCTCCTCATATTTTTGAAACCTTTTGAAGCTCTTCATATTTTTCACACCTTTTCAGGCTCTTCTTGTTTTTGAACACCGCTTCATGCTCCTCCTATTTTTGAGACCGTATCATGCTCCACATATTTTTGACACCTTTTGAAGTTTTCCATATTTTCCACAACTTTTCAGGCTCTTCATGTTTTTCAACACCACTTCATGCTCCTCCTATTTTTCAACCGTTTCATGTTCATGTAATTTTTTACACCTTTTGAAGCTCGTCATATTTTTCACACCTTTTCTGGCTCTTCATGTTTTTGAACACCGCTTCATGCTCCTCCTATTTTTCAGACCGTTTCATGCTCCTCATGTATTTCACACCTTTTGAAGCTCTTCATATTTTTCACACCTTTTCAGGCTTTTCATGTTTTTGAACACCGCTTCATGGTCCTCCTATTTTTCAGAACGTGTCATGCTCCTCATGTATTTCACACCTTTTGAAGCTCTTCATATTTTTCACACCTTTTGAAACTCTTCATATATTTCACACCTTTTCAAGCTCTTCATGTTTTTAAACACCGATTCATGATCCTGCTTGTTTTCAGACCTGTTCATGCTAATCTAATTTTTGACAAATTTTGAAGTTCTTCATATTTTTCACACCTTTTCAGGCTCTTCATGTTTTTGAACACGGCTTCATGCTCCTCCTATTTTTCAGACCGTTTCATGCTCCTCATATTTTTGACACCTTTTGAAGCTCTTCGTATTTTTCACACCTTTTCAGGCTCTTCATGTTTTTGAACACCGCTTCATGCTCCTCCTAATTTTCAGACCGTTTCATGCTCCTCATATTTTTGACACATTTTGAAGCTCCTCATATTTTTCACACCTTTTCATGCTCTTCATGTTTTTGAACACGGCTTCATGCTCCTCCTATTTTTCAGACCGTTTCATGCACCTCATATTTTTGAAACCTTTTGAAGCTCTTCATATTTTTCACACCTTTTCAGGCTCTTCTTGTTTTTGAACACCACTTCATGCTCCTGCTATTTTTGAGACCGTATCATGCTCCACATATTTTTGACACCTTTTGAAACTTTCCATATTTTTCACACCTTTTCAGGCTCTTCATGGTTTTCAACACCGCTTCATTCTCCTCCTATTTTTCAGAGCGTTTCATGCTCATCTCATTTTTACACCTTTTGAAGCTCTTCATATTTGTCACACCTTTTGAAGCTCTTCATATTTTTCATATATTTGAAGCTCTTCATATTTTCACACGTTTTCAGACTCTTCATTTTTTTCAACACCGCTTCATGCTCCTGCTATTGTTCAGACCGTTTCATGCTCCTCATATTTTTGACACGTTTTGAGGCTTTTCTATTTTTCACACATTTTCAGCTCTTCATGTTTCTGAACACAGCTTCATGCTCCTCCTATTTTTCAGACCATTTCATGATCCTCATATTTTTGACACCTTTATGAAGCTCTTCTAATTTTTCACACCTTTTCAGGCTCTTCATGTTTTTGAACACCGCTTCATGCTCCTCCTATTTTTCAGACCGTTTCATGCTCCTCATATTTTTGACACCTTTTGAAGATCTTCATATTTTTCAAACCTTTTGAAGCTGTTCATATTTTTCACATTTTTGAAGCTCTTCATATTTTTCACACCTTTTCAGGCACTTCATGTTTTTGAACACCGCTTCATGCTCCTCCTATTTTTCAGACCGTTTCATGCTCCTCATATTTTTGACACATTTTCAAGCTCTTCATATTTTTCAAACCTTTTGAAGCTGTTCATATTTTTCACATTTTTGAAGCTCTTCATATTTTTCACACCTTTTCAGGCTCTTCATGTTTTTCAACACCGCTTCATGCTCCTCCTATTTTTCAGACCGTTTCATGCTCTTCATGTATTTCACACCTTTTGAAGCTCTTCATATTTTTCACACCTTTTCAGGCTCTTCATTTTTTTCAACACCGCTTCATGCTCCTCGTATTTTTCAGACCGTTTCATGTTCCTCATATTTTTGACACCTTTAGAAGCTCTGCATATTTTTCACACCTTTTCAGGCTCTTCATGATTTTCAACACCACTTCATGCTCCTCCTATTTTTCAGACCGTTTCATGCTCATCTCATTTTTGACATCTTTTGAAGCTCTTCATATTTTTTACACCTTTTGAAGCGCTTCATAATTTTCATATTTTTGAAGCTCTTCATATTTTTCACACTTTTTCAGGCTCTTCATGTTTTTGAACACCGCTTCATGCGCCTCCTATTTTTCAGACCGTTTCATGCTCCTCATATTTTTGACAGATTTTGAAGCTTTTCATATTTTTCACACCTTTTCAGGCTCTTCAGGTTTTTCAACACCACTTCATGCTCCTCCTTTTTGCAGACCTTTTCATGCTCCTCATATATTTGACACCTTTTTATGATCCTCATATATTTCACACCTTTTCAGTCTCTTCTTTTTTTTCAACACCACTTCATGCTCCTCCTGTTTTTCAAACCGTTTCATGCTCATCTCATTTTTGACACCTTTTTAGGCTCTTCATATTTTTCACAACTTTTCAGGCTCTTCATGTTTTTCAACACCGCTTCATTCTCCTCCTATTTTTCAGACCGTTTCATACTCCTTATATTTTTGACACGTTTTGAGGCTCTTCATATTTTTCACACATTTTCAGGCTCTTCATGTTTTTGAACACTGTTTCATGATCCTCCTATTTTTCAGAACGTTTCATGCTCCTCATATTTCTGACACCTTTTAAAGCTATTCATATTTTTCACACATTTTCAGGCTCTTCATGATTTTGAACACCGCTTCATGCTCCTCCTATTTTTCAGACCGTTTCATGCTCCTCATATTTTTGACACCTTTTAAAGCTATTCATATTTTTCACACCTTTTCAGGCTTTTCATGTTTTTGAACACCGCTTCATGGTCCTCCTTTTTTTCAGAACGTGTCATGCTCCTCATGTATTTCACACATTTTGAAGCTCTTCATATTTTTCACACCTTTTGAAACTCTTCATATATTTCACAATTTTCAAGCTCTTCATGTTTTTCAACACCGCTTCATGCTCCTCCTATTTTTCAGACCGTTTCATGCTCATCTAATTTTTGACACCTTTTGAAGCTCTTCATATTTTTCACACCTTTTGAAGCTCTTCATATTTTTCACACCTTTTCAGGCTCTTCATGTTTTTCAACACCGCTTCATGCTCCTCCTATTTTTCAGACCGTTTCATGCTCCTCATATATTTGACACCTTTTGAAGCTCTTCATATTTTTCACACCTTTTGAAGCTCTTCATATTTTTCACACCTTTTCAGGCTCCTCATGTTTTTCAACACCGCTTCATGCTCTTCCTATTTTTCAGACCGTTTCATGCTCATCTCATTTTTGACACCTTTTGAGCTCTTCATATTTTTCACACCTTTTGAAGCTCTTCATATTTATCACACCTTTTCAGGCTTCTCATGTTTTTGATCACCGGTTCATGCTCCTCCTATTTTTCAGACCATTTCATGCTTCTCATATTTTTGACACCATTTGAAGCTCTACATATTTATCACACATTTTCAGGCTTCTCATGTTTTTGATCACCGGTTCATGCTCCTCCTATTTTTCAGACCGTTTCATTCTCCTCATGTATTTCACACCTTTTAAAGCTCTTCATAATTTTCACACCTTTTCAGGGTCTCCATGTTTATGAACACCGCTCCATGCTCCTCCTAGTTTTCAGACCGTTACATGCTCCTCATAATTTGACACCCTTTGAAGCTCTTCATATTTTTCACACCTTTTCAAGCTGTTCATGTTTTTCCACAACCCTTCATGCTGCTCCAAAATTTCAGACCGTTTCATGCTCCTCATATATTTCATACCTTTTGAAGCTCTTCATATTTTTCACACCTTTTCAGGCTCTTCATGTTTTTCAACACCACTTCATGCTCCTGCTTTTTTGCAGACCGTTACATGCTCCTCATAATTTTGACACATTTTTAAGCTCTTCATATTTCTCACACCTTTTCAGGCTCTTCATGATTTTCAACACCGCTTCATGATCCTCCTATTTTTCAGACCGTTTCATGCTCCTCATTAATTTCACACCTTTTGAAGCTCTTCATATTTTTCAAAGGTTTTCAGGCTGTTCATTTTTTTCAACACCGCTTCTTGCTCCTCCTATTTTTCAGATCGTTTCATGCTCCTCATATTTTTGACACGTTTTGAAGCTCTTTATATTTTTCACACCTTTTCAGGCTCTTCATGATTTTGAACACCGCTTCATGATCCTCCTATTTTACAGACCGTTTCATGCTCTTCATATTTTTGACCCTTTTGAAGCTCTTCATATTTTTCACACCTTTTCAGGCTCATCATATTTTTCAACACCGTTTCATGCTGCTTCTATTTTTCAGGCCGTTTCATGCTCCTCATATTTTTCATACCTTTTGAAGCTTTTCATAATTTTCACACCTTTTAAGGCTCTTCGTGTTTTTCAAAACCATTTCATGCCGCATCTATTTTTCAGACCGTTTCATGCTCCTCATATTTGTGACACCTTTTGAAACTCTTCATATTTTTCACACCTGTTCAGGCTCTTCATGTTTTTCAACACCGTTTCATGATCTTCCTATTTTTCAAACAGTTTCATGCTCATCTCATTTTTGACATCTTTTGAAGCTCTTCATATTTTTCACACCTTTCAGGCTCTTCATGTTTTTCCACACCACTTCATGCTTCTCCTATTTTTCAGACCGTTTCATGCTCCTCATGAATTTCACACCTTTTGAAGCTCTTCATATTTTTCACAATTTTTCAGGCTCTTCATGTTTCTGATCACCGTTTCATGCTCCTCCTATCTTTCAGACCGTTTCATGCTTCTCATACTTTTGACACCATTTGAAGCTCTTCATATTTTTCACACCTTTTCAGGCTCTTCATGTTTTTGAACACCGCTCATGATCCCCCAAATTTTCAGACCGTTTCATGCTCTTCATATTTTTGACACCTTTTGAAGCTTTTCATATTTTTTACACCTTTTCAGGCTCTTCATGTTTTTCCACACCACTTCATGCTTCTCCTATTTTTCAGACCTTTTCATGCTCCTCATGAATTTCACACCTTTTGAAGCTCTTCATATTTTTCACACCTTTTCAGGCTCCTCATGTTTTTGGTCACCGCTTCATGCTCCTACTATTTTTCAGAACGTTACATGGTCCTCATATTTTTGACACCATTTGAAGCTCTTCATATTTTTCACACCTTTTCAGGCTCTTCATGTTTTTCCACACCATTTCATGCTTCTCATATTTTTCATACCATTTCATGCTCCTCATGTATTTCACACCTTTTGAAGCTCTTCATATTTTTCACACCTTTTCAGGCTCCTTATGTTTTCGATCACCGTTTCATGCTCCTCCTATTTTTCAGACCGTTTCATGCTCCTCATAATTTTGACACCTTTTGAAGCTCTTCATAGTTTTCACACGTTTTCAGGCTCTTCATGATTTTGAACACCGCTTCATGATCCTCCTATTTTTCAGACCGTTTCATGCTCCTCATAATTTTGACACCTTTTGAAGCTCTTCATATTTTTCACACGTTTTCAGGCTCTTCATGATTCTGAACACCACTTCATGATCCTCCTATTTTTCAGACCGTTTCATGCTCCTCATATTTTTCACACCTTTTGAAGCTCTTCATATTTTTCACACCATTTCAAGCTCTTCATGTTTTTCAACACCCCTTCTTACTCCTCCTATTTTTCAGACCATTTCATGCTCCTCATATATTTGACACGTTTTGAAGCTCTTCATATTTTTCACACGTTTTCAGGCTCTTCATGTTTTTGAACACCGCTTCATGCTCCTCCTATTTTTCAGACCGTTTCATGCTACTCATATTTTTGACACCTTTTCAAGCTTTTCATATTTTTCACACCTTTTCAGCCTCTTCATTTTTTTCAAAACTACTTCTTGTTCCTCCTATTTTGCAGACCTTTTCATGCTCATCTAATTTTTCACACCTTTGGAAGCTCTTCATATTTTTCACATTTTTTGAAGCTCTTCATATTTTTCACACGTTTTCAAACACTTCATGTATTTCAACACCGCTTCATGCTGCTTCTATTTTTCAGACCGTTGCATGCTCCTCATATTTTTGACCCGTTTTGAAGCTCTTTATATTTTTCACACCTTTTCAGGTTCTTCATGTTTTTGAACACCGTTTCATGCTCCTCATATTTTTCGGACGATTTCATGCTCCTCTTATTTTTGACACCTTTTGAAGCTCTTCATATTTTTCACACCTTTTCAGGCTCTTCATGTTTCTAAACACCACTTCATGCTCCACCTATTTTTCAGACCCTTTCAAGCTCCTCATATTTGTGAACCTTTTGAAGCTCTTCATATATTTCACACCTTTTCAGGGTCTTCATGTTTTGCAACACCGTTTCATGACACTCCTATTTTTCAGACCGTTTCATGCTCCTCATATTTTTGACACCTTTTGAAACTCTTCATATATTTCACACCTTTTCAAACTCTTCATGTTTTTGAACACTGCTTCATGCTCCTCCTATTTTTCAGACCGTTTCATGCTCATCTCATTTTTGACACCTTTTGAAGCTCTTCATATTTTACCACATCTTTTGAAGCTCTTCGTTTTTCACACCATTCCAGGCTCTTCTTGTTTTTCAACACCCCTTCTTGCTCCTCCTATTTTTCAGACCGTTTCATGCTCCTCATATTTTTGACACCTTTTGAAGCTCTTCATATTTTTCACACCTTTTCAGTCTCTGCATTTTTTTGAACACCGCTTCATGCTCCTCCTGTTTTTCAGACCGTTTCATGCTCCTCCTATTTTTGACACATTTAGAAGCTCTTCATATTTTTCTCACGTTTTCAGGCTCTTCATGTTTTTGAACACCACTTCATGGTCCTCCTATTTTTCAGACCGTTTCATTCTCCTCATGTATTTCACACCTTTTAAAGCTCTTCATAATTTTCACACCTTTTCAGGCTCTTCATGTTTTGAACTCCGTTTCATGCTCCTCCTATTTTTCAGACCGTTTCATGCTCCTCAAATTTTTGACACATTTTGAAGCTCTTCATATTTTTCACACCTTTTCAGGGTCTCCATGTTTATGAACACCGCTCCATGCTCCTCCTATTTTTCAGACCGTTACATGCTCCTCATAATTTGACACCCTTTGAAGCTCTTCATATTTTTCACACCTTTTCAAGCTGTTCATGTTTTTCCACAACGCTTCATGCAGCTCCAATATTTCAGACCGTTTCATGCTCCTCATATATTTCATACATTTTGAAGCTCTTCATATTTTTCACACCTTTTCAGGCTCTTCATGTTTTTCAACACCACTTAATGCACCTGCTTTTTTGCAGACCGTTTCATGCTCCTCATAATTTTGACACCTTTTGAAGCTCTTCATATTTCTCACACCTTTTCAGGCTCTTCATTATTTTCAACACCGCTTCATGATCCTCCTATTTTTCAGACCGTTACATGCTCCTCATAATTTGACACCCTTTGAAGCTCTTCATATTTTTTACACATTTTCAAGCTGTTCATGTTTTTCCACAACGCTTCATGCTGCTCCAATATTTCAGACCGTTTCATGCTCCTCATATATTTCATACCTTTTGAAGCTCTTCATATTTTTCACACCTTATCAGGCTCTTCATGTTTTTGAACACCGCTATATGCTCCTCCTATTTTTCAGACCGTTTCATGCTCCTCATGTATTTTACACCTTTAGAAGCTCTTCATATTTTGCGCAGCTTTTCAGGCTCTTCATGTTTTTCACAACCACTTCATGCTCCTCCTATTTTTCAGACCGTTTCATGCATATCTCATTTTTGACACCTTTTGAAGCTCTTCATATTTCTCACACCTTTTCAGGCTCTTCATTATTTTCAATACCGCTTC
Organism: Dama dama; assembly: GCF_033118175.1. NCBI lineage: Eukaryota > Metazoa > Chordata > Mammalia > Artiodactyla > Cervidae > Dama > Dama dama. The sequence continues at coordinate 3,005,002 of NW_026870888.1, forward strand.
ATGATCCTCCTATTTTTCAGACCGTTACATGCTCCTCATAATTTGACACCCTTTGAAGCTCTTCATATTTTTCACACATTTTCAAGCTGTTCATGTTTTTCCACAACGCTTCATGCTGCTCCAATATTTCAGACCGTTTCATGCTCCTCATATATTTCATACCTTTTGAAGCTCTTCATATTTTTCACACCTTATCAGGCTCTTCATGTTTTTGAACACGGCTTCATGCTCCTCCTATTTTTCAGACCGTTTCATGCTCCTCCTATTTTTGACACATTTAGAAGCTCTTCATATTTTTCACACCTTTTCAGTCTCTGCATTTTTTTTCAACACGGCTTCTTTATCCTCCTATTTTTCAGACCGTTTCATGCTCCACATGTGTTTCACACCTTTTGAAGCTCTTCATATTTTGCAGACATTTTCAGGCTCTTCATGTTTTTCAACACCGCTTCATTCTCCTCCTATTTTTCAGACCGTTTCATACTCCTTATATTTTTGACACGTTTTGAGGCTCTTCATATTTTTCACACATTTTCAGGCTCTTCATGTTTTTGAACACTGTTTCATGATCCTCCTATTTTTCAGAACGTTTCATGCTCCTCATATTTCTGACACCTTTTAAAGCTATTCATATTTTTCACACATTTTCAGGCTCTTCATGATTTTGAACACCGCTTCATGCTCCTCCTATTTTTCAGACCGTTTCATGCTCCTCATATTTTTGACACCTTTTAAAGCTATTCATATTTTTCACACCTTTTCAGGCTTTTCATGTTTTTGAACACCGCTTCATGGTCCTCCTTTTTTTCAGAACGTGTCATGCTCCTCATGTATTTCACACATTTTGAAGCTCTTCATATTTTTCACACCTTTTGAAACTCTTCATATATTTCACAATTTTCAAGCTCTTCATGTTTTTCAACACCGCTTCATGCTCCTCCTATTTTTCAGACCGTTTCATGCTCATCTAATTTTTGACACCTTTTGAAGCTCTTCATATTTTTCACACCTTTTGAAGCTCTTCATATTTTTCACACCTTTTCAGGCTCTTCATGTTTTTCAACACCGCTTCATGCTCCTCCTATTTTTCAGACCGTTTCATGCTCCTCATATATTTGACACCTTTTGAAGCTCTTCATATTTTTCACACCTTTTGAAGCTCTTCATATTTTTCACACCTTTTCAGGCTCCTCATGTTTTTCAACACCGCTTCATGCTCTTCCTATTTTTCAGACCGTTTCATGCTCATCTCATTTTTGACACCTTTTGAGCTCTTCATATTTTTCACACCTTTTGAAGCTCTTCATATTTATCACACCTTTTCAGGCTTCTCATGTTTTTGATCACCGGTTCATGCTCCTCCTATTTTTCAGACCATTTCATGCTTCTCATATTTTTGACACCATTTGAAGCTCTACATATTTATCACACATTTTCAGGCTTCTCATGTTTTTGATCACCGGTTCATGCTCCTCCTATTTTTCAGACCGTTTCATTCTCCTCATGTATTTCACACCTTTTAAAGCTCTTCATAATTTTCACACCTTTTCAGGGTCTCCATGTTTATGAACACCGCTCCATGCTCCTCCTAGTTTTCAGACCGTTACATGCTCCTCATAATTTGACACCCTTTGAAGCTCTTCATATTTTTCACACCTTTTCAAGCTGTTCATGTTTTTCCACAACCCTTCATGCTGCTCCAAAATTTCAGACCGTTTCATGCTCCTCATATATTTCATACCTTTTGAAGCTCTTCATATTTTTCACACCTTTTCAGGCTCTTCATGTTTTTCAACACCACTTCATGCTCCTGCTTTTTTGCAGACCGTTACATGCTCCTCATAATTTTGACACATTTTTAAGCTCTTCATATTTCTCACACCTTTTCAGGCTCTTCATGATTTTCAACACCGCTTCATGATCCTCCTATTTTTCAGACCGTTTCATGCTCCTCATTAATTTCACACCTTTTGAAGCTCTTCATATTTTTCAAAGGTTTTCAGGCTGTTCATTTTTTTCAACACCGCTTCTTGCTCCTCCTATTTTTCAGATCGTTTCATGCTCCTCATATTTTTGACACGTTTTGAAGCTCTTTATATTTTTCACACCTTTTCAGGCTCTTCATGATTTTGAACACCGCTTCATGATCCTCCTATTTTACAGACCGTTTCATGCTCTTCATATTTTTGACCCTTTTGAAGCTCTTCATATTTTTCACACCTTTTCAGGCTCATCATATTTTTCAACACCGTTTCATGCTGCTTCTATTTTTCAGGCCGTTTCATGCTCCTCATATTTTTCATACCTTTTGAAGCTTTTCATAATTTTCACACCTTTTAAGGCTCTTCGTGTTTTTCAAAACCATTTCATGCCGCATCTATTTTTCAGACCGTTTCATGCTCCTCATATTTGTGACACCTTTTGAAACTCTTCATATTTTTCACACCTGTTCAGGCTCTTCATGTTTTTCAACACCGTTTCATGATCTTCCTATTTTTCAAACAGTTTCATGCTCATCTCATTTTTGACATCTTTTGAAGCTCTTCATATTTTTCACACCTTTCAGGCTCTTCATGTTTTTCCACACCACTTCATGCTTCTCCTATTTTTCAGACCGTTTCATGCTCCTCATGAATTTCACACCTTTTGAAGCTCTTCATATTTTTCACAATTTTTCAGGCTCTTCATGTTTCTGATCACCGTTTCATGCTCCTCCTATCTTTCAGACCGTTTCATGCTTCTCATACTTTTGACACCATTTGAAGCTCTTCATATTTTTCACACCTTTTCAGGCTCTTCATGTTTTTGAACACCGCTCATGATCCCCCAAATTTTCAGACCGTTTCATGCTCTTCATATTTTTGACACCTTTTGAAGCTTTTCATATTTTTTACACCTTTTCAGGCTCTTCATGTTTTTCCACACCACTTCATGCTTCTCCTATTTTTCAGACCGTTTCATGCTCCTCATGAATTTCACACCTTTTGAAGCTCTTCATATTTTTCACACCTTTTCAGGCTCCTCATGTTTTTGGTCACCGCTTCATGCTCCTACTATTTTTCAGAACGTTACATGGTCCTCATATTTTTGACACCATTTGAAGCTCTTCATATTTTTCACACCTTTTCAGGCTCTTCATGTTTTTCCACACCATTTCATGCTTCTCATATTTTTCATACCATTTCATGCTCCTCATGTATTTCACACCTTTTGAAGCTCTTCATATTTTTCACACCTTTTCAGGCTCCTTATGTTTTCGATCACCGTTTCATGCTCCTCCTATTTTTCAGACCGTTTCATGCTCCTCATAATTTTGACACCTTTTGAAGCTCTTCATAGTTTTCACACGTTTTCAGGCTCTTCATGATTTTGAACACCGCTTCATGATCCTCCTATTTTTCAGACCGTTTCATGCTCCTCATAATTTTGACACCTTTTGAAGCTCTTCATATTTTTCACACGTTTTCAGGCTCTTCATGATTCTGAACACCACTTCATGATCCTCCTATTTTTCAGACCGTTTCATGCTCCTCATATTTTTCACACCTTTTGAAGCTCTTCATATTTTTCACACCATTTCAAGCTCTTCATGTTTTTCAACACCCCTTCTTACTCCTCCTATTTTTCAGACCATTTCATGCTCCTCATATATTTGACACGTTTTGAAGCTCTTCATATTTTTCACACGTTTTCAGGCTCTTCATGTTTTTGAACACCGCTTCATGCTCCTCCTATTTTTCAGACCGTTTCATGCTACTCATATTTTTGACACCTTTTCAAGCTTTTCATATTTTTCACACCTTTTCAGCCTCTTCATTTTTTTCAAAACTACTTCTTGTTCCTCCTATTTTGCAGACCTTTTCATGCTCATCTAATTTTTCACACCTTTGGAAGCTCTTCATATTTTTCACATTTTTTGAAGCTCTTCATATTTTTCACACGTTTTCAAACACTTCATGTATTTCAACACCGCTTCATGCTGCTTCTATTTTTCAGACCGTTGCATGCTCCTCATATTTTTGACCCGTTTTGAAGCTCTTTATATTTTTCACACCTTTTCAGGTTCTTCATGTTTTTGAACACCGTTTCATGCTCCTCATATTTTTCGGACGATTTCATGCTCCTCTTATTTTTGACACCTTTTGAAGCTCTTCATATTTTTCACACCTTTTCAGGCTCTTCATGTTTCTAAACACCACTTCATGCTCCACCTATTTTTCAGACCCTTTCAAGCTCCTCATATTTGTGAACCTTTTGAAGCTCTTCATATATTTCACACCTTTTCAGGGTCTTCATGTTTTGCAACACCGTTTCATGACACTCCTATTTTTCAGACCGTTTCATGCTCCTCATATTTTTGACACCTTTTGAAACTCTTCATATATTTCACACCTTTTCAAACTCTTCATGTTTTTGAACACTGCTTCATGCTCCTCCTATTTTTCAGACCGTTTCATGCTCATCTCATTTTTGACACCTTTTGAAGCTCTTCATATTTTACCACATCTTTTGAAGCTCTTCGTTTTTCACACCATTCCAGGCTCTTCTTGTTTTTCAACACCCCTTCTTGCTCCTCCTATTTTTCAGACCGTTTCATGCTCCTCATATTTTTGACACCTTTTGAAGCTCTTCATATTTTTCACACCTTTTCAGTCTCTGCATTTTTTTGAACACCGCTTCATGCTCCTCCTGTTTTTCAGACCGTTTCATGCTCCTCCTATTTTTGACACATTTAGAAGCTCTTCATATTTTTCTCACGTTTTCAGGCTCTTCATGTTTTTGAACACCACTTCATGGTCCTCCTATTTTTCAGACCGTTTCATTCTCCTCATGTATTTCACACCTTTTAAAGCTCTTCATAATTTTCACACCTTTTCAGGCTCTTCATGTTTTGAACTCCGTTTCATGCTCCTCCTATTTTTCAGACCGTTTCATGCTCCTCAAATTTTTGACACATTTTGAAGCTCTTCATATTTTTCACACCTTTTCAGGGTCTCCATGTTTATGAACACCGCTCCATGCTCCTCCTATTTTTCAGACCGTTACATGCTCCTCATAATTTGACACCCTTTGAAGCTCTTCATATTTTTCACACCTTTTCAAGCTGTTCATGTTTTTCCACAACGCTTCATGCAGCTCCAATATTTCAGACCGTTTCATGCTCCTCATATATTTCATACATTTTGAAGCTCTTCATATTTTTCACACCTTTTCAGGCTCTTCATGTTTTTCAACACCACTTAATGCACCTGCTTTTTTGCAGACCGTTTCATGCTCCTCATAATTTTGACACCTTTTGAAGCTCTTCATATTTCTCACACCTTTTCAGGCTCTTCATTATTTTCAACACCGCTTCATGATCCTCCTATTTTTCAGACCGTTACATGCTCCTCATAATTTGACACCCTTTGAAGCTCTTCATATTTTTTACACATTTTCAAGCTGTTCATGTTTTTCCACAACGCTTCATGCTGCTCCAATATTTCAGACCGTTTCATGCTCCTCATATATTTCATACCTTTTGAAGCTCTTCATATTTTTCACACCTTATCAGGCTCTTCATGTTTTTGAACACCGCTATATGCTCCTCCTATTTTTCAGACCGTTTCATGCTCCTCATGTATTTTACACCTTTAGAAGCTCTTCATATTTTGCGCAGCTTTTCAGGCTCTTCATGTTTTTCACAACCACTTCATGCTCCTCCTATTTTTCAGACCGTTTCATGCATATCTCATTTTTGACACCTTTTGAAGCTCTTCATATTTCTCACACCTTTTCAGGCTCTTCATTATTTTCAATACCGCTTCATGATCCTCCTATTTTTCAGACCGTTACATGCTCCTCATAATTTGACACCCTTTGAAGCTCTTCATATTTTTCACACATTTTCAAGCTGTTCATGTTTTTCCACAACGCTTCATGCTGCTCCAATATTTCAGACCGTTTCATGCTCCTCATATATTTCATACCTTTTGAAGCTCTTCATATTTTTCACACCTTATCAGGCTCTTCATGTTTTTGAACACGGCTTCATGCTCCTCCTATTTTTCAGACCGTTTCATGCTCCTCCTATTTTTGACACATTTAGAAGCTCTTCATATTTTTCACACCTTTTCAGTCTCTGCATTTTTTTTCAACACGGCTTCTTTATCCTCCTATTTTTCAGACCATTTCATGCTCCACATGTGTTTCACACCTTTTGAAGCTCTTCATATTTTGCAGACATTTTCAGGCTCTTCATGTTTTTCAACACCGCTTCATGCTCCTCCTATTTTTCTGATCGTTTCATGCTCCTCATAATTTGACACATTTTGAAGCTCTTCATATTTTTCACACCTTTTCAGGCTCCTCATGTTTTTCAACACCGCTTCATGCTCTTCCTATTTTTCAGACCGTTTCATGCTCATCTCATTTTTGACACCTTTTGAGCTCTTCATATTTTTCACACCTTTTGAAGCTCTTCATATTTATCACACCTTTTCAGGTTTCTCATGTTTTTATCACCGTTTCATGCTCCTCCTATCTTTCAGACCGTTTCATGCTTCTCATATTTTTGACACCATTTGAAGCTCTTCATATTTATCACACCTTTTCAGGCTTCTCATGTTTCTCCACACCACTTCATGCTTCTCCTATTTTTCAGACCGTTTCATGCTCCTCATGAATTTCACACCTTTTGAAGCTCTTCATATTTTTCACAATTTTTCAGGCTCTTCATGTTTCTGATCACCGTTTCATGCTCCTCCTATCTTTCAGACCGTTTCATGCTTCTCATATTTTTGACACCATTTGAAGCTCTTCATATTTTTCACACCTTTTCAGGCTCTTCATGTTTTTGAAGACCGCTCATGATCCCCCAAATTTTCAGACCGTTTCATGCTCTTCATATTTTTGACACCATTTGAAGCTCTTCATATTTATCACACCTTTTCAGGCTTCTCATGTTTTTGATCACCGGTTCATGCTCCTCCTATTTTTCAGAACGTTACATGCTCCTCATATTATTGACACCTTTTGAATCTCTTTATATTTTTCACACCTTTTCAGGCTCTTCATGTTTTTCAACACCGCCTTATGCTCCTCCTTTTTTTCAGACAGTTTCATGCTCCTCATGTAATTCACACCTTTTGAAGCTCTTTATATTTTTCACACCTTTTCAGGCTCTTCATGTTTTTCAACACCACTTCATGCTCCTCCTATTTTTCAGACCGTTTCATGCTCCTAATATTTCTGTCACGTTTTGAAGCTCTTCATATTTTTGACACCTTTTCAGGCTCTTCATGTTTTTGAACACCGCTTCATGCTCCTCCTATTTTTCAGACCGTTTCGTGCTCCTCATATTTTTCACACCTTTTGAAGCTCTTCATATTTTTCACACCATTTCAGGCTCTTCATGTTTTTGAACACCGCTTCATGCTCCTCCTATTTTTCAGACCGTTTCATGCTCCTCATAATTTTCACACCTATTGAAGCTCTTCATATTTTTCACACCTTTTCAGACTCTTCATGTTTTTGAACACCACTTCATGCTCCTCCTATTTTTCAGAGAGTTTCAGGCTCCTCATGTATTTCACACCTTTTGAAGCTCTTCATATTTTTCACAGCTTTTCAGGCTCTTCATTTTTTCCACACCACTTCATGCTTCTCCTATTTTTCAGACCGTTTCATGCTCCTCATAATTTTGACACCTTTTGAAGCTCTTCATATTTTTCACACGTTTTCAGGCTCTTCATGATTCTGAACACCACTTCATGATCCTCCTATTTTTCAGACCGTTTCATGCTCCTCATATTTTTCACACCTTTTGAAGCTCTTCATATTTTTCACACCATTTCAAGCTCTTCATGTTTTTCAACACCCCTTCTTACTCCTCCTATTTTTCAGACCATTTCATGCTCCTCATATATTTGACACGTTTTGAAGCTCTTCATATTTTTCACACGTTTTCAGGCTCTTCATGTTTTTGAACACCGCTTCATGCTCCTCCTATTTTTCAGACCGTTTCATGCTACTCATATTTTTGACACCTTTTCAAGCTTTTCATATTTTTCACACCTTTTCAGCCTCTTCATTTTTTTCAAAACTACCTCTTGTTCCTCCTATTTTGCAGACCTTTTCATGCTCATCTAATTTTTCACACCTTTGGAAGCTCTTCATATTTTTCACATTTTTTGAAGCTCTTCATATTTTTCACACGTTTTCAAACACTTCATGTATTTCAACACCGCTTCATGCTGCTTCTATTTTTCAGACCGTTGCATGCTCCTCATATTTTTGACCCGTTTCGAAGCTCTTTATATTTTTCACACCTTTTCAGGTTCTTCATGTTTTTGAACACCGTTTCATGCTCCTCATATTTTTCGGACGATTTCATGCTCCTCTTATTTTTGACACCTTTTGAAGCTCTTCATATTTTTCACACCTTTTCAGGCTCTTCATGTTTCTAAACACCACTTCATGCTCCACCTATTTTTCAGACCCTTTCAAGCTCCTCATATTTGTGAACCTTTTGAAGCTCTTCATATATTTCACACCTTTTCAGGGTCTTCATGTTTTGCAACACCGTTTCATGACACTCCTATTTTTCAGACCGTTTCATGCTCCTCATATTTTTGACACCTTTTGAAACTCTTCATATATTTCACACCTTTTCAAACTCTTCATGTTTTTGAACACTGCTTCATGCTCCTCCTATTTTTCAGACCTTTTCATGCTCATCTCATTTTTGACACCTTTTGAAGCTCTTCATATTTTACCACATCTTTTGAAGCTCTTCGTTTTTCACACCATTCCAGGCTCTTCTTGTTTTTCAACACCCCTTCTTGCTCCTCCTATTTTTCAGACCGTTTCATGCTCCTCATATTTTTGACACCTTTTGAAGCTCTTCATATTTTTCACACCTTTTCAGTCTCTGCATTTTTTTGAACACCTCTTCATGCTCCTCCTGTTTTTCAGACCGTTTCATGCTCCTCCTATTTTTGACACATTTAGAAGCTCTTCATATTTTTCTCACGTTTTCAGGCTCTTCATGTTTTTGAACACCACTTCTTGGTCCTCCTATTTTTCAGACCGTTTCATTCTCCTCATGTATTTCACACCTTTTAAAGCTCTTCATAATTTTCACACCTTTTCAGGCTCTTCATGTTTTGAACTCCGTTTCATGCTCCTCCTATTTTTCAGACCGTTTCATGCTCCTCAAATTTTTGACACATTTTGAAGCTCTTCATATTTTTCACACCTTTTCAGGGTCTCCATGTTTATGAACACCGCTCCATGCTCCTCCTATTTTTCAGACCGTTACATGCTCCTCATAATTTGACACCCTTTGAAGCTCTTCATATTTTTCACACCTTTTCAAGCTGTTCATGTTTCTCCACAACGCTTCATGCAGCTCCAATATTTCAGACCGTTTCATGCTCCTCATATATTTCATACCTTTTGAAGCTCTTCATATTTTTCACACCTTTTCAGGCTCTTCATGTTTTTCAACACCACTTAATGCACCTGCTTTTTTGCAGACCGTTTCATGCTCCTCATAATTTTGACACCTTTTGAAGCTCTTCATATTTCTCACACCTTTTCAGGCTCTTCATTATTTTCAACACCGCTCCATGATCCTCCTATTTTTCAGACCGTTACATGCTCCTCATAATTTGACACCCTTTGAAGCTCTTCATATTTTTCACACATTTTCAAGCTGTTCATGTTTTTCCACAACGCTTCATGCTGCTCCAATATTTCAGACCGTTTCATGCTCCTCATATATTTCATACCTTTTGAAGCTCTTCATATTTTTCACACCTTATCAGGCTCTTCATGTTTTTGAACACCGCTATATGCTCCTCCTATTTTTCAGACCGTTTCATGCTCCTAATATTTCTGTCACGTTTTGAAGCTCTTCATATTTTTGACACCTTTTCAGGCTCTTCATGTTTTTGAACACCGCTTCATGCTCCTCCTATTTTTCAGACCGTTTCGTGCTCCTCATATTTTTCACACCTTTTGAAGCTCTTCATATTTTTCACACCATTTCAGGCTCTTCATGTTTTTGAACACCGCTTCATGCTCCTCCTATTTTTCAGACCGTTTCATGCTCCTCATAATTTTCACACCTATTGAAGCTCTTCATATTTTTCACACCTTTTCAGACTCTTCATGTTTTTGAACACCACTTCATGCTCCCCCTATTTTTCAGAGAGTTTCAGGCTCCTCATGTATTTCACACCTTTTGAAGCTCTTCATATTTTTCACAGCTTTTCAGGCTCTTCATTTTTTCCACACCACTTCATGCTTCTCCTATTTTTCAGACCGTTTCATGCTCCTCATGAATTTCACACCTTTTGAAGCTCTTCATATTTTTCACAACTTTTCAGGCTTTTCATGTTTCTGATCACCGTTTCATGCTCCTCCTATCTTTCAGACCGTTTCATGCTTCTCATATTTTTGACACCATTTGAAGCTCTTCATATTTTTCACACCTTTTCAGGCTCCTCATGTTTTTGAACACCGCTCATGATCCTTCAAATTTTCAGACCGTTTCATGCTCTTCATATTTTTGACACCTTTTGAAACTCTTCATATTTTTCACACCTTTTCAGGCTCCTCATGTTTTTGAACACCGCTCATGATCCTTCAAATTTTCAGACCGTTTCATGCTCTTCATATTTTTGACACGTTTTGAAGCTCTTCATATTTTTAACACCTTTTCTGGCTCTTCATGATTTTGAACACCGCTTCTTGCTCCTCCTATTTTTCAGGCCGTTTCATGCTCCTCATATTTTTCACACCTTTTGAAGTTCTTCATATTTTTCACACCATTTCAAGCTCTTCATGTTTTTCAACACCCCTTCTTACTCCTCCTATTTTTCAGACCATTTCATGCTCCTCATATATGACAAGTTTTGAAGCTCTTCATATTTTTCACACCTTTTCAGGCTCTTCATGTTTCTGAACACCACTTCATGCTCCACCTATTTTTCAGACCGTTTCATGCCCCTCATATTTTTGACACCTTTTGAAGCTCTTCATATATTTCACACCTTTTCAGGGTCTTCATATTTTTCAACACCGTTTCATGACACTCCTATTTTTCAGACCGTTTCATGCTCCTCATATTTTTGACACCTTTTGAAACTCTTCATATATTTCACACCTTTTCAAACTTTTCATGTTTTTGAACACCGCTTCATGCTCCTCCTATTTTTCAGACCGTTTCAAGCTCATCTCATTTTTGACACCTTTTGAAGCTCTTCATATTTTACCACATCTTTTGAAGCTCTTCGTATTTTTCACACCATTCCAGGCTCTTCTTGTTTTTCAACACCCCTTCTTGCTCCTCCTACTTTTCAGACCATTTCATGCTCCTCATATTTTTGACACGTTTTGAAGCTCTTCATACATTTCACACCTTCTCTGGCTCTTCAGGTTTTTGAACACCACTTCATGCTCCTCCTATTTTTCAGATCGTTTCATGCTCATCTCATTTTTGACACCTATTGAAACTCTTCATATTTTTCACACCTTTTGAAGTTCTTCATACATTTCACACCTTCTCTGGCTCTTCATGTTTTTCAACATCACTTCATGCTCCTCCTATTTTTCAGACCCTTTCATGCTAATCTAATTTTTGACACCTTTTGAAGGTCTTCATATTTTTCACACCTTTTGAAGCTCTTCATATTTTTCACACCTTTTCAGGCTCTTCATGTTTTTGAACACCAGTTCATGGTCCTCCCTTTTTTCAGACCGTTTCATGCTCCTCATATTTTTGACACCTTTTGAAGCTCTTCATATTTTTCAAACCTTTTCAGGCTCTTCATGTTTTTGAACACCGCTTCATGCTCCTCCCTTTTTTCAGGCCGTTTAATGCTACTCATATTTTTGACATTTTTTGAAGCTCTTCATATTTCTCACAACTTTTCAGGCTCTTCATGTTTTTGAACACCGCTTCATGCTCCTCCTATTTTTCAGCCCGTTTCATGCTCCTCCTATTTTTCTCACCTTTTGAAGCTCTTCATGGTTTTCACACCTTTTCAGGCTCTTCATATTTTTGAACACCGCTTGATGCTCCTCCTATTTTTCAGACCGTTTCATGCTCCTCATGTATTTCACACGTTTTGAAGCTCTTCATATTTTTCACACCTTTTCAGCCTCTTCATGATTTTCAACACCGCTTCATCATCCTCCTATATTTCAGAATGTTTCATGCTCCGCATATTTTTGACAACTTTTGAAGCTTTTCATATTTTTCACAACTTTTCAGGCTCTTCATGTTTTTGAACAGAGCTTCATGCTCTTCCTATTTTTCAGACCGTATCATGTTCCTCATGTATTTTACACCTTTTGAAGCTCTTCATATTTTTCACACCTTTTCAGGCTCTTCATGCATTTGAACACCTTTTCATGCTCCTCCTATTTTTCAGACCGTTTCATGCTCCTCAGAGTTTTGACAACTTTTAAAGGTCTTCATATTTTTCACACCTTTTCAGGTTTTTCATGATTTTCAACACCGCTTCTTGCTTCTCCTATCTTTCAGACCGTTTCATGATCCTCATATTTTTGACACATTTTGAAGCTCTTCATATTTTTCACACCTTTTCAGGCTCTTCATGTTTTTCAACACCGCTTCATGCTCCTCCTATTTTTCAGACCGTTTCATGCTCCTCATATTTTTGACACCTTTTGATGCTCTTCATATTTTTCACACCTTTTCAGGCTCTTCATGTTTTTCAACACCACTTCATGCTCCTCCTACTTTTCAGACCATTTCATGCTCCTCATATTTTTGACACCTTTTGAAGCTCTTCATATTTTTCACACCTTTTCATGCTCTTCATGTTTGTGAACACCGCTTCATGCTCGTCCTATTTTTCAGACCGTTTCATGCTCCTCTTATTTTTGACATCTTTTGAAGCTCTTCATATTTTTGACACCTTTGAGGCTCTTCATGTTTTTGAACACCACTTCATGCTCCTCCTATTTTTCAGACCGTTTCATGCTCCTCATATTTTTGACTCCTTTAGAAGCTCTTCATATTTTTCACACCTTTTTGGCTCTTCATGTTTTTCAACACCGCTTCATGCTCCTCCTTTTTTCAGACCGTTTCATACTCCTCATATTTTTGACAACTTTTGAAGCTCTTCATATTTTTCACACCTTTTCAGGCTCTTCATGTTTTTCAACACCACTTCATGCTCCTCATTTTTTTCATATCGTTTAATGCTCATCTCATTTTTGACACCTTTTGAAGCTCTTCATATTTTTGACACCTTTAGAAGCTCTTCATATTTTTTACACCTTTTCAGGATCTTCATATTTTTCAACACCGCTTATTGCTCCTCCTATTTTTCAGACCGTTTCATGCTCATCTCATTTTTGACAACTTTTGAAGTTCTTCATATTTTTCACATATTATGAAGCTCTTCATATTTTACACACCTTTTCAGGCTCTTCATGTTTTTCAACACCGCTTCATGCTCCTCCTATTTTTCAGACCCTTTCATGCTCCTCATCTTTTTGACACCTTTAAAGCTCTTCATATTTTTCACACCTTTTCAGACTATTCATGTTTTTCAACATGGCTTCATGCTCCTCCTATTTTTCAGACCGTTTCATGCTTCTCATATTTTGACACCTTTTGAAGCTCTTCATATTTTTCACAACTTTTCAGATTCTTCATGTTTTTGAACACCGCTTCATGCTCCTCCTTTTTTCAGGCCGTTTGATGCTCCTCATATTTTTGGCACCTTTTGAAGCTCTTCATATTTTTCACACCTTTTCAGGTCTTCATGTTTTTGAACACCATTTCATGCTCCTCCTATTTTTCAGACCGTTTCATGGTCCTCATATTTTTGACACCTTTTAAAGCTCTTCATAATTTCCACACCTTTTCAGGCCCTTCATGCTTTTGAACACCATTTCATGCTCCTCTTATTTTTTTTTATTGTTATTTTTTTTTAATTTTTTTTTATTATTTTTATTTTTTTTTCCCAGTCGGTTTTGTCATACATTGATATGAATCAGCCATGGATTTACATGTATTCCCAATCCCAATCCCCCCTCCCACCTCCCTCTCCACCCGATTCCTCTCCGTCTTTCCAGTGCACCAAGCCAGAGCACTTGTCTCGTGCATCCTACCTGGGCTGGTGATCTGTTTCACCATAGATAGAATACATACTGTTCTTTTGAAATATCCCACCCTCACATTCTCCCACAAAGTTTAAAAGTCTGTTCTGTATTTCTGTGTCTCTTTTTCTGTTCTGCATATATGGTTATCGTTATCACCTTTCTAAATTCCATATACATGTGTCAGCATGCTCTAATGTTCTTTATCTTTCTGGCTTACTTCACTCTGTATAATGGGCTCCAGCTTCATCCATCTCATTAGGACTGATTCAAATGAATTTTTTAATGGCTGAGTAATATTCCATGGTGTATATGTACCACAGCTTTCTTATCCATTCATCAGCTGACGGGCATCTAGGTTGCTTCCATGTCCTGGCTATTATAAACAGTGCTGCGATTAACATTGGGGTGCACGTGTCTCTTTCAGATGAACCTATGGACACCTTATCTTTGACAAAGGAGGCAAGGATATACAATGGAAAAAAGACAACCTCTTTAACAAGTGGTGCTGGGAAAACTGGTCAACCACTTGTAAAAGAATGAAAATAGAACACTTTCTAACACCATACACAAAAATAAACTCAAAATGGATTAAAGATCTAAATGTAAGACCAGAAACTATAAAACTCCTAGAGGAGAACATAGGCAAAACACTCTCCGACATAAATCAAAGCAAGATCCTCTATGATCCACCTCCCAGAATATTGGAAATAAAAGCAAAACTAAACAAATGGGACCTAATGAAACTTAAAAGCTTTTGCACTACAAAGGAAACTATAAGTAAGGTGAAAAGACAGCCCTCAAATTGGGAGAAAATAATAGCAAATGAAGAAACAGACAAAGGATTAATCTCAAAAATATACAAGCAAATCCTGCAGCTCAATTCCAGAAAAATAAATGACCCAATAAAAAATGAGCCAAAGAACTAAACAGACATTTCTCCAAAGAAGACATACAGATGGATAACAAACACATGAAAAGATGCTCAACATCACTCATTATTAGAGAAATGCAAATCAAAACCACAATGAGGTACCATTATATGCCAGTCAGGATGGCTTCTATCCAAATGTCTACAAGCAATAAATGCTGGAGATGGTGTGGAGAAAAGGGAACCCTCTTACACAGTTGGTGGGAATGCACACTAGTACAGCCCCTATGGAAAACAGTGTGGAGATTTCTTAAAAAACTGGAAATAGAACTGCCGTATGACCCAGCAATCCCACTTCTGGGCATACACACTGAGGAAAGCAGATCCTCTTATTTTTCAGACCATTTCAAGCTCCTCATATTTTTTACACCTTTTGAAGCTCTTCATATATTTCACACCTTTTCATGCTCTTCATGTTTTTGAACACCATTTCATGCTCCTCCTATTTTTTAAACCGTTTCATGCTCCTCGTATTTTTCACACCTTTTGAAGCTCTTCATATTTTTCACACCTCTTCAGGCTCTTCATATTTTTCAACAGGGTTTCATGCTCCTCCTATTTTTCAGACCGTTTAATGCTCCCCATAATTTTGACACCTTTTGAAGCGCTTCATAATTATCACACCTTTTCAGGCTCTTCATGTTTTTCAAATCTGCTTCTGCTCCTCCTATTTTTCAGACTGTTTCATGCTCCTCATATTTTTGACACCTTTTGAAGCTCTTCATATTTTTCACACCTTTTCAGGCTCTTCATGTTTTTCAACACCGCTTTATTCTCCTCATATTTTTCAGACCGTTTCATGCTCCTCATATTTTTGACACCTTTTGAAGCTCTTCATATTTTTCACACTTTTTCAGGCTCTTCATGATTTTGAACACCGTTTCATGCTCCTCCTATTTTTCAGACCGTTTCATGTTCCTCCTATTTTTCAGATCATTTCATGCTCCTCATACTTTTGACACCTTTTGAAGCTCTTCATATATTTCACACCTTTTCAGGCTCTTCATTTTTTTTCAACCCCACAGCATGCTCCTCCTATTTTTCAGACCGTTTCATGTTCATCTCATTTTTGCCACCTTTTGAAGCTCTTCATATTTTTCACACATTTTGAAGCTCTTCATATTTTTCACACGTTTTCAGGCTCTTCATGTTTTTCACCACCACTTCATGCTCGTCCTATTTTTCAGACCGTTTCATGCTCATCTCATTTTTGTCACCTTTGAAGCTCTTTATATTTTTCACACCTTTTGAAGCTCTTCATATTTTTCACACGTTTTCAGGCTCTTCATGTCTTTCAACACCGTTTCATGCTGCTTCTATTTTTCAGACCGTTTCATGCTCTCATATTTTTCACACCTTTTGAAGCTCTTCATATTTTTCACACCTTTTCAGGCTCTTCATGTTTTTGAACACAGCTTCATGCTCCACCTATTTATCAGACCGTTTCATGCTCCTCATATTTTTGACACCTTTTGCAGCTCTTTATATTTTTCACACTATTTCAGGCTCTTCATGATTTTCAACACCGTTTCATGTTATTCCTATTTTTCAGACCGTTTAATGATCATCGCATTTTTGACACCTTTTGAAGCTTTTCATATTTTTCACAACTTTTCAGGCTCTTCATGTTTTTGAACACCGCTTCATGCTCCTCCTATTTTTCAGAGAGTTTCATGCTCCTCATGTATTTCACACCTTTTGAAGCTCTTCATATTTTCCACACCTTTTCAGGCTCTTCATGTGTTTGATCACCGTTTCATGCTCCTTCTATTTTTCAGACCGTTTCATGCTCCTCATATTTTTGACACCTTTAGAAGCTCTTCATATTTTTCACACCTTTTCAGGCTCTTCATGTTTTTTAACACCGCTTCATGCTGCTTCTATTATTCAGACAGTTTCATGCTCCTCATATTTTTGACACCTTTAGAAACTCTTCATATTTTTCACACCTTTTTAGGCTCTTCATGTTTTTCACACGTTTTCAGACTCTTCATGTTTTTCAACAACGCTTCATGCTTCTGCTATTTTTCAGACCGTTTCATGCTCCTCATATTTTAGACACCTTTAGAAACTCTTCATATTTTTCACACCTTTTTAGGCTCTTCATGTTTTTCACACCTTTTCAGACTCTTCATGTTTTTCAACACCGCTTCATGCTCCTGCTATTTGTCAGACCGTTTCATGCTCTTCATATTTTTGACACATTTTGAAGCTCTTCATAGTTTTCACACCTTTTCAGGCTCTTCATGTTTTTCAACACCGTTTCATGCTGCTTCTATTATTCAGACAGTTTCATGCTCCTCATATTTTTGACACCTTTTGAAGCTCTTCATATTTTTCACATAATTGAAGCTCTTCATATTTTTCACGCCTTTTCAGGCTCTTCATGATTTTCAACACCGCTTCATGCTCCTCGTATTTTTCGGACCGTTTCATGCTCATCTCATTTTTGACACCTTTTGAAGCTGTTCATATTTTTCACACCTTTTGAAGCTCTTCATATTTTTCATATGTTTGAAGCTCTTCATATTTTCACACGTTTTCAGACTCTTCATGTTTTTCAACACCGCTTCATGACCCTGTTATTTTTCAGACCGTTTCATGCTCCTCATGTTTTGACAGGTTTTGAGGCTTTTCATATTTTTCACACCTTTTCAGGTTCTTCATGTTTTTGAACACCGTTTCATAATCCGCCTATTTTTAAGACCGTTTCATGCTCCTCATATTTTTGACACCTTTAGAACCTCTTCATATTTTACACAGCTTTTCAGGCTCTTCATGTTTTTCAACACCGCTTCATGCTCCTCCTCTTTTTCAGAAAGTTTCATGCTCCTCATATATTTGACACCTTTTGAAGCTCTTGATATTTCTCACACCTTTTCAGGTTCTTCATGTTTTTCAACCCCGCTTCATGCTCCTCCTATTTTTCAGACCGTTTCATGCTCATCTCATTTTTGACACTTTTGAAGCTCTTCATATTTTTCACATCTTTTGAAGCTCTTTATATTTTTCACACATTTTCAGGCTCTTCATGTTTTTGAACACCGCTTCATGCTGCTTCTATTATTCAGACAGTTTCATGCTCCTCATATTTTTGACACCTTTAGAAACTCTTCATATTTTTCACACCTTTTTAGGCTCTTCATGTTTTTCACACCTTTTCAGACTCTTCATGTTTTTCAACACCGCTTCATGCTCCTGCTATTTGTCAGACCGTTTCATACTCTTCATATTTTTGACACATTTTGAAGCTCTTCATATTTTTCACACCTTTTCAGGCTCTTCATGTTTTTCAACACCGTTTCATGCTGCTTCTATTATTCAGACAGTTTCATGCTCCTCATATTTTTGACACCTTTTGAAGCTCTTCATATTTTTCACATCATTGAAGCTCTTCATATTTTTCACACCTTTTCAGGCTCTTCATGATTTTCAACACCGCTTCATGCTCCTCGTATTTTTCGGACCGTTTCATGCTCATCTCATTTTTGACACCTTTTGAAGCTGTTCATATTTTTCACACCTTTTGAAGCTCTTCATATTTTTCATATGTTTGAAGCTCTTCATATTTTCACACGTTTTCAGACTCTTCATGTTTTTCAACACCGCTTCATGACCCTGCTATTTTTCAGACCGTTTCATGCTCCTCATGTTTTTGACAGGTTTTGAGGCTTTTCATATTTTTCACACCTTTTCAGGTTCTTCATGTTTTTGAACACCGTTTCATAATCCGCCTATTTTTAAGACCGTTTCATGCTCCTCATATTTTTGACACCTTTAGAACCTCTTCATATTTTACACAGCTTTTCAGGCTCTTCATGTTTTTCAACACCGCTTCATGCTCCTCCTCTTTTTCAGAAAGTTTCATGCTCCTCATATATTTGACACCTTTTGAAGCTCTTGATATTTCTCACACCTTTTCAGGTTCTTCATGTTTTTCAACACCGCCTCATGCTCCTCCGATTTTTCAGACCGTTTCATGCTCATCTCATTTTTGACACTTTTGAAGCTCTTCATATTTTTCACATCTTTTGAAGCTCTTTATATTTTTCACACCTTTTCTGGCTCTTCATGTTTTTGAACACCGCTTCATGCTCCTCCTATTTTTCAGACCGTTTCATGCTCCTCATGTATTTCACACCTTTTGAAGCTCTTCATATTTTTCACACCTTTTCAAGCTTTTCATGTTTTTGAACACCGCTTCATGGTCCTCCTATTTTTCAGAACGTGTCATGCTCCTCATGTATTTCACACCTTTTGAAGCTCTTCATATTTTTCACACCTTTTGAAACTCTTCATATATTTCACACCTTTTCAAGCTCTTCATGTTTTTAAACACCGATTCATGATCCTGCTTGTTTTCAGACCTGTTCATGCTAATCTAATTTTTGACAAATTTTGAAGTTCTTCATATTTTTCACACCTTTTCAGGCTCTTCATGTTTTTGAACACGGCTTCATGCTCCTCCTATTTTTCAGACCGTTTCATGCTCCTCATATTTTTGACACCTTTTGAAGCTCTTCGTATTTTTCACACCTTTTCAGGCTCTTCATGTTTTTGAACACCGCTTCATGCTCCTCCTAATTTTCAGACCGTTTCATGCTCCTCATATTTTTGACACATTTTGAAGCTCCTCATATTTTTCACACCTTTTCATGCTCTTCATGTTTTTGAACACGGCTTCATGCTCCTCCTATTTTTCAGACCGTTTCATGCACCTCATATTTTTGAAACCTTTTGAAGCTCTTCATATTTTTCACACCTTTTCAGGCTCTTCTTGTTTTTGAACACCACTTCATGCTCCTGCTATTTTTGAGACCGTATCATGCTCCACATATTTTTGACACCTTTTGAAACTTTCCATATTTTTCACACCTTTTCAGGCTCTTCATGGTTTTCAACACCGCTTCATTCTCCTCCTATTTTTCAGAGCGTTTCATGCTCATCTCATTTTTACACCTTTTGAAGCTCTTCATATTTGTCACACCTTTTGAAGCTCTTCATATTTTTCATATATTTGAAGCTCTTCATATTTTCACACGTTTTCAGACTCTTCATTTTTTTCAACACCGCTTCATGCTCCTGCTATTGTTCAGACCGTTTCATGCTCCTCATATTTTTGACACGTTTTGAGGTTTTCTATTTTTCACACATTTTCAGCTCTTCATGTTTCTGAACACAGCTTCATGCTCCTCCTATTTTTCAGACCATTTCATGATCCTCATATTTTTGACACCTTTATGAAGCTCTTCTAATTTTTCACACCTTTTCAGGCACTTCATGTTTTTGAACACCGCTTCATGCTCCTCCTATTTTTCAGACCGTTTCATGCTCCTCATATTTTTGACACCTTTTGAAGCTCTTCATATTTTTCAAACCTTTTGAAGCTGTTCATATTTTTCACATTTTTGAAGCTCTTCATATTTTTCACACCTTTTCAGGCACTTCATGTTTTTGAACACCGCTTCATGCTCCTCCTATTTTTCAGACCGTTTCATGCTCCTCATATTTTTGACACCTTTTCAAGCTCTTCATATTTTTCAAACCTTTTGAAGCTGTTCATATTTTTCACATTTTTGAAGCTCTTCATATGTTTCACACCTTTTCAGGCTCTTCATGTTTTTCAACACCACTTCATGCTGCTCCTATTTTTCAGAGCGTTTCATGCTCATCTCATTTTGACACCTTTTGAAGCTTTTCATATTATTCACACCTTTTCAGGCTCTTCATGATTTTCAACACTGCTTCATGCTCCTCCTATTTTTCAGACCGTTTCATGCTCATCTCATTTTTGACACCTTTTTAATCTCTTCATATTTTTCACAACTTTTGAAGCTCTTCATATTTTTAATATTTTTGAAGCTCTTTATATTTTCACACGTTTTCACACTCTTCATGTTTTTCAACACCGCTTCATGCTCCTCCTATTTTTCAAACCATATCATGCTCCTCATATTTTTGAAAACTTTTGAAGCTCTTCATATTTTTCACACCTTTTCAGGCTCTTCATGTTTTTGAACACTCCTTCATGCTCTTCCTCTTTTTCAGACCGTTTCATGCTCCTCATATTTTTGACACTTTTTGAAGCTCTTCATATTTTTCACTCATTTTCAGGCTCTTCATGTTTTTCAACACCACTTCATGCTCCTCCTATTTTTGAGACCGTTTGATGCTCCTCATGTTTTTGACACCTTTACAAACTCTTCATATTTTTCACACCTTTTCAGGCTTTTCATGTTTTTTAACACCACTTCATGCTCGTCCTATTTTTCAGACCGTTTCATGCTTCTCATATTTTTGATACCTTTTGAAGCTCTTCATATTTTTCACACCTTTTTAGTCTTTTCATGTTTTTGAACACCGCTTCATGTTCCTCCTATTTTTCAGACCGTATCATGCTCATCTCATTGTTGACACCATTCGAAGCTTTGCATATTTTTCACAACTTTTCAGGGTCTTCATGTTTTTGAACACCGCCTCATGCTCCTCCTATTTTTCAGACCGTATCATGCTCCTCATATATTTCACACATTTTGAAGCTCTTCATGTTTTTCACACCTTTTCAGGCTCTTCGTATTTATGAACTCGACTTCATGCTCCTCCTATTTTTCAGACCATTTCATGGTCCTCTCATTTTTGACACCTTTTGAAGCTTTGCATATTTTTCACAACTTTTAAGGCTCTTCATGTTTTTGAAAACCGCTTCATGCTCCTCCTATTTTTCAGACCGTATCATGCTCCTCATATTTTTCACACCGTATGAAGCTCTGCATATTTTTCACACCTTTTCATGCTCTTCATTTTTTTCAACATTATTTGTTGCTCCTCCTATTTTTTAGACCGTTTCATGCTCATCTAATTTTTGACACCTTTTGAAGCTCTTCATATTTTTCACATTTTTGAAGCTCTTCATATTTTTCACACAATTTCAGACTCTTCATGTTTTTCAACACCGCTTCATGCTCCTTCTATTTATCATACCGTTTCATACTCCTCATATTTTGACACGTTTTGAGGCTCTTCATATTTTTCACACCTTTTCAGGCTCTTCATGATTTTGAACTCCGCTTCATGCTGCTCCTATTTTTTCGACTGTATCATGCTCCTTATATTTTTCACACCTTTTGAAGCTCTTCATATTTTTCTCACGTTTTCAGGCTCTTCATGTTTTTGAACAGCACTTCATGATCCTCCTATTTTTCAGATCGTTTCATGCTCCTCATATTTGACACCTTTTGAAGCTCTTCATATTTTTCACACCTTTTCAGGCTCTTCATGTTTTTGAACATTTCTTCATGCTCCTCCTCTTTTTCAAACCGTTTCATGCTTCTCATATTTTTGACACCTTTTGAAGCTCTTCATATTTTTCACACCTTTTCAGGCTCTTCATGTTTTTAAACACCACTTCATGCTCCTCCTATTTTTGAGACCGTTTCATGCTCCTCATATTTCTGACACCTTCAGAAACTCTTCATATTTTTCACACCTTTTCAGGTTCTTCAGGTTTTTTAACACCTCTTCATACTCCTCCTATTTTTCAGACCGTTTCATTCTCCTCATATTTTTGACACCTTTTCAAGCTCTTCATATATTTCACACCTTTTCAGGTTCTTCATTTTTTTCAACACCACTTCATGCTCCTACTATTTTTCAGAGCGTTTCATGCTCCTCATATTTTTGACAGCTTTTGAAGCTCTTCATATATTTCACACATTTTCAGGCTCTTCATGTTTTTCAACACCGCTTCATACTCGTCCTATTTTTCCGAACGTTTCATGCTCCTCAAATTTTTGACACCTTTTGAAGCTCTTCATATTTTTCACACCTTTTCAGGCTTTTCATGTTTTTGAACACCCCTTCATGTTCCTCCTATTTTTCAGACTGTTTCATGCTCCTCATATTTTTGACACCTTTTGAAGCTCTTCATATTTTTCACACCTTTTCAGGCTCTTCGTTTTTTTCAAGAATACTTGTTGCTCCTCCTATTTTTTAGACCGTTTCATGCTCATCTAATTTTTGACACTTTTGAAGCTCTTCATATTTTTTACACCTTTTGAAGCTCTTCATATTTTTCACATTTTTGAAGCTCTTCATATTTTTCACACGATTTCAGACCCTTCATGTTTTTCAACACCGCTTCATGCTCCTGCTATTTATCATACCGTTGCATACTCCTCATATTTTTGACACCTTTTGAAGCTCTTCATATTTTACACGTTTTCAGGCTCTTCATGTTTTTGAACTACGCTTCATGCTCCTCCTATTTTTTCGACCGTATCATGCTCCTCATATTTTCACACCTTTTGAAGCTCTTCATATTTTTCTCACCTTTTCAGGCTCTTCATGAATTTCAACACCGCTTCATGCTCCTCCTATTTTTCAGACCGTTTCATGCTCATCTCATTTTTGACACCTTTTGAAGCTCTTCATATTTGTCACACCTTTTGAAGCTCTTCATATTTTTCATATTTTTGAAGCTCTTCATATTTTCACACGTTTTCAGACTCGTCATGTTTTTGAACACGACTTCATGCTCCTCCTATTTTTCAGACCGTTTAATGCTCCTCATATTTTTGAAACCTTTTGAAGCTCTTCATATTTTTCACACCTTTTCAGGCTCTTCTTGTTTTTGAACACCGCTTCATGCTCCTCCTATTTTTGAGACCGTATCATGCTCCACATATTTTTGACACCTTTTGAAGTTTTCCATATTTTCCACAACTTTTCAGGCTCTTCATGTTTTTCAACACCACTTCATGCTCCTCCTATTTTTCAACCGTTTCATGTTCATGTAATTTTTTACACCTTTTGAAGCTCGTCATATTTTTCACACCTTTTCTGGCTCTTCATGTTTTTGAACACCGCTTCATGCTCCTCCTATTTTTCAGACCGTTTCATGCTCCTCATGTATTTCACACCTTTTGAAGCTCTTCATATTTTTCACACCTTTTCAAGCTTTTCATGTTTTTGAACACCGCTTCATGGTCCTCCTATTTTTCAGAACGTGTCATGCTCCTCATGTATTTCACACCTTTTGAAGCTCTTCATATTTTTCACACCTTTTGAAACTCTTCATATATTTCACACCTTTTCAAGCTCTTCATGTTTTTAAACACCGATTCATGATCCTGCTTGTTTTCAGACCTGTTCATGCTAATCTAATTTTTGACAAATTTTGAAGTTCTTCATATTTTTCACACCTTTTCAGGCTCTTCATGTTTTTGAACACGGCTTCATGCTCCTCCTATTTTTCAGACCGTTTCATGCTCCTCATATTTTTGACACCTTTTGAAGCTCTTCGTATTTTTCACACCTTTTCAGGCTCTTCATGTTTTTGAACACCGCTTCATGCTCCTCCTAATTTTCAGACCGTTTCATGCTCCTCATATTTTTGACACATTTTGAAGCTCCTCATATTTTTCACACCTTTTCATGCTCTTCATGTTTTTGAACACGGCTTCATGCTCCTCCTATTTTTCAGACCGTTTCATGCACCTCATATTTTTGAAACCTTTTGAAGCTCTTCATATTTTTCACACCTTTTCAGGCTCTTCTTGTTTTTGAACACCACTTCATGCTCCTGCTATTTTTGAGACCGTATCATGCTCCACATATTTTTGACACCTTTTGAAACTTTCCATATTTTTCACACCTTTTCAGGCTCTTCATGGTTTTCAACACCGCTTCATTCTCCTCCTATTTTTCAGAGCGTTTCATGCTCATCTCATTTTTACACCTTTTGAAGCTCTTCATATTTGTCACACCTTTTGAAGCTCTTCATATTTTTCATATATTTGAAGCTCTTCATATTTTCACACGTTTTCAGACTCTTCATTTTTTTCAACACCGCTTCATGCTCCTGCTATTGTTCAGACCGTTTCATGCTCCTCATATTTTTGACACGTTTTGAGGCTTTTCTATTTTTCACACATTTTCAGCTCTTCATGTTTCTGAACACAGCTTCATGCTCCTCCTATTTTTCAGACCATTTCATGATCCTCATATTTTTGACACCTTTATGAAGCTCTTCTAATTTTTCACACCTTTTCAGGCACTTCATGTTTTTGAACACCGCTTCATGCTCCTCCTATTTTTCAGACCGTTTCATGCTCCTCATATTTTTGACACCTTTTGAAGCTCTTCATATTTTTCAAACCTTTTGAAGCTGTTCATATTTTTCACATTTTTGAAGCTCTTCATATTTTTCACACCTTTTCAGGCTCTTCATGTTTTTCAACACCGCTTCATGCTCCTCCTATTTTTCAGACCGTTTCATGCTCCTCATATTTTTGACACCTTTTGAAGCTCTTCATATTTTTCACACCTTTTCAGGCTCTTCATTTTTTTCAACACCGCTTCATGCTCCTCGTATTTTTCAGACCGTTTCATGTTCCTCATATTTTTGACACCTTTAGAAGCTCTGCATATTTTTCACACATTTTCAGGCTCTTCATGATTTTCAACACCACTTCATGCTCCTCCTATTTTTCAGACCGTTTCATGCTCATCTCATTTTTGACATCTTTTGAAGCTCTTCATATTTTTTACACCTTTTGAAGCGCTTCATAATTTTCATATTTTTGAAGCTCTTCATATTTTTCACACTTTTTCAGGCTCTTCATGTTTTTGAACACCGCTTCATGCGCCTCCTATTTTTCAGACCGTTTCATGCTCCTCATATTTTTGACAGATTTTGAAGCTTTTCATATTTTTCACACCTTTTCAGGCTCTTCAGGTTTTTCAACACCACTTCATGCTCCTCCTTTTTGCAGACCTTTTCATGCTCCTCATATATTTGACACCTTTTTATGATCCTCATATATTTCACACCTTTTCAGTCTCTTCTTTTTTTCAACACCACTTCATGCTCCTCCTGTTTTTCAAACCGTTTCATGCTCATCTCACTTTTGACACCTTTTTAGGCTCTTCATATTTTTCACAACTTTTCAGGCTCTTCATGTTTTTCAACACCGCTTCACTCTCCTCCTATTTTTCAGACCGTTTCATACTCCTTATATTTTTGACACGTTTTGAGGCTCTTCATATTTTTCACACATTTTCAGGCTCTTCATGTTTTTGAACACTGTTTCATGATCCTCCTATTTTTCAGAACGTTTCATGCTCCTCATATTTCTGACACCTTTTAAAGCTATTCATATTTTTCACACATTTTCAGGCTCTTCATGTTTTTGAACACCGCTTCATGCTCCTCCTATTTTTCAGACCGTTTCATGCTCCTCATATTTTTGACACCTTTTAAAGCTATTCATATTTTTCACACCTTTTCAGGCTTTTCATGTTTTTGAACACCGCTTCATGGTCCTCCTTTTTTTCAGAACGTGTCATGCTCCTCATGTATTTCACACCTTTTGAAGCTCTTCATATTTTTCACACCTTTTGAAACTCTTCATATATTTCACAATTTTCAAGCTCTTCATGTTTTTCAACACCGCTTCATGCTCCTCCTATTTTTCAGACCGTTTCATGCTCATCTAATTTTTGACACCTTTTGAAGCTCTTCATATTTTTCACACCTTTTGAAGCTCTTCATATTTTTCACACCTTTTCAGGCTCTTCATGTTTTTCAACACCGCTTCATGCTCCTCCTATTTTTCAGACCGTTTCATGCTCCTCATATATTTGACACCTTTTGAAGCTCTTCATATTTTTCACACCTTTTGAAGCTCTTCATATTTTTCACACCTTTTCAGGCTCCTCATGTTTTTCAACACCGCTTCATGCTCTTCCTATTTTTCAGACCGTTGCATGCTCATCTCATTTTTGACACCTTTTGAGCTCTTCATATTTTCCACACCTTTTGAAGCTCTTCATATTTATCACACCTTTTCAGGCTTCTCATGTTTTTGATCACCGGTTCATGCTCCTCCTATTTTTCAGACCGTTTCATGCTTCTCATATTTTTGACACCATTTGAAGCTCTACATATTTATCACACCTTTTCAGGCTTCTCATGTTTTTGATCACCGGTTCATGCTCCTCCTATTTTTCAGACCGTTTCATTCTCCTCATGTATTTCACACCTTTTAAAGCTCTTCATAATTTTCACACCTTTTCAGGGTCTCCATGTTTATGAACACCGCTCCATGCTCCTCCTAGTTTTCAGACCGTTACATGCTCCTCATAATTTGACACCCTTTGAAGCTCTTCATATTTTTCACACCTTTTCAAGCTGTTCATGTTTTTCCACAACCCTTCATGCTGCTCCAAAATTTCAGACCGTTTCATGCTCCTCATATATTTCATACCTTTTGAAGCTCTTCATATTTTTCACACCTTTTCAGGCTCTTCATGTTTTTCAACACCACTTCATGCTCCTGCTTTTTTGCAGACCGTTTCATGCTCCTCATAATTTTGACACATTTTTAAGCTCTTCATATTTCTCACACCTTTTCAGGCTCTTCATGATTTTCAACACCGCTTCATGATCCTCCTATTTTTCAGACCGTTTCATGCTCCTCATTAATTTCACACTTTTTGAAGCTCTTCATATTTTTCAAAGGTTTTCAGGCTGTTCATTTTTTTCAACACCGCTTCTTGCTCCTCCTATTTTTCAGACCGTTTCATGCTCCTCATATTTTTGACACGTTTTGAAGCTCTTTATATTTTTCACACCTTTTCAGGCTCTTCATGATTTTGAACACCGCTTCATGATCCTCCTATTTTACAGACCGTTTCATGCTCTTCATATTTTTGACCCCTTTTGAAGCTCTTCATATTTTTCACACCTTTTCAGGCTCATCATATTTTTCAACACCATTTCATGCTGCTTCTATTTTTCAGGCCGTTTCATGCTCCTCATATTTTTCATACCTTTTGAAGCTCTTCATAATTTTCACACCTTTTCAGGCTCTTCGTGTTTTTCAAAACCATTTCATGCCGCATCTATTTTTCAGACCGTTTCATGCTCCTCATATTTGTGACACCTTTTGAAACTCTTCATATTTTTCACACCTGTTCAGGCTCTTCATGTTTTTCAACACCGTTTCATGATCTTCCTATTTTTCAAACAGTTTCATGCTCATCTCATTTTTGACATCTTTTGAAGCTCTTCATATTTTTCACACCTTTCAGGCTCTTCATGTTTTTCCACACCACTTCATGCTTCTCCTATTTTTCAGACCGTTTCATGCTCCTCATGAATTTCACACCTTTTGAAGCTCTTCATATTTTTCACAATTTTTCAGGCTCTTCATGTTTCTGATCACCGTTTCATGCTCCTCCTATCTTTCAGACCGTTTCATGCTTCTCATACTTTTGACACCATTTGAAGCTCTTCATATTTTTCACACCTTTTCAGGCTCTTCATGTTTTTGAACACCGCTCATGATCCCCCAAATTTTCAGACCGTTTCATGCTCTTCATATTTTTGACACCTTTTGAAGCTTTTCATATTTTTTACACCTTTTCAGGCTCTTCATGTTTTTCCACACCACTTCATGCTTCTCCTATTTTTCAGACCGTTTCATGCTCCTCATGAATTTCACACCTTTTGAAGCTCTTCATATTTTTCACAACTTTTCAGGCTCTTCATGTTTCTGATCACCGTTTCATGCTCCTCCTATCTTTCAGACCGTTTCATGCTTCTCATATTTTTAACACCATTTGAAACTCTGCATATTTTTCACACCTTTTCAGGCTCCTCATGTTTTTGGTCACCGCTTCATGCTCCTACTATTTTTCAGAACGTTACATGGTCCTCATATTTTTGACACCATTTGAAGCTCTTCATATTTTTCACACCTTTTCAGGCTCTTCATGTTTTTCCACACCATTTCATGCTTCTCATATTTTTCATACCATTTCATGCTCCTCATGTATTTCACACCTTTTGAAGCTCTTCATATTTTTCACACCTTTTCAGGCTCCTTATGTTTTCGATCACCGTTTCATGCTCCTCCTATTTTTCAGACCGTTTCATGCTCCTCATAATTTTGACACCTTTTGAAGCTCTTCATAGTTTTCACACGTTTTCAGGCTCTTCATGATTTTGAACACCGCTTCATGATCCTCCTATTTTTCAGACCGTTTCATGCTCCTCATAATTTTGACACCTTTTGAAGCTCTTCATATTTTTCACACGTTTTCAGGCTCTTCATGATTCTGAACACCACTTCATGATCCTCCTATTTTTCAGACCGTTTCATGCTCCTCATATTTTTCACACCTTTTGAAGCTCTTCATATTTTTCACACCATTTCAAGCTCTTCATGTTTTTCAACACCCCTTCTTACTCCTCCTATTTTTCAGACCATTTCATGCTCCTCATATATTTGACACGTTTTGAAGCTCTTCATATTTTTCACACGTTTTCAGGCTCTTCATGTTTTTGAACACCGCTTCATGCTCCTCCTATTTTTCAGACCGTTTCATGCTACTCATATTTTTGACACCTTTTCAAGCTTTTCATATTTTTCACACCTTTTCAGCCTCTTCATTTTTTTCAAAACTACTTCTTGTTCCTCCTATTTTGCAGACCTTTTCATGCTCATCTAATTTTTCACACCTTTGGAAGCTCTTCATATTTTTCACATTTTTTGAAGCTCTTCATATTTTTCACACGTTTTCAAACACTTCATGTATTTCAACACCGCTTCATGCTGCTTCTATTTTTCAGACCGTTGCATGCTCCTCATATTTTTGACCCGTTTTGAAGCTCTTTATATTTTTCACACCTTTTCAGGTTCTTCATGTTTTTGAACACCGTTTCATGCTCCTCATATTTTTCGGACGATTTCATGCTCCTCTTATTTTTGACACCTTTTGAAGCTCTTCATATTTTTCACACCTTTTCAGGCTCTTCATGTTTCTAAACACCACTTCATGCTCCACCTATTTTTCAGACCCTTTCAAGCTCCTCATATTTGTGAACCTTTTGAAGCTCTTCATATATTTCACACCTTTTCAGGGTCTTCATGTTTTGCAACACCGTTTCATGACACTCCTATTTTTCAGACCGTTTCATGCTCCTCATATTTTTGACACCTTTTGAAACTCTTCATATATTTCACACCTTTTCAAACTCTTCATGTTTTTGAACACTGCTTCATGCTCCTCCTATTTTTCAGACCGTTTCATGCTCATCTCATTTTTGACACCTTTTGAAGCTCTTCATATTTTACCACATCTTTTGAAGCTCTTCGTTTTTCACACCATTCCAGGCTCTTCTTGTTTTTCAACACCCCTTCTTGCTCCTCCTATTTTTCAGACCGTTTCATGCTCCTCATATTTTTGACACCTTTTGAAGCTCTTCATATTTTTCACACCTTTTCAGTCTCTGCATTTTTTTGAACACCGCTTCATGCTCCTCCTGTTTTTCAGACCGTTTCATGCTCCTCCTATTTTTGACACATTTAGAAGCTCTTCATATTTTTCTCACGTTTTCAGGCTCTTCATGTTTTTGAACACCACTTCATGGTCCTCCTATTTTTCAGACCGTTTCATTCTCCTCATGTATTTCACACCTTTTAAAGCTCTTCATAATTTTCACACCTTTTCAGGCTCTTCATGTTTTGAACTCCGTTTCATGCTCCTCCTATTTTTCAGACCGTTTCATGCTCCTCAAATTTTTGACACATTTTGAAGCTCTTCATATTTTTCACACCTTTTCAGGGTCTCCATGTTTATGAACACCGCTCCATGCTCCTCCTATTTTTCAGACCGTTACATGCTCCTCATAATTTGACACCCTTTGAAGCTCTTCATATTTTTCACACCTTTTCAAGCTGTTCATGTTTTTCCACAACGCTTCATGCAGCTCCAATATTTCAGACCGTTTCATGCTCCTCATATATTTCATACATTTTGAAGCTCTTCATATTTTTCACACCTTTTCAGGCTCTTCATGTTTTTCAACACCACTTAATGCACCTGCTTTTTTGCAGACCGTTTCATGCTCCTCATAATTTTGACACCTTTTGAAGCTCTTCATATTTCTCACACCTTTTCAGGCTCTTCATTATTTTCAACACCGCTTCATGATCCTCCTATTTTTCAGACCGTTACATGCTCCTCATAATTTGACACCCTTTGAAGCTCTTCATATTTTTTACACATTTTCAAGCTGTTCATGTTTTTCCACAACGCTTCATGCTGCTCCAATATTTCAGACCGTTTCATGCTCCTCATATATTTCATACCTTTTGAAGCTCTTCATATTTTTCACACCTTATCAGGCTCTTCATGTTTTTGAACACCGCTATATGCTCCTCCTATTTTTCAGACCGTTTCATGCTCCTCATGTATTTTACACCTTTAGAAGCTCTTCATATTTTGCGCAGCTTTTCAGGCTCTTCATGTTTTTCACAACCACTTCATGCTCCTCCTATTTTTCAGACCGTTTCATGCATATCTCATTTTTGACACCTTTTGAAGCTCTTCATATTTCTCACACCTTTTCAGGCTCTTCATTATTTTCAATACCGCTTCATGATCCTCCTATTTTTCAGACCGTTACATGCTCCTCATAATTTGACACCCTTTGAAGCTCTTCATATTTTTCACACATTTTCAAGCTGTTCATGTTTTTCCACAACGCTTCATGCTGCTCCAATATTTCAGACCGTTTCATGCTCCTCATATATTTCATACCTTTTGAAGCTCTTCATATTTTTCACACCTTATCAGGCTCTTCATGTTTTTGAACACGGCTTCATGCTCCTCCTATTTTTCAGACCGTTTCATGCTCCTCCTATTTTTGACACATTTAGAAGCTCTTCATATTTTTCACACTTTTTCAGTCTCTGCATTTTTTTTCAACACGGCTTCTTTATCCTCCTATTTTTCAGACCGTTTCATGCTCCACATGTGTTTCACACCTTTTGAAGCTCTTCATATTTTGCAGACATTTTCAGGCTCTTCATGTTTTTCAACACCGCTTCATGCTCCTCCTATTTTTCAGATCGTTTCATGCTCCTCATAATTTGACACATTTTGAAGCTCTTCATATTTTTCACACCTTTTCAGGCTCCTCATGTTTTTCAACACCGCTTCATGCTCTTCCTATTTTTCAGACCGTTTCATGCTCATCTCATTTTTGACACCTTTTGAGCTCTTCATATTTTTCACACCTTTTGAAGCTCTTCATATTTATCACACCTTTTCAGGTTTCTCATGTTTTTATCACCGTTTCATGCTCCTCCTATCTTTCAGACCGTTTCATGCTTCTCATATTTTTGACACCATTTGAAGCTCTTCATATTTATCACACCTTTTCAGGCTTCTCATGTTTCTCCACACCACTTCATGCTTCTCCTATTTTTCAGACCGTTTCATGCTCCTCATGAATTTCACACCTTTTGAAGCTCTTCATATTTTTCACAATTTTTCAGGCTCTTCATGTTTCTGATCACCGTTTCATGCTCCTCCTATCTTTCAGACCGTTTCATGCTTCTCATATTTTTGACACCATTTGAAGCTCTTCATATTTTTCACACCTTTTCAGGCTCTTCATGTTTTTGAAGACCGCTCATGATCCCCCAAATTTTCAGACCGTTTCATGCTCTTCATATTTTTGACACCATTTGAAGCTCTTCATATTTATCACACCTTTTCAGGCTTCTCATGTTTTTGATCACCGGTTCATGCTCCTCCTATTTTTCAGAACGTTACATGCTCCTCATATTATTGACACCTTTTGAATCTCTTTATATTTTTCACACCTTTTCAGGCTCTTCATGTTTTTCAACACCGCCTTATGCTCCTCCTTTTTTTCAGACAGTTTCATGCTCCTCATGTAATTCACACCTTTTGAAGCTCTTTATATTTTTCACACCTTTTCAGGCTCTTCATGTTTTTCAACACCACTTCATGCTCCTCCTATTTTTCAGACCGTTTCATGCTCCTAATATTTCTGTCACGTTTTGAAGCTCTTCATATTTTTGACACCTTTTCAGGCTCTTCATGTTTTTGAACACCGCTTCATGCTCCTCCTATTTTTCAGACCGTTTCGTGCTCCTCATAATTTTCACACCTATTGAAGCTCTTCATATTTTTCACACCTTTTCAGACTCTTCATGTTTTTGAACACCACTTCATGCTCCTCCTATTTTTCAGAGAGTTTCAGGCTCCTCATGTATTTCACACCTTTTGAAGCTCTTCATATTTTTCACAGCTTTTCAGGCTCTTCATTTTTTCCACACCACTTCATGCTTCTCCTATTTTTCAGACCGTTTCATGCTCCTCAAAATTTTGACACCTTTTGAAGCTCTTCATATTTTTCACACGTTTTCAGGCTCTTCATGATTCTGAACACCACTTCATGATCCTCCTATTTTTCAGACCGTTTCATGCTCCTCATATTTTTCACACCTTTTGAAGCTCTTCATATTTTTCACACCATTTCAAGCTCTTCATGTTTTTCAACACCCCTTCTTACTCCTCCTATTTTTCAGACCATTTCATGCTCCTCATATATTTGACACGTTTTGAAGCTCTTCATATTTTTCACACGTTTTCAGGCTCTTCATGTTTTTGAACACCGCTTCATGCTCCTCCTATTTTTCAGACCGTTTCATGCTACTCATATTTTTGACACCTTTTCAAGCTTTTCATATTTTTCACACCTTTTCAGCCTCTTCATTTTTTTCAAAACTACTTCTTGTTCCTCCTATTTTGCAGACCTTTTCATGCTCATCTAATTTTTCACACCTTTGGAAGCTCTTCATATTTTTCACATTTTTTGAAGCTCTTCATATTTTTCACACGTTTTCAAACACTTCATGTATTTCAACACCGCTTCATGCTGCTTCTATTTTTCAGACCGTTGCATGCTCCTCATATTTTTGACCCGTTTCGAAGCTCTTTATATTTTTCACACCTTTTCAGGTTCTTCATGTTTTTGAACACCGTTTCATGCTCCTCATATTTTTCGGACGATTTCATGCTCCTCTTATTTTTGACACCTTTTGAAGCTCTTCATATTTTTCACACCTTTTCAGGCTCTTCATGTTTCTAAACACCACTTCATGCTCCACCTATTTTTCAGACCCTTTCAAGCTCCTCATATTTGTGAACCTTTTGAAGCTCTTCATATATTTCACACCTTTTCTGGGTCTTCATGTTTTGCAACACCGTTTCATGACACTCCTATTTTTCAGACCGTTTCATGCTCCTCATATTTTTGACACCTTTTGAAACTCTTCATATATTTCACACCTTTTCAAACTCTTCATGTTTTTGAACACTGCTTCATGCTCCTCCTATTTTTCAGACCGTTTCATGCTCATCTCATTTTTGACACCTTTTGAAGCTCTTCATATTTTACCACATCTTTTGAAGCTCTTCGTTTTTCACACCATTCCAGGCTCTTCTTGTTTTTCAACACCCCTTCTTGCTCCTCCTATTTTTCAGACCGTTTCATGCTCCTCATATTTTTGACACCTTTTGAAGCTCTTCATATTTTTCACACCTTTTCAGTCTCTGCATTTTTTTGAACACCTCTTCATGCTCCTCCTGTTTTTCAGACCGTTTCATGCTCCTCCTATTTTTGACACATTTAGAAGCTCTTCATATTTTTCTCACGTTTTCAGGCTCTTCATGTTTTTGAACACCACTTCATGGTCCTCCTATTTTTCAGACCGTTTCATTCTCCTCATGTATTTCACACCTTTTAAAGCTCTTCATAATTTTCACACCTTTTCAGGCTCTTCATGTTTTGAACTCCGTTTCATGCTCCTCCTATTTTTCAGACCGTTTCATGCTCCTCAAATTTTTGACACATTTTGAAGCTCTTCATATTTTTCACACCTTTTCAGGGTCTCCATGTTTATGAACACCGCTCCATGCTCCTCCTATTTTTCAGACCGTTACATGCTCCTCATAATTTGACACCCTTTGAAGCTCTTCATATTTTTCACACCTTTTCAAGCTGTTCATGTTTCTCCACAACGCTTCATGCAGCTCCAATATTTCAGACCGTTTCATGCTCCTCATATATTTCATACCTTTTGAAGCTCTTCATATTTTTCAGACCTTTTCAGACTCTTCATGTTTTTCAACACCACTTAATGCACCTGCTTTTTTGCAGACCGTTTCATGCTCCTCATAATTTTGACACCTTTTGAAGCTCTTCATATTTCTCACACCTTTTCAGGCTCTTCATTATTTTCAACACCGCTTCATGATCCTCCTATTTTTCAGACCGTTACATGCTCCTCATAATTTGACACCCTTTGAAGCTCTTCATATTTTTCACACATTTTCAAGCTGTTCATGTTTTTCCACAACGCTTCATGCTGCTCCAATATTTCAGACCGTTTCATGCTCCTCATATATTTCATACCTTTTGAAGCTCTTCATATTTTTCACACCTTATCAGGCTCTTCATGTTTTTGAACACCGCTATATGCTCCTCCTATTTTTCAGACCGTTTCATGCTCCTCATGTATTTTACACCTTTAGAAGCTCTTCATATTTTGCGCAGCTTTTCAGGCTCTTCATGTTTTTCACAACCACTTCATGCTCCTCCTATTTTTCAGACCGTTTCATGCATATCTCATTTTTGACACCTTTTGAAGCTCTTCATATTTCTCACACCTTTTCAGGCTCTTCATTATTTTCAATACCGCTTCATGATCCTCCTATTTTTCAGACCGTTACATGCTCCTCATAATTTGACACCCTTTGAAGCTCTTCATATTTTTCACACATTTTCAAGCTGTTCATGTTTTTCCACAACGCTTCATGCTGCTCCAATATTTCAGACCGTTTCATGCTCCTCATATATTTCATACCTTTTGAAGCTCTTCATATTTTTCACACCTTATCAGGCTCTTCATGTTTTTAAACACGGCTTCATGCTCCTCCTATTTTTCAGACCGTTTCATGCTCCTCCTATTTTTGACACATTTAGAAGCTCTTCATATTTTTCACACCTTTTCAGTCTCTGCATTTTTTTTCAACACGGCTTCTTTATCCTCCTATTTTTCAGACCGTTTCATGCTCCACATGTGTTTCACACCTTTTGAAGCTCTTCATATTTTGCAGACATTTTCAGGCTCTTCATGTTTTTCAACACCGCTTCAATCTCCTCCTATTTTTCAGATCGTTTCATGCTCCTCATAATTTGACACATTTTGAAGCTCTTCATATTTTTCACACCTTTTCAGGCTCCTCATGTTTTTCAACACCGCTTCATGCTCTTCCTATTTTTCAGACCGTTTCATGCTCATCTCATTTTTGACACCTTTTGAGCTCTTCATATTTTTCACACCTTTTGAAGCTCTTCATATTTATCACACCTTTTCAGGTTTCTCATGTTTTTGATCACCGTTTCATGCTCCTCCTATCTTTCAGACCGTTTCATGCTTCTCATATTTTTGACACCATTTGAAGCTCTTCATATTTATCACACCTTTTCAGGCTTCTCATGTTTCTCCACACCACTTCATGCTTCTCCTATTTTTCAGACCGTTTCATGCTCCTCATAATTTTCACACCTATTGAAGCTCTTCATATTTTTCACACCTTTTCAGACTCTTCATGTTTTTGAACACCACTTCATGCTCCTCCTATTTTTCAGAGAGTTTCAGGCTCCTCATGTATTTCACACCTTTTGAAGCTCTTCATATTTTTCACAGCTTTTCAGGCTCTTCATTTTTTCCACACCACTTCATGCTTCTCCTATTTTTCAGACCGTTTCATGCTCCTCATGAATTTCACACCTTTTGAAGCTCTTCATATTTTTCACAACTTTTCAGGCTTTTCATGTTTCTGATCACCGTTTCATGCTCCTCCTATCTTTCAGACCGTTTCATGCTTCTCATATTTTTGACACCATTTGAAGCTCTTCATATTTTTCACACCTTTTCAGGCTCCTCATGTTTTTGAACACCGCTCATGATCCTTCAAATTTTCAGACCGTTTCATGCTCTTCATATTTTTGACACCTTTTGAAACTCTTCATATTTTTCACACCTTTTCAGGCTCCTCATGTTTTTGAACACCGCTCATGATCCTTCAAATTTTCAGACCGTTTCATGCTCTTCATATTTTTGACACGTTTTGAAGCTCTTCATATTTTTCACACCTTTCCTGGCTCTTCATGATTTTGAACACCGCTTCTTGCTCCTCCTATTTTTCAGGCCGTTTCATGCTCCTCATATTTTTCACACCTTTTGAAGCTCTTCATATTTTTCACACCATTTCAAGCTCTTCATGTTTTTCAACACCCCTTCTTACTCCTCCTATTTTTCAGACCATTTCATGCTCCTCATATATGACAAGTTTTGAAGCTCTTCATGTTTTTCACACGTTTTCAGGCTTTTCATGTTTTTGAACACCGCTTCATGCTCCTCCTATTTTTCAGACCGTTTCATGCTCCTAATATTTCTGTCACGTTTTGAAGCTCTTCATATTTTTGACACCTTTTCAGGCTCTTCATGTTTTTGAACACCGCTTCATGCTCCTCCTATTTTTCAGACCGTTTCGTGCTCCTCATATTTTTCACACCTTTTGAAGCTCTTCATATTTTTCACACCATTTCAGGCTCTTCATGTTTTTGAACACCGCTTCATGCTCCTCCTATTTTTCAGACCGTTTCATGCTCCTCATAATTTTCACACCTATTGAAGCTCTTCATATTTTTCACACCTTTTCAGACTCTTCATGTTTTTGAACACCACTTCATGCTCCCCCTATTTTTCAGAGAGTTTCAGGCTCCTCATGTATTTCACACCTTTTGAAGCTCTTCATATTTTTCACAGCTTTTCAGGCTCTTCATTTTTTCCACACCACTTCATGCTTCTCCTATTTTTCAGACCGTTTCATGCTCCTCATGAATTTCACACCTTTTGAAGCTCTTCATATTTTTCACAACTTTTCAGGCTTTTCATGTTTCTGATCACCGTTTCATGCTCCTCCTATCTTTCAGACCGTTTCATGCTTCTCATATTTTTGACACCATTTGAAGCTCTTCATATTTTTCACACCTTTTCAGGCTCCTCATGTTTTTGAACACCGCTCATGATCCTTCAAATTTTCAGACCGTTTCATGCTCTTCATATTTTTGACACCTTTTGAAACTCTTCATATTTTTCACACCTTTTCAC
Source organism: Dama dama (assembly GCF_033118175.1). Lineage (NCBI taxonomy): Eukaryota > Metazoa > Chordata > Mammalia > Artiodactyla > Cervidae > Dama > Dama dama. Next base: position 3,043,123 of record NW_026870888.1, read on the forward strand.
GCTCCTCATGTTTTTGAACACCGCTCATGATCCTTCAAATTTTCAGACCGTTTCATGCTCTTCATATTTTTGACACGTTTTGAAGCTCTTCATATTTTTCACACCTTTTCTGGCTCTTCATGATTTTGAACACCGCTTCTTGCTCCTCCTATTTTTCAGGCCGTTTCATGCTCCTCATATTTTTCACACCTTTTGAAGTTCTTCATATTTTTCACACCATTTCAAGCTCTTCATGTTTTTCAACACCCCTTCTTACTCCTCCTATTTTTCAGACCATTTCATGCTCCTCATATATGACAAGTTTTGAAGCTCTTCATATTTTTCACACCTTTTCAGGCTCTTCATGTTTCTGAACACCACTTCATGCTCCCCCTATTTTTCAGACCGTTTCATGCCCCTCATATTTTTGACACCTTTTGAAGCTCTTCATATATTTCACACCTTTTCAGGGTCTCCATGTTTTTCAACACCGTTTCATGACACTCCTATTTTTCAGACCGTTTCATGCTCCTCATATTTTTGACACCTTTTGAAACTCTTCATATATTTCACACCTTTTCAAACTTTTCATGTTTTTGAACACCGCTTCATGCTCCTCCTATTTTTCAGACCGTTTCAAGCTCATCTCATTTTTGACACCTTTGAAGCTCTTCATATTTTACCACATCTTTTGAAGCTCTTCGTATTTTTCACACCATTCCAGGCTCTTCTTGTTTTTCAACACCCCTTCTTGCTCCTCCTACTTTTCAGACCATTTCATGCTCCTCATATTTTTGACACGTTTTGAAGCTCTTCATACATTTCACACCTTCTCTGGCTCTTCAGGTTTTTGAACACCACTTCATGCTCCTCCTATTTTTCAGATCGTTTCATGCTCATCTCATTTTTGACACCTATTGAAACTCTTCATATTTTTCACACCTTTTGAAGTTCTTCATACATTTCACACCTTCTCTGGCTCTTCATGTTTTTCAACATCACTTCATGCTCCTCCTATTTTTCAGACCCTTTCATGCTAATCTAATTTTTGACACCTTTTGAAGGTCTTCATATTTTTCACACCTTTTGAAGCTCTTCATATTTTTCACACCTTTTCAGGCTCTTCATGTTTTTGAACACCGGTTCATGGTCCTCCCTTTTTTCAGACCGTTTCATGCTCCTCATATTTTTGACACCTTTTGAAGCTCTTCATATTTTTCAAACCTTTTCAGGCTCTTCATGTTTTTGAACACCGCTTCATGCTCCTCCCTTTTTTCAGGCCGTTTAATGCTACTCATATTTTTGACATTTTTTGAAGCTCTTCATATTTCTCACAACTTTTCAGGCTCTTCATGTTTTTGAACACCGCTTCATGCTCCTCCTATTTTTCAGCCCGTTTCATGCTCCTCCTATTTTTCTCACCTTTTGAAGCTCTTCATGGTTTTCACACCTTTTCAGGCTCTTCATATTTTTGAACACCGCTTGATGCTCCTCCTATTTATCAGACCGTTTCATGCTCCTCATGTATTTCACACGTTTTGAAGCTCTTCATATTTTTCACACCTTTTCAGCCTCTTCATGATTTTCAACACCGCTTCATCATCCTCCTATATTTCAGAATGTTTCATGCTCCGCATATTTTTGACAACTTTTGAAGCTTTTCATATTTTTCACAACTTTTCAGGCTCTTCATGTTTTTGAACACAGCTTCATGCTCTTCCTATTTTTCAGACCGTATCATGTTCCTCATGTATTTTACACCTTTTGAAGCTCTTCATATTTTTCACACCTTTTCAGGCTCTTCATGCATTTGAACACCTTTTCATGCTCCTCCTATTTTTCAGACCGTTTCATGCTCCTCAGAGTTTTGACAACTTTTAAAGGTCTTCATATTTTTCACACCTTTTCAGGTTTTTCATGATTTTCAACACCGCTTCTTGCTTCTCCTATCTTTTAGACCGTTTCATGATCCTCATATTTTTGACACATTTTGAAGCTCTTCATATTTTTCACACCTTTTCAGGCTCTTCATGTTTTTCAACACCGCTTCATGCTCCTCCTATTTTTCAGACCGTTTCATGCTCCTCATATTTTTGACACCTTTTGATGCTCTTCATATTTTTCACACCTTTTCAGGCTCTTCATGTTTTTCAACACCACTTCATGCTCCTCCTACTTTTCAGACCATTTCATGCTCCTCATATTTTTGGCACCTTTTGAAGCTCTTCATATTTTTCACACCTTTTCATGCTCTTCATGTTTGTGAACACCGCTTCATGCTCGTCCTATTTTTCAGACCGTTTCATGCTCCTCTTATTTTTGACATCTTTTGAAGCTCTTCATATTTTTGACACCTTTGAGGCTCTTCATGTTTTTGAACACCACTTCATGCTCCTCCTATTTTTCAGACCGTTTCATGCTCCTCATATTTTTGACTCCTTTAGAAGCTCTTCATATTTTTCACACCTTTTTGGCTCTTCATGTTTTTCAACACCGCTTCATGCTCCTCCTTTTTTCAGACCGTTTCATACTCCTCATATTTTTGACAACTTTTGAAGCTCTTCATATTTTTCACACCTTTTCATTCTCTTCATGTTTTTCAACACCACTTCATGCTCCTCCTACGTTTCAGACCATTTCATGCTCCTCATATTTTTGACACCTTTTGAAGCTCTTCATATTTTTCACACCTTTTCATGCTCTTCATGTTTGTGAACACCGCTTCATGCTCGTCCTATTTTTCAGACCGTTTCATGCTCCTCTTATTTTTGACATCTTTGAAGCTCTTCATATTTTTGACACCTTTGAGGCTCTTCATGTTTTTGAACACCACTTCATGCTCCTCCTATTTTTCAGACCGTTTCATGCTCCTCATATTTTTGACTCCTTTAGAAGCTCTTCATATTTTTCACACCTTTTTGGCTCTTCATGTTTTTCAACACCGCTTCATGCTCCTCCTTTTTTCAGACCGTTTCATACTCCTCATATTTTTGACAACTTTTGAAGCTCTTCATATTTTTCACACCTTTTCAGGCTCTTCATGTTTTTCAACACCACTTCATGCTCCTCATTTTTTTCATATCGTTTAATGCTCATCTCATTTTTGACACCTTTTGAAGCTCTTCATATTTTTGACACCTTTAGAAGCTCTTCATATTTTTTACACCTTTTCAGGATCTTCATATTTTTCAACACCGCTTATTGCTCCTCCTATTTTTCAGACCGTTTCATGCTCATCTCATTTTTGACAACTTTTGAAGTTCTTCATATTTTTCACATATTATGAAGCTCTTCATATTTTACACACCTTTTCAGGCTCTTCATGTTTTTCAACACCGCTTCATGCTCCTCCTATTTTTCAGACCCTTTCATGCTCCTCATCTTTTTGACACCTTTAAAGCTCTTCATATTTTTCACACCTTTTCAGACTATTCATGTTTTTCAACATGGCTTCATGCTCCTCCTATTTTTCAGACCGTTTCATGCTTCTCATATTTTGACACCTTTTGAAGCTCTTCATATTTTTCACAACTTTTCAGATTCTTCATGTTTTTGAACACCGCTTCATGCTCCTCCTTTTTTCAGGCCGTTTGATGCTCCTCATATTTTTGGCACCTTTTGAAGCTCTTCATATTTTTCACACCTTTTCAGGTCTTCATGTTTTTGAACACCATTTCATGCTCCTCCTATTTTTCAGACCGTTTCATGGTCCTCATATTTTTGACACCTTTTAAAGCTCTTCATAATTTCCACACCTTTTCAGGCCCTTCATGCTTTTGAACACCATTTCATGCTCCTCTTATTTTTTTTTATTGTTATTTTTTTTTAATTTTTTTTTATTATTTTTATTTTTTTTTCCCAGTCGGTTTTGTCATACATTGATATGAATCAGCCATGGATTTACATGTATTCCCAATCCCAATCCCCCCTCCCACCTCCCTCTCCACCCGATTCCTCTCCGTCTTTCCAGTGCACCAAGCCAGAGCACTTGTCTCGTGCATCCTACCTGGGCTGGTGATCTGTTTCACCATAGATAGAATACATACTGTTCTTTTGAAATATCCCACCCTCACATTCTCCCACAAAGTTTAAAAGTCTGTTCTGTATTTCTGTGTCTCTTTTTCTGTTCTGCATATATGGTTATCGTTATCACCTTTCTAAATTCCATATACATGTGTCAGCATGCTCTAATGTTCTTTATCTTTCTGGCTTACTTCACTCTGTATAATGGGCTCCAGCTTCATCCATCTCATTAGGACTGATTCAAATGAATTTTTTAATGGCTGAGTAATATTCCATGGTGTATATGTACCACAGCTTTCTTATCCATTCATCAGCTGATGGGCATCTAGGTTGCTTCCATGTCCTGGCTATTATAAACAGTGCTGTGATGAACATTGGGGTGCACGTGTCTCTTTCAGATGAACCTATGGACACCTTATCTTTGACAAAGGAGGCAAGGATATACAATGGAAAAAAGACAACCTCTTTAACAAGTGGTGCTGGGAAAACTGGTCAACCACTTGTAAAAGAATGAAAATAGAACACTTTCTAACACCATACACAAAAATAAACTCAAAATGGATTAAAGATCTAAATGTAAGACCAGAAACTATAAAACTCCTAGAGGAGAACATAGGCAAAACACTCTCCGACATAAATCAAAGCAAGATCCTCTATGATCCACCTCCCAGAATATTGGAAATAAAAGCAAAACTAAACAAATGGGACCTAATGAAACTTAAAAGCTTTTGCACTACAAAGGAAACTATAAGTAAGGTGAAAAGACAGCCCTCAAATTGGGAGAAAATAATAGCAAATGAAGAAACAGACAAAGGATTAATCTCAAAAATATACAAGCAAATCCTGCAGCTCAATTCCAGAAAAATAAATGACCCAATAAAAAATGAGCCAAAGAACTAAACAGACATTTCTCCAAAGAAGACATACAGATGGATAACAAACACATGAAAAGATGCTCAACATCACTCATTATTAGAGAAATGCAAATCAAAACCACAATGAGGTACCATTATATGCCAGTCAGGATGGCTGCTATCCAAATGTCTACAAGCAATAAATGCTGGAGATGGTGTGGAGAAAAGGGAACCCTCTTACACGGTTGGTGGGAATGCACACTAGTACAGACCCTATGGAAAACAGTGTGGAGATTTCTTAAAAAACTGGAAATAGAACTGCCGTATGACCCAGCAATCCCACTTCTGGGCATACACACTGAGGAAAGCAGATCCTCTTATTTTTCAGACCATTTCAAGCTCCTCATATTTTTTACACCTTTTGAAGCTCTTCATATATTTCACACCTTTTCATGCTCTTCATGTTTTTGAACACCATTTCATGCTCCTCCTATTTTTTAAACCGTTTCATGCTCCTCGTATTTTTCACACCTTTTGAAGCTCTTCATGTTTTTCAAATCTGCTTCTGCTCCTCCTATTTTTCAGACTGTTTCATGCTCCTCATATTTTTGACACCTTTTGAAGCTCTTCATATTTTTCACACCTTTTCAGGCTCTTCATGTTTTTCAACACCGCTTTATTCTCCTCATATTTTTCAGACCGTTTCATGCTCCTCATATTTTTGACACCTTTTGAAGCTCTTCATATTTTTCACACTTTTTCAGGCTCTTCATGATTTTGAACACCGTTTCATGCTTCTCCTATTTTTTAGACCATTTCATGCTCCTCATATTTTGACACCTCTTGATGCTCTTCATATTTATCACACCTTTTCAGGCTCTTCATGTTTTTGAACAACGATTCATGCTCCTCATATTTTTCAGACCGTTTCAGGCTCCTCATATTTTTGACATCTTTTGAAGCTCTTCATATTTTTCACACCTTTTCAGGCTCTTCATGTTTTTGAACACCACCTCATGCTCCTCCTAATTTTCAGACCGTTACATGCTCCTCATATATTTGATATCTTTTGAAGCTCTTCATGTTTTTCACACATTTTATGCACTTCTTGTTTTCAACATCACATCATGCTCCTTCTATTTTTCAAACCGTTTCAAGCTCCTCATATTTTGGATATCATTTGAAGCTCGTCATATTTCTAACAACTTTTCAGGCTCTTCATGTATTTCATCACCACGTCATGCTCCTCCTATTTTTCAGATCGTTTCATGCTCCTCATATTTTTGACACCTTTTGAAGCTCTTCATATTTTTCACAGCTTTCCATGCTCTTCATATTTTTGAACACCGATTAATGCTCCTCCTATTTTTCAGACCGTTTCATGCTCCTCATATTTTTGACACCTTTTGAAGCTCTTCATATTTTTCACACCTTTTCAGGCTCTTCATATTTTTCAACACAACTTCATGCTCCTCCTTTATTTGAGACCGTTTCATGCTCCTCATATTTTTGACACCTTTTGAAGCTCTCCATAGATTTCACACCTTTTCAGGCTCTTCATGTTTTTCTACACCGCTTCTTGCTCCTCCTATTTTTCAGACCTTTTCATGCTCCTCATATTTTTGACACCTTTTGAAGCTCTTCATATTTTTCACATCTTTTCAGGCTTTTCATGTTTTTCAACACCGCTTCATGCTTCTACTATATTTCAGACCTTTTCATGCTCCTCATATGTTTCACAACTTTTTAAGCTCTTCATGTTTTTTAACACCTTTTCACGCTCCTCCTATATTTCAGACCATTTCATGCTCCTCATTTTTTTGACACCTTTTGAAGCTCTTCATATTTTTCACATTTTTTCAGGGTCTTCATGTTTTTCTACCCCACTTCATGCTCCTCCTATTTTTCAGACCGTTTCATTCTCCTCATATGTTTCACAACTTTTTCAGGCTCTTCATGTTTCTCAACACCACTTCATGCTCCTCCTATTTTTCAGACCGTTTCATGCTCCTCATATTTTTGACACCTTTTGAAGTTCTTCATATTTTTCACACCTTTTCAGGCTTTTCATGTTTTTCAACACTGCTTCATTCTCCTCCTTTATTTCAGACTGTTTCATGCTCCTCATCTTTTTGACACCTTTTGAAGCTCTTTATATTTTTCACACCTTTTCAGGCTTTTCATGTTTTTCTACACCGCTTCATTCTCTTCCTATTTTTCAGACATTTTCATGCTCCTCATATTTTTGACATCCTTTGAAGCTCTTCATATTTTTCACACCTTTTCAGGCTTTTCATGTATTTCAACACCGTCTCATGAGCCTCCAATATTCAGACCGTTTCATGCTCCTCATATGTTTCACACATTTTTCAGGCTCTTCATGTTTTTCAACACCACTTCATGCTCCTCCTATTTTTCAGACCGTTTCATGCTCATCATATTTTTGACACAGTTTGAAGCTCTTCCTACTTTTCACACCTTTTGAGGCTCTTCATGTTTTTGAAAACAGTTTCTTGCTCCTCATATTTTTCAGACCGTTTCATGGTCCTCATATTTTTGACACCTTTTGAAGCTCTTCATATTTTTCACACTTTTTCAGGGTCTTCATGTATTTCTACACCACTTCATGCTCCTCCTATTTTTCAGACCGTTTCATGCTCATCATATTTTTGACACAGTTTGAAGCTCTTCCTACTTTTCACACCTTTTGAGGCTCTTCATGTTTTTGAAAACAGTTTCTTGCTCCTCATATTTTTCAGACCGTTTCATGGTCCTCATATTTTTGACACCTTTTGAAGCTCTTCTTATTTTTCACACTTTTTCAGGGTCTTCATGTATTTCTACACCACTTCATTCTCCTCCTATTTTTCAGACCGTTTCATTCTCCTCATAAGTTTCACAACTTTTTCAGGCTCTTCATGTTTCTCAACACCACTTCATGCTCCTCCTATTTTTCAGACCGTTTCATGCTCCTCATATTTTTGACACTTTTTGAAGCTCTTCATATTTTTCACACCTTTCCGGGCTCTTCATGTTTTTGAACACCGTTTCATGATCCTCCTATTTTTCAGACTGTTTCATGCTTCTCATATGTTTCACACCTTTTGAAGCTCTTCATGTTTTTTAACACCTTTTCATGCTCCTCCTATATTTCAGACCGTTTAATGCTCCTTATTTTTTTGACACCATTTGAAGCTCTTCATATTTTTCTCACCTTTTCAGGCTCTTCATATTTTTCAACACCACTTCATGCTTCTCCAATTTTTCAGACCGTTTCATACTCCTCTTATATTTGACACCTTTTGAAGCTCTTCATATTTTTCACATCTTTTCAGGCTCTTCATATTTTTCAAACCGCTTAAGCTCCTCCTGTTTTTCAGACCGTTTCTTGCTCCTCATATTTTTGACACCTTTGAGGCTCTTCATATATTTCACACCTTTTCAGGCTCTTCATGTTTTTGAACACCGATTCATGCTCCTCCTATTTTTCAGACCGTTTCATGCTCCTCCTGTATTTTAGACCGTTTCATGCTGCTCATATTTTTGACACCTTTTGAACCTCTTCATATTTTTCACACCTTTTCAGGCTCTTCATGTTTTTCAACACCGCTTCATGCTCCTCCATTTTTTCAGACCTTGTCATGCTCCTCATATTTTTGACGCCTTTTGAAGCTCTTCATATTTTTCACACTTCTCCAGGCTCTTCAGGTTTTTGAACACCGTTTCATGCTCCTCCTGTATTTCAGACCGTTTCATGCTGCTCATATTTTTGACACCTTTTGAAGTTCTTCATATTTTTCACACCTTTTCAGGCTCTTCACGTTTTTCAACACCACTTCATGCTCCTCCTATTTTTCAGGCCGTTTCATGCTCCTTATATTTTTGACACCTTTTGAAGTTCTTCATATTTTTCACACCTTACAGGCTCTTCATGGTTTTCAACACCACTTCATGCTCCTCCTATTTTTCAGACCGTTTCATGCTCCTCATATATTTGACACCTTTTGAAGCTCTTCAGATTTTTCACACCTTTTCAGGCTCTTCATGTTTTTCAACACCATTTCATGCTCCTCCTTTTTTTCAAACCGTTTTATGCTCCTCATATATTTGACACCTTTTGAAACTCTTCATAATTTCCACACCTTTTCAGGCTCTTCATGTTTTTGAACACCGTTTCATGCTCCTCTTATTTTTTTTTTTATTGTTTTTATTTTAATTTTTTTTATTATTTTTATTTTTTTTTCCAGTGGGTTTTGTCATACTTTTATATGAATCAGCCATGGATTTACATGTATTCCCAGTCCCGATTCCCCCTCCCACCTCCCTCTCCACCCGATTCCTCTGGGTCTTCCCAGTGCACCAAGCCGGAGCACTTGTCTCGTGCATCCTACCTGGGCTGGTGATCTGTTTCACCATAGATAGCATACATGCTGTTCTTTTGAAATATCCCACCCTCAGATTCTCCCACAAAGTTAAATGTCTCTTCTGTATTTCTGTGTCTCTTTTCCTGTTCTGCATATAGGGTTATCGTTGTCACCTTTCTAAATTCCATATACATGTGTCAGTATGCTGTAATGTTCTTTATCTTTCTGGCTTACTTCACTCTGTATAATGGGCTCCAGCTTCATCCATCTCATTAGGACTGATTCAAATGAATTCTTTTTAATGGCTGAGTAATATTCCATGGTGTATATGTACCACAGCTTTCTTATCCATTCATCTGCTGACGGGCATCTAGGTTGCTTCCATGTCCTGGCTATTATAAACAGTGCTGCGATGAACATTGGGGTGCACGTGTCTCTTTCAGACGAACCTATGGACACCTTATCTTTGACAAAGGAGGCAAGGATATACAATGGAAAAAAGACAACCTCTTTAACAAGTGGTGCTGGGAAAACTGGTCAACCACTTGTAAAAGAATGAAAATAGAACACTTTCTAACACCATACACAAAAATAAACTCAAAATGGATTAAAGATCTAAATGTAAGACCAGAAACTATAAAACTCCTAGAGGAGAACATAGGCAAAACACTCTCCAACATAAATCAAAGCAAGATCCTCTATGACCCACCTCCCAGAATATTGGAAATAAAAGCAAAACTAAACAAATGGGACCTAATGAAACTTAAAAGCTTTTGCACTACAAAGGAAACTATAAGTAAGGTGAAAAGACAGCCCTCAGATTGGGAGAAAATAATAGCAAATGAAGAAACAGACAAAGGATTAATCTCAAAAATATACAAGCAAATCCTGCAGCTCAATTCCAGAAAAATAAATGACCCAATAAAAAATGAGCCAAAGAACTAAACAGACATTTCTCCAAAGAAGACATACAGATGGATAACAAACACATGAAAAGATGCTCAACATCACTCATTATTAGAGAAATGCAAATCAAAACCACAATGAGGTACCAATACATGCCAGTCAGGATGGCTGCTATCCGAAGTCTACAAACAATAAATGCTGGAGAGGGAGTGGAGAAAAGGGAACCCTCTTATACCGTTGGTGGGAATGCACACTAGTACAGCCGCTATGGAAAACGGTGTAGAGATATCTTAAAACACTGGAAATAGAACTGCCATATGACCCAGCCATTCCACTTCTGGGCATACACACTGAGGAAACCAAATCCTCTTATTTTTCAGACCGTTTCAAACTCCTCATATTTTTGACACCTTTTGAAGCTCTTCATATATTTCACACCTTTTCAGGCTCTTCATGTTTTTGAACACCGCTTCATGCTCCTCCTATTTTCAGACCATTTCATGCTCCTCGTATTTTTCACACCTTTTGAAGCTCTTCATATTTTTCACACTTCTCCAGGCTCTTCATGTTTTTGAACACCGTTTCATGCTCCTCCTGTTTTTCAGACCGTTTCATGCTGCTCATACTTTTGACACCTTTTGAAGTTCTTCATATTTTTCACACCTTTTCAGGCTCTTCACGTTTTTCAACACCACTTTATGCTCCTCCTATTTTTCAGGCCGTTTCATGCTCCTTATATTTTTTACACCTTTTGAAGTTCTTCATATTTTTCACACCTTACAGGCTCTTCATGGTTTAAACACCACTTCATGCTCCTCCTATTTTTCAGACCGTTTCATGCTCCTCATATATTTGACACCTTTTGAAGCTCTTCAGATTTTTCACACCTTTTCAGGCTCTTCATATTTTTCAACACCGCTTCATGCTCCTCCTATTTTTCAGACCCTTTCATGCTCCTCATCTTTTTGACACGTTTTGAAACTCTTCATATTTATCACACCTTTTCAGGCTCTTCATGTTTTTCAACACCATTTCATGCTCCTCCTTTTTTTCAAACCGTTTTATGCTCCTCATATATTTGACACCTTTTGAAACTCTTCATAATTTCCACACCTTTTCAGGCTCTTCATGTTTTTGAACACCGTTTCATGCTCCTCTTATTTTTTTTTATTGTTTTTTTTTTAATTTTTTTTTATTATTTTTATTTTTTTTCCAGTGGGTTTTGTCATACTTTTATATGAATCAGCCATGGATTTACATGTATTCCCAGTCCCGATTCCCCCTCCCACCTCCCTCTCCACCCGATTCCTCTGGGTCTTCCCAGTGCACCAAGCCGGAGCACTTGTCTCGTGCATCCTACCTGGGCTGGTGATCTGTTTCACCATAGATAGCATACATGCTGTTCTTTTGAAATATCCCACCCTCACATTCTCCCACAAAGTTTAAAAGTCTGTTCTGTATTTCTGTGTCTCTTTTTGTGTTCTGCATATAGGGTTATCGTTGTCACCTTTCTAAATTCCATATACATGTGTCAGTATGCTGTAATGTTCTTTATCTTTCTGGCTTACTTCACTCTGTATAATGGGCTCCAGCTTCATCCATCTCATTAGGACTGATTCAAATGAATTCTTTTTAATGGCTGAGTAATATTCCATGGTGTATATGTACCACAGCTTTCTTATCCATTCATCTGCTGACGGGCATCTAGGTTGCTTCCATGTCCTGGCTATTATAAACAGTGCTGCGATGAACATTGGGGTGCACGTGTCTCTTTCAGACGAACCTATGGACACCTTATCTTTGACAAAGGAGGCAAGGATATACAATGGAAAAAAGACAACCTCTTTAACAAGTGGTGCTGGGAAAACTGGTCAACCACTTGTAAAAGAATGAAAATAGAACACTTTCTAACACCATACACAAAAATAAACTCAAAATGGATTAAAGATCTAAATGTAAGACCAGAAACTATAAAACTCCTAGAGGAGAACATAGGCAAAACACTCTCCGACATAAATCAAAGCAAGATCCTCTATGACCCACCCCCCAGAATATTGGAAATAAAAGCAAAACTAAACAAATGGGACCTAATGAAACTTAAAAGCTTTTGCACTACAAAGGAAACTATAAGTAAGGTGAAAAGACAGCCCTCAGATTGGGAGAAAATAATAGCAAATGAAGAAACAGACAAAGGATTAATCTCAAACATATACAAGCAAATCCTGCAGCTCAATTCCAGAAAAATAAATGACCCAATAAAAAATGAGCCAAAGAACTAAACAGACATTTCTCCAAAGAAGACATACAGATGGATAACAAACACATGAAAAGATGCTCAACATCACTCATTATTAGAGAAATGCAAATGAAAACCACAATGAGGTACCATTACATGCCAGTCAGGATGGCTGCTATCCAAAAGTCTACAAGCAATAAATGCTGGAGAGGGAGTGGAGAAAAGGGAACCCTCTTATACTGTTGGTGGGAATGCACACTAGTACAGCCGCTGTGGAAAACGGTGTAGAGATTTTCTAAAAAACTGGAAATAGAACTGCCATATGACCCAGCAATTCCACTTCTGGGCATACACACTGAGGAAACCAGATCCTCTTATTTTTCAGACCGTTTCAAACTCCTCATATTTTTGACACCTTTTGAAGCTCTTCATAGATTTCACACCTTTTCAGGCTCTTCATGTTTTTCAACACCGCTTCATGCTCCTCCTATTTTTCAGATTGTTTCATGATCCTCATATTTTTGACACTTTTTGAAGCTCTTCATATTTTTCACACCTTTCCGTGCTCTTCATGTATTTCAACACGCTTTCATGCTCCTCCGATTATTCAGATTGTTTCATGATCCTCATATTTTTGACACATTTTGAAGCTCTTCATATTTTCGACACCTTTCACGTTCTTCATGTTTTTCAACACCGTTTCATGCTCCTCCTATTTTTCAAACCGTTTCATGCTCCTCATATTTTTGACACATTTTGAAGCTCTTCATATTTTCGACACCTTTCAGGTTCTTCATGTTTTTCAACACCGTTTCATGCTCCTCCTATTTGTCAAACCGTTTCATGTTCCTCCTATTTTTCAGACCGTTTCATGCTCCTCATATTTTTGACACCTTTTGAAGCTCTTCATGTTTTTCACACCCTTTCATGGTCTTCATATTTTTCAACACGGTTTCATGCTCCTCCTAATTTTCAGATCATTTAATGCTCCTCATATTTTTGACACCTTTTGAAGCTCTTCTTATTCTTCACACTTTTTCAGGCTCTTCATGATTTTCAACACCGATTCATGTTCCTCGTATTTTTCAGACAGTTTCATGCTCCTCATATTTTTGACACCTTTTGAAGCTCTTCATATTTTTCACACCTTTCCATGCTCCTCATGTTTTTCAACACCGTTTCATGCTCCTCCTCTCTTTCAGACCGTTTCAGGCTCCTCATGTTTCACACCTTTTTCAGGCTCTTCATGTATTTCAACACCACTTCATGCTCCTCCTATTTTTCAGATCGTTTCATGCTCCTCATATTTTTGACACCTTTTGAAGCTCTTCATATTTTTCACAGCTTTCCAGGCTCTTCATATTTTTGAACACCGATTAATGCTCCTCCTATTTTTCAGACCGTTTCTTGCTCCTCATATTTTTGACACTTTTTGAAGCTCTTCATGATTTTAACACCTTTTCACGCTCCTCCTATATTTCAGACCATTTCAAGCTCCTCATATTTTGGACACCTTTTGAAGCTCTTCATATTTTTCACACATTTTCAGGCTCTTCATGTTTTTGAACACCGTTTCATGCTCCTCCTATTTTTCAGACCATTTCATGCTCCTCACGTTTTTGAGACGTTTTGAAGATCTGCATATTTTTCATACCTTTCAGGCTCTTCATGTTTTTGAACACCGTTTCATGCTCCTCCTAATTTTCAGACCGTTTCATGCCCATCTCGTTTTTGACACCTTTAGAAGCTTTTCATATTTTTCACACCTTTTGAAGCTCTTCATATTTTTCACACGTTTCATGCTGTTCATATTTTTCAACACCGCTTCATGCTCCTCTTCTTTTTCATACCGTTTCATGCTCCTCATATTTTTGATACATTTTGAAGCTCTTCATATTTTTCACACCTTTTCAGGCTCTTTAGATTTTTGAACACCGCTTCATGCTCCTCCAATTTTTAAGAAGGTTTCATGCTCCTCATATTTTTGACACGTTTAGAAGCTCTTCATATTTTTCACACTTTTTCAGGCTCTTCATGTTTTTCAACACAGTTTCTGCTCCTCATATTTTTCACACATTTTCATGCTCTTCATATTTTTCACACCTTTTCACGCTCTTCATGTTTTTCAACACCGCTTCATGCTCCTGCTATTTTTCACACGGTTTCATACTCCTAATATTTTTGACACGATTTGAAGCTCTTCATATTTTTCACACCTTTTCAGGCTCTTCATGTTTTTCAAGACTACTTCATGCTTCTCCTATTTTTCAGACCGTTTAAAGCTTCTCATTTATTTCACATCTTTTGAAGCTCTTCATATTTTACACACCTTTTCAGGCTCTTGATGTTTTTGAACACCGTTTCATGCTCCTCCTATTTTTTAGCCCGATTAATGCTCCTCATATTTTTCACACCTTTGGAAGCTCTTCATATTTTTCACACCTTTATAGGCTCTTCACGTTTTCAACACCACTTCATGCTCTTCCTATTTTTCAGACCGTTTCATGCTCCTCATATTTTTGACACCTTTTGAAGCTCTTCATATTTTTCACACACTTTCAGTCTTTTCATGTTTTTCAAAACCACTTCATGCTCCTCCTATTTTTCAGACAGTTTCATTCTCCTTATATTTTTGACACATTTTGAAGCTTTTCATATATTTCACACCTTATTAGGCTCTTCATGTTTCTCAACATCACTTCATGCTCCACCTATATTTCAGACCGTTTCATGCTCCTCATATTTTTGACACCTTTTGAAGCTCTCTATATTTTTCACACCTTTTCAGGCTCTTCATAATTTTAAACACCGCTTCATGCTCTTCCTATTTTTCAGACCATTTCATGCTCCTCATATTTTTGACACCTTTTGAGGCTCTTCATAGTTTCACACGTTGTCAGGCTCTTCATGTTTTTCTACAACGTTCCATGCTCCTCCTATTTTTCAGACCGTTTCATGCTCCTCATGTTTTTGACACCTTTTGAAGCGCTTCATATTTTTCACACCTTTTCAGGCTTTTCATGTTTTTCAACACAGCTTCATGCTCCTCCTATTTTTCAAACCGTGTCATGCTCCTCATATGTTTCACACCTTTTGAAGCTCTTCGTGTTTTTTAACACCTTTTCACGCTCCTCCTATATTTCAGACCGTTTCAAGCTCCTCATATTTTTTACACCTTTTGAAGCTCTTCGTGTTTTTTAACACCTTTTCACGCTCCTCCTATATTTCAAACCGTTTCATGCTCCTCATATTTTTTACACCTTTTGAAGCTCATCATATTTTTCACACGTATTCAGGCTCTTCATGTTTTCAACACCACTTCATGCTTCTTCTATTTTTCAGTCCGTTTCATGCTCAGCTCATTTTTGACAGGTTTTGAAGCTCTTCATATTTTTCACACCTTTTGAAGCTCTTCATATTTTTCACACATTTCAAGCTCTTCATGTTTTTCAACACCGCTTCATGATGCTCATATTTTTCTGACCGTTTCATGCTCCTCATATTTTTGACAACTTTTGAAGCTCTTCATATATTTCACACTTTTTTAGGCTCTTCATGTTTTCAACACCACTTCATGCTCCTCCTATTTTTCAGACCGTTTCATGCTCATCTCATTTTTGACACATTTTGAAGCTCTTCATATATTTCACACCTTTTCAGACTCTTCATGTTTTGAACACCGCTTCATGCTCCTCCTATTTTTCAGACCGTTTCATTCTCATTTCATTTTTGACACCGTTGGAAGCTCTTCATATTTTTACACCTTTTCATGCTCTTCATGTTTTCAACACCGATTCCTGCTCCTCCTATTTTTCAGACCCTTTCATGCTCCTCATATTTTTCAGAATTTCATGCTCCTCATATTTTGACACCTTTTGAAGCTCTTCATATTTTTCACACCTTTTCAGGCTCTTCATGTTTTTGAACACGGCTTCATGCTCCTCCTATATTTCAGACCATTTCATGCTCCTCATATTTTTGACACCTTTTGTAACTCTTCATATATTTCACACCTTTTCAGGCTATTCATGTTTTTCAACACCGCTTCATGCTCCTCCTATTTTTCAGACCGTTTCATGCTCCTCCTATTTTTGACACTTTTTGAAGCTCTTCATATATTTCACACTTTTTCAGGCTCTTCAGGTTTTTCAACACCGCTTCATGTTCCTCCTATTTTTCAGACCGTTTCATGCTCCTCCTATTTTTGACACCTTTTGAAGCTCTTCATATATATCACGCCTTTTCAGGCTCTTCAGGTTTTTCAACACCGCTTCATGCTCCTCCTATTTTTCAGACCGTTTCATGCTCCTCCTATTTTTCAGGCCGTTTCATGCTCCTCCTATTTTTCAGGCCGTTTCATGCTCTTCATAGTTTTGAAACCTTTTGAAACTCTTCATATTTTTCACACCTTTTCATGCTCTTCAGGTTTTTCAACAACGCTTCATATTCCTCCTATTTTTCAGACCTTTTCATGCTCCTCCTATTGTTGACACCTTTTGAAGCTCTTCATATATTTCACGCCTTTTCAGGCTCTTCAGGTTTTTCAACACCGCTTCATGCTCCTCCTATTTTTCAGACCGTTTCATGCTCCTCCTATTTTTGACACCTTTTGAAGCTCTTCATATATATCACGCCTTTTCAGGCTCTTCAGGTTTTTCAACACCGCTTCATATTCCTCCTATTTTTCAGGCCGTTTCTTGCTCCTCATATTTTTGACACCTTTTGAAGCTCTTCATATTTTTCACACCTTTTTTGCTCTTCAGGTTTTTCAACACCGCTTCATGCTCCTCCTATTTTTCAGACCGTTTCATGCTCCTCCTATTTTTCAGGCCGTTTCATGCTCTTCATAGTTTTGACTCCTTTGGAAACTCTTCGTATTTTTCACACCTTTTTATGCTCTTCAGGTTTTTCAACACCGCTTCATATTCCTCCTATTTTTCAGACCTTTTCATGCTCCTCCTATTGTTGACACCTTTTGAAGCTCTTCATATATTTCACGCCTTTTCAGGCTCTTCAGGTTTTTCAACACCGCTTCATGCTCCTCCTATTTTTCAGACCGTTTCATGCTCCTCCTATTTTTCAGGCCGTTTCATGCTCCTCATAGTTTTGACACCTTTTGTAACTCTTCATATTTTTCACACCTTTTCATGCTTTTCATGTTTTTGAACACGGCTTCATGCTCCTCCTATTTTTCAGACCGTTTCATGCTCCTCCTATTTTTCAGACCGTTTAATGCTCCTCATATTTTGACACCTTTTGAAACTCTTCATATTTTTCACACCTTTTCAGGCTCTTCATGTTTTTGAACACGGCTTCATGCTCCTCCTTTTTTTCTGACCGTTTCATGCTCCTGATATTTGACACGATATGAAGCTCTTCATATATTTCACACCTTTTCAGGCACTTCATGATTTTCAACACCGCCTCATGCTCCTCCTATTTTTCAGAACGTTTCATGCTCCTCATATTTGACACGATTTGAAGCTCTTCATATATTTCACACCTTTCCAGGCTCTTCATGTTTTTGAACACTGCTTCATGCTCCTCCTATTTTTTAGACCGTTTCATGCTCCTCATATATTACACACCTTTTGAAGCTCTTCATATTTTTCACACCTTTCCAGGCTCTTCATGTTTTTGAACACGGCTTCATGCTCCTCCTATTTTTCAGGCCGTTTCTTGCTCCTCATATTTTTGACACCTTTTGAAGCTCTTCATATTTTTCACACCTTTCCAGGCTCTTCATGTTTTTGAACACGGCTTCATGCTCCTCCTATTTTTCAGGACGTTTCATGCTCCTCCTATTTTTCAGGCCGTTTCATGCTCTTCATAATTTTGACACCTTTGGAAACTCTTCGTATTTTTCACACCTTTTTTGCTCTTCATGTTTTTCAACACCGATTCATGCTCCTGCTATTTTTCAGACCGTTTCATGCTCCTCCTATTTTTCAGGCCGTTTCATGCTCCTCATAATTTTGACACGTTTTGAGGCTCTTCATATATTTCACACCTTTTCAGGCTCTTCATGTTTTTCAACACCACTTCATGCTCCTCCTATTTTTCAGACCGTTTCATGCTCCTCATATTTTTGTCACCTTTTGAAGCTCTTCATATTTTTTACACCTTTTGAGGCTCTTCATGTTTTTCAACACCGCTTCCTGCTCCTCCTTTTTTTCAGACAGTTTCATGCTCCTCATATTTTTCACACCTTTTGAAAATCTTCAGTTTTTTCACACCTTTTCATGCTCTTCATGTTTTCAACACCGATTCCTGCTCCTCCTATTTTTCAGACCGTTTCATGCTCCTCATATTTTGACACATTTTGAAGCTCTTCATATTTTTCACAGCTTTTAATGCTCTTCATGTTTTTGAACACCACTTTATGCTCCTCCTATTTTTCAGACCTTATTTGCTCCTCATATTTTTGACACCTTTTGAAGCTCTTCATGTTTTCACACCTTTTCAGGCTCTTCATGTTTTTCAACACCGCTTCATGCTCCTCCTATTTTTCACACCGTTTCGTGCTCCTCATAAATTTGACACCTTTTGAAGCTCTTCATGTTTTCACACCTTTTCAGGCTCTTCATGTTTTTCAACACCGCTTCATGCTCCTCCTATTTTTCACACCGTTTCGTGCTCCTCATAAATTTGACACCTTTTGAAGCTCTTCATGTTTTCACACCTTTTCAGGCTCTTCATGTTTTTCAACACCGCTTCATGCTCCTCCTATTTTTCACACCGTTTCATGCTCCTCATAAATTTGACACCTTTTGAAGCTCTTCATATTTTTCACACGTTTTCATGCTCTTCATGTTTTTCCACACCGCTTCATGCTTGTCCTATTTTCCAGACCGTTTCATGCACATCTCATATTTGACAACTTTGGAAGCTTTTCATATTTTTCACACCTTTTGAAGCTCTTCATATTTTTCACACCTTTTCAGGATCTTCATATTTTTCAACGCCGCTTCATGCTCCTCATACTTTTGACAGCTTTTGAAGTCTTCATACTTTTCACACTTTTTCAGGCTCTTCATGTTTTTGAACACCACTTCATGCTCCTCCAATTTTTCAGACCGTTTCATGCTCCTCATGTATTTCACACCTTTTGAAGCTCTTCATATATTTCACACATTTTCAGGCTCTCATGTTTTTGAACACAGCTTCTTGCTCCTCCTATTTTTCAGACCGTTTCATGCTCCTCATATATTACACACCTTTTGAAGCTCTTCATATATTTCACACATTTTCAGTCTCTTTATGTTTTTGAACACAGCTTCATGCTCCTCCTATTTTTCAGAACGTTTCATAGTTCTCATATTTTTGACACCTTTTGAAGCTCTTCATATTTTTCACACCTTTTCAGCGTCTTCCTGTTTTCGTCCACCCCTTCAGGCTCCTCTTCTTTTTCAGACCATTTCATACTCCTCCTATTGTTGACACCTTTTGAAGCTCTTCATATATTGCACACCTTTCCAGGCTCTTCATGTTTATCAACACTGCTTCATGCTCCTCCTATTTTTTAGACCGTTTCATGCTTCTCATATATTACACACCTTTTGAAGCTCTTCATATTTTTCACACCTTTCCAGGCTCTTCATGTTTTTGAACACGGCTTCATGCTCCTCCTATTTTTCAGGCCGTTTCTTGCTCCTCATATTTTTGACACCTTTTGAAGCTCTTCATATTTTTCACACCTTTCCAGGCTCTTCATGTTTTTGAACACGGCTTCATACTCCTCCTATTTTTCAGGACGTTTCATGCTCCTCCTATTTTTCAGGCCGTTTCATGCTCTTCATAATTTTGACACCTTTGGAAACTCTTCGTATTTTTCACACCTTTTTTGCTCTTCATGTTTTTCAACACCGATTCATGCTCCTGCTATTTTTCAGACCGTTTCATGCTCCTCCTATTTTTCAGGCCGTTTCATGCTCCTCATAATTTTGACACGTTTTGAGGCTCTTCATATATTTCACACCTTTTCAGGCTCTTCATGTTTTTCAACACCACTTCATGCTCCTCCTATTTTTCAGACCGTTTCATGCTCCTCATATTTTTGTCACCTTTTGAAGCTCTTCATATTTTTCACACCTTTTGAGGCTCTTCATGTTTTTCAACACCGCTTCCTGCGCCTCCTTTTTTTCAGACAGTTTCATGCTCCTCATATTTTTCACACCTTTTGAAAATCTTCAGTTTTTTCACACCTTTTCATGCTCTTCATATTTTCAACACCGATTCCTGCTCCTCCTATTTTTCAGACCGTTTCATGCTCCTCATATTTTGACACATTTTGAAGCTCTTCATATTTTTCACAGCTTTTAATGCTCTTCATGTTTTTGAACACCACTTTATGCTCCTCCTATTTTTCAGACCTTATTTGCTCCTCATATTTTTGACACCTTTTGAAGCTCTTCATATTTTTGACATCTTTTCAAGCTCTTCATGTTTTTCAACACCGCTTCATGCTCCTCCTATTTTTCACACCGTTTCATGCTCCTCATAAATTTGACACCTTTTGAAGCTCTTCATGTTTTCACACCTTTTCAGGCTGTTCATGTTTTTCAACACCGCTTCATGCTCCTCCTATTTTTCACACCGTTTCGTGCTCCTCATAAATTTGACACCTTTTGAAGCTCTTCATATTTTTCACACGTTTTCATGCTCTTCATGTTTTCCCACACCGCTTCATGCTCGTCCTATTTTCCAGACCGTTTCATGCACATCTCATATTTGACAACTTTGGAAGCTTTCATATTTTTCACACCTTTTGAAGCTCTTCATATTTTTCACACCTTTTCAGGATCTTCATATTTTTCAACGCCGCTTCATGCTCCTCATACTTTTGACAGCTTTTGAAGTCTTCATACTTTTCACACTTTTTCAGGCTCTTCATGTTTTTGAACACCGCTTCATGCTCCTCATATTTTTCAGACCGTTTCATGCTCCTCATGTATTTCACACCTTTTGAAGCTCTTCATATATTTCACACATTTTCAGGCTCTCATGTTTTTGAACACAGCTTCTTGCTCCTCCTATTTTTCAGACCGTTTCATGCTCCTCATATATTACACACCTTTTGAAGCTCTTCATATATTTCACACATTTTCAGTCTCTTTATGTTTTTGAACACAGCTTCATGCTCCTCCTATTTTTCAGAACGTTTCATAGTTCTCATATTTTTGACACCTTTTGAAGCTCTTCATATTTTTCACACCTTTTCAGCGTCTTCCTGTTTTCGTCCACCCCTTCAGGCTCCTCTTCTTTTTCAGACCATTTCATACTCCTCCTATTGTTGACACCTTTTGAAGCTCTTCATATATTGCACACCTTTCCAGGCTCTTCATGTTTATCAACACTGCTTCATGCTCCTCCTATTTTTTAGACCGTTTCATGCTTCCCATATATTACTCACCTTTTGAAGCTCTTCATATTTTTCACACCTTTCCAGGCTCTTCATGTTTTTGAACACGGCTTCATGCTCCTCCTATTTTTCAGGCCGTTTCTTGCTCCTCATATTTTTGACACCTTTTGAAGCTCTTCATATTTTTCACACCTTTCCAGGCTCTTCATGTTTTTGAACACGGCTTCATGCTCCTCCTATTTTTCAGGCCGTTTCATGCTCCTCCTATTTTTCAGGCCGTTTCATGCTCTTCATAATTTTGACACCTTTGGAAACTCTTCGTATTTTTCACACCTTTTTTGCTCTTCATGTTTTTCAACACCGATTCATGCTCCTGCTATTTTTCAGACCGTTTCATGCTCCTCCTATTTTTCAGGCCGTTTCATGCTCCTCATAATTTTGACACGTTTTGAGGCTCTTCATATATTTCACACCTTTTCAGGCTCTTCATGTTTTTCAAAACCACTTCATGCTCCTCCTATTTTTCAGACCGTTTCATGCTCCTCATATTTTTGTCACCTTTTGAAGCTCTTCATATTTTTCACACCTTTTGAGGCTCTTCATGTTTTTCAACACCGCTTCCTGCGCCTCCTTTTTTTCAGACAGTTTCATGCTTCTCATATTTTTCACACCTTTTGAAAATCTTCAGTTTTTTCACACCTTTTCATGCTCTTCATGTTTTCAACACCGATTCCTGCTCCTTCTATTTTTCAGACCGTTTCATGCTCCTCATATTTTGACACATTTTGAAGCTCTTCATATTTTTCACAGCTTTTAATGCTCTTCATGTTTTTGAACACCACTTTATGCTCCTCCTATTTTTCAGACCTTATTTGCTCCTCATATTTTTGACACCTTTTGAAGCTCTTCATATTTTTGACATCTTTTCAAGCTCTTCATGTTTTTCAACACCGCTTCATGCTCCTCCTATTTTTCACACCGTTTCGTGCTCCTCATAAATTTGACACCTTTTGAAGCTCTTCATATTTTCACACCTTTTCAGGCTCTTCATGTTTTTCAACACCGCTTCATGCTCCTCCTATTTTTCACACCGTTTCGTGCTCCTCATAAATTTGACACCTTTTGAAGCTCTTCATGTTTTCACACCTTTTCAGGCTCTTCATGTTTTTCAACACCGCTTCATGCTCCTCCTATTTTTCACACCGTTTCGTGCTCCTCATAAATTTGACACCTTTTGAAGCTCTTCATATTTTTCACACGTTTTCATGCTCTTCATGTTTTCCCACACCGCTTCATGCTCGTCCTATTTTCCAGACCGTTTCATGCACATCTCATATTTGACAACTTTGGAAGCTTTTCATATTTTTCACACCTTTTGAAGCTCTTCATATTTTTCACACCTTTTCAGGATCGTCATATTTTTCAACGCCGCTTCATGCTCCTCATACTTTTGACAGCTTTTGAAGTCTTCATACTTTTCACACTTTTTCAGGCTCTTCATGTTTTTGAACACCGCTTCATGCTCCTCATATTTTTCAGACCGTTTCATGCTCCTCATGTATTTCACACCTTTTGAAGCTCTTCATATATTTCACACATTTTCAGGCTCTCATGTTTTTGAACACAGCTTCTTGCTCCTCCTATTTTTCAGACCGTTTCATGCTCCTCATATATTACACACCTTTTGAAGCTCTTCATATATTTCACACATTTTCAGTCTCTTTATGTTTTTGAACACAGCTTCAGGCTCCTCCTATTTTTCAGAACGTTTCATAGTTCTCATATTTTTGACACCTTTTGAAGCTCTTCATATTTTTCACACCTTTTCAGCGTCTTCCTGTTTTCGTCCACCCCTTCAGGCTCCTCTTCTTTTTCAGACCATTTCATACTCCTCCTATTGTTGACACCTTTTGAAGCTCTTCATATATTGCACACCTTTCCAGGCTCTTCATGTTTATCAACACTGCTTCATGCTCCTCCTATTTTTTAGACCGTTTCATGCTTCTCATATATTACACACCTTTTGAAGCTCTTCATATTTTTCACACCTTTCCAGGCTCTTCATGTTTTTGAACACGGCTTCATGCTCCTCCTATTTTTCAGGCCGTTTCTTGCTCCTCATATTTTTGACACCTTTTGAAGCTCTTCATATTTTTCACACCTTTCCAGGCTCTTCATGTTTTTGAACACGGCTTCATGCTCCTCCTATTTTTCAGGCCGTTTCATGCTCCTCCTATTTTTCAGGCCGTTTCATGCTCTTCATAATTTTGACACCTTTGGAAACTCTTCGTATTTTTCACACCTTTTTTGCTCTTCATGTTTTTCAACACCGATTCATGCTCCTGCTATTTTTCAGGCCGTTTCATGCTCCTCCTATTTTTCAGACCGTTTCATGCTCCTCATATTTTTGTCACCTTTTGAAGCTCTTCATATTTTTCACACCTTTTGAGGCTCTTCATGTTTTTCAACACCGCTTCCTGCTCCTCCTTTTTTTCAGACAGTTTCATGCTCCTCATATTTTTCACACCTTTTGAAAATCTTCAGTTTTTTCACACCTTTTCATGCTCTTCATGTTTTCAACACCGATTCCTGCTCCTCCTATTTTTCAGACCGTTTCATGCTCCTCCTAATTTTCAGAATTTCATGCTCCTCATATTTTGACACCTTTTGAAGCTCTTCATATTTTTCACACCTTTTCAGGCTTTTCATGTTTTTGAACACGGCTTCATGCTCCTCCTATATTTCAGACCATTTCATGCTCCTCATATTTTTGACACCTTTTGTAACTCTTCATATATTTCACACCTTTTCAGGCTATTCATGTTTTTCAACACCGCTTCATGCTCCTCCTACTTTTCAGACCGTTTCATGCTCCTCCTATTTTTGACACCTTTTGAAGCTCTTCATATATTTCACACTTTTTCAGGCTCTTCAGGTTTTTCACCACCGCTTCATGTTCCTCCTATTTATCAGACCGTTTCATGCTCCTCCTATTTTTGACACCTTTTGAAGCTCTTCATATATATCACGCCTTTTCAGGCTCTTCAGGTTTTTCAACACCGCTTCATGCTCCTCCTATTTTTCAGACCGTTTCATGCTCCTCCTATTTTTCAGGCCGTTTCATGCTCCTCCTATTTTTCAGGCCGTTTCATGCTCTTCATAGTTTTGAAACCTTTTGAAACTCTTCATATTTTTCACACCTTTTCATGCTCTTCAGGTTTTTCAACAA
Organism: Dama dama; assembly: GCF_033118175.1. Classification (NCBI taxonomy): domain Eukaryota; kingdom Metazoa; phylum Chordata; class Mammalia; order Artiodactyla; family Cervidae; genus Dama; species Dama dama. Next base: position 3,068,075 of record NW_026870888.1, read on the forward strand.
CGCTTCATATTCCTCCTATTTTTCAGACCGTTTCATGTTCCTCCTATTTTTGACACCTTTTGAAGCTCTTCATCTATTTCACGCCTTTTCAGGCTCTTCAGGTTTTTCAACACCGCTTCATGCTCCTCCTCTTTTTCAGACCGTTTCATGCTCCTCCTATTTTTCAGGCCGTTTCATGCTCTTCATAATTTTGACACCTTTGGAAACTCTTCGTATTTTTCACACCTTTTTTGCTCTTCAGGTTTTTCAACACCGCTTCATGCTCCTCCTATTTTTCAGACCGTTTCATGCTCCTCCTATTTTTCAGGCCGTTTCATGCTCTTCATAGTTTTGACACCTTTGGAAACTCTTCGTATTTTTCAGACCTTTTTATGCTCTTCAGGTTTTTCAACACCGCTTCATATTCCTCCTATTTTTCAGACCTTTTCATGCTCCTCCTATTGTTGACACCTTTTGAAGCTCTTCATATATTTCACGCCTTTTCAGGCTCTTCAGTTTTTTCAACACCGCTTCATGCTCCTCCTCTTTTTCAGACCGTTTCATGCTCCTCCTATTTTTCAGGCCGTTTCATGCTCTTCATAATTTTGACACCTTTGGAAACTCTTCGTATTTTTCACACCTTTTTTGCTCTTCAGGTTTTTCAACACCGCTTCATGCTCCTCCTATTTTTCAGACCGTTTCATGCTCCTCCTATTTTTCAGGCCGTTTCATGCTCTTCATAATTTTGACACCTTTGGAAACTCTTCGTATTTTTCACGCCTTTTCAGGCTCTTCAGGATTTTCAACACCGCTTCATGCTCCTCCTCTTTTTCAGACCGTTTCATGCTCCTCCTATTTTTCAGGCCGTTTCATGCTCTTCATAATTTTGACACCTTTGGAAACTCTACGTATTTTTCAAACCTTTTTTGCTCTTCAGGTTTTTCAACACCGCTTCATGCTCCTCCTATTTTTCAGACCGTTTCATGCTCCTCCTATTTTTCAGGCCGTTTCATCCTCCTCAAAGTTTTGACACCATTTGAAGCTCTTCATATTTTTCACATCTTTTCAGGATCTTCATGTATTTCAACACCGATTCTTGCTCCTCCTATTTTTCAGACCGTTTCATGCTCCTCCTATTTTTCAGACCGTTTAATGCTCTTCATATCTTGACACCTTTTGAAAATCCTCATATTTTTCACACCTTTTAATGCTCTTCATGTTTTTCAACAGCGCTTCATTCCCCTCTATTTTTTAGACCGTTTCATGCTCCTCATATATTTGACACCTTTTGAAGCTCTTCATATTTTTCACACCTTTTCATGCTCTGCATGTTTTTCAACACCGCTTCATGCTCCTCCTATTTTTCAGACCGTTTCATGCTCTTCATAGTTTTGACACCTTTTGAAGCTCTTCATATTTTTCACACCTTTTCAGGCTCTTCATGTTTGTCATCACTGCTTCATGCTCCTACTATTTTTCAGACCTTTTCATGCTCCTAATATTTTTGACACCTTTTGAAGCTCTTCATATTTTTCACACATTTTCAGGCTCTTCGTGTTTTTCAACACCGCTTCATGATCCTCCTATTTTTCAGACCGTTTCATGCTCCTCATATTTTGACACATTTTGAAGCTCTTCATATTTTTCACAGCTTTTAATGCTCTTCATGTTTTTGAACACCACTTTATGCTCCTCCTATTTTTCAGACATTATTTGCTCCTCATATTTTTGACACCATTTGAAGCTCTTCATATTTTTGACATCTTTTCAAGCTCTTCATGTTTTTCAACACCGCTTCATGCTCCTCCTATTTTTCACACCGTTTCGTGTTCCTCATAAATTTGACACCTTTTGAAGCTCTTCATATTTTCACACCTTTTCAGGCTCTTCATGTTTTTCAGCACCGCTTCATGCTCCTCCTATTTTTCACACCGTTTCGTGCTCCTCATAAATTTGACACCTTTTGAAGCTCTTCATGTTTTCACACCTTTTCAGGCTCTTCATGTTTTTCAACACCGCTTCATGCTCCTCCTATTTTTCACACCGTTTCGTGCTCTTCATAAATTTGACACCTTTTGAAGCTCTTCATATTTTTCACACGTTTTCATGCTCTTCATGTTTTTCCACACCGCTTCATGATCGTCCTATTTTCCAGACCGTTTCATGCACATCTCATATTTGACAACTTTGGAAGCTTTTCATATTTTTCACACCTTTTGAAGCTCTTCATATTTTTCACACCTTTTCAGGATCTTCATATTTTTCAACGCCGCTTCATGCTCCTCATACTTTTGACAGCTTTTGAAGTCTTCATACTTTTCACACTTTTTCAGGCTCTTCATGTTTTTGAACACCGCTTCATGCTCCTCCTATTTTTCAGACCGTTTCATGCTCCTCATGTATTTCACACCTTTTGAAGCTCTTCATATATTTCACACATTTTCAGGCTCTCATGTTTTTGGACACAGCTTCTTGCTCCTCCTATTTTTCAGACCGTTTCATGCTCCTCATATATTACACACCTTTTGAAGCTCTTCATATATTTCACACATTTTCAGTCTCTTTATGTTTTTGAACACAGCTTCATGCTCCTCCTATTTTTCAGAACGTTTCATAGTTCTCATATTTTTGACACCTTTTGAAGCTCTTCATATTTTTCACACCTTTTCAGCGTCTTCCTGTTTTCGTCCACCCCTTCAGGCTCCTCTTCTTTTTCAGACCATTTCATACTCCTCCTATTGTTGACACCTTTTGAAGCTCTTCATATATTGCACACCTTTCCAGGCTCTTCATGTTTATCAACACAGCTTCTTGCTCCTCCTATTTTTTAGACCGTTTCATGCTCCTCATATATTACACTCCTTTTGAAGCTCTTCATATTTTTCACACCTTTCCAGGCTCTTCATGGTTTTGAACACGGCTTCATGCTCCTCCTATTTTTCAGGCCGTTTCTTGCTCCTCATATTTTTGACACCTTTTGAAGCTCTTCATATTTTTCACACCTTTCCAGGCTCTTCATGTTTTTGAACACGGCTTCATGCTCCTCCTATTTTTCAGGCCGTTTCATGCTCTTCATACTTTTGAAACCTTTTGAAACTCTTCATATTTTTCACACCTTTTCATGCTCTTCAGGTTTTTCAACAACGCTTCATATTCCTCCTATTTTTCAGACCGTTTCATGTTCCTCCTATTTTTGACACCTTTTGAAGCTCTTCATATATTTCACGCCTTTTCAGGCTCTTCAGGTTTTTCAACACCGCTTCATGCTCCTCCTCTTTTTCAGACCGTTTCATGCTCCTCCTATTTTTCAGGCCGTTTCATGCTCTTCATAATTTTGACACCTTTGGAAACTCTTCGTATTTTTCACACCTTTTTTCCTCTTCATGTTTTTCAACACCGATTCATGCTCCTGCTATTTTTCAGACCGTTTCATGCTCCTCCTATTTTTCAGGCCGTTTCATGCTCCTCATAATTTTGACACGTTTTGAGGCTCTTCATATATTTCACACCTTTTCAGGCTCTTCATGTTTTTCAACACCACTTCATGCTCCTCCTATTTTTCAGACCGTTTCATGCTCCTCATATTTTTGTCACCTTTTGAAGCTCTTCATATTTTTCACACCTTTTGAGGCTCTTCATGTTTTTCAAAACCGCTTCCTGCTCCTCCTTTTTTTCAGACAGTTTCATGCTCCTCATATTTTTCACACCTTTTGAAAATCTTCAGTTTTTTCACACCTTTTCATGCTCTTCATGTTTTCAACACCGATTCCTGCTCCTCCTATTTTTCAGACCGTTTCATGCTCCTCCTAATTTTCAGAATTTCATGCTCCTCATATTTTGACACCTTTTGAAGCTCTTCATATTTTTCACACCTTTTCAGGCTTTTCATGTTTTTGAACACGGCTTCATGCTCCTCCTATATTTCAGACCATTTCATGCTCCTCATATTTTTGACACCTTTTGTAACTCTTCATATATTTCACACCTTTTCAGGCTATTCATGTTTTTCAACACCGCCTCATGCTCCTCCTACTTTTCAGACCGTTTCATGCTCCTCCTATTTTTGACACCTTTTGAAGCTCTTCTATTTTTCACACTTTTTCAGGCTCTTCAGGTTTTTCACCACCGCTTCATGTTCCTCCTATTTTTCAGACCGTTTCATGCTCCTCCTATTTTTGACACCTTTTGAAGCTCTTCATATATATCACGCCTTTTCAGGCTCTTCAGGTTTTTCAACACCGCTTCATGCTCCTCCTCTTTTTCAGACCGTTTCATGCTCCTCCTATTTTTCAGGCCGTTTCATGCTCTTCATAATTTTGACACCTTTGGAAACTCTTCGCATTTTTCACACCTTTTTTGCTCTTCAGGTTTTTCAACACCGCTTCATGCTCCTCCTATTTTTCAGACCATTTCATTATCCTCCTATTTTTCAGGCCGTTTCATGCTCTTCATAGTTTTGACACCTTTGGAAACTCTTCGTATTTTTCACACCTTTTTATGCTCTTCAGGTTTTTCAACACCGCTTCATATTCCTCCTATTTTTCAGACCTTTTCATGCTCCTCATATTTTGACACCTTTTGAAACTCTTCATATTTTTCACACCTTTTCAGGCTCTTCATGTTTTTGAACACGGCTTCATGCTCCTCCTATTTTTCTGACCGTTTCATGCTCCTGATATTTGACACGATATGAAGCTCTTCATATATTTCACACCTTTTCAGGCACTTCATGATTTTCAACACCGCTTCATGCTCTTCCTATTTTTCAGAACGTTTCATGCTCCTCATATTTGACACGATTTGAAGCTCTTCATATATTTCACACCTTTTTAGGCTCTTCATGTTTTGATCACCGCTTCATGCTCCTCCTATTTTTCAGACCGTTTCTTGCTCCTCATATTTTTCACACATTTTGAAACTCTACATATTTTTCACACCTTTTCAGTCTCTTCATGTTTTTGAACACCGCTTCTTGCTCCTCCTATTTTTCAGGCCGTTTCATGCTCCTCATATTTTTGACACCATTTGAATCTCTTCATATTTTTGACAACTTTTCATGCTCTTCATGTTTTTCAACACCGCTTCATGCTTCTCCTATTTTTCAGACGTTTTCTTGCTCCTCATATTTTTGACACCTTTTGAAGCTCTTCATATATTTCAAGCCTTTTCAGGCTCTTCAGGTTTTTCACCACTGCTTCATGCTCCTCCTATTTTTCAGACCTTTTCATGCTCCTCCTATTTTTCAGGCGGTTTCATGCTCCTAATAATTTTGACACGTTTTGATGCTCTTCATATTTTTCACACCTTTCCAGGCTCTTCATGTTTTTGAACACCTTTTCATGCTACTATTTTTTCAGAACGTTTCATGCTCTTCATATTTTTGACACCTTTTGAAGCTCTTCATATTTTTAGTACCTTTTCAGGATCTCCATATATTTTAATACCGCTTCATGCTCCTCCTAATTTTGAGACCATTTCATGCTCCTCATATTTTTGACACCTTTTAAAGCTCCTCATATTTTTCACACCTTTTCAGGCTCTTCATGTTTTTGAACATCACTTTATGCTCCTCCTATTTTTCACCGTTTCCTGCTCCTCATATTTTTCACACCTTTTGAAGCTCTTCATATTTTTCACACCTTTTAGGCTCATCATGTTTTTCAACACCACTTCATGCTCCTCCGATTTTTCAGACCGTTTCATGCTCCTCATCTTTTTGACACCTTTTGAAGCTCTTCATATTTTTCACACCGTTTCAGGCTCTTCATGTTTTTGAACACCGCTTCATGCTCCTCCTATTTTTCAGACCGTTTCATGCTCCTCATATTTTTGACACCTTTTGAAGCTCTTCATATTTTTCACACCGTTTCAGGCTCTTCATGTTTTTGAACACCGCTTCATGCTCCTCCTATTTTTCAGACCGTTTCATGCTCCTCATATTTTTGACACCTTTTGAAGCTCTTTATATTTTTCACACCTTTTCAGGCTCTTCATTTTTTTCAACACCACTTCATGCTCCTCCTATATTTCAGACCGTTTCATGCTCATCTCATTTTTGACACCTTTTGAAGCTCTTCATATTTTTCACAAGTTCTCAGGCTCCTCATGTTTTTCAACACCGCTTCATGCTCCTCCTATTTTTCAGACCGCTTCATGCTCCTCATTTTTTTGACACCTTTTGAAGCTCTTCATATTTTTCACACCGTTTCAGGCTCTTCATGTTTTTGAACACCGCTTCATGCTCCTCCTATTTTTCAGACCGTTTCATGCTCCTCATATTTTTGACACCTTTTGAAGCTCTTCATATTTTTCACACCTTTTCAGGCTCTTCATTTTTTTCAACACCACTTCATGCTCCTCCTATATTTCAGACCGTTTCATGCTCATCTCATTTTTGACACCTTTTGAAGCTCTTCATATTTTTCACAAGTTCTCAGGCTCCTCATGTTTTTCAACACCGCTTCATGCTCCTGCTATTTTTAAGACCGTTTCATGCTTCTCATATTTATGACACCTTTTGAAGCTCTTCATATTTTTCACACCTTTTAAGGCTCTTCATGTTTTGAACACCGCTTCATGCTCCTCCTCTTTTTCAGACCGTTTCATGCACCTCATATTTTTGACACCTTTTGAAGCTCTTCATATTTTTCACACCTTTTCAGGCTTTTCATGTTTTTGAACACCGCTTCATGCTCCTCCTATTTTTCAGACCTTTTCATGCTGCTCATATTTTTGACACCTTTTGAAGCTCTTCATATTTTTCACAAATTTTCAGGCTGTTCCTGTTTTTGAACACCGTTTCATGCTCCTCCTATTTTTCAGACCGTTTAATGCTCCTCATGTATTTCACACCTTTTGAAGCTCTTCTAATTTTTCACATCTTTACAGGCTCTTCATGTTTTTCCACACCATTTCATGCTTATCGTATTTTTCAGACCTTTTCATGATCCTCATGAATTTCACACCTTTTGAAGCTCTTCATATTTTTCAAACCTTTTCAGGCTCTTCATGTTTTTGAACACAGCTTCATGCTACTCCTATTTTTCAGACCGTTTCATGCTCCTCTTATTTTTCATACCTTTTGAAGCTCCTCATATTTTTCACACCATTTCAGGCTTTTCATGTTTTTCAACACCGTTACATGATCCTCCTATTTTTCAGACCGTTTCATGCTCATCTCATTTTTGACCCCTTTTGAAGCTTTTCATATTTTTCACAACTTTTTAGGCTCTTCATGTTTTTCAACACCGCTTCATACTCCTCCTATTTTTCAGACCTTGTCATGCTCATCTCATTTTTGACACCTTTTGAAGCTCTTCATATTTCTCACAACTTTTTAGGCTCTTCATGTTTTTGACACCGCTTCATGCTCCTCCTATTTTTCAGAGAGTTTCATGCTCCTCATGTATTTCACATCTTTTGAAGCTCTTCATATTTCTCACAACTTTTTAGGCTCTTCATGTTTTTCCACACCACTTCATGCTTCTCCTATTTTTCTGCCTGTTTCATGCTCCTCATGTATTTCACACATTTTGAAGCTCTTCATATTTTTCACAACTTTTCAGGCTCTTCATGTTTTTAATCACCGTTTCATGCTCCTCCTATTTTTCAGACGGTTTCATGCTCCTCATATATTTGACACATTTTGAAGCTCTGAATATTTTTCACACATTTTCAGGCTCTTCATGTTTTTGAACACTGCTTCATGATCCTCCTATTTTTCAGACCGTTTCATGATCTTCATATGTTTGACACCTTTTGAAGCTATTCATATTTTTCACTCCTTTTCAGGCTCTTCATGTTTTTCAACACCACTTCATGCTTCTCCTATTTTTCAGACCGTTTCATGCTCCTCATGTATTTCACAACTTTTGAAGCTCTTCATATTTTTCACAACTTTTAAGGCTCTTCATGTTTTGAACACCGCTTCATGCTCCTCATCTTTTTCAGACCGTTTCATGCACCTCATATTTTTGACACCTTTTGAAGTTCTTCATATTTTTCACACCTTTTCAGGCTCTTCATACTTTTGAACACCGCTTCATGCTCCTCCTATTTTTCAGACCGTTTCATGCTCCTTGTAATTTTGACAACTTTTGAAGCTGTTCATATTTTTCACACCTTTTCAGGCTCTTCATGTTTTTCAACACCGCTTCATGCTCCTCCTATTTTTCAGACTGTTACATGCTCCTCATATTTTTGACACCTTTTCAAGCTCTTCATATTTTTCACACCTTTTCAGGCTCTTCATGTTTTTCAACACCGCTTCATGCTCCTCATATTTTTCAGACCGTTTCATGCTCCTCATATTTTTGACACCTTTTGAAGCTCTTCATATTTTTCACTTCTTTTCAGGCTCTTCATTTTTTTTCAACACTACTTCATGCTCCTCCAATTTTTCAGACCGTTTCATGCTCATCTAATTTTTGACACCTGTTGAAGCTCTTCATATTTTTCACACTTTTTCAGGATCTTCATGTTTTTCAAAACCACTTCATGCTTCTCCTATTTTTCAGCCCGTTTCATGCTCCTCATGTTTTTCACACCTTTTGAAGCTCGTCATATTTTTCACACCTTTTCAGGCTCTTCAAGATTTTGATCACAGTTTCACGCTCCTCCTATTTTTCAGACGGTTTCATGCTCCTCATATTTTTGACACCTTTTGAAGCTCTTCAAAATTTTCACACCTTTTCAAGCTCTTCATGTTTTTGAACACCGCTTCCTGATCCTCCTATTTTTCAGACCGGTTCATACTCTTCATATTTTTCACATCTTTTCAGGCTCTCCATGTTTTTCAACACAACTTCATGCTTCTCTTATTTTTCAGACCGTTTCATGCGCATCTCATTTTTGACACCTTTGAAGCTCTTCATATTTTTCACAACTTTTGAAGCTCTTCATATTTTTCACACGTTTTCAGGCTCTTCATGTGTTTCAGACCTTTTCATGCTGCTTGTATTTTTCAGACCGTTTCATGCTCCTCATATTTTTCACACCTTTGAAGCTCTTCATATTTTTCACACCTTTCAGGCTCTTCATGTTTTTCAACACCGCTTCATGCTCCACCTATTTTTCAGACCGTTTCATGCTCCTCATATTTTTGACACCTTTTGAAGCTCTTCATATTTTTCACACCTTTTCAGGCTCTTCATGTTTTTGAACACCGCTTCATGCTCCTCCTATTTTTCAGACCGTTTCATGCTCCTCATATTTTTGACACCTTTTGAAGCTCTTCATATTTTTCACAAGTTTTCAGGCTCTTCATGTTTTTGAACAGCGCTTCATGCTCCTCCTATTTTTCAGACCGTTTCATGCTCCTCATATTGTTGACACTTTTTGAAGCTCTTCATATTTTTCACACCATTTCAGGCTCTTCATGTTTTTCAACACCGCTTCATGCTCCTTGTATTTTTCAGACCGTTTCATGCTCCTCATTTTTTTGACACCTTTTGAATCTCTTCATACTTTTCACACCTTTTCAGGCTCTTCATGTTTTTGAACACAGCTTCAAGCTCTTCCTATATTTAAGACAGTTTCATGTTCCTCATATATTTCTCACCTTTTGAAGCTCTTCATATTTTTCACACCTTTTCAGGCTCTTTATGTTTTTGACCACCGCTTCATGCTCCTCCTATTTTTCAGACCGTTTCATTTTCCTCATATTTTTGACACCTTTTGAAGCTCTTCATGTTTTTTACACCTTTTCAGGCTCTTCATGTTTTTCAACACGGCTTCATGCTCCTCTTATTTTTTAAACCGTTTCGTGCTCCTCATATTTTTCACACCTTTTGAAGCTCTTCTTAATTTTCACACCTTTTCAGGCTCTTCATGTTTTTCAACAACGCTTCATGCTCCTCCTATTTTTCAGACCGTTTCATGCTCCTCATGTATTTCACACATTTTGAAGCTCTTCATATTTTTCACACCATTTCAGGCTTCTCATCTTTTTGAACACCGTTTCATGCTCCTACTATTTTTCAGACCGATTCATGCTCCTTATATTTTTCAAACCTTTTGAAGCTCTTCATGCTTTTCACACCTTTTCAGGCTCTTCAAGTTTTTGAACACAGCTTCAAGCTCTTCCTATTTTTAAGACAGTTTCATGTTCCTCATATATTTCTCACGTTTTGAAGCTCTTCATATTTTTCACACCTCTTCAGGCTCTTTATGTTTTTGACCACCGCTTCATGCTCCTCCTATTTTTCAGACCGTTTCATTTTCCTCATATTTTTGACACCTTTTGAAGCTCTTCATGTTTTTTACACCTTCTCAGGCTCTTCATGTTTTTCAACACGGCTTCATGCTCCTCTTATTTTTTAGACCGTTTCGTGCTCCTCATAATTTTCACACCTTTTGATGCTCTTCATAATTTTCACACCTTTTCAGGCTCTTCATGTTTTTCAACAACGCTTCATGCTCCTCCTATTTTTCAGACCGTTTCATGCTCCTCATGTATTTCACACATTTTGAAGCTCTTCATCTTTTTCACACCTTTTCAGGCTTCTCATCTTTTTGAACACCGTTTCATGTTCCTACTATTTTTCAGACCGTTTCATGCTCCTTATATTTTTGAAACCTTTTGAAGCTCTTCATATTTTTCACACTTTTTCAGGCTCCTCATGATTTTCAACACCGCTTCATGCTCCTCCTATTTTTCAGACCGTTTCATGCTCCTCATATTTTTGACACCTTTTGAAGCTCTTCATATTTTACACACCTTTTCAGGTTCTTCATGATTTTCAACACCACTTCATGCTCCTCCTATTTTTCAGACCGTTTCATGTTCCTTATATTTTTGACAACTTTTGTAGCTCTTCATATTTTTCACACCTTTTCAGATTCTTCATGTTTTTCAACACCGTTTCATGCTCCTCCTATTTTCAGACCGTTTCTTGCTCCTCATAATTTTGGCACCTTTGAATGTCTTCATATTTTTCACACCTTTTGAAGCTGTTCATATTTTTCACACCTTTTCAGGTTCTTCATGTTTTTCAACACCGTTTCATGCTCCTCCTATTTTCAGACCGTTTCTTGCTCCTCATAATTTTGACACCTTTGAATGTCTTCATATTTTTCACACCTTTTGAAGCTGTTCATATTTTTCACACCTTTTCAGGCTCTTCATGTTATTCTACACTGCTTCATGCTCCTCCTAGTTTTCAGACTGTTTCTTGCTCCTCTTATTTTTGACACCTTTTGAAACTCTTCATATATTTCACACCTTTACAGGCTCTTCATGTTTTTGAACACCGCTTCATGCTCCTCCTATTTTTCAGACCGTTTCATGCTCCTCATATATTTGACACCTTTTGAAGCTCTTCATATTTTTCACACCTTTTCAGGCTCTTCATGTTTTTGAACACCGCTTCATGCTCCTCATGTTTTTCAGAGCGTTTCATGCTCCTCATGTATTACACATCTTTTGAAGCTCTTCATATTTTTGACACTTTTTGAAGCTCTTCATATTTTTCACACCATTTCAGGCTCTTCATTTTTTTGAACACCGCTTCATGCTCCTCCTATTTTTCAGACCGTTTCATGCTCTTTATATTTTTGAAACCTTTTGAAGCTCTTCATATTTTTCACACCTTTTCAGGCTCTTCATGTTTTTCAACACCGCTTCATGCTCCTCCTCTTTTTCAGCCCTTTTCGTGCTCCTCATATTTTTGACACCTTTTGAAGCTCTTCATATTTGTCACACCTTTTCAGGCTCTTCAATTTTTTCAACAATGTTACAATACTCCTCCTATTTTTCAGACCGTTTCATGCTGCTCATAATTGACACCTTTTGAAGCTCATCATATTTTTCACAAATTTTCAGGTTGTTCCTGTTTTTGAACACCGTTTCATGCTCCTCCTATTTTTCAGACCGTTTCATGATCCTCATGTATTTTACACCTTTTGAAGCTCTTCATATCATTCACACGTTTTAAGGCTCTTCATTTTTTTCAACACCGCTTCATGCTCCTCCTATTTTTCAGACCGTTTCATGCTCCTCATGTATTTCACACCTTTTGAAGCTCCTCATATTTTTCACACCTTTTCAGGCTTTTCATGTTTTTCAACACCGTTACATGATCCGCCTATTTTTCAGACCGTTTCATGCTCATCTCATTTTTTACCCCTTTTGAAGCTTTTCATATTTTTCACAACTTTTTAGGCTCTTCATGTTTTTCAACACCGCTTCATACTCCTCCTATTTTTCAGACCGTTTCATGCTCATCTCATTTTTGACACCTTTTGAAGCTCTTCATATTTCTCACAACTTTTTAGGCTCTTCATGTTTTTGACACCGCTTCATGCTCCTCCTATTTTTCAGAGAGTTTCATGCTCCTCATGTATTTCACATCTTTTGAAGCTCTTCATATTTCTCACAACTTTTTAGGCTCTTCATGTTTTTCCACACCACTTCATGCTTCTCCTATTTTTCTGCCTGTTTCATGCTCCTCATGTATTTCACACATTTTGAAGCTCTTCATATTTTTCACAACTTTTCAGGCTCTTCATGTTTTTAATCACCGTTTCATGCTCCTCCTATTTTTCAGACGGTTTCATGCTCCTCATATATTTGACACATTTTGAAGCTCTGAATATTTTTCACACATTTTCAGGCTCTTCATGTTTTTGAACACTGCTTCATGATCCTCCTATTTTTCAGACCGTTTCATGATCTTCATATGTTTGACACCTTTTGAAGCTATTCATATTTTTCACTCTTTTTCAGGCTCTTCATGTTTTTCAACGCCACTTCATGCTTCTCCTATTTTTCAGACCGTTTCATGCTCCTCATGTATTTCACACCTTTTGAAGCTCTTCATAATTTTCACACCTTTTCAGGCTCTTCATGTTTTTGAACACCGCTTCATGATCCTCCTATTTTTCAGACCATTTCATGCTCTTCATATTTTTGACACCTCTTGAAGTTCTTCATATATTTCACACCTTTTCAGCCTCTTCATTTTTTTTAAAACCGCTTCATGCTCCTCCTATTTTTCACACCGTTTCATGCGCATCTCATTTTTGACACCTTTGATGCTCTTCATATTTTTCACAACTTTTGAAGCTCTTCATATTTTTCACATGTTTTCAGGCTCTTCATGTGTTTCAGACCGTTTCATGCTGCTTCTATTTTTCAGACCGTTTCATGCTCCTCATATTTTTCACACCTTTGAAGCTCTTCATATTTTTCACACCTTTTCAGGCTCTTCATGTTTTTCAACACCGCTTCATGCTCCTCCTATTTTTCAGACCGTTCCCTGTTCCTCATATATTTGACACATTTTGAGCTCTTCATATTTTTCACACCTTTTCAGGCTATTCATGTTTTTCAACACCGCTTCATGCTCCTCCTATTTTTCAAACAGTTTCATGCACCTCATATATTTCACACATTTTGAAGCTCTTCATATTTTTCACAACTTTTCAGGCTCTTCATGTTTTTGAACAGCGCTTCATGCTCCTCCTATTTTTCAGACCGTTTCATGCTCCTCATGTATTTCACACCTTTTGAAGCTCTTCATATTTTTCACACCTTTTCAGGCTCTTCATGTTTTTCAACACCGCTTCATGCTCCACCTATATTTCAGACCGTTTCAGGCTCCTCATTTTTTTGACACCTTTTGAAGCTCTTCATATTTTTCACAACTTTTCAGGCTCTTCATGTTTTTGAACACAGCTTCATGCTACTCCTATTTTACAGACCGTTTCATGCTCCTCATATTTTTGACACCTTTTGAAGCTCTTCATATTTTTCACACCTTTTCAGGCTCTTTATGTTTTTGAACACCGCTTCATGCTCCTCTTATTTTTCAGACCGTTTCATGCTCATCTCATTTTTGACACCTTTTGAAGCTCTTCATATTTTTCACACCTTTTTAGGCTCTTCATGTTTTTCAACACTGCTTCATTCTCCTCCTATTTTTCAGACCGTTTCATGCTATTCATATTTTTGACACCTTTTGAAGCTCTTCATATTTTTCACAACTTTTCAGGCTCTTCATGTTTTTGAACACGGCTTCATGCTCCTCATATTTTTCAGACCGTTTCATGCTCCTCATATTTTTGACACCTTTTGAAGCTCTTCATATATTTCACACCTTTTCAGGCTCGTCATGTTTTTGAACACCGCTTCTCGCTCCTCCTATTTTTCAGACCGTTTCATGCTCATCTCATTTTTGACACCTTTTGTAGCTCTTCATATTTTACACGTATTCAGGCTCTTCATGTTTTTCAACACCATTTCTTGATTGTCCTATTTTTCAGACCGTTTCATGCTCATCTCATTTTTAACACCTTTTGAAGATTTTCATATTTTTCACATCTTTTCAGGCTCTTCATGTTTTTGAACACCGCCTCATGCTCCTCCTATTTTTCAGAGAGTTTCATGCTCCTCATGTATTTCACACTTTTTGAAGGTCTTCATATTTTTCACACATTTTCAGGCTCTTCATCTTTTTCCACACCACATCATGCTTCTCCTATTTTTCTCCCCGATTCATGCTCCTCATGTATTTCACACCTTTTGAAGCTCTTCATATTTTTCACACCTTTTCAGGCTCTTCATGTTTTTCAACACTGCTTCATGCTCCATCAATTTTTCAGACCGTTTCATGCTCCTCATATTTTTGACACCTTTTGAAGCTCTTCATATTTTTCACACATTTTCAGGCTCTTCATGTTTTTGAACACCGCTTCATGCTCCTCTTATTTTTCAGACCGTTTCATGCTCATCTCATTTTTGACACCTTTTGAAGCTCTTCATATTTTTCACACCTTTTCAGGCTCTTCATGTTTTTCAACACCGTTTTATGATCCTCCTATTTTTAAGAACTTTTCATGCTCATCTCATTTTTGACACCTTTTGAAGATTTTCATATTTTTCACAAATTTTCAGGCTCTTCATGTTTTTGAACCCCGCTTCATGCTCCTCTTATTTTTCAGAGAGTTTCATGCTCCTCATGTATTTCACACCTTTTGAAGTTCTTCATATTTTTCACACCTTTTCAGGCTCTTCATGTTTTTCCACACCACTTCATGCTTCTCCTATTTTTCAGCCCGTTTCTTGCTCCTCATGTATTTCACACCTTTTGAAGCTCTTCATATTTTTCACACCTTTTCAGGCTCTTCACGTTTTTGAACACTGCTTCATGCTCCTCCTATTTTTCAGACCGTTTCTTGCTCCTCATATTTTTGACACTTTTTGAAGCTCTTCATATTTTTCACACCTTTTCAGGTTTTCCATGTTTTTGATCCCCGCTTCATGATCCTCCTATTTTTCAGACCGTTACATGCTCCTCATATTTTTGACACCTTTTGAAGCTCTGAATATTTTTCACACCTTTTCAGGCTCTTCATGTTTTTGAACACTGCTTCATGATCCTCCTATTTTTCAAACGGTTTCATGCTCTTCATATGTTTGACACCTTTTGAAGCTCTTCATATTTTTCACACCTTTTGAGGGCCTTCATGTTTTTCAACACCGTTTCATGCTGCTTCTCTATTTCAGACCGTTTCATGCTCCTCATATTTTTCACACCTTTTGAAGCTCCTCATATTTTTCACACCTTTTCAGGCTTTTCATATTTTTCAACACCGTTACATGATCCTCCTATTTTTCAGACCGTTTCATGCTCATCTCAATTTTGACCCCTTTTGAAGCTTTTCATATTTTTCACAACTTTTTAGGCTCTTCATGTTTTTCAACACCGCTTCATACTCCTCCTATTTTTCAGACCGTTTCATGCTCATCTCATTTTTGACACCTTTTGAAGCTCTTCATATTTCTCACAACTTCTTAGGCTTTTCATGTTTTTGACACCGCTTCATGCTCCTCCTATTTTTCAGAGAGTTTCATGCTCCTCATGTATTTCACATCTTTTGAAGCTCTTCATATTTCTCACAACTTTTTAGGGTCTTCATGTTTTTCCACACCACTTCATGCTTCTCCAATTTTTCGGCCTGTTTCATGCTCCTCATGTATTTCACACCTTTTGAAACTCTTCATATTTTTCAGACCTTTTCAGGCTCTTCAGGTTTTTAATCACCGTTTCATGCTCCTCCTATTTTTCAGACGGTTTCATGCTCCACATATATTTGACACGTTTTGAAGCTCTGAATATTTTTCACACATTTTCAGGCTCTTCATGTTTTTGACCACTGCTTCATGATCCTCTTATTTTTCAGACCGTTTCATGCTCCTCATATTTTTGACACCTTTTGAAGCTATTCATATTTTTCACTCCTTTTCAGGCTCTTCATGTTTTTCAACACCACTTCATGCTTCTCCTATATTTCAGACTCTTTCATGCTCCTCATGTATTTCACACCTTTTGAAGCTCTTCATAATTTTCACACCTTTTCAGGCTCTTCATGTTTTTGAACACCATTTCATGCCGCTTCTATTTTTCAGACCGTTTCATGCTCCTCATATTTTTCACACCTTTTGAAGCTCTTCATATTTTTCACACCTTTTCAGCCTCTTCATGTCTTTGAACTCCGCTTCATGATCCTCCTATTTTTCAGACCATTCATGCTCTTCATATTTTTGACACCTCTTGAAGCTCTTCATATATTTCACACCTTTTCAGCCTCTTCATTTTTTTTAAAACCGCTTCATGCTCCTCCTATTTTTCACACCGTTTCATGCTCATCTCATTTTTGACACCTTTTGAAGCTCCTCATATATTTCACACCTTTTCAAGCTCTTCATATTTTTCAGACCTTTTCAGGCACTTCATGTTTTTGAAAACCGCTTAATGTTCCTCCTATTTTTCAGACCGTTTCATGCTCCTCATATTTTTGACACCTTTTGAAGCTCTTCATATTTTTCCCACCTTTTCAGGCTCTTCATTTTTTTCAACACCACTTCATGCTCCTCCTATATTTCAGACCGTTTCATGCTCATCTCATTTTTGACACGTTTTCAAGCTCTTCATATTTTTCACAAGTTCTCAGGCTCCTCATGTTTTTCAACACCGCTTCATGCTCCTCCTATTTTTCAGACCGTTTCATGCTTCTCATATTTTTGACACCTTTTGAAGCTCTTCATATTTTTCACACCTTTTAAGGCTCTTCATGTTTTTGAACACCGCTTCATACTCCTCCTATTTTTCAGGCCGTTTCATGCTCCTTGTAATTTTGACACCTTTTGAAGCTCTTCATATTTTTCCCACCTTTTCAGGCTCTTCATTTTTTTCAACACCACTTCATGCTAGTCGTATATTTCAGACCGTTTCATGCTCATCTCATTTTTGACACCTTTTCAAGCTCTTCATATTTTTCACAAGTTCTCAGGCTCCTCATGTTTTTCAACACCGCTTCATGCTCCTCCTATTTTTCAGACCGTTTCATGCACCTCATATTTTTGATACCTTTTGAAGCTCTTCATATTTTTCACACCTTTTCAGGCTCTTCATATTTTTGAACACCGCTTCATGCTCCTCCTATTTTTCAGGCCGTTTCATGCTCCTTGTAATTTTGACACCTTTTGAAGCTCTTCATATTTTTACCACCTTTTCAGGCTCTTCATGTTTTTCAACACCGCTTCATGCTCCTCCTATTTTTCAGACTATTACATGCTCCTCATATTTTTGACACCTTTTCAAGCTCTTCATATTTTTCACACCTTTTCAGGCTCTTCATGTTTTTCAACACCGCTTCATGCTCCTCTTATTTTTCAGACCGTTTCATGCTCCTCATATTTTTGACACCTTTTGAAGCTCTTCGTATTTTTCACACCTTTTCAGGCTCTTCATTTTTTTCAACACTACTTCTTGCTCCTCCAATTTTTCAGACCGTTTCATGCTCATCTAATTTTTGACACCTGTTGAAGCTCTTCATATTTTTCACACCTTCTGAAGCTCCTCATATTTGTCACACTTTTTCAGGATCATCATGTTTTTCAACACCACTTCATGCTTCTCCTATTTTTCAGCCCGTTTCATGCTCCTCATGTTTTTCACACCTTTTGAAGCTCGTCATATTTTTCACACCTTTTCAGGCTCTTCATGTTTTTGAACACTGCTTCATGATCCTCCTATTTTTCAGACGGTTTCATGCTCTTCATATGTTTGACACCTTTTGAAACTCTTCATATTTTTCACATCTTTTGAGGGACTTCATGTTTTTCAACACCGTTTCATGCTGCTTGTCTATTTCAGACCGTTTCATGCTCCTCATATTTTTTACACCTTTTGAAGCTCTTCATATTTTTAACACCTTTTCAGGCTCTATTTTTTTTTTGAACACCGCTTCATGCTCCTCCTAATTTTCAGACC
The DNA here is from genome assembly GCF_033118175.1 of Dama dama. Classification (NCBI taxonomy): domain Eukaryota; kingdom Metazoa; phylum Chordata; class Mammalia; order Artiodactyla; family Cervidae; genus Dama; species Dama dama. The sequence continues at coordinate 3,086,329 of NW_026870888.1, forward strand.
GTTTTATCCTGCTCATATTTTTCACACCTTTTCAGGCTCTTCATGTTTTTAAACACAGCTTCATGCTACTCCTATTTTTCAGACCGTTTCATGCTCCTCTTATTTTTCTCACCTTTTGATGCTCCTCATATTTTGCACACCTTTTCAGGCTCTTCATGTTTTTCAACACCGCTTCATACTCCTCCTATTTTTCAGACCGTTTCATGCTCATCTCATTTTTGACACCTTTTGAAGCTCTTCATATTTTTCACACCTTTTCAGGCTCTTCATGTTTTTGAACACCGCTTCAAGATCCTCCTAATTTTCAGACCACTTCATGCTCTTCATATTTTTGACACCTCTTGAAGCTCTTCATATATTTCACACCTTTTCAGCCTCTTCATTTTTTTTAAAACCGCTTCATGCTCCTCCTATTTTTCACACCGTTTCATGCTCATCTCATTTTTGACACCTTTTGAAGCTCTTCATATATTTCACACCTTTTCAGACTCTTCATGTTTTTCAACACAGCTTCATGATCCTCCTATTTTTCAGACCGTTTCATTCTCCTCATATTTTTGACACCTTTTGAAGCTCTTCATATATTTCACACCTTTTCAGGCTCTTCATTTTTTTCAACACCACTTCATGCTCCTCCTATATTTCAGACCGTTTCATGCTCATCTCATTTTGACACCTTTTGAAGCTTTTCATATTTTTCACAAGTTCTCAGGCTGCTCATGTTTTTCAACACCGCTTCATGCTCCTCCTATATTTCAGACCGTTTCATGCTTCTCATATTTTTGACACATTTTGAAGCTCTTCATATTTTTCACACCTTTTAAGGCTCTTCATGTTTTTGAACTCCTCTTCATGCTCCTGCTCTTTTTCAGACCTTTTCATGCACCTCATATTTTTGACACCTTTTGAAGCTCTTCATATTTTTCACACCTTTTCAGGCTCTTCATATTTTTGAACACCGCTTCATACTCCTATTTTTCAGACTGTTTCATGCTCCTTGTAATTTTGACACCTTTTGAAGCTCTTCATATTTTTCACACCTTTTCAGGCTCTTCATGTTTTTCAACACTGCTTCATGCTCCTCCTATTTTTCAGACTGTTACATGCTCCTAATATTTTCGACACCTTTTGAAGCTCTTCATATTTTTCACACCTTTTCAGGCTCTTCATGTTTTTCAACACCGCTTCATGCTCCTCCTATTTTTCAGACCGTTTAATGCTCCTCATATTTTTGACACCTTTTGAAGCTCTTCATATTTTTCACACTTTTTCAGGCTCTTCATGTTTTTCAACACGGCTTCATGCTCCTCCAAATTTTCAGACCGTTTCATACTCATCTAATTTTTGAAACCTTTTGAAGCTCTTCATATTTTTCCCACCTTTTGAAGCTCTTCATATTTTCACACTTTTTCAGGCTCTTCATGTTTTGAACACCGCTTCATGCTCCTTCTATTTTTCAGAGAGTTTCATGCTCCTCATGTATTTCTCACCTTTTGAAGCTCTTCATATTTTTCACATCTTTTCAGGCTCTTCATGTTTTTCCACACCACTTCATGCTTCCCCTATTTTTCAGCCCGTTTCATGCTCCTCATATATTTCACACCTTTAGAAGCTGTTCTTATTTTTCACACCTTTTCAGGCTCTTCACGTTTTGATCACCATTTCATGCTCCTTTATTTTTCAGACCGTTTCATGCTCATCTCATTTTTGACACCTTTTGAAGCTCTTCATATATTTCACACATTTTCAAGCTCTTCATATTTTTCACACCTTTTCAGGCTCTTCATATTTTTGAACACCGCTCATTCTCCTCCTATTTTTCAGACCGTTTCATGCTCCTCATATTTTTGACACCTTTTGAAGCTCTTCATATTTTCACACCTTTTCAGGCTCTTCATGTTTTTGAACACCGCTTCATGCTCCTCCAATTTTTCAGACCGTTTCATGCTCCTCATATTTTGACACCTTTTGAAGATCTTCATATTTTTCACACCTTTTAAGGCTCTTCATGTTTTTGATCACCGTTTCTTCCTCCTCCTATTTTTCAGACCGTTTCATGCTCCTCATATTTTTGACACCTTTTGAAGCTATTCATATTTTTCACACCTTTTCAGCCTCTTCATGTTTTTCAACACCGCTTCATGCTCCTCCTATTTGTCAGGCCGTTTCATGCTCCTCCTATTTTTGACACCTTTTGAAGCTCTTCATATTTTTCACAACTTTTCAGGCTCTTCATGTTTTTCAAAACCACTTCATGCTCCTCCTAATTTTCAGACCGTTTCATGCTCCTCTGATTTTTGACACCTTTTGAAGCTCTTCATATTTTTCACAACTTTTCAGGCTCTTCATGTTTTTGAACACCGCTTCATGCTCCTTCTTTTTTTCAGAGAGTTTCATGCTCCTCATGTATTTCACACCTTTTGAAGCTCTTCATATTTTTCACACCTTTTCAGGCTCTTCATGTTTTTCCACACCACTTCTTGCTTCTCCTATTTTTCAGCCCGTTTCATGCTCCTCATATATTTCACACCTTTTGAAACTCTTCATATTTTTCACACCTTTTCAGGTCTTCACATTTTGATCACCATTTCATGCTCCTCTTATTTTTCAGACCGTTTCATGCTCATCTCATTTTTGACACCATTTGAAGCTCTTCATATTTTTCACACCTTTTCAGGCTCTTTATGTTTTTGAAAACCACTTCAAGCTCCTCGTATTTTTCAGACATTTTCATGCTCCTCATATTTTTGACACCTTTTCAAGCTCTTCATATTTTTCACACATTTTGAAGCTCTTCATATTTTTCACACCTTCTAAGTCTCTTCATGTATTTGAGCACAGCTTCATGCTTCTCCTGTTTTTAAGACCTTTTCATGCTCCTCATATATTTGACACCTTTTGAAGCTCTTCATATTTTTCACACCTTTTCAGTCTCTTCATGTTTTTGAACACCTTTTCATGCTGCTTCTATTTTTGAGACCGTTTCATGCTCCTCATATTTTTGACACTTTATGGGGCTCTTCATATTTTTCACACCATTCCAGGCTCTTCATATTTTTGAACACCATTTCATGTTCTTCCTATTTTTCAGACCGTCTCATGCTCCTCATATTTTTGACAACTTTTTAAGCTCTTCATATATTTCAAACCTTTTTAGGCTCTTCATGTTTTTAAACACCGCTTCATGCTCCTCCTATTTTTGCGATCGTTTCATGCTCCTCATATTTTTGACACCTTTGAAGCTCTTCATATTTTTCACACATTTTGAAGCTCCTCATATTTTTCACACCTTTTCAGGCTCTTCATGTATTTGAGCACAGCTTCATGCTTCTCCTATTTTTCAGACCGTTTCATGCTCCTCATATATTTGACACCTTTTGAAGCTGCTCATATTTTTCACACCTTTTCAGGCTCTTCATGTTTTTGAACACCATTTCATGCTGCTCCTATTTTTCAGACCGTTTTAAGCTCCTCATATTTTTGACACTTTATGGGGCTCTTCATATTTTTCACACCATTCCAGGCTCTTCATGTTTTTCAACCCCGCTTCATGCTCCTCCAATTTTTCAGACCGTTTCATGCTCCTCATATTTTTGACACCTTTTGAAGATCTTCATATTTTTCACACCTTTTCAGGCTCTTCATGTTTTTGATCACCGTTTCTTGCTCCTCCTATTTTTCAGAGCGTTTCATGCTCCTCATATTTTTGACACCTTTTGAAGGTCTTCATATTTTTCACACCTTTTCAGGCTCTTCATGTTTTTCAACACCGCTTCATGCTCCTCCTATTTGTCAGACCGTTTCATGCTTCTCATATTTTTGACACCTTTTGAAGCTCTTCATAATTTTCACACCCTTTCAGGCTCTTCATGTTTTTCAAAACCACTTCATGCTCCTCCTATTTTTCAGACCGTTTCATGCTCCTCTGATTTTTGACACCTTTTGAAGCTCTTCATATTTTTCACAACTTTTCAGGCTCTTCATGTTTTTGAACACCGCTTCATGCTCCTTCTTTTTTTCAGAGGGTTTCATGCTCCTCATGTATTTCACACCTTTGGAAGCTCTTCATATTTTTCACACCTTTTCAGGCTCTTCATGTTTTTCCACACCACTTCTTGCTTCTCCTATTTTTCAGCCCGTTTCATGCTCCTCATGTATTTCACACCTTTTGAAACTCTTCATATTTTTCACACCTTTTCAGGTCTTCACATTTTGATCACCATTTCATGCTCCTCTTATTTTTCAGACCGTTTCATGCTCATCTCATTTTTGACACCATTTGAAGCTCTTCATATTTTTCACACCTTTTCAGGCTCTTTATGTTTTTGAAAACCACTTCAAGCTCCTCGTATTTTTCAGACCTTTTCATGCTCCTCATATTTTTGACACCTTTTGAAGCTCTTCATATTTTTCACACATTTTGAAGCTCTTCATATTTTTCACACCTTCTAAGGCTCTTCATGTATTTGAGCACAGCTTCATGCTTCTCCTGTTTTTAAGACCGTTTCATGCTCCTCATATATTTGACACATTTTGAAGCTGTTCATATTTTTCACACCTTTTCAGGCTCTTCATGTTTTTGAACACCTTTTCATGCTGCTTCTATTTTTGAGACCGTTTCATGCTCCTCATATTTTTGACACTTTATGGGGCTTTTCATATTTTTCACACCATTCCAGGCTCTTCATATTTTTGAACACCGTTTCATGTTCTTCCTATTTTTCAGACCGTTTCATGCTCCTCATATTTTTGACAACTTTTTAAGCTCTTCATATATTTCAAACTTTTTAGGCTCTTCATGATTTAAACACCGCTACATGCTCCTCCTATTTTTGCGACCGTTTCATGCTCCTCATATTTTTGACACCTTTGAAGCTCTTCATATTTTTCACACATTTTGAAGCTCTTCATATTTTTCACACCTTTTCAGGCTCTTCATGTATTTGAGCACAGCTTCATGCCTCTCCTATTTTTCAGACCGTTTCATGCTCCTCATATATTTGACACCTTTTGAAGCTCTTCATATTTTTCACACCTTTTCAGGCTCTTCATGTTTTTGAACACGATTTCATGCTGCTCCTATTTTTCAGACCGTTTTAAGCTCCTCATATTTTTGACACGTTATGGGGCTCTTCATATTTTTCACACCATTCCAGGCTCTTCCTGTTTTTCAACCCCGCTTCATGCTCCTCCTATTTTTCAGACCGTTTCATGCTCCACATATTTTTGACAACTTTTGAAGCTCTTCATATATTTCATACCTTTTCAGGCTTTCCATATTTTTGAACACTGCTTCATGCTCCTCCTATTTTTGAGACCGTTTCATGCTCCTCATATTTTTGACACCTTTGAAGCTGTTCATATTTTTCACACATTTTCAAGCTCTTCATATTTTTCACACCTTCTCAGGCTCTTCAGTATTTGAGCACAGCTTCATGCTTCTCCTATTTTTCAGACCGTTTGATGCTCCTCATATATTTGACACCTTTTGAAGCTGTTCATATTTTTCACACCTTTTCATGCTCTTCATGTTTTTCAACTCCGCTTCATGCTTCTCCTATTTTTCAGACAGTTTCATGCTCCTCCTATTTTTCAGACTGTTTCATGCTCCTCATATTTGACACCTTGAAGCTCTTCATATTTTATCAGACGTTTTCAGGCTCTTCATGTTTTTTAACCGCTGCATACTCCTCCTATTTTTCAGACCGTTTCATGCTCCTCATATATTTCACACCTTTTGAAGCTCTTCATATTTTTCACACCTTTTCAGACTCTTAATTTTTTTCAACACTGCTTCATGCTCCTCCTATTTTTCAGACCGTTTCATGCTCATCTCATTTTTGACAAGTTTTGAAGCTCTTCATGTTTTTTACACCTTTTCAGGCTTTTCATGTTTTTCAATATCGCTTCATGCTCCTCCTATTTTTCAGACCGTTTCATGCTCCTCATATGTTTCACACCTTTTTCAGGCTCTTAATGTATTTCAGCACCACTTCATGCTCCTCCTATTTTTCAGATCGTTTCATGCTCCTCATATTTTTGACACCTTTTGAAGCTCTTCATATTTTTCACACCTTTTCATGCTCTTCATGTTTTTGAACACCACTTTATGCTCCTCGTATTTTTCAGACCTTTTCATGCTCCTCCTATTTTTGACACCTTTTGAGCTCTTCTTTTTTTCACACCTTTTCATGCTCTTCATGTTTTTCAACACTGCTTCATGCTCCTCCTATTTTTCAGACCGTTTCATCCTCATCTCATTTTTGACACCTTTTGAAGCTCTTCATAATTTTCACATCTTTTGAAGCTCTTCATATTTTTCACAAGATTTCAGGCTCTTCATGTTTTTCAAAACCGCTTCATGCTCCTCCTATTTTTCAGACCGTTTCATGCTCATCATATTTTTGACACCTTTTGAAGCTCTTCATATTTTTCACACCTTTTCAGGCTCTTCATGTTTTTGAACACCACTTCGTGCTCCTCCTATTTTTCAGGCCGTTTCATGCTCCTCATATTTTTCACACCTTTTGAAGCTCTTCATATTTTTCACACATTTTCAGGCTCTTTTTTTTTGAACACAGCTTCATGCTCTTCCTATTTTTCAGACCGATTCATGCTCCTCATATTTTTGACACCTTTTGAAGCTCTTCATATTTTTCACACACTTTCAGGCTCTTCATATTTTGAACACCGCTTCATGTTCCTCATATTTTTCAGACCGTTTCATGCTCCTCATATATTTGTCACATTTTTAATCTCTTCATATATTTCACACATATTCAGGCTATTCATGTTTTTCAACATCACTTCATGCTCCTCGTATTTTTAAGACCGTTACATGCTCCTCATATTTTTGACACCTTTAGAAGCTCTTCATATTTTTCACTACTTTTCAGGCTCTTCATGTTTTTCAACACCGCTTCATGTCCTCCTCTTTTTCAGAGCGTTTCATGCTCGTCATATTTTTGACACCTGTTGAAGCTCTTCATATTTCTCACAACTTTTCAGGTTCTTCATGTTTTTCAACACCGCTTCATGCTCCTCCTATTTTTCAAACCGTTTTTTGCTCATCTCATTTTTGACACCTTTTGAAGCTCTTCATATTTTTCACATCTTTTGAAGCTCTTTATATTTTTCACACATTTTCAGGCTCTTCATGTTTTTCAACACTCTTTCTTGCTCCACCTGTTTTTCACACCGTTTCATGCTCCTCATATTTTTGACACCTTTTGAAGCTCTTCATATTTTTCACACCTTTTCAAGCTCTTCATGTTTTTCAACACCGCTTCATGCTCCTCGTATTTTTCAGACCGTTTCATGCTTCTCATATATTTGATACCTTTTGAAGCTCTTCATATTTTTCACACATTTTCAGGCTCTTCATATTTTTGAACACCGCTTCATGCTCCTCCTATTTTTCAGACTGTTTCATGCTCCTCGTATTTTTGACACCTTTTGAAGCTCTTCATATTTTTCACACCTTTTCTGGCTCTTCATGTTTTTCAACACCACTTCATGCTCCTTCTACTTTTCAGAGAATTTCAATCTCCTCATGTATTTCACACCTTTTGAAGCTCTTCATATTTTTCACACCTTTTCAGGCTCTTCATGTTTTTCCACACCACTTCATGCTTCTCCTATTTTTCAGCCCGTTTCATGCTCCTCATTTATTTCACATCTTTTGAAGCTCTTCATATTTTTCACAACTTTTCAGGCTCTTCATGTTTTTGATCACCGCTTCATACTCCTCCTATTTTTCAGACCGTTTCATGCTCCTCATATTTTTGACACCTTTTGAAGCTCTTCATATTTTTCACACCTTTTCAGGCTCTTCATGTTTTTGAACACCGCTTCATGCTCCTCCTATTTTTTCAGACCGTTTCATGCTCCTCATATTTTTGACTCCTTTTGAAGCTCTTCATATATTTCACACCTTTTCAGGCTCTTCATGTTTCTCAACACCACTTCATGCTCCTCCATTTTTCAGACCGTTTCATGCTCCTCATATTTTTGACACCTATAGGAACTCTTCATATTTTTCACACTTTTTCAGGCTCTTCATGTTTTTCAACACCGCTTCATGCTCCTCCTATTTTTCAGACCGTTTCATGCTCATCTAATATTTGACACCTTTTGAAGCTCTTCATATTTTTCACACCTTTTGAAGCTCTTCATATTTTTCACACGTTTTCAGGCTCTTCATGTTTTTCAACACCGCTTCATGCTCCTCCTAGTTTTCAAACCGTATCATGCTCCTCATCATTTTGACACATTTTGAAGCTCTTCATATTTTTCACACCTTTTCAGGCTCTTCATATTTTTGAACACCGCTTCATGCTCCTCCTAAATTTCAGACCTTTTCATGCTCCATATATATTTGACACGTTTTGAAGCTCTTCATAATTTTCACACCATTTCAGGCTCTTCATGTTTTTCAACACCACTTCATGCTCCTCCTATTTTTCAGACCGTTTCATGCTCCTCATGTATTTCACACCTTTTGAAACTCTTCATATTTTTCACACCTTTTCAGGTCTTCACATTTTGATCACCATTTCATGCTCCTCTTATTTTTCAGACCGTTTCATGCTCATCTCATTTTTGACACCATTTGAAGCTCTTCATATTTTTCACACCTTTTCAGGCTCTTTATGTTTTTGAAAACCACTTCAAGCTCCTCGTATTTTTCAGACCTTTTCATGCTCCTCATATTTTTGACACCTTTTGAAGCTCTTCATATTTTTCACACATTTTGAAGCTCTTCTTATTTTTCACACCTTCTAAGGCTCTTCATGTATTTGAGCACAGCTTCATGCTTCTCCTGTTTTTAAGACCGTTTCATGCTCCTCATATATTTGACACCTTTTGAAGCTGTTCATATTTTTCACACCTTTTCAGGCTCTTCATGTTTTTGAACACCTTTTCATGCTGCTTCTATTTTTGAGACCGTTTCATGCTCCTCATATTTTTGACACTTTATGGGGCTCTTCATATTTTTCACACCATTCCAGGCTCTTCATATTTTTGAACACCGTTTCATGTTCTTCCTATTTTTCAGACCGTTTCCTGCTCCTCATATTTTTGACAACTTTTTAAGCTCTTCATATATTTCAAACCTTTTTAGGCTCTTCATGTTTTTAAACACCGCTTCATGCTCCTCCTATTTTTGCGACCGTTTCATGCTCCTCATATTTTTGACACCTTTGAAGCTCTTCATATTTTTCACACATTTTGAAGCTCTTCATATTTTTCACATCTTTTCAGGCTCTTCATGTATTTGAGCACAGCTTCATGCTGCTCCTATTTTTCAGACCGTTTTAAGCTCCTCATATTTTTGACACGTTATGGGGCTCTTCATATTTTTCACACCATTCCAGGCTCTTCATGTTTTTCAACCCCGCTTCATGCTCCTCCTATTTTTCAGACCGTTTCATGCTCCACATATTTTTGACAACTTTTGAAGCTCTTCATATATTTCATACCTTTTCAGGCTTTCCATATTTTTGAACACTGCTTCATGCTCCTCCTATTTTTGAGACCATTTCATGCTCCTCATATTTTTGACACCTTTGAAGCTGTTCATATTTTTCACACATTTTCAAGCTCTTCATATTTTTCACACCTTCTCAGGCTCTTCAGTATTTGAGCACAGCTTCATGCTTCTCCTATTTTTCAGACCGTTTGATGCTCCTCATATATTTGACACCTTTTGATGCTGTTCATATTTTTCACACCTTTTCATGCTCTTCATGTTTTTCAACTCCGCTTCATGCTTCTCCTATTTTTCAGACAGTTTCATGCTCCTCCTATTTTTCAGACTGTTTCATGCTCCTCATATTTTTGAAACCTTGAAGCTCTTCATATTTTATCAGACGTTTTCAGGCTCTTCATGTTTTTTAACCGCTGCATACTCCTCCTATTTTTCAGACCGTTTCATGCTCCTCATATATTTCACACCTTTTGAAGCTCTTCATATTTTTCACACCTTTTCAGACTCTTAATTTTTTTCAACAGTGCTTCATGCTCCTCCTATTTTTGAGACCGTTTCATGCTCATCTCTATTTTGACAAGTTTTGAAGCTCTTCATGTTTTTTACACCTTTTCAGGCTTTTCATGTTTTTCCATATCGCTTCATGCTCCTCCTATTTTTCAGACCGTTTCATGCTCCTCATATGTTTCACACCTTTTTCAGGCTCTTAATGTATTTCAACACCACTTCATGCTCCTCTTATTTTTCAGATCGTTTCATGCTCCTCATATTTTTGACACCTTTTGAAGCTCTTCATATTTTTCACACCTTTTCATGCTCTTCATTTTTTTGAACACCACTTTATGCTCCTCGTATTTTTCAGACCTTTTCATGCTCCTCCTATTTTTGACACCATTTGAAGCTCTTCTTTTTTTCACACCTCTTCATGCTCTTCATGTTTTTCAACACCGCTTCATGCTCCTCCTATTTTTCAGACCGTTTCATCCTCATCTCATTTTTGACACCTTTTGAATCTCTTCATAATTTTCACATCTTTTGAAGCTCTTCATATTTTTCACAAGATTTCAGGCTCTTCATGTTTTTCAATACCGCTTCATGCTCCTCCTATTTTTCAGACCGTTTCATGCTCATCATATATTTGACACCTTTTGAAGCTCTTCATATTTTTCAAACTTTTTCAGGCTCTTCATGTTTTTGAACACCACTTCGTGCTCCTCCTATTTTTCAGGCCGTTTCATGCTCCTCATATTTTTCACACCTTTTGAAGCTCTTCATATTTTTCACACATTTTCAGGCTCTTTATGTTTTTGAACACAGCTTCATGCTCTTCCTATTTTTAAGACCGTTACATGCTCCTCATATTTTTGACACCTTTAGAAGCTCTTCATATTTTTCACTACTTTTCAGGCTCTTCATGTTTTTCAACACCGCTTCATGTCCTCCCCTTTTTCAGAGCGTTTCATGCTCGTGATATTTTTGACACCTGTTGAAGCTTTTCATATTTCTCACAATTTTTCAGGTTCTTCATGTTTTTCAACACCGCTTCATGCTCCTCCTATTTTTCAAACCGTTTCTTGCTCATCTCATTTTTGACACCTTTTGAAGCTCTTCATATTTTTCACATCTTTTGAAGCTCTTTATATTTTTCACACATTTTCAAGCTCTTCATGTTTTTCAACACTCTTTCTTGCTCCACCTGTTTTTCACACCGTTTCATGCTCCTCATATTTTTGACACCTTTTGAAGCTCTTCATATTTTTCACACCTTTTCAAGCTCTTCATGTTTTTCAACACCGCTTCATGCTCATTCTATTTTTCAGACCGTTTCATGCTCCTCATATTTTTGACACCTATAGAAACTCTTCATATTATTCACACTTTTTCAGGCTCTTCATGTTTTTCAACACCGATTCATGCTCCTCCTATTTTTCAGACCGTTTCATGCTCATCTAATATTTGACACCTTTTGAAGCTCTTCATATTTTTCACACCTTTTGAAGCTCTTCATATTTTTCATACCTTTTCAGGCTCTTCATGTTTTTCAACACCGCTTCATGCTCCTCCTATTTTTCAAACCGTATCATGCTCCTCATAATTTTGCCACATTTTGAAGCTCTTCATATTTTTCACACCTTTTCAGGCTCTTCATATTTTTGAACACCGCTTCATGCTCCTCCTAATTTTCAGACCTTTTCATGCTCCATATATATTTGACACCTTTTGAAGCTCTTCATATTTTTCACATCTTTTCAGGCTCTTAATGTTTTTCAACACAGCTTCATGCTCCCTCCTGTTTTTCAGACCGTTTCATGCTCCTCATGTGTTTCACACCTTTTGAAGCTCTTCATATTTTTCACACCTTTTCAGGCTCTTCATGTTTTTGAACACCACTTCTTGCTCCTCCTATTTTTGGGACCGTTTCATGCTCCTCATATTTTTGACACCTTTGAAGCTGTTCATATTTTTCACACATTTTCAAGCTCTTCATATTTTTCACACCTTCTCAGGCTCTTCAGTATTTGAGCACAGCTTCATGCTTCTCCTATTTTTCAGACCGTTTCATGCTCCTCATATTTTTGACACCTTTTGAAGCTCTTCATATTTTCACACCTTTTCAGGCTCTTCATGTTTTTGAACACCACATCATGCTCCTCCTATTTTTCAGACCGTTTCATGCTCCTCATATTTTTGACACCTTTTGAAGCTCTTCATATTTTTTACACCTTTTCAGGCTCTACATGTTTTTCAACACCGCTTCATGCTCCTCCTATTTGTCAGACCGTTTTATGCTTCTCATATTTTTGACACCTTTTGAAGCTCTTCATAATTTTCACACCCTTTCAGGCTCTTCATGTTTTTCAACACCACTTCATGCTCCTCCTATTTTTCAGACCGTTTCATGCTCCTCTGATTTTTGACACCTTTTGAAGCTCTTCATATTTTTCACAACTTTTCAGGCTCTTCATGTTTTTTAACACCGCTTCATGCTCCTTCTATTTTTCAGAGAGTTTCATGCTCCTCATGTATTTCACACCTTTTGAAGCTCTTCATATTTTTCACACCTTTTCAGGCTCTTCATGTTTTTCCACACCACTTCTTGCTTCTCCTATTTTTCAGCCCGTTTCATGCTCCTCATGTATTTCACACCTTTTGAAACTCTTCATATTTTTCACACCTTTTCAGGTCTTCACATTTTGATCACCGTTTCATGCTCCTCTTATTTTTCAGACCGTTTCATGCTCATCTCATTTTTGACACCATTTGAAGCTCTTCATATTTTTCACACCTTTTCAGGCTCTTTATGTTTTTGAAAACCACTTCAAGCTCCTCGTATTTTTCAGACCTTTTCATGCTCCTCATATTTTTGACACCTTTTGAAGCTCTTCATATTTTTCACACATTTTCAGGCTCTTTATGTTTTTGAACACAGCTTCATGCTCTTCCTATTTTTCAGACCGATTCATGCTCCTCATATTTTTGACACCTTTTGAAGCTCTTCATATTTTTCACACATTTTCAGGCTCTTCATATTTTGAACACCGCTTCATGTTCCTCATATTTTTCAGACCGTTTCATGCTCCTCATATATTTGTCACATTTTTAATCTCTTCATATATTTCACACATATTCAGGCTATTCATGTTTTTCAACATCACTTCATGCTCCTCGTATTTTTAAGACCGTTACATGCTCCTCATATTTTTGACACCTTTAGAAGCTCTTCATATTTTTCACTACTTTTCAGGCTCTTCATGTTTTTCAACACCGCTTCATGTCCTCCTCTTTTTCAGAGCGTTTCATGCTCGTCATATTTTTGACACCAGTTGAAGCTCTTCATATTTCTCAAAATTTTTCAGGTTCTTCATGTTTTTCAACACCGCTTCATGCTCCTCCTATTATTCAAACCGTTTCTTGCTCATCTCATTTTTGACACCTTTTGAAGCTCTTCATATTTTTCACATCTTTTGAAGTTCTTTATATTTTTCACACATTTTCAGGCTCTTCATGTTTTTCAACACTCTTTCTTGCTCCACCTGTTTTTCACACCGTTTCATGCTCCTCATATTTTTGACACCTTTTGAAGCTCTTCATATTTTTCACACCTTTTCAAGCTCTTCATGTTTTTCAACACCGCTTCATGCTCCTCGTATTTTTCAGACCGTTTCATGCTTCTCATATTTTTGATACCTTTTGAAGCTCTTCATATTTTTCACACATTTTCAGGCTCTTCATATTTTTTAACAACGCTTCATGCTTCTCCTATTTTTCAGACTGTTTCATGCTCCTCGTATTTTTGACACCTTTTGAAGCTCTTCATATTTTTCACACCTTTTCTGGCTCTTCATGTTTTTCAACACCACTTCATGCTCCTTCTACTTTTCAGAGAATTTCATTCTCCTCATGTATTTCACACCTTTTGAAGCTCTTCATATTTTTCACACCTTTTCAGGCTCTTCATGTTTTTCCACACCACTTCATGCTTCTCCTATTTTTCAGCCCGTTTCATGCTCCTCATTTTTTTCACATCTTTTGAAGCTCTTCATATTTTTCACAACTTTTCAGGCTCTTCATGTTTTTGATCACCGCTTCATACTCCTCCTATTTTTCAGACCGTTTCATGCTCCTCATATTTTTGACACCTTTTGAAGCTCTTCATATTTTTCACACCTTTTCAGGCTCTTCATGTTTTTGAACACCGCTTCATGCTCCTCCTATTTTTTCAGACCGTTTCATGCTCCTCATATTTTTGACTCCTTTTGAAGCTCTTAATATTTTTCACACCTTTTCAGGCTCTTCATGTTTCTCAACACCACTTCAAGCTCCTCCTATTTTTCAGACCATTTCATGCTCCTCATATTTTTGACACCTATAGAAACTCTTCATATTTTTCACACTTTTTCAGGCTCTTCATGATTTTCAACACTGATTCATGCTCCTCCTATTTTTCAAACTGTTTCATGCTCATCTAATATTTGACACCTTTTGAAGCTCTTCATATTTTTCACACCTTTTGAAGCTCTTCATATTTTTCACACGTTTTCAGGCTCTTCATGTTTTTCAACACCGCTTCATGCTCCTCCTATTTTTCAAACCGTATCATGCTCCTCATAATTTTGACACATTTTGAAGCTCTTCATATTTTTCACACCTTTTCAGGCTCTTCATATTTTTGAACACCGCTTCATGCTCCTCCTAATTTTCAGACCTTTTCATGCTCCATATATATTTGACACCTTTTGAAGCTTTTCATATTTTTCACACATTTTCAGGCTCTTCATATTTTTCAACACGACTTCATGCTCCTCCTATTTTTCAGACCGTTTCATGCTCCTCATATTTTTGAAACCTTTTGAAGCTCTTCTTAATTTTCACACCTTTTCAGGCTCTTCATGTTTTTAAACACTGCTTCATGCTCCTCCTTTTCTTCAGACAGTTTCATGCTCCTCATATTTTTGACACCTTTTGAAGCTCTTCATATTTTTCACATCTTTTCAGGCTCTTAATGTTTTTCAACACAGCTTCATGCTCCTCCTGTTTTTCAGACCGTTTCATGCTCCTCATGTATTTCACACCTTTTGAAGCTCTTCATATTTTTCACACCTTTTCAGGCTCTTCATCTTTTTGAACACCGTTTCATGCTCCTCCTATTTTTCAGACCGTTTCATGCTCCTCATATTTGTGACATCTTTTGAAGCTTTTCATAATTTTCACACCTTTTAGGCTCTTCATGTTTTTCAGCACCACTTCTTGCTCCTCCTCTTTTTCAGACCGTTTCATGCTCCTCATATTTTTGACACCTTTTGAAGCTCTTCATATTTTTACACCTTTTCAGGCTCTACATGTTTTTCAACACGGCTTCATTCTCTTCTTATTTTTCAGACCGTTTCACGCTCCTCATATTTTTCACACCTTTTGAAGCTCTTCATATTTTTCACACCTTTTCAGGCTCTTAATGTATTTCAACACCACTTCATGCTCCTCCTATTTTTGGGACCGTTTCATGCTCCTCATATTTTTGACACCTTTGAAGCTGTTCATATTTTTCACACATTTTCAAGCTCTTCATATTTTTCACACCTTCTCAAGCTCTTCAGTATTTGAGCACAGCTTCATGCTTCTCCTATTTTTCAGACCGTTTCATGCTCCTCATATTTTTGACACCTTTTGAAGCTCTTCATATTTTCACACCTTTTCAGGCTCTTCATGTTTTTGATCACCGCTTCATGCTCCTCCTATTTTTCAGACCGTTTCATGCTCCTCATATTTTTGACACCTTTTGAAGATCTTCATATTTTTCACACCTTTTCAGGCTCTTCATGTTTTTGATCACCGTTTCTTGCTCCTCCTATTTTTCAGACCGTTTCATGCTCCTCATATTTTTGACACGTTTTGAGGCCTTTCATGTTTTTCACACCTTTTCATGCCTTTGTGTTTTTGAACACCACTTCATGCTCCTCCTATTTTTCAGACCGTTTCATGCTCCTTGTAATTTTGACACCTTTTGAAGCTCTTCATATTTTTCACACCTTTTCAGGCTCTTCATGTTTTTCAACACCGCTTCATGCTCCTCCTATTTTTCAGACCGTTTCATGCTCCTCATATTTTTGACACATTTTGAAGCTTTTCATATTTTTCACACCTTTTCAGGCTCTTCATTTTTTTCAACACTACTTCTTGCTCCTTCAAATTTTCAGACCGTTTCATACTCATCTAATTTTTGACACCTTTTGAAGCTCTTCATATTTTTCACACCTTTTGAAGCTCTTCATATTTTCACACCTTTTCAGGCTCTTCATGTTTTTGAACACCGCTTCATGCTCCTTCTATTTTTCAGAGAGTTTCATGCACCTCATGTATTTCTCACGTTTTGAAGCTCTTCATATTTTTCACACCTTTTCAGGCTCTTCATTTTTTTCAACACCACTTCATGCTCCTCCTATATTTCAGACCGTTTCATGCTCATCTCATTTTTGACACCTTTGAAAGCTCTTCATATTTTTCACACCTTTTGAAGCTTTTCATATTTTTCACACGTTTTCAGGCTCTTCATGTTTTTCAACACCGCTTCATGTTCCTCCTATTTTTCAGACCGTTTCATGCTCCTCATATTTTTGACACGTTTTGAGGCCTTTCATGTTTTTCACACCTTTTCATGCCTTTGTGTTTTTGAACACCACTTCATGCTCCTCCTATTTTTCAGATCGTTTCATGCTCCTCATATTTTTGACCCCTTTTGAAGATCTTCATGTTTTTCACACCTTTTCAGGCTCTTCATGTTTTTGAACACTGCTTCACGCTTTTCCTATTTTTCAGACCGTTTCATGTTCCTCAATTTTTGACACCTTTCGAAGCTCTTCATATTTTTCAACCTTTTCAGGCTCTTCATGTTTTTGAACACCGATTCATGCTTCTTGTATTTTTCAGACGGTTTCATGCTCCACATGTATTTCACATCTTTTCAAGCTCTTCATATTTTTCACACCTTTTCAGGCTCTTCATGTTTTGGAACACCATATCATGCTCCTCCTATTTTTCAGACCGCTTCATGCTCATCTCATTTTTGAGAACTTTTGAAGCTCTTCATATTTTTCACACCTTTTGAATCTCCTCATATTTTTCACACGTTTTCAGGCTCTTCATGTTTTTGAACACCGCTTCATGTTCCTCCTATTTTTCAAACTGTTTCATGCTCCTCATGTATTTCACACCTTTTGAAGCTCTTCATATATTTCACACTTTTTCAGGCTCTCATGCTTTTGAACACAGCTTCATGCTCCTCTTATTTTTCACGCCGTTTCATGTTCCTCATATATTTCACATCTTTTGAAGCTCTTCCTATTTTTCACACCATTTCTGGCTTTTCATGTTTTTGAACACCGCTTCGTGCTGCTCCTAATTTTCAGATCACTTCATGCTCATCGATTTTTACACCTTTTGCAGGTCTTCATATTTTCACACCTTTTGAAGCTCTTCATATTTTTCACACCTTTTTAGGCTCTTCATGTATTTGAACACCGTTTCATGCTCCTCCTATTTTTCAGACCATTTCATGCTCCTCATATTTTTGACACCTTTTGAAGCTCTTCTTTTTTTTCACAACTTTTGAAGCTCTTCATATATTTCACACCTTTTCAGGCTCTTCATGCTTTTAAACAACACTTCATGCTCCTCCTATTTTTCAAACCGCTTCATGCTCATCTCATTTTTCACACCTTTTGAAGCTGTTCATATCTTTCACACGTTTTCAGGTTCTTCATGGTTTTCAACTCCGCTTCATGCTCCTTCTATTTTTCAGACCGTTTCATGCTCCACATATTTTTGACACGTTTTGAAGCTCTTCATATTTTTCACACCTTTTTAGGCTCTTCCTGTTTTTGAACACCGTTTCATGCTCCTCCTATTTTTCAGACCGTTTCATGCTCCTCATATTTTTACAACTTTTGAAGCTCTTCATATTTTTCACACCTTTTCAGGCTCTTCTTGTGTTTGAACACCGCTTAATGTGCCTCCTATTTTTCACACATTTTGAAGCTCTTCATATTTTTCACACCGTTTCAGGATCTTCTTGTGCTTGAACACAGCTTCATGCACCTCCTATTTTTTCACACTTTTGAAGCTCTTCATATTTTTCACTCCTTTTCAGGCTCTTCATGTTTTTCAACACCACTTCATGCTCCTCCTATTTTTCAGACCGTTTCAGGCTCCTCATTTTTTCACACCTTTTGAAGCCGTTCATATTTCTCACACCTTTTCAGGCTCTTCATGTTTTTCAGCACCGCTTCATGCTCCTCCTATTTTTCCAGACCGTTTCATGCTCATCTCATGCTTTGCATAATTTTCACAACTTTTCAGGGCTCTTCATGTTTTTGAACACTGCTTCATGCTCCTCCTATTTTTTCAGGACCGTATCATGCTCCTCATATTTTTCACACCTTTTGAAGCTCTTCATATTGTTCACACGTTTTTCAGACAATTCATATTTTTTCAACATCGCTTCATGCTCCTCGTATTTTTGCCGACGGTTTCATGCTCCTCATATTTTTGACACCTTTTTGAAGCTCTTCAGATATTTCACACCTTTCCAGGCTCTTCATTTTTTCAACACCACTTCATGCTCCTCCTATTTTTCAGATCGTTTCATGCTCATCTCATTTTAAACACCTTTTGAAGCTCTTCATATTTTTGACAAATTTTGAAGTTCTTCATATTTTTTCACACGTTTTCAGGGCTCTTCATGATTTTCAACACCGCTTCATGCTCCTCCTATGTTTCAGACCTTTTCATGCTCATCTCTGTTTTGACACCTTTTGAAGCTCTTCAGATTTTTACACCTTTTGAAGCTCTTCATATTTTTAACATTTTTGAAGCTCTTCATAATTTTCAAACAATTTCAGACTCTTCATTTTTTTTCAACACCGCTTCATGCTCCTGCTATTTAATCATACCGTTTCATACTCCTCATATTTTTTGACACCTTTTGAGGCTCTTCATGTTTTTTGAACTCCGTTTCATGCTCCTCCTATTTTTTTCGACCGTATCATGCTCCTCATATTTTTTCACACCTTTTGAAGCTCTTCATATATTTCAAACATTTTCAGTGTCTTCATTTTTTGACCACCACTTCATGCTCCTCCTATTTTTCAGAACGTTTCATGCTCGTCTCTTTTTGACTCCTATTCAAGCTCTTAATATCATTCTTCCCTTTTTAAGCTCTTCATATTTTTCACACGTTTTCATGCTCTTCATGATTTTCAGCACAGTTTCATGCTCCTCCTATTTTTCAGACCGTTTCATCCTCCTCATATTTTTGACATCTTTTGAAACTCTTCATATATTTCACACCTTTTCAGGCTCTTCATGTTTTTCAACACCACTTCATGCTCCTCCTTTTTTCAGACCGCTTCATGCTCATCTCATTTTTGACACATTTTGAAGCTGTTCATATTTCTCATATCTTTTGAAGCTCTTCATATATTTTACACGTTTTCAGGTTCTTCATGTTTTTCAACACCGCTTCGTGCTGCTCCTAATTTTCAGATCATTTCATGCTCATCGATTTTTACACGTTTTGCAGGTCTTCATATTTTCACACCTTTTGAAGCTCTTCATATTTTTCACACCTTTTCAGGCTGTTCATGTTTTTCAACACAACTTCATGCTCCTCCTATTTTTCAGACTGTTTCATGCTCATCTCATTTTTGACACCTTTTGAAGCTTTGCATATTTTTCACTCCTTTTCAGACTCTTCATGTTTTTCAACACCACTTCATGCACCTCCTATTTTTCAGATCGTTTCATGCTCCTCATATTTTTGACACCTTTTCAAGCTCCTCATATATATCACACCTTTTCAGGCTCTTCATGTTTTTCAACACAACTTCATGCTCCTCCTATTTTTCAGACCGTTTCATGCTCATCTCATTTTTGACACCTTTTGAAGCTCTTCATATTTTTCACATCTTTCGAAGCTCCTCATATTTTTCACACCTTTTCAGGCCTTCATGATTTTGAAGACCGGTTCATGCTCCTAATATATATTTCAGACCGTTTCATGCTCCTCATATTTTTGACACCTTTTGAAGCTCTTCGTATTTTTCCCACCTTTTCAGGCTCTTCATGTTTTTCAACATCACTTCATGCTCCTATTTTTCAGACCGTTTCATACACCTCATGAATTTCAGACCTTTTGAACCTCTTCATATTTTTCACATTTTTGAAGCTCTTCATATATTTCAAACCTTTTCAGGCTTTTCATGTTTTTGAACACCGCTTCATGTTCCTCCTATTTTTCAGACTGTTTCATGCTCCTCATATTTTTGACACCTTTTGAAGCTCTTCATATTTTTCACACCTTTCCAGGCTCTTCATTTTTTCAACACCACTTCATGCTCCTCCTATTTTTCAGATCGTTTCATGCTCATCTCATTTTAACACCTTTTGAAGCTCTTCATATTTTTGACAAATTATGAAGTTCTTCATATTTTTCACACGTTTTCAGGCTCTTCATGATTTTCAACACCGCTTCATGCTCCTCCTATTTTTCAGACCTTTTCATGCTCATCTCTTTTTTGACACCTTTTCAAGCTCTTCATATTTTTCACACCTTTTGAAGCTCTTCATATTTTTCACATTTATGAAGCTCTTCATATTTTCCACACGTTTTCAGACAATTCATGTTTTTCAACATGGCTTCATTCTCCTCCTATTTTTCAGACCGTTTCATTCTCCTCATATTTTTGACACCTTTTGAAGCTCTTCATATATTTCACACCTTTTCAGACTTTTCCTTTTTTTCAACACGACTTCATGCTCCTCCTATTTTTCAGACCGTTTCATGCTCCTCATATTTGTGACATCTTTTGAAGCTTTTCATAATTTTCACACCTTTTAGGCTCTTCATGTTTTTCAGCACCACTTCTTGCTCCTCCTCTTTTTCAGACCGTTTCATGCTCCTCATATTTTTGACACCTTTTGAAGCTCTTCATATTTTTACACCTTTTCAGGCTCTACATGTTTTTCAACACGGCTTCATTCTCTTCTTATTTTTCAGACCGTTTCACGCTCCTCATATTTTTCACACCTTTTGAAGCTCTTCATATTTTTCACACCTTTTCAGGCTCTTAATGTATTTCAACACCACTTCATGCTCCTCCTATTTTTGGGACCGTTTCATGCTCCTCATATTTTTGACACCTTTGAAGCTGTTCATATTTTTCACACATTTTCAAGCTCTTCATATTTTTCACACCTTCTCAAGCTCTTCAGTATTTGAGCACAGCTTCATGCTTCTCCTATTTTTCAGACCGTTTCATGCTCCTCATATTTTTGACACCTTTTGAAGCTCTTCATATTTTCACACCTTTTCAGGCTCTTCATGTTTTTGATCACCGCTTCATGCTCCTCCAATTTTTCAGACCGTTTCATGCTCCTCATATTTTTGACACCTTTTGAAGATCTTCATATTTTTCACACCTTTTCAGGCTCTTCATGTTTTTGATCACCGTTTCTTGCTCCTCCTATTTTTCAGACCGTTTCATGCTCCTCATATTTTTGACACGTTTTGAGGCCTTTCATGTTTTTCACACCTTTTCATGCCTTTGTGTTTTTGAACACCACTTCATGCTCCTCCTATTTTTCAGACCGTTTCATGCTCCTTGTAATTTTGACACCTTTTGAAGCTCTTCATATTTTTCACACCTTTTCAGGCTCTTCATGTTTTTCAACACCGCTTCATGCTCCTCCTATTTTTCAGACCGTTTCATGCTCCTCATATTTTTGACACATTTTGAAGCTTTTCATATTTTTCACACCTTTTCAGGCTCTTCATTTTTTTCAACACTACTTCTTGCTCCTTCAAATTTTCAGACCGTTTCATACTCATCTAATTTTTGACACCTTTTGAAGCTCTTCATATTTTTCACACCTTTTGAAGCTCTTCATATTTTCACACCTTTTCAGGCTCTTCATGTTTTTGAACACCGCTTCATGCTCCTTCTATTTTTCAGAGAGTTTCATGCACCTCATGTATTTCTCACGTTTTGAAGCTCTTCATATTTTTCACACCTTTTCAGGCTCTTCATTTTTTTCAACACCACTTCATGCTCCTCCTATATTTCAGACCGTTTCATGCTCATCTCATTTTTGACACCTTTGAAAGCTCTTCATATTTTTCACACCTTTTGAAGCTTTTCATATTTTTCACACGTTTTCAGGCTCTTCATGTTTTTCAACACCGCTTCATGTTCCTCCTATTTTTCAGACCGTTTCATGCTCCTCATATTTTTGACACGTTTTGAGGCCTTTCATGTTTTTCACACCTTTTCATGCCTTTGTGTTTTTGAACACCACTTCATGCTCCTCCTATTTTTCAGATCGTTTCATGCTCCTCATATTTTTGACCCCTTTTGAAGATCTTCATGTTTTTCACACCTTTTCAGGCTCTTCATGTTTTTGAACACTGCTTCACGCTTTTCCTATTTTTCAGACCGTTTCATGTTCCTCAATTTTTGACACCTTTCGAAGCTCTTCATATTTTTCAACCTTTTCAGGCTCTTCATGTTTTTGAACACCGATTCATGCTTCTTGTATTTTTCAGACGGTTTCATGCTCCACATGTATTTCACATCTTTTCAAGCTCTTCATATTTTTCACACCTTTTCAGGCTCTTCATGTTTTGGAACACCATATCATGCTCCTCCTATTTTTCAGACCGCTTCATGCTCATCTCATTTTTGAGAACTTTTGAAGCTCTTCATATTTTTCACACCTTTTGAATCTCCTCATATTTTTCACACGTTTTCAGGCTCTTCATGTTTTTGAACACCGCTTCATGTTCCTCCTATTTTTCAAACTGTTTCATGCTCCTCATGTATTTCACACCTTTTGAAGCTCTTCATATATTTCACACTTTTTCAGGCTCTCATGCTTTTGAACACAGCTTCATGCTCCTCTTATTTTTCACGCCGTTTCATGTTCCTCATATATTTCACATCTTTTGAAGCTCTTCCTATTTTTCACACCATTTCTGGCTTTTCATGTTTTTGAACACCGCTTCGTGCTGCTCCTAATTTTCAGATCACTTCATGCTCATCGATTTTTACACCTTTTGCAGGTCTTCATATTTTCACACCTTTTGAAGCTCTTCATATTTTTCACACCTTTTTAGGCTCTTCATGTATTTGAACACCGTTTCATGCTCCTCCTATTTTTCAGACCATTTCATGCTCCTCATATTTTTGACACCTTTTGAAGCTCTTCTTTTTTTTCACAACTTTTGAAGCTCTTCATATATTTCACACCTTTTCAGGCTCTTCATGCTTTTAAACAACACTTCATGCTCCTCCTATTTTTCAAACCGCTTCATGCTCATCTCATTTTTCACACCTTTTGAAGCTGTTCATATCTTTCACACGTTTTCAGGTTCTTCATGGTTTTCAACTCCGCTTCATGCTCCTTCTATTTTTCAGACCGTTTCATGCTCCACATATTTTTGACACGTTTTGAAGCTCTTCATATTTTTCACACCTTTTTAGGCTCTTCCTGTTTTTGAACACCGTTTCATGCTCCTCCTATTTTTCAGACCGTTTCATGCTCCTCATATTTTTACAACTTTTGAAGCTCTTCATATTTTTCACACCTTTTCAGGCTCTTCTTGTGTTTGAACACCGCTTAATGTGCCTCCTATTTTTCACACATTTTGAAGCTCTTCATATTTTTCACACCGTTTCAGGATCTTCTTGTGCTTGAACACAGCTTCATGCACCTCCTATTTTTCACACCTTTTGAAGCTCTTCATATTTTTCACTCCTTTTCAGGCTCTTCATGTTTTTCAACACCACTTCATGCTCCTCCTATTTTTCAGACCGTTTCAGGCTCCTCATATTTTTCACACCTTTTGAAGCCGTTCATATTTCTCACACCTTTTCAGGCTCTTCATGTTTTTCAGCACCGCTTCATGCTCCTCCTATTTTTCAGACCGTTTCATGCTCATCTCATTTTTGACACCTTTCGATGCTTTGCATAATTTTCACAACTTTTCAGGCTCTTCATGTTTTTGAACACTGCTTCATGCTCCTCCTATTTTTCAGACCGTATCATGCTCCTCATATTTTTCACACCTTTTGAAGCTCTTCATATTGTTCACACGTTTTCAGACAATTCATATTTTTCAACATCGCTTCATGCTCCTCGTATTTTGCCGACGGTTTCATGCTCCTCATATTTTTGACACCTTTTGAAGCTCTTCAGATATTTCACACCTTTCCAGGCTCTTCATTTTTTCAACACCACTTCATGCTCCTCCTATTTTTCAGATCGTTTCATGCTCATCTCATTTTAACACCTTTTGAAGCTCTTCATATTTTTGACAAATTTTGAAGTTCTTCATATTTTTCACACGTTTTCAGGCTCTTCATGATTTTCAACACCGCTTCATGCTCCTCCTATGTTTCAGACCTTTTCATGCTCATCTCTGTTTTGACACCTTTTGAAGCTCTTCAGATTTTTACACCTTTTGAAGCTCTTCATATTTTTAACATTTTTGAAGCTCTTCATAATTTTCAAACAATTTCAGACTCTTCATTTTTTTCAACACCGCTTCATGCTCCTGCTATTTATCATACCGTTTCATACTCCTCATATTTTTGACACCTTTTGAGGCTCTTCATATTTTTCACACCTTTTCAGGCTCTTCATGTTTTTGAACTCCGTTTCATGCTCCTCCTATTTTTTCGACCGTATCATGCTCCTCATATTTTTCACACCTTTTGAAGCTCTTCATATATTTCAAACATTTTCAGTGTCTTCATTTTTTGACCACCACTTCATGCTCCTCCTATTTTTCAGAACGTTTCATGCTCGTCTCTTTTTGACTCCTATTCAAGCTCTTAATATCATTCTTCCCTTTTTAAGCTCTTCATATTTTTCACACGTTTTCATGCTCTTCATGATTTTCAGCACAGTTTCATGCTCCTCCTATTTTTCAGACCGTTTCATCCTCCTCATATTTTTGACATCTTTTGAAACTCTTCATATATTTCACACCTTTTCAGGCTCTTCATGTTTTTCAACACCACTTCATGCTCCTCCTTTTTTCAGACCGCTTCATGCTCATCTCATTTTTGACACATTTTGAAGCTGTTCATATTTCTCATATCTTTTGAAGCTCTTCATATATTTTACACGTTTTCAGGTTCTTCATGTTTTTCAACACCGCTTCGTGCTGCTCCTAATTTTCAGATCATTTCATGCTCATCGATTTTTACACGTTTTGCAGGTCTTCATATTTTCACACCTTTTGAAGCTCTTCATATTTTTCACACCTTTTCAGGCTGTTCATGTTTTTCAACACAACTTCATGCTCCTCCTATTTTTCAGACTGTTTCATGCTCATCTCATTTTTGACACCTTTTGAAGCTTTGCATATTTTTCACTCCTTTTCAGACTCTTCATGTTTTTCAACACCACTTCATGCACCTCCTATTTTTCAGATCGTTTCATGCTCCTCATATTTTTGACACCTTTTCAAGCTCCTCATATATATCACACCTTTTCAGGCTCTTCATGTTTTTCAACACAACTTCATGCTCCTCCTATTTTTCAGACCGTTTCATGCTCATCTCATTTTTGACACCTTTTGAAGCTCTTCATATTTTTCACATCTTTCGAAGCTCCTCATATTTTTCACACCTTTTCAGGCCTTCATGATTTTGAAGACCGGTTCATGCTCCTAATATATATTTCAGACCGTTTCATGCTCCTCATATTTTTGACACCTTTTGAAGCTCTTCGTATTTTTCCCACCTTTTCAGGCTCTTCATGTTTTTCAACATCACTTCATGCTCCTATTTTTCAGACCGTTTCATACACCTCATGAATTTCAGACCTTTTGAACCTCTTCATATTTTTCACATTTTTGAAGCTCTTCATATATTTCAAACCTTTTCAGGCTTTTCATGTTTTTGAACACCGCTTCATGTTCCTCCTATTTTTCAGACTGTTTCATGCTCCTCATATTTTTGACACCTTTTGAAGCTCTTCATATTTTTCACACCTTTCCAGGCTCTTCATTTTTTCAACACCACTTCATGCTCCTCCTATTTTTCAGATCGTTTCATGCTCATCTCATTTTAACACCTTTTGAAGCTCTTCATATTTTTGACAAATTATGAAGTTCTTCATATTTTTCACACGTTTTCAGGCTCTTCATGATTTTCAACACCGCTTCATGCTCCTCCTATTTTTCAGACCTTTTCATGCTCATCTCTTTTTTGACACCTTTTCAAGCTCTTCATATTTTTCACACCTTTTGAAGCTCTTCATATTTTTCACATTTATGAAGCTCTTCATATTTTCCACACGTTTTCAGACAATTCATGTTTTTCAACATGGCTTCATTCTCCTCCTATTTTTCAGACCGTTTCATTCTCCTCATATTTTTGACACCTTTTGAAGCTCTTCATATATTTCACACCTTTTCAGACTTTTCCTTTTTTTCAACACGACTTCATGCTCCTCCTATTTTTCAGACCGTTTCATGCTCATCTCATTTTGACACCTTTTGAAGCTCTTCATGTTTTTCACATCTTTTGAAGCTCTTCATATTTTTCACACCTTTTCAGACTCTTCATGTTTTTCAACACCGCTTCATGCACGTCCTATTTTTCAGACCGTTTCATGCTCATCTCATTTTGACACCCTTTGAAGCTCTTCATGTTTTTCACATCTTTTGAAGCTCTTCATATTTTTCACAACTTTTCAGGCTCTTCATGTTTTTCAACACCGCTTCATGCACGTCCTATTTTTCAGACCGTTTCATGCTCATCTCATTTTTGACACCTTTTGAAGCTTTTCATATTTTTCACAACTTTTCAGGCTCTTCATGTTTTTGAACACCGCTTCATGGTAATCCTATTTTTCAAACCATATCATGCACCTCATATTTTTCACACCTTTTGAAGCTCTTCATATATTTCACACCTTTTCAGGCTCTTCATGTTTTTGAACACCACTTCTTGCTCCTTCTCTTTTTCAGAGAGTTTCATGCTCCTCATGTATTTCACACCTTTTGAAGTTCTTCATATTTTTCACACCTTTTCAGGCTCTTCATTTTTTTCAACACTACTTGTTGCTCCTCCTATTATTTAGAACGTTTCATACTCATCTAATTTTTGACACCTTTTGAGGCTCTTCATATGTTTTACACCTTTTGAAGCTCTTCATATTTTTCACATTTTTGAAGCTCTTCATGTTTTTCACACGATTTCAGACTCTTCATGTTTTTCAAAACTGCTTCATGCTCCTGCTATTTATCATACCGTTTCATACTCCTCATATTTTTGACACGTTTTGAGGCTCTTCATATTTTTCACACGTTTTCAGGCTCTTCATGTTTTTGAACTCCGCTTCATGCTCCTCCTATTTTTTCTACCGTATCATGCTCCTCATATTTTTCACACCTTTTGAAGCTCTTCATATTTTTCTCACCTTTTCAGGCTCTTCATGTTTTTGAACAGCACTTCATGCTCCTCCTATTTTTCAGAGAGTTTCATGCTCCTTATGTATATCACACCTTTTGAACGTCTTCATATTTTTCACACCTTTTCAGTCTCTTCTTGTTTTCAACACCGCTTCATGCTCCTCCTATTTTTCAGATCGTTTCATGCTCCTCATATTTTGACACCTTTTGAAGCTCTTCATATTTTTCACACCTTTTCAGGCTCTTCATGTTTTTGAACACTTCCTCATGCTCCTCTTCTTTTTCAGACAGTTTCATGCTCCTCATATTTTTGACAACTTTTGAAGCTCTTCATATTTTTCACACCTTTTCAGGCTCTTCATGTTTTTCCACATCACTTCATGCTTCTCCTATTTTTCAGACCGTTTAATGTTCCTAATGTATTTCACACATTTTGAAGCTCTTCATATTTTTCACACCTTTTCAGGCTCTTCATGTTTTTGATCACCGTTTCATGCTCCTCCTATTTTTCAGACCGTTTCATGCTCCTCATATTTTTGACAACTTTTGAAGCTCTTCATAATTTTCACACCTTTTCAGACCCTTCATATTTTTCAACATCGCTTCATTCTCCTCCTATTTTTCAGACTGTTTCATACTCCTCATATTTTTGACACCTTTTGAAGCTCTTCATATTTTCCACACCTTTTCATTCTCTTCATGTTTTTGAATGCTTCTTCATGCTCCTCCTCTTTTTCAGACCGTTTCATGCTCCTCGTATTTTTGACACCTTTTGAAGCTCTTCATATTTTTCACTCCTTTTCAGGCTCTTCATGATTTTGAACTCCGTTTCATGCACCTCCTATTTTTTCGACCGTATCATGCTCCTCATATTTTTCACACCTTTTGAAGCTCTTCATATTTTTCACACGTTTTCAGACAATTCATGTTTTTCAACATCGCTTCATGCTCCTCCTATTTTACCGACCCTTTCATGCTCCTCATATTTTTGACACCTTTTGAAGCTCTTCAGATATTTCACACCTTTCCAGGCTCTTCATTTTTTCAACACCACTTCATGCTCCTCCTATTTTTCAGATCGTTTCATGCTCATCTCATTTTAACACCTTTTGAAGCTCTTCATATTTTTGACAAATTTTGAAGTTCTTCATATTTTTCACACGTTTTCAGGCTCTTCATGATTTTCAACACCGCTTCATGTTCCTCCTATTTTTCAGACCTTTTCATGCTCATCTCTGTTTTGACACCTTTTGAAGCTCTTCATATTTTTACACCTTTTGAAGCTCTTCATATTTTTAACATTTTTGAAGCTCTTCATAATTTTCAAACGATTTCAGACTCTTCATGTTTTTCAACACCGCTTCATGCTCCTGCTATTTATCATATCGTTTCATACTCCTCATATTTTTGACACCTTTTGAGGCTCTTCATATTTTTCACACCTTTTCAGGCTCTTCATGATTTTGAACTCCGTTTCATGCACCTCCTATTTTTTCGACCGTATCATGCTCCTCATATTTTTCACACCTTTTGAAGCTCTTCATATTTTTCAAACCTTTTCAGTGTCTTCCTTTTTTGACCACCACTTCATGCTCCTCCTATTTTTCAGAACGTTTCATGCTCATCTCTTTTTGACTCCTATTCAAGCTCTTAATATCATTCTTCCCTTTTTAAGCTCTTCATATTTTTCACACGTTTTCATGCTCTTCATGATTTTCAGCACAGTTTCATGCTCCTCCTATTTTTCAGACCGTTTCATCCTCCTCATATTTTTGACATCTTTTGAAACTCTTCATATTTTTCACACCTTTTCAGGCTTTTCATGTTTTTCAACACCACTTCATGCTCCTCCTTTTTTCAGACCGCTTCATGCTCATCTCATTTTTGACACATTTTGAAGCTGTTCATATTTCTCATATCTTTTGAAGCTCTTCATATATTTTACACGTTTTCAGGTTCTTCATGTTTTTCAACACCGCTTCGTG
This sequence comes from Dama dama, assembly GCF_033118175.1. Lineage (NCBI taxonomy): Eukaryota > Metazoa > Chordata > Mammalia > Artiodactyla > Cervidae > Dama > Dama dama. The sequence continues at coordinate 3,115,781 of NW_026870888.1, forward strand.
CTGCTCCTAATTTTCAGATCATTTCATGCTCATCGATTTTTACACGTTTTGCAGGTCTTCATATTTTCACACCTTTTGAAGCTCTTCATATTTTTCACACCTTTTTAGGCTCTTCATGTATTTGAACACCGTTTCATGCTCCTCCTATTTTTCAGACCGTTTCATGCTCCTCATATTTTTGACACCTTTTGAAGCTCTTCTTTTTTTTTCACACCTTTTGAAGCTCTTCATATATTTCACACCTTTTCAGGCTCTTCATGCTTTTAAACAACACTTCATGCTCCTCCTATTTTTCAGACCGTTTCATGCTCCACATATTTTTGACACCTTTTGAAGCTCTTCATATTTTTCACACCTTTTCAGGCTCTTCTTGTGTTTGAACACTGCTTCATGCACCTCCTATTTTTCACACCTTTTGAAGCTCTTCATATTTTTCACACCGTTTCAGGCTCTTCTTGTGTTTGAACACCGCTTAATGCACCTCCTATTTTTCACACCTTTTGAAGCTCTTCATATTTTTGACACTTTATTAGGCTCTTCATGTTTTAGAACACCGCTTCATGCTCCTCCTATTTTTCAGACCGTTTCATGCTCCTCATATTTTTGACACCTTTTGAAGCTCTTCATATTTTGCACACCTTTTCAAGCTGTACATGTTTTTGAACACCACTTCATGTTCCTCCTATTTTTCAGACCGTTTCATGTTCATCTCATTTTTGACACCTTTGGAAATTCTTCATATTTTTCAAAGCTTTTGAAGCTCTTCATATTTTTCACACCTCTTCAGGCTCTTCATGTTTTTCAACACTGTTTCATGCTCCTCCTATTTTTCAAACCGTTTCATGTTCCTCATAATTTTGACACCTTTTGAAGATCTTCATAATTTTCACACATTTTCAGGCTCTTCATGTGTTTGAACACCGCTTCATGTTCCTCCTATTTTGCAGACCGTTTCATGCTCCTCATATATTTGACACCTTTTGAAGCTCTTTATATTTTTCACTCCTTTTCAGGCTCTTCATGTTTTTGTACACCGCTTCATGCTCCTCCTATTTTTCAGATCGTTTCATGCTCCTCATATTTTTGACACCTTTTGAGCTCTTCATATTTTTCAAACCTTTTCAGGCTCTTCATGTTTTCGAACTCTTTTTCATGCTCCTCCAATTTTTCAAACCGTTTCATGATCCTCATGTATTTCACACCTTTGAACCTCTTCATATTTTTCAAACCTTTTCAGGCTCTTCATGTTTTTGAACTCTGCTTCATGCTCCTCCAATTTCTCAAACCGTTTCATGATCCTCATGTATTTCACACCTTTGAACCTCTTCATATTTTTCACACCTCTACAGGCTCTTCATGTTTTTCAACACCACTTCATGTTCCTCCTATATTTCAGACCGTTTCGTGCTCCACATGTATTTCACACCTTTTAAAGCTCTTCAGAATTTTCACATATTTTCAGCCTCTTCATGTTTTTCAACACCACTTCATGCTCCTCTTATTTTTCAGACCGTTTCATGTTCCTCATATTTTGACATCTTTTGAAGCTCTTCATATTTTTCACACATTTTCAGGCTCTTCCTGTGTTTCAACACGGCTTCATGCTCCTCATCTTTTTCAGACCGTTTCATGCTTCTCGTATTTTTCACACCTTTTGAAGCTCTTCATATTTTTCACACCTTTTCAGGCTCTTCATGTTTTTGAACACCGTTTCATGCTCCTCCTATTTTTGAGACCGTTTCATGCTCCTCATATTTTTCACACCTTTTGAAGCTCTTCATATTTTTCACACGTTTTCAGGCTCCTCATGTTTTCAACACCGCTTCATGCTCCTCATATTTTTCAGACCGTTTCATGATCCTCATGTATTTCACACCTTTTGAACCTCTTCATATTTTTCACACCTTTTCAATGTCTTCATGTTTTTGAACACCGTTTCATGCTGCTCCTATTTTTCAGACCTTTTCATGCTCCTCATATTTTTGACACTTTTTCAAGCTCTTCATATTTTTCACACCTTTTCAGGCTGTTCATGTTTTTCAACACAACTTCATGCTCCTCCTATTTTTCAGACCGTTTCATGCTCATCTCATTTTTGACACCTTTTGAAGCTTTGCATATTTTTCACTCCTTTTCAGACTCTTCATGTTTTTCAACACCACTTCATGCACCTCCTATTTTTCAGATCGTTTCATGCTCCTCATATTTTTGACACCTTTTCAAGCTCCTCATATATATCACACCTTTTCAGGCCTTCATGATTTTGAAGACCGGTTCATGCTCCTAATATATATTTCAGACCGTTTCATGCTCCTCATATTTTTGACACCTTTTGAAGCTCTTCGTATTTTTCCCACCTTTTCAGGCTCTTCATGTTTTTCAACATCACTTCATGCTTCTATTTTTCAGACCTTTTCATACACCTCATGAATTTCAGACCTTTTGAACCTCTTCATATTTTTCACATTTTTGAAGCTCTTCATATATTTCACACCTTTTCAGTCTCTTCTTTCTTTTCAACACCACTTCATGCTCCGCCTATTTTTCAGACCGTTTCACGTTCATCTCATTTTTGCCACCTTTTGAAGCTCTTCATATTTTTCACACCTTTTCAGGCTCTTCATGTTGTTGAACACCGTTTCATGCTCCTCCTATTTTTGAGACCGTTTCATGCTCCTCATATTTTTCACACCTTTTGAAGCTCTTCACATTTTTCACACGTTTTCAGGCTCTTCATGTTTTTCAACACCGCCTCATGCTCCTCCTATTTTTCAGACAGTTTCATGCTCCTCATATTTTTGACACCTTTTGAAGCTCTTCATATTTTTCAAACCTTTTCAGGCTCTTCATGTTTTCGAACTCTGTTTCATGCTCCTCCAATTTTTCAAACCGTTTCATGATCCTCATGTATTTCACACCTTTCAACCTCTTCATATTTTTCACACCTTTTCATGCTCTTCAAGTTTTTCAACATCACTTCATGCTCCTCTTTTTTTGCAGACCATTTCATGCTCCTCATATTTTTGACACCTTTTGAAGCTCTTCATGTTTTTGACAAATTATGAAGTTCTTCATTTTTTTCACACGTTTTCAGGGTCTTCATTTTTTCAACACTACTTGTTGCTCCTCCTATTTTTTAGACCGTTTCATGCTCATCTAATTTTTGACACCTTTTGAAGCTCTTCATATTTTTTACACCTTTTGAAGCTCCTCATATTTTTAACATTTTTGAAGCTCTTCATAATTTTCAAACGATTTCAGACTCTTCATGTTTTTCAACACCGCTTCATGCTCCTGCTATTTATCATACCGTTTCATGCTCCTCATATTTGACACCTTTTGAAGGTGTTCATATTTTTCACACCTTTTCAGGCTCTTCATGTTTTTCAACACCACTTCATGCTCCTCCTATTTTTGAGACCGTTTCAGGCTCCTCATATTTTTGACACCTTTAGAAACTCTTCATATTTTTCACACCTTTTCAGGCTCTTCATGTTTTTTAACACCTCTTCATGCTCCTCCTATTTTTCAGACCGTTTCATGCTCCTCATATTTTTGACACCTTTTGAAGGTCTTCATATTTTTCACACCTTTTCAGGCTCTTCATGTTTTTTAACACCACTTCATGCTCCTCCTCTTTTTCAAACCGTTTCATGCTCCTCATATTTTTGACACCTTTTGAAGGTCTTCATATTTTTCACACCTTTTCAGGCTCTTCAGGTTTTTTAACACCGCTTCACGCTCCTCCTATTTTTCAGACCGTATCATGCTCCTCATATTTTTCACACCTTTTGAAGCTCTTCATATTTTAAACACCTTTTCAGGCTCTTCATATTTTTGAACACGACTTCATGCTCCTCCTATTTTTCAGACCGTTTCATGCTCCTCTCATTTTTGACATCTTTTGAAGCTTTGCATATTTTTCACAACTTTTTAGGCACTTCATGTTTTTGAACACCGCTTCATGCTCCTCCTATTTTTCAGACCGTTTCATGCTCCTCTCATTTTTGACACCTTTTGAAGCTTTGCATATTTTTCACAACTTTTTAGGCACTTCATGTTTTTGAACACCGCTTCATGCTCCTCCTATTTTTCAGACCGTATCATGCTCCTCATATTTTTCACACCTTTTGAAATTCTTCATATTTTCCACACGTTTTCAGGCTCTTCATTTTTTTCAACACTACTTGTTGCTCCTCCTATTTTTTAGAACGTTTCATACTCATCTAATTTTTGACACCTTTTGAGGCTCTTCATTTTTTTTACACCTGTTGAAGCTCTTCATATTTTTCACATTTTTGAAGCTCTTCATATTTTTCACACGATTTCAGACTCTTCATGTTTTTCAAAACCGCTTGATGCTCCTGCTATTTATCATACTGTTTCATACTCCTCATATTTTTGACACATTTTGAGGCTCTTCATATTTTTCACACGTTTTCAGGCTCTTCATGTTTTTGAACTCCGCTTCATGCTCCTCCTATTTTTTCTACCGTATCATGCTCCTCATATTTTTCACACCTTTTGAAGCTCTTCATATTTTTCTCACCTTTTCAGGCTCTTCATGTTTTTGAACAGCACTTCATGCTCCTCCTATTTTTCAGAGAGTTTCATGCTCCTCATGTATATCACACCTTTTGAAGGTGTTCATATTTTTCACACCTTTTCAGGCTCTTCATGTTTTTTCACATCACTTCATGCTTCTCCTATTTTTCAGACCGTTTCATGCTCCTCATGTATTTCACACATTTTGAAGCTCTTCATATTTTTCACACCTTTTCAGGCTCTTCATGTTTTTGATCACCGTTTCATGCTCCTCCTATTTTTCAGACCGTTTCATGCTCCTCATATTTTTGACAACTTTTGAAGCTCTTCATATTTTTCACACCTTTTCAGACCCTTCATATTTTTCAACATCGCTTCATGCTCCTCCTATTTTTCAGACCGTTTCATACTCCTCATATTTTTGACACCTTTTGAAGCTCTTCATATTTTCCACACCTTTTCAGGCTCTTCATGTTTTTGAACGCTTCTTCATGCTCCTCCTCTTTTTCAGACCGTTTCATGCTCCTCGTATTTTTGACACCTTTTGAATCTCTTCATATTTTTCACACCTTTTCAGACTCTTCATGTTTTTGAACACCGCTTCATGCTGCGCCTATTGTGCAGACCGTTTCATGCTCCTCATGTTTTTGACACCTTTTGAAGCACTTCATATTTTTCACACTTTTCAGGCTCTTCATGTATTTGAAAACCGCCTCATGCTCCTACTATTTTTCAGACCGTTTCATGTCCAAATGTATTTCACACCTTTTGAAGCTCTTTATATTTTTCAAAACTTTTCAGGCCCTTCATGTGTTTGATCACCATTTCATGCTCCTCCTATTTTTCGAACCGTTTCATGCTCCTCATATTTTTGACACCTTTTGAAGCTCTTCATATTTTTCACACCTTCAGGCTCTTCATGTTTTTCAACAACACTACATGCTCCTCCTATTTTTCAGACCGATTCATGCTCCTCATATTTTTCACACCTTTAGAAGCTCTTCATATTTTTCACACCTTTTCAGGCTCTTAATGTTTTTCAACACAGCTTCATGCTCCTCCTATTTTTCAGACGCTTTCATTCTCCTCATATTTTTGACACTGTTAGAAGCTCTTCATATATTTCACACCTTTTCAGGCTCTTCATGTTTTTCAACACCGTTACATGATCCTCCTATTTTTCAGAAGGTTTCATGCTCATCTCATTTTTGACCCCTTTTGAAGCTTTTCATATTTTTCACAACTCTTTAGGCTCTTCATGTTTTTCATAACCGCTTCATGCTCCTCCTATTTTCAGACCGTTTCATGCTCATCTCATTTTTGACACCTTTTGAAGCTCTTCATATTTCTCACAACTTTTTAGGCTCTTCATATTTTTGAACACCGCTTCATGCTCCTCCTATTTTTCAGAGAGTTCCATGCTCCTCATGTATTTCACATCTTTTGAAGCTCTTCATATTTCTCACAACTTTTTAGGCTCTTCATGTTTTTCCACACCACTTCATGCTTCTCCTATTTTTCAGCCTGTTTCATGCTCCTCATGTATTTCACACCTTTTGAAGCTCTTCATATTTTTCACAACTTTTCAGGCTCTTTACGATTTTCAACACCGCTTCATGCTCCTCCTATTTTTCAGACCGTTTCATGCTCATTTCATTTTGACACCTTTTGAAGCTCTTCATATATTTCACACCTTTTGAAGCTTTTCATATTTTTCACACCTTTTCAGGCTCTTCATTTTTTTCAACACTAGTTCTTGCTCCTCAAATTTTTCAGACCTTTTCATGCTCATCTAATTTTTGACACCTGTTGAAGCTCTTCATATTTTTCACACCTTCTGAAGCTCTTCATATTTTTCACACTTTTTCAGGCTCTTCATGTTTTTCAACACACTTCATGCTTCTCCTATTTTTCAGCCCGTTTCATGCTCCTCATGTTTTTCACACCTTTTAAAGCTCGTCATATTTTTCACACCTTTTCAGGCTCTTCATGTTTTTGAACACCGCTTCATGCTCCTCCTATATTTCAGACGGTTTCATGCTCCTCATATTTTTGACACCTTTTGAAACTCTTCATAATTTTCACACTCTTTCAGGCTCTTCATGTTTTTCAACACAGCTTCATGCTCCTCCTACATCAGACCGTTTCTGCTCATCTCATTTTTGACACCTTTTGAAGCTCTTCATATTTTTCACAAGTTCTCTGGCTCCTCATATTTTTCAACACCGCTTCATGCTCCTCCTATTTTTCAGACCGTTTCATGCTTCTCATATTTTTGACACCTTTTGAAGCTCTTCATAATTTTCACACCTTTTCAAGCTCTTCATGTTTTTCAACACCGCTTTATGCTCCTGCTATTTTTCAGACCGTTTCATGCTCCTCATATTTTTGACACCTTTTGAAGCTTTTCATATTTTTCACAGCTTTTCAGGCTCTTCATTTTTTTCAACACTACTTCTTGCTCCTCCAAATTTTCAGACCGTTTTATACTCAGCTAATTTTTGACACCTTTTGAAGCTCTTCATATTTTTCACACCTTTTGAAGCTCTTCATATTTTCACACCTTTTCAGGCTCTTTATGTTTTTGAAAACCGCTTCATGCTCCTTCTATTTTTCACAGAGTTTCATGCTCCTCATGTATTTCTCAACTTTTGAAGCTCTTCATATTTTTCACACCTTTTCAGACTCTTCATGTTTTTCCACACCACTTCATGCTTCTCCTATTTTTCAGCCCGTTTCATGCTCCTCATGTATTTCACACCTTTTGAAGCTCTTCATAATTTTCACACCCTTTCAGGCTCTTCATGTTTTTCAACACCACTTCATGCTCCTCCTATTTTTCAGACCGTTTCATGCTCCTCATATTTTTTACACCTTTTGAAGCTCTTCATATTTTTCACACCTTTTCAGGCTCTTCCTGTTTTTCAACACCACTTCATGCTCCTCCTATTTTTCAGACCGTTTCATGCTCCTCATATTTTTGATACGTTTTAAAGCTCTTCATATTTTTCACACCTTTTCAGGCTCTTCCTGTTTTTCAACACCACTTCATGCTCCTCCTATTTTTCAGACCGTTTCATGCTCCTCATATTTTTGATACGTTTTAAAGCTTTTCATATTTTTCACACCTTTTGAAACTCTTCATATTTTTCACACGTTTTCAGGCTCTTCATGTTTTTCAACACCGCTTCATGCTCCTCCTATTTTTCAGATCGTTTCAAGCTCCTCATATTTTTGACACCTTTTGAAGCTCTTCATATTTTTCACATCTTTTGAAGCTCTTCATATTTTTCACACCTTTTCAGGCTCTTCAAGTTTTTGATCACAGTTCAGGCTCCTCCTATTTTTCAGACCGTTTCATGCTTCTCATATTTTTCACACCTTTTGAAGCTCTTCATATTTTTCACACCTTTTCAGGCTCTTCATGTTTTTGAACACCGTTTCATGCTCCTCCTATTTTTCAGACCGTTTCATGCACATCTCATTTTTGACAGCTTCTGAAGCTCTTCATATTTTTTACACCTTTTCAGGCTCTTCATGTTTTTCAACACCACTTCCTGCTTCTCTTTTTTTTCATACTGTTTCATCCTCACCTCATTTTTGACACATTTGAAGCTCTTCATAGTTTTCACACCTTTTGAAGCTCTTCATATTTTTCACACGTTTTCAGGCTCTTCATGTTTTTCAACACCGTTTCATGCTGCTTATATTTTTCAGACCGTTTCATGTTCCTCATATTTTTCACGCCTTTTCAAGCTCTTCATATTTTTCACACCTTTTCAGGCACTTCCTGTTTTTGAACACACCTTCATGCTCCTCCTATTTTTCAGATCGTTTCATGCTCCTCATATTTTTGACAGCTTTAGAAGCTCTTCATATTTTTCACACCTTTTCATGCTCTTCATGTTTTTCAACACCGCTTCATGCTCCTCCTATTTTTCAGACCGTTTCATGCTCCTCATATTTTTGACACCTTTTGAAGCTCTTCATATTTTTCACACCTTTTCAGGCTCTTCTTTTTTTTCAACGCCTCTTCATGCTCCTCCTATTTTTCAGACCGTTTCATGCTCATTTCATTTTGACACCTTTTGAAGCTCTTCATATTTTTCACTCCTTTTCAGGCTCTTCACGTTTTGATCACCATTTCATGCTCCTCTTATTTTTCAGACCGTTTCATGCTCATCTCATTTTTGACACCTTTTTAAGCTCGTCATATATTTCACACATTTTCAGCTCTTCATATTTTTCACACATTTTCAGGCTCTTCATGGTTTTCAACACAGCTTCATGTTCCTCCTATTTTTCAGAATGTTTCATGCTCATCTCATTTTCGACACCTTTTGAAGCTCTTCATATTTTTCACACCTTTTGAAACTCTTCATATTTTTCACACGTTTTCAGGCTCTTCATGTTTTTCAACACCGCTTCATGCTCCTCCTATTTTTCAGATCGTTTCAAGCTCCTCATATTTTTGACACCTTTTGAAGCTCTTCATATTTTTCACATCTTTTAAAGCTCTTCATATTTTTCACACCTTTTCAGGCTCTTCAAGTTTTTGATCACAGTTTCAGGCTCCTCCTATTTTTCAGACCGTTTCATGCTTCTCATATTTTTGACACCTTTTGAAGCTCTTCATATTTTTCACACCATTTCAAGTTCTTCATGTTTTTGAACACCGCTTCATGATCCTCCTATTTTTCAGACCGTTTCATGCTCTTCATATTTTTGACACTTTTTGAAGCTCTTCATATTTTTTACACCTTTTCAGGCTCTTCATGTTACTCAACACCACTTCCTGCTTCTCTTATTTTTCAGACCGTTTCATCCTCATCTCATTTTTGACACCTTTGAAGCTCTTCATAGTTTTCACACCTTTTGAAGCTCTTCATATTTTTCACACGTTTTCAGGCTCTTCCTGTTTTTGAACACACCTTCATGCTCCTCCTATTTTTCAGATTGTTTCATGCTCCTCATATTTTTGACACCTTTAGAAGCTCTTCATATTTTTCACACCTTTTCACGCTCTTCATGTTTTTCAACACCGCTTCATGCTCCTCCTATTTTTCAGACCGTTTCGTACTCCTCATATTTTTGACACCTTTTGAAGCTCTTCATATTTTTCACATCTTTTGAAGCTCTTCATATTTTTCACACCTTTTCAGGCTCTTCATGTTTTTCAACACCGCTTCATGCTCGTCCTATTTTTCAGACCTTTTCATGCTCCTCATATTTTTGACACCTTTTGAAGCTCTTCATATTTTTCACAGCATTTCAGGCTCTTCATGTATTTGAACTCCGCTTCAGGCTCCTTCTATTTTTCAGAGAGTTTTATGCTCCTCATATTTTTGACACCTTTTGAAGCTCTTCATATTTTTCACAACTTTTCAGGCTCTTCATATTTTTGAGCACCGCTTCATGCTCCTCCTATTTTTCAGAGAGTTTCATGCTCCTCATGTATTTCACACCTTTTGAAGCTCTTCATATTTTTCACACCTTTTCAGCTCTTCATGTTTTTGAACACCATTTCATGCCACTTCTATTTTTCAGACCGTTTCATTCTCCTATTATTTTTCACACCTTATGAAGCTCTTCATATTTTTCACACCTTTTCAGTCTCTTCATATTTTTGAACACTGCTTCTCGCTCCTCTTATTTTTCAGACCGTTTCATGCTCATCTCATTTTTGACACCTTTTGAAACTCTTCATCTTCTTCACACCTTTTGAACCTCTTTATATTTTTCACACTTTTCTGGCTCTTCATGTTTTTCAACACCACTTCCTGCTCCTCCTATTTTTCAGACCTTCATGCTCCTCATATTTTTGACACCTTTAGAAGCTATTCATATTTTTCACGCCTTTTCAGGCTCTTCATGTATTTCCACACCACTTCATGCTTCTCCTATTTTTCGGCCTGTTTCATGCTCCTCATGTATTTCACACCTTTTGAAGCTCTTCGTATTTTTCACACCTTTTCAGGCTCTTCATGTTTTTAATCACCATTTCATCCTCCTCCTATTTTTCAGACCATTTCATGCTCATCTCATTTTTGACACCTTTTGAAGCTTTTCATATTTTTCACACCTTTTGAAACTCTTCATATTTTTCACACGTTTTCAGGCTCTTCATGTTTTTCAACACCGCTTCATGCTCCTCCTATTTTTCAGATCGTTTCAAGCTCCTCATATTTTTGACACCTTTTGAAGCTCTTCATATTTTTCACATCTTTTGAAGCTCTTCATATTTTTCACACCTTTTCAGGCTCTTCAAGTTTTTGATCACAGTTCAGGCTCCTCCTATTTTTCAGACCGTTTCATGCTTCTCATATTTTTCACACCTTTTGAAGCTCTTCATATTTTTCACACCTTTTCAGGCTCTTCATGTTTTTGAACACCGTTTCATGCTCCTCCTATTTTTCAGACCGTTTCATGCACATCTCATTTTTGACAGCTTCTGAAGCTCTTCATATTTTTTACACCTTTTCAGGCTCTTCATGTTTTTCAACACCACTTCCTGCTTCTCTTTTTTTTCATACTGTTTCATCCTCACCTCATTTTTGACACATTTGAAGCTCTTCATAGTTTTCACACCTTTTGAAGCTCTTCATATTTTTCACACGTTTTCAGGCTCTTCATGTTTTTCAACACCGTTTCATGCTGCTTATATTTTTCAGACCGTTTCATGTTCCTCATATTTTTCACGCCTTTTCAAGCTCTTCATATTTTTCACACCTTTTCAGGCACTTCCTGTTTTTGAACACACCTTCATGCTCCTCCTATTTTTCAGATCGTTTCATGCTCCTCATATTTTTGACAGCTTTAGAAGCTCTTCATATTTTTCACACCTTTTCATGCTCTTCATGTTTTTCAACACCGCTTCATGCTCCTCCTATTTTTCAGACCGTTTCATGCTCCTCATATTTTTGACACCTTTTGAAGCTCTTCATATTTTTCACACCTTTTCAGGCTCTTCTTTTTTTTCAACGCCTCTTCATGCTCCTCCTATTTTTCAGACCGTTTCATGCTCATTTCATTTTGACACCTTTTGAAGCTCTTCATATTTTTCACTCCTTTTCAGGCTCTTCACGTTTTGATCACCATTTCATGCTCCTCTTATTTTTCAGACCGTTTCATGCTCATCTCATTTTTGACACCTTTTTAAGCTCGTCATATATTTCACACATTTTCAGCTCTTCATATTTTTCACACATTTTCAGGCTCTTCATGGTTTTCAACACAGCTTCATGTTCCTCCTATTTTTCAGAATGTTTCATGCTCATCTCATTTTCGACACCTTTTGAAGCTCTTCATATTTTTCACACCTTTTGAAACTCTTCATATTTTTCACACGTTTTCAGGCTCTTCATGTTTTTCAACACCGCTTCATGCTCCTCCTATTTTTCAGATCGTTTCAAGCTCCTCATATTTTTGACACCTTTTGAAGCTCTTCATATTTTTCACATCTTTTAAAGCTCTTCATATTTTTCACACCTTTTCAGGCTCTTCAAGTTTTTGATCACAGTTTCAGGCTCCTCCTATTTTTCAGACCGTTTCATGCTTCTCATATTTTTGACACCTTTTGAAGCTCTTCATATTTTTCACACCATTTCAAGTTCTTCATGTTTTTGAACACCGCTTCATGATCCTCCTATTTTTCAGACCGTTTCATGCTCTTCATATTTTTGACACTTTTTGAAGCTCTTCATATTTTTTACACCTTTTCAGGCTCTTCATGTTACTCAACACCACTTCCTGCTTCTCTTATTTTTCAGACCGTTTCATCCTCATCTCATTTTTGACACCTTTGAAGCTCTTCATAGTTTTCACACCTTTTGAAGCTCTTCATATTTTTCACACGTTTTCAGGCTCTTCCTGTTTTTGAACACACCTTCATGCTCCTCCTATTTTTCAGATTGTTTCATGCTCCTCATATTTTTGACACCTTTAGAAGCTCTTCATATTTTTCACACCTTTTCACGCTCTTCATGTTTTTCAACACCGCTTCATGCTCCTCCTATTTTTCAGACCGTTTCGTACTCCTCATATTTTTGACACCTTTTGAAGCTCTTCATATTTTTCACATCTTTTGAAGCTCTTCATATTTTTCACACCTTTTCAGGCTCTTCATGTTTTTCAACACCGCTTCATGCTCGTCCTATTTTTCAGACCTTTTCATGCTCCTCATATTTTTGACACCTTTTGAAGCTCTTCATATTTTTCACAGCATTTCAGGCTCTTCATGTATTTGAACTCCGCTTCAGGCTCCTTCTATTTTTCAGAGAGTTTTATGCTCCTCATATTTTTGACACCTTTTGAAGCTCTTCATATTTTTCACAACTTTTCAGGCTCTTCATATTTTTGAGCACCGCTTCATGCTCCTCCTATTTTTCAGAGAGTTTCATGCTCCTCATGTATTTCACACCTTTTGAAGCTCTTCATATTTTTCACACCTTTTCAGCTCTTCATGTTTTTGAACACCATTTCATGCCACTTCTATTTTTCAGACCGTTTCATTCTCCTATTATTTTTCACACCTTATGAAGCTCTTCATATTTTTCACACCTTTTCAGTCTCTTCATATTTTTGAACACTGCTTCTCGCTCCTCTTATTTTTCAGACCGTTTCATGCTCATCTCATTTTTGACACCTTTTGAAACTCTTCATCTTCTTCACACCTTTTGAACCTCTTTATATTTTTCACACTTTTCTGGCTCTTCATGTTTTTCAACACCACTTCCTGCTCCTCCTATTTTTCAGACCTTCATGCTCCTCATATTTTTGACACCTTTAGAAGCTATTCATATTTTTCACGCCTTTTCAGGCTCTTCATGTATTTCCACACCACTTCATGCTTCTCCTATTTTTCGGCCTGTTTCATGCTCCTCATGTATTTCACACCTTTTGAAGCTCTTCGTATTTTTCACACCTTTTCAGGCTCTTCATGTTTTTAATCACCATTTCATCCTCCTCCTATTTTTCAGACCATTTCATGCTCATCTCATTTTTGACACCTTTTGAAGCTCTTCATATTCTTCACACCTTTTGAATCTCTTCATATTTTTTCACACGTTTTCAGGCTCTTCATGTTTTTCAACACCGTTTCATGCTCCTCTATTTTTCAGATCCTTTCAAGCTCCTCATATTTTTGACCTTTTGAAGCTCTTCATATTTTTCACATCTTTTGAAGCTCTTCATATTTTTCATACCTTTTCAGGCTCTTCAAGTTTTTGATCACAGTTTCAGGCTCCTCCTATTTTTCAGACCGTTTCATGCTTCTCATATTTTTGACACCTTTTGAAGCTCTTCATATTTTTCACACCTTTTCAAGCTCTTCATGTTTTTGAACACCGCTTCATGATCCTCCTATTTTTCAGACCGTTTCATGCTCTTCATATTTTTGACACCTTTTGAAGCTCTTCATATTTTTTACACCTTTTCAGGCTCTTCATGTTTTTCAACACCACTTCCTGCTTCTCTTATTTTTCAGACCGTTTAATGCTCATCTCATTTTTGACACCTTTGAAGCTCTTCATAGTTTTCACACCTTTTGAAGCTCTTCATATTTTTCACACGTTTTCAGGCTCTTCATGTTTTTCAACACCGTTTCATGCTGCTTATATTTTTCAGACCGTTTCATGTTCCTCACATTTTTCACGCCTTTTCAAGCTCTTCATATTTTTCACACCTCTTCAGGCTCTTCCTGTTTTTGAACACACCTTCATGCTCCTCCTACTTTTCAGACCGTTCCATGCTCCTCATATTTTTGACACGTTTTGAAGCTCTTCATATTTTTCACACCTTTTCAGGCTCTTCATGTTTTTCAACACCGCTTCATGCTCCTCCTATTTTTCAGACTTTTCATGCACCTCATAGATTTCACACATTTTGTAGCTCTTCATATTTTTCACACCTTTTCAGGCTCTTCATGTTTTTGAACACAGTTTCATGCTCTTCCTATTTTTCAAACCGTTTCATGGTCCTCATATTTGTTACACCTTTTGAAGCTATTCATATATTTCACACCTTTTCAGGCTCTTCATGTTTTTCAACACAACTTCATGCCTCTCCTATTTTTCAGACCGTTTCATGCTCCTCATATTTTTGACACCTTTTGAAGCTCTTCATATTTTTCACATCTTTTGAAGCTATTCATATTTTTCACACCTTTTCAGGCTCTTCATGTTTTTCAACACCGCTTCATGCTCGTCCTATTTTTCAGACCTTTTCATGCTCCTCATATTTTTGACACCTTTTGAAGCTCTTCATATTTTTCACTGCATTTCAGGCTCTTCATGTATTTGAACTCCGCTTCAGGCTCCTTCTATTTTTCAGAGAGTTTTATGCTCCTCATATTTTTGACACCTTTTGAAGCTCTTCATATTTTTCACAACTTTTCAGGCTCTTCATGTTTTTGAGCACCGCTTCATGCTCCTCCTATTTTTCAGAGAGTTTCATGCTCCTCATGTATTTCACACCTTTTGAAGCTCTTCATATTTTTCACACCTTTTCAGGCTCTTCAAGTTTTTCCACACCACTTCATGCTTCTCCTATTTTTCAACCCGTTTCATGCTCATCATGTATTTCACACCTTTTGAAGCTCTTCATAATTTTCACACCTTTTCAGGCTCTTCATGTTTTTGATCAATGTTTCATGCACCGCCTATTTTGCAGACCTTATCATGCTCCTCATTATTTTCACATCTTTTGAAGCTCTTCATATTTTTCACACCTTTCCAGGCTCTTCATGATTTTGAACACCGCTTCATGCTCCTCCTATTTTTCAGATCGTTTCATGCTCCTCATATTTTTGACACCTTTAGAAGCTCTTCATATTTTTCACACCTTTTCACGCTCTTCATGTTTTTCAACACCGCTTCATGCTCCTCCTATTTTTCAGACCGTTTCGTGCTCCTCATATTTTTGACACCTTTTGAAGCTCTTCATATATTTCACACCTTTTCAGGGTCTTCTTTTTTTTCAACAAGAATTCATGCTCCTCCTATTTTTCAGACCGTTTCATGCGCATGGCATTTTTGACACCTTTTGAATCTCTTCATATTTTTCACACCTTTTGAAGCTCTTCATCTTTTTTCACACGTTTTCAGGCTCTTCATGTTTTTCTACACCGCTTCATGCTCCTCCTATTATTCAGAGCGTTTCATGCTCCTCATATTTTTGACACCTTTTGAAGCTCTTCATATTTTTCACACCTTTTCAGGCTCTTCAGGTTTTTGAACACAGTTTCATGCTTCTCCTATTTTTCAGACCTTTTCATGCTCATCTCATTTTTGACACCTTTTCAAGCTCTTCATATTTTTCACAAGTTCTCTGGCTCCTCATGTTTTTCAACACCGCTTCATGCTCCTCCTATTTTTCAGAACGTTTCATGCTTCTCATATTTTGACATCTTTAGAAACTCTTCATATCTTTCACAACTTTTCAGACTCTTCATATTTTTCAACACAGCTTCATGCTCCTCCTATTTTTCAGACCGTTTCATGCTCATCTCATTTTTGACACCTTTTGAAGCTCTTCATATTTTTCACAAGTTCTCTGTCTCCTCATGTTTTTCAACACCGCTTCATGCTCCTCCTATTTTTCAGACCGTTTCATGCTTCTCATATTTTTGACACCTTTTGAAGCTCTTCATATTTTTCACACCTTTTCAAGCTCTTCATGTTTTTCAACACCGCTTCATGCTGCTGCTATTTTTCAGACCGTTTCATGCTCCTCATATTTTTGACACCTTTTGAAGCTTTTCATATTTTTCACACCTTTTCAGGCTCTTCATTTTTTTCAACACTACTTCTTGCTCCTCCAAATTTTCAGACCGTTTCATACTCATCTAATTTTTGACACCTTTTGAAGCTCTTCATATTTTTCACACCTTTTCACGCTATTCATGTTTTTCAACACCGCTTCATGCTCCTCCTATTTTTCAGACCGTTTCATGCTCCTCATATTTTTGACACCTTTTGAAGCTCTTCATATATTTCACACCTTTCAGGCTCTTCTTTTTTTTTCAACACCACTTCATGCTCCTCCTTTTTTTCAGACCGTTTCATGCTCATCTCATTTTTGACACCTTTTGAAGCTCTTCATATTCTTCACACCTTTTGAAGCTCTTCATATTTTTTCACACGTTTTCAGGCTCTTCAGGTTTTTGAACACCGCTTCATGCTCCTCCTATTTTTCAGACCTTCATGCTCCTCATATTTTTGACACCTTTAGAAGCCCTTCATATTTTTCACACCTTTTCATGCTCTTCATGTTTTTCCACACCACTTCATGCTTCTCCTATTTTTCGGCCTGTTTCATGCTCCTCATGTATTTCACACCTTTTGAAGCCCTTCATATTTTTCACACCTTTTCATGCTCCTCATGTTTTTCCACACCACTTCATGCTCCTCCTATTTTCAGACCGTGTCATGCTCATCTCATTTTTGACACCTTTTGAAGCTCTTCATATTTCTCACAACTTTTTAGGCTCTTCATATTTTTGAACACCGCTTCATGCTCCTCCTATTTTTCAGACCGTTTCATGCTCCTCATATTTTTGACACCTTTTGAAGCTTTTCATATTTTTCATACATTTTCAGGCTCTTCATTTTTTTCAACACTACTTCTTGCTCCTCCAAATTTTCAGACCGTTTCATACTCATCTAATTTTTGACACCTTTTGAAGCTCTTCATATTTTCACACCTTTTCAGGCTCTTCATGTTTTTGAACAACGCTTCATGCTTCTTCTATTTTTCAGAGAGTTTCTTGCTCCTCATGTATTTCTCCACTTTTGAAGCTCTTCATATTTTTCACACCTTTTCAGGCTCTTCATGTTTGTCCACACCACTTCATGCTTCTCCTATTTTCCAGCCCGTTTCATGCTCCTCATGTATTTCACACCTTTTGAAGCTCTTCATAATTCTCACACCCTTTCAGGCTCTTCATGTTTTTCAACACCACTTCATACTCCTCCTATTTTTCAGACCGTTTCGTGCTCCTCATATAATTGACACCTTTTGAAGCTCTTCATATTTTTCACACCTTTTCAGGCTCTTCATGTTTTTCAACACCACTTCATGCTCCTCCTATTTTTCAGACCGTTTCATGCTCCTAATATTTTTGACACCTTTTGAAACTCTTCATTTTTTTCACACATTTTCAGACTCTTCAAGTTTTTGAATACCGCTTCATGCTCCTTCTATTTTTCAGAGAGTTTCATGCTCCTCATGTATTTCACACCTTTTGAAGCTCTTCATATTTTTCACACCTTTTCAGGCTCTTCATTTTTTTCAACACTCCTTCTTGCTCCTCCAAATTTTCAGACCGTTTCATACTCATCTAATTTTTGACACCTTTTGAAGCTCTTCATATTTTTCACACCTTTTGAAGCTCTTCATATTTTCACACCTTTTCAGGCTCTTCATGTTTTTGAACACCGCTTCATGCTCCTCCTATTTTTCAGAGAGTGTCATGCTCCTCATGTATTTCTCAACTTTTGAAGCTCTTCATATTTTTCACACCTTTTGAAGCTCTTCATATTTTTTCACACGTTTTCAGGCTCTTCAGGTTTTTGAACACCGCTTCATGCTCCTCCTATTTTTCAGACCTTAATGCTCCTCATATTTTTGACACCTGTAGAAGCCCTTCATATTTTTCACACCTTTTCAGGCTCTTCATGTTTTTCCACACCACTTCATGCTTCTCCTATTTTTCGGCCTGTTTCATGCTCCTCATGTATTTCACACCTTTTGAAGCTCTTCATATTTTTCACACCTTTTCAGGGTCTTCATGTTTTTAATCACCGTTTCATCCTCCTCCTATTTTTCAGACCGTTTCATGCTCCTCATATATTTGACACATTTTGAAGCTCTGAATATTTTTCACACATTTTCAGGCTCTTCATGTTTTTGAACACTGCTTCATGATCCTCCTATTTTTCAGATGGTTTCATGCTCTTCATATGTTTGACACCTTTTGAAGCTCTTCATATTTTTCACACCTTTTCAGGCTCTTCATGTTTGTCAACACCACTACATGCTTCTCCTAATTTTCAGACCGTTTCATGCTCCTCATGTATTTCACATCTTTTGAAGCTCTTCATATTTTTCACACCTTTTCAGCTCTTCAGGTTTTGGAACACCATTTCATGCCACTTCTATTTTTCAGACCGTTTCATGCTCCTCATATTTTTCACACCTTTTGAAGCTCTTCATATTTTTCACACCTTTTCAGGCTCTTCATATTTTTGAACACCACTTCTCGCTCCTCCTATTTTTCAGACCGTTTCATACTCATCTCATTTTTGACACCTTTTGAAGCTCTTCATATTTTTCACAAGCTCTCTGGCTCCTCATGTTTTTCAACACCGCTTCATGCTCCTCCTATTTTTTAGAACGTTTCATGCTTCTCATATTTTGACATCTTTAGAAACTCTTCATATCTTTCACAACTTTTCAGACTCTTCATGTTTTTCAACACAGCTTCATGCTCCTCCTATTTTTCAGACCGTTTCATGCTCATCTCATTTTTGACACCTTTTGAAGCTCTTCATATTTTTCACAAGTTCTCTGGCTCCTCATGTTTTTCAACACCGCTTCATGCTCCTCCTATTTTTCAGACCGTTTCATGCTTCTCATATTTTGACACCTTTTGAAGCTCTTCATATTTTTCACTCCTTTTCAGGCTCTTCACGTTTTGATCACCATTTCATGCTCCTCTTATTTTTCAGACCGTTTCAGGCTCCTCATATTTTTGACACCTTTTTAAGCTCGTCATATATTTCACACATTTTCAGCTCTTCATATTTTTCACACATTTTCAGGCTCTTCATGGTTTTCAACACAGCTTCATGTTCCTCCTATTTTTCAGAATGTTTCATGCTCATCTCATTTTCGACACCTTTTGAAGCTCTTCATATTTTTCACACCTTTTGAAACTCTTCATATTTTTCACACGTTTTCAGGCTCTTCATGTTTTTCAACACCGCTTCATGCTCCTCCTATTTTTCAGATCGTTTCAAGCTCCTCATATTTTTGACACCTTTTGAAGCTCTTCATATTTTTCACATCTTTTAAAGCTCTTCATATTTTTCACACCTTTTCAGGCTCTTCAAGTTTTTGATCACAGTTTCAGGCTCCTCCTATTTTTCAGACCGTTTCATGCTTCTCATATTTTTGACACCTTTTGAAGCTCTTCATATTTTTCACACCATTTCAAGTTCTTCATGTTTTTGAACACCGCTTCATGATCCTCCTATTTTTCAGACCGTTTCATGCTCTTCATATTTTTGACACTTTTTGAAGCTCTTCATATTTTTTACACCTTTTCAGGCTCTTCATGTTACTCAACACCACTTCCTGCTTCTCTTATTTTTCAGACCGTTTCATCCTCATCTCATTTTTGACACCTTTGAAGCTCTTCATAGTTTTCACACCTTTTGAAGCTCTTCATATTTTTCACACGTTTTCAGGCTCTTCCTGTTTTTGAACACACCTTCATGCTCCTCCTATTTTTCAGATTGTTTCATGCTCTTCATATTTTTGACACTTTTTGAAGCTCTTCATATTTTTTACACCTTTTCAGGCTCTTCATGTTACTCAACACCACTTCCTGCTTCTCTTATTTTTCAGACCGTTTCATCCTCATCTCATTTTTGACACCTTTGAAGCTCTTCATAGTTTTCACACCTTTTGAAGCTCTTCATATTTTTCACACGTTTTCAGGCTCTTCCTGTTTTTGAACACACCTTCATGCTCCTCCTATTTTTCAGATTGTTTCATGCTCCTCATATTTTTGACACCTTTAGAAGCTCTTCATATTTTTCACACCTTTTCACGCTCTTCATGTTTTTCAACACCGCTTCATGCTCCTCCTATTTTTCAGACCGTTTCGTACTCCTCATATTTTTGACACCTTTTGAAGCTCTTCATATTTTTCACATCTTTTGAAGCTCTTCATATTTTTCACACCTTTTCAGGCTCTTCATGTTTTTCAACACCGCTTCATGCTCGTCCTATTTTTCAGACCTTTTCATGCTCCTCATATTTTTGACACCTTTTGAAGCTCTTCATATTTTTCACAGCATTTCAGGCTCTTCATGTATTTGAACTCCGCTTCAGGCTCCTTCTATTTTTCAGAGAGTTTTATGCTCCTCATATTTTTGACACCTTTTGAAGCTCTTCATATTTTTCACAACTTTTCAGGCTCTTCATATTTTTGAGCACCGCTTCATGCTCCTCCTATTTTTCAGAGAGTTTCATGCTCCTCATGTATTTCACACCTTTTGAAGCTCTTCATATTTTTCACACCTTTTCAGCTCTTCATGTTTTTGAACACCATTTCATGCCACTTCTATTTTTCAGACCGTTTCATTCTCCTATTATTTTTCACACCTTATGAAGCTCTTCATATTTTTCACACCTTTTCAGTCTCTTCATATTTTTGAACACTGCTTCTCGCTCCTCTTATTTTTCAGACCGTTTCATGCTCATCTCATTTTTGACACCTTTTGAAACTCTTCATCTTCTTCACACCTTTTGAACCTCTTTATATTTTTCACACTTTTCTGGCTCTTCATGTTTTTCAACACCACTTCCTGCTCCTCCTATTTTTCAGACCTTCATGCTCCTCATATTTTTGACACCTTTAGAAGCTATTCATATTTTTCACGCCTTTTCAGGCTCTTCATGTATTTCCACACCACTTCATGCTTCTCCTATTTTTCGGCCTGTTTCATGCTCCTCATGTATTTCACACCTTTTGAAGCTCTTCGTATTTTTCACACCTTTTCAGGCTCTTCATGTTTTTAATCACCATTTCATCCTCCTCCTATTTTTCAGACCATTTCATGCTCATCTCATTTTTGACACCTTTTGAAGCTCTTCATATTCTTCACACCTTTTGAATCTCTTCATATTTTTTCACACGTTTTCAGGCTCTTCATGTTTTTCAACACCGTTTCATGCTCCTCTATTTTTCAGATCCTTTCAAGCTCCTCATATTTTTGACCTTTTGAAGCTCTTCATATTTTTCACATCTTTTGAAGCTCTTCATATTTTTCATACCTTTTCAGGCTCTTCAAGTTTTTGATCACAGTTTCAGGCTCCTCCTATTTTTCAGACCGTTTCATGCTTCTCATATTTTTGACACCTTTTGAAGCTCTTCATATTTTTCACACCTTTTCAAGCTCTTCATGTTTTTGAACACCGCTTCATGATCCTCCTATTTTTCAGACCGTTTCATGCTCTTCATATTTTTGACACCTTTTGAAGCTCTTCATATTTTTTACACCTTTTCAGGCTCTTCATGTTTTTCAACACCACTTCCTGCTTCTCTTATTTTTCAGACCGTTTAATGCTCATCTCATTTTTGACACCTTTGAAGCTCTTCATAGTTTTCACACCTTTTGAAGCTCTTCATATTTTTCACACGTTTTCAGGCTCTTCATGTTTTTCAACACCGTTTCATGCTGCTTATATTTTTCAGACCGTTTCATGTTCCTCACATTTTTCACGCCTTTTCAAGCTCTTCATATTTTTCACACCTCTTCAGGCTCTTCCTGTTTTTGAACACACCTTCATGCTCCTCCTACTTTTCAGACCGTTCCATGCTCCTCATATTTTTGACACGTTTTGAAGCTCTTCATATTTTTCACACCTTTTCAGGCTCTTCATGTTTTTCAACACCGCTTCATGCTCCTCCTATTTTTCAGACTTTTCATGCACCTCATAGATTTCACACATTTTGTAGCTCTTCATATTTTTCACACCTTTTCAGGCTCTTCATGTTTTTGAACACAGTTTCATGCTCTTCCTATTTTTCAAACCGTTTCATGGTCCTCATATTTGTTACACCTTTTGAAGCTATTCATATATTTCACACCTTTTCAGGCTCTTCATGTTTTTCAACACAACTTCATGCCTCTCCTATTTTTCAGACCGTTTCATGCTCCTCATATTTTTGACACCTTTTGAAGCTCTTCATATTTTTCACATCTTTTGAAGCTATTCATATTTTTCACACCTTTTCAGGCTCTTCATGTTTTTCAACACCGCTTCATGCTCGTCCTATTTTTCAGACCTTTTCATGCTCCTCATATTTTTGACACCTTTTGAAGCTCTTCATATTTTTCACTGCATTTCAGGCTCTTCATGTATTTGAACTCCGCTTCAGGCTCCTTCTATTTTTCAGAGAGTTTTATGCTCCTCATATTTTTGACACCTTTTGAAGCTCTTCATATTTTTCACAACTTTTCAGGCTCTTCATGTTTTTGAGCACCGCTTCATGCTCCTCCTATTTTTCAGAGAGTTTCATGCTCCTCATGTATTTCACACCTTTTGAAGCTCTTCATATTTTTCACACCTTTTCAGGCTCTTCAAGTTTTTCCACACCACTTCATGCTTCTCCTATTTTTCAACCCGTTTCATGCTCATCATGTATTTCACACCTTTTGAAGCTCTTCATAATTTTCACACCTTTTCAGGCTCTTCATGTTTTTGATCAATGTTTCATGCACCGCCTATTTTGCAGACCTTATCATGCTCCTCATTATTTTCACATCTTTTGAAGCTCTTCATATTTTTCACACCTTTCCAGGCTCTTCATGATTTTGAACACCGCTTCATGCTCCTCCTATTTTTCAGATCGTTTCATGCTCCTCATATTTTTGACACCTTTAGAAGCTCTTCATATTTTTCACACCTTTTCACGCTCTTCATGTTTTTCAACACCGCTTCATGCTCCTCCTATTTTTCAGACCGTTTCGTGCTCCTCATATTTTTGACACCTTTTGAAGCTCTTCATATATTTCACACCTTTTCAGGGTCTTCTTTTTTTTCAACAAGAATTCATGCTCCTCCTATTTTTCAGACCGTTTCATGCGCATGGCATTTTTGACACCTTTTGAATCTCTTCATATTTTTCACACCTTTTGAAGCTCTTCATCTTTTTTCACACGTTTTCAGGCTCTTCATGTTTTTCTACACCGCTTCATGCTCCTCCTATTATTCAGAGCGTTTCATGCTCCTCATATTTTTGACACCTTTTGAAGCTCTTCATATTTTTCACACCTTTTCAGGCTCTTCAGGTTTTTGAACACAGTTTCATGCTTCTCCTATTTTTCAGACCTTTTCATGCTCATCTCATTTTTGACACCTTTTCAAGCTCTTCATATTTTTCACAAGTTCTCTGGCTCCTCATGTTTTTCAACACCGCTTCATGCTCCTCCTATTTTTCAGAACGTTTCATGCTTCTCATATTTTGACATCTTTAGAAACTCTTCATATCTTTCACAACTTTTCAGACTCTTCATATTTTTCAACACAGCTTCATGCTCCTCCTATTTTTCAGACCGTTTCATGCTCATCTCATTTTTGACACCTTTTGAAGCTCTTCATATTTTTCACAAGTTCTCTGTCTCCTCATGTTTTTCAACACCGCTTCATGCTCCTCCTATTTTTCAGACCGTTTCATGCTTCTCATATTTTTGACACCTTTTGAAGCTCTTCATATTTTTCACACCTTTTCAAGCTCTTCATGTTTTTCAACACCGCTTCATGCTGCTGCTATTTTTCAGACCGTTTCATGCTCCTCATATTTTTGACACCTTTTGAAGCTTTTCATATTTTTCACACCTTTTCAGGCTCTTCATTTTTTTCAACACTACTTCTTGCTCCTCCAAATTTTCAGACCGTTTCATACTCATCTAATTTTTGACACCTTTTGAAGCTCTTCATATTTTTCACACCTTTTCACGCTATTCATGTTTTTCAACACCGCTTCATGCTCCTCCTATTTTTCAGACCGTTTCATGCTCCTCATATTTTTGACACCTTTTGAAGCTCTTCATATATTTCACACCTTTCAGGCTCTTCTTTTTTTTTCAACACCACTTCATGCTCCTCCTTTTTTTCAGACCGTTTCATGCTCATCTCATTTTTGACACCTTTTGAAGCTCTTCATATTCTTCACACCTTTTGAAGCTCTTCATATTTTTTCACACGTTTTCAGGCTCTTCAGGTTTTTGAACACCGCTTCATGCTCCTCCTATTTTTCAGACCTTCATGCTCCTCATATTTTTGACACCTTTAGAAGCCCTTCATATTTTTCACACCTTTTCATGCTCTTCATGTTTTTCCACACCACTTCATGCTTCTCCTATTTTTCGGCCTGTTTCATGCTCCTCATGTATTTCACACCTTTTGAAGCCCTTCATATTTTTCACACCTTTTCATGCTCCTCATGTTTTTCCACACCACTTCATGCTCCTCCTATTTTCAGACCGTGTCATGCTCATCTCATTTTTGACACCTTTTGAAGCTCTTCATATTTCTCACAACTTTTTAGGCTCTTCATATTTTTGAACACCGCTTCATGCTCCTCCTATTTTTCAGACCGTTTCATGCTCCTCATATTTTTGACACCTTTTGAAGCTTTTCATATTTTTCATACATTTTCAGGCTCTTCATTTTTTTCAACACTACTTCTTGCTCCTCCAAATTTTCAGACCGTTTCATACTCATCTAATTTTTGACACCTTTTGAAGCTCTTCATATTTTCACACCTTTTCAGGCTCTTCATGTTTTTGAACAACGCTTCATGCTTCTTCTATTTTTCAGAGAGTTTCTTGCTCCTCATGTATTTCTCCACTTTTGAAGCTCTTCATATTTTTCACACCTTTTCAGGCTCTTCATGTTTGTCCACACCACTTCATGCTTCTCCTATTTTCCAGCCCGTTTCATGCTCCTCATGTATTTCACACCTTTTGAAGCTCTTCATAATTCTCACACCCTTTCAGGCTCTTCATGTTTTTCAACACCACTTCATACTCCTCCTATTTTTCAGACCGTTTCGTGCTCCTCATATAATTGACACCTTTTGAAGCTCTTCATATTTTTCACACCTTTTCAGGCTCTTCATGTTTTTCAACACCACTTCATGCTCCTCCTATTTTTCAGACCGTTTCATGCTCCTAATATTTTTGACACCTTTTGAAACTCTTCATTTTTTTCACACATTTTCAGACTCTTCAAGTTTTTGAATACCGCTTCATGCTCCTTCTATTTTTCAGAGAGTTTCATGCTCCTCATGTATTTCACACCTTTTGAAGCTCTTCATATTTTTCACACCTTTTCAGGCTCTTCATTTTTTTCAACACTCCTTCTTGCTCCTCCAAATTTTCAGACCGTTTCATACTCATCTAATTTTTGACACCTTTTGAAGCTCTTCATATTTTTCACACCTTTTGAAGCTCTTCATATTTTCACACCTTTTCAGGCTCTTCATGTTTTTGAACACCGCTTCATGCTCCTCCTATTTTTCAGAGAGTGTCATGCTCCTCATGTATTTCTCAACTTTTGAAGCTCTTCATATTTTTCACACCTTTTGAAGCTCTTCATATTTTTTCACACGTTTTCAGGCTCTTCAGGTTTTTGAACACCGCTTCATGCTCCTCCTATTTTTCAGACCTTAATGCTCCTCATATTTTTGACACCTGTAGAAGCCCTTCATATTTTTCACACCTTTTCAGGCTCTTCATGTTTTTCCACACCACTTCATGCTTCTCCTATTTTTCGGCCTGTTTCATGCTCCTCATGTATTTCACACCTTTTGAAGCTCTTCATATTTTTCACACCTTTTCAGGGTCTTCATGTTTTTAATCACCGTTTCATCCTCCTCCTATTTTTCAGACCGTTTCATGCTCCTCATATATTTGACACATTTTGAAGCTCTGAATATTTTTCACACATTTTCAGGCTCTTCATGTTTTTGAACACTGCTTCATGATCCTCCTATTTTTCAGATGGTTTCATGCTCTTCATATGTTTGACACCTTTTGAAGCTCTTCATATTTTTCACACCTTTTCAGGCTCTTCATGTTTGTCAACACCACTACATGCTTCTCCTAATTTTCAGACCGTTTCATGCTCCTCATGTATTTCACATCTTTTGAAGCTCTTCATATTTTTCACACCTTTTCAGCTCTTCAGGTTTTGGAACACCATTTCATGCCACTTCTATTTTTCAGACCGTTTCATGCTCCTCATATTTTTCACACCTTTTGAAGCTCTTCATATTTTTCACACCTTTTCAGGCTCTTCATATTTTTGAACACCACTTCTCGCTCCTCCTATTTTTCAGACCGTTTCATACTCATCTCATTTTTGACACCTTTTGAAGCTCTTCATATTTTTCACAAGCTCTCTGGCTCCTCATGTTTTTCAACACCGCTTCATGCTCCTCCTATTTTTTAGAACGTTTCATGCTTCTCATATTTTGACATCTTTAGAAACTCTTCATATCTTTCACAACTTTTCAGACTCTTCATGTTTTTCAACACAGCTTCATGCTCCTCCTATTTTTCAGACCGTTTCATGCTCATCTCATTTTTGACACCTTTTGAAGCTCTTCATATTTTTCACAAGTTCTCTGGCTCCTCATGTTTTTCAACACCGCTTCATGCTCCTCCTATTTTTCAGACCGTTTCATGCTTCTCATATTTTGACACCTTTTGAAGCTCTTCATATTTTTCACATGTTCTCTGGCTCCTCATGTTTTTCATCACCACTTCATTCTCCTCCTATTTTTCAGACCGTTTCAGGCTCCTCATATTTTTGACACCTTTTGAAGCTCTTCATAATTTTCACACCCTTTCAGGCTCTTCATGTTTTTCAACACCACTTCATGCTCCTCCGATTTTTCAGACCGTTTCATGCTCCTAATATTTTTGACACCTTTTGAAGCTCTTCATTTTTTTCACACCTTTTGAGGCTCTTCATGTTTTTGAACACCGCTTCATGCTCCTTCTATTTTTCAGAGAGTTTCATGCTCCTCATGTATTTTACACCTTTTGAAGCTCTTCATATTTTTCACACCTTTTCAGGCTCTTCATGTTTTTCCACACCACTTCATGCTTCTCCTATTTTTCAGCCCGTTTCATGCTCCTCATGTATTTCACACCTTTTGAAGCTCTTCATATTTTTCACCCCTTTTCAGGCTCTTCACGTTTTGATCACCATTTCATGCTCCTCTTATTTTTCAGACCGTTAAACGCCTCTCATATTTTTGACACCTTTTGAAGCTCTTTATATATTTCACACATTTTCAGCTCTTCATATTTTTCACACCTTTTCAGGCTCTTCATGTTTTTGAACACGGCTTCATGCTCCTCCTATTTTTCAGACCCTTTCATGCTCCTCATATTTTTGACACCTTTTGAAGCTCTTCATATTTTTCACAACTTTTCAGGCTCTTCATGTCTTTCAACACCGCTTCATGCCCCTCTTATTTTTCATACCGTTTCATGCTACACTCATTTTTCACAGCTTTTGAAGCTCTTCATATTTTTCACACCTTTTCAGGCACTTCATGTTTTTGAACACCACTTCATGCTCCTCCTATTTTTCTGACCGTTTCATGCTCCTCATGTATTTCACACCATTTGAAGCTCTTCATGTTTTTCAGACCTTTTCAGTCTCTTTATGTATTTGCACACCATTTCATGCTCCTCCTATTTTTCAGACCGTTTCATGCTCCTCATAGTTTTGACACCTTTTGAAGCTCTTCATATTTTTCACACCTTTTCAGGCTCTTCATATTTTGAACACCGCTTCATGCTCCTCCTATTTTTCCGACCGTTTCATGCTTCTCATATTTTTCACACCTTTTGAAGCTCTTCATGTTTTTCACAACTTTTCAGGCTCTCCATATTTTTGAACACCGCTTCATCATCCTCCTATATTTCAGAACGTTTCATGCTCCTCATATTTTTCACTCCTTTTCAGGCTCTTCATATTTTTGGGCACCGCTTCATGCTCCTCCTACTTTTCAGACCGTTTCATGCTCCTCATATTTTTGAAACCTTTTGAACCTCTTCATATTTTTCACACCTTTTCAGGCTCTTCATGTTTTTCAACACCGCTTCATGCTCCTCCTTTTTTTCAGACCTTTTCATGCTCCTCAAAATTTTGAAAGATTTCGAAGCTGCTCCTATTTTTCACACCTTTTGAAGCTCTTCATATTTTTCACACGTTTTCAGGCTCTTCATGTTTTTCAACACCGTTTCATGCTCCTCCTATTTTTCCGACCGTTTCATGCTCCTCCTATTTTTCAGACAGTTTCATCCTCCTCATATTTTTGACAATTTTGGAAAGTCTTCATATTTTTCACACCTTTTCAGGCTGTTCATCATTTTCAAGACCGCTTCATGCTCCTCCTATTTTTCAGACAGTTTCATGCTCCTCCTATTTTTCAGACTGTTTCATGCACCTCTTATTATTGACACCTTTTGAAGCTCTTCATATTTTTCACACCTTTTCAGGGTCTTCATGTTTTTCAACACCGCTTCTTGCTCCTCCTATTTTTGAGACCGTTTCATGCTCCTCATATTTTTGACACCTTTTGAAGCTCTTCATATTTTTCACATGTTTTTACGCTCTTCATGTTTTTCATCACCGCTTCACGCTCCTCCTATTTTTGAGACGGTTTTACGCTCCACATATTTTTGACAACTTTTGGTGCTCTTCATGTTTTTCAGACCTTTTCAGTCTCTTCATGTATTTGCACACCATTTCATGCTCCTCCTATTTTTCAGACTGTTTCATGCACCTCTTATTATTGACACCTTTTGAAGCTCTTCATATTTTTCATACCTTTTCAGGGTCTTCATGTTTTTCAACACCGCTCCATGCTCCGCCTATTTTTCAGACCGTTTCATGCTCCTCATATTTTTGACACCTTTTTAAGCTCTTCATATATTTCACACCTTTTCAAGCTCTTCATGTTTTTGAACAACGCTTCATGCTCCTCCTATTTTTCCGACCATTTCATGCTCCTCCTATTTTCAGACCGTTTCATGCTCCTCATATTTTTCACACATTTTGAAGCTCTTCATATATTTCACAACTTTTCAGGCTCTTCATGTATTTCAACATCGTTTCATGCTTCTCATATTTTACAGACCGTTTCTTGCTCCTAATGTATTTCACACATTTTGAAGCTCTTCATATTTTTCACACCTTTTCAGGCTCCTCATGTTTTGAACACCGTTTTATGCTCCTACTATTTTTCAGACCGTTTCATGCTCCTCATATTTTTGAAACCTTTTGAAGCTCTTCATATTTTTCACACCTTTTCAGGCTCTTCATGTTTTTCAACACCGCTTCATGCTCCTCCTATTTTTCAGACCGTTTCATGCTCCTCATATTTTTGACACCTTTTGAAGCTCTTCATATTTTTCACACCTTTTCAGGCTCTTCATGTATTTCAACACCGTTTCATGCTTCTCCTATTTTACAGACCGTTTCATGCTCCTAATGTATTTCACACATTTTGAAGCTCTTCATATTTTTACACCATTTCAGGATCTTCATGTTTTTGAACACGTCTTCATGCTCCTCCTTTTTTTCAGACCGTTTCATGCTCCTCATATTTTTGACACCTTTTGAAGCTCTTCATATTTTTCACACCTTTTCATACTCTTCATGTTTTTGAACACCGCTTCATGCTCCTCCTATTTTTCAGATCGTTTCATGTTTCTCATATTTTTGACACCGTTTGAAGCTCTTCATATTTTTCACACCTTTTCAGGTTCTTCATGTTTTTGAACACTGCGTCATGCTCCTCCTATTTTTCAGAACGTTTCAAGCTCCTTATATTTTTGTCACCTTTTGAAGCTCTTCATATTTTTCACAC
The DNA here is from genome assembly GCF_033118175.1 of Dama dama. Classification (NCBI taxonomy): domain Eukaryota; kingdom Metazoa; phylum Chordata; class Mammalia; order Artiodactyla; family Cervidae; genus Dama; species Dama dama. The sequence continues at coordinate 3,146,013 of NW_026870888.1, forward strand.
CTTTTCAGACTCTTCATGTTTTTCAACACTGCTTCATGCTCCTCCTATTTTTCAGACCGTTTCATGCTCCTCATATTTTTGACACCTTTTGAAGCTTTTCATATTTTTCACACCTTTTCAGGCTCTTCATTTTTTTCAACACTACTTCTTGCTCCTCCAAATTTTCAGACCGTTTCATACTCATCTAATTTTTGACACCTTTTGAAGCTCTTCATATTTTTCACACCTTTTCACGCTATTCATGTTTTTCAACACCGCTTCATGCTCCTCCTATTTTTCAGACCGTTTCATGCTCCTCATATTTTTGACACCTTTTGAAGCTCTTCATATATTTCACACCTTTCAGGCTCTTCTTTTTTTTTCAACACCACTTCATGCTCCTCCTTTTTTTCAGACCGTTTCATGCTCATCTCATTTTTGACACCTTTTGAAGCTCTTCATATTCTTCACACCTTTTGAAGCTCTTCATATTTTTTCACACGTTTTCAGGCTCTTCAGGTTTTTGAACACCGCTTCATGCTCCTCCTATTTTTCAGACCTTCATGCTCCTCATATTTTTGACACCTTTAGAAGCCCTTCATATTTTTCACACCTTTTCATGCTCTTCATGTTTTTCCACACCACTTCATGCTTCTCCTATTTTTCGGCCTGTTTCATGCTCCTCATGTATTTCACACCTTTTGAAGCCCTTCATATTTTTCACACCTTTTCATGCTCCTCATGTTTTTCCACACCACTTCATGCTCCTCCTATTTTCAGACCGTGTCATGCTCATCTCATTTTTGACACCTTTTGAAGCTCTTCATATTTCTCACAACTTTTTAGGCTCTTCATATTTTTGAACACCGCTTCATGCTCCTCCTATTTTTCAGACCGTTTCATGCTCCTCATATTTTTGACACCTTTTGAAGCTTTTCATATTTTTCATACATTTTCAGGCTCTTCATTTTTTTCAACACTACTTCTTGCTCCTCCAAATTTTCAGACCGTTTCATACTCATCTAATTTTTGACACCTTTTGAAGCTCTTCATATTTTCACACCTTTTCAGGCTCTTCATGTTTTTGAACAACGCTTCATGCTTCTTCTATTTTTCAGAGAGTTTCTTGCTCCTCATGTATTTCTCCACTTTTGAAGCTCTTCATATTTTTCACACCTTTTCAGGCTCTTCATGTTTGTCCACACCACTTCATGCTTCTCCTATTTTCCAGCCCGTTTCATGCTCCTCATGTATTTCACACCTTTTGAAGCTCTTCATAATTCTCACACCCTTTCAGGCTCTTCATGTTTTTCAACACCACTTCATACTCCTCCTATTTTTCAGACCGTTTCGTGCTCCTCATATAATTGACACCTTTTGAAGCTCTTCATATTTTTCACACCTTTTCAGGCTCTTCATGTTTTTCAACACCACTTCATGCTCCTCCTATTTTTCAGACCGTTTCATGCTCCTAATATTTTTGACACCTTTTGAAACTCTTCATTTTTTTCACACATTTTCAGACTCTTCAAGTTTTTGAATACCGCTTCATGCTCCTTCTATTTTTCAGAGAGTTTCATGCTCCTCATGTATTTCACACCTTTTGAAGCTCTTCATATTTTTCACACCTTTTCAGGCTCTTCATTTTTTTCAACACTCCTTCTTGCTCCTCCAAATTTTCAGACCGTTTCATACTCATCTAATTTTTGACACCTTTTGAAGCTCTTCATATTTTTCACACCTTTTGAAGCTCTTCATATTTTCACACCTTTTCAGGCTCTTCATGTTTTTGAACACCGCTTCATGCTCCTCCTATTTTTCAGAGAGTGTCATGCTCCTCATGTATTTCTCAACTTTTGAAGCTCTTCATATTTTTCACACCTTTTGAAGCTCTTCATATTTTTTCACACGTTTTCAGGCTCTTCAGGTTTTTGAACACCGCTTCATGCTCCTCCTATTTTTCAGACCTTAATGCTCCTCATATTTTTGACACCTGTAGAAGCCCTTCATATTTTTCACACCTTTTCAGGCTCTTCATGTTTTTCCACACCACTTCATGCTTCTCCTATTTTTCGGCCTGTTTCATGCTCCTCATGTATTTCACACCTTTTGAAGCTCTTCATATTTTTCACACCTTTTCAGGGTCTTCATGTTTTTAATCACCGTTTCATCCTCCTCCTATTTTTCAGACCGTTTCATGCTCCTCATATATTTGACACATTTTGAAGCTCTGAATATTTTTCACACATTTTCAGGCTCTTCATGTTTTTGAACACTGCTTCATGATCCTCCTATTTTTCAGATGGTTTCATGCTCTTCATATGTTTGACACCTTTTGAAGCTCTTCATATTTTTCACACCTTTTCAGGCTCTTCATGTTTGTCAACACCACTACATGCTTCTCCTAATTTTCAGACCGTTTCATGCTCCTCATGTATTTCACATCTTTTGAAGCTCTTCATATTTTTCACACCTTTTCAGCTCTTCAGGTTTTGGAACACCATTTCATGCCACTTCTATTTTTCAGACCGTTTCATGCTCCTCATATTTTTCACACCTTTTGAAGCTCTTCATATTTTTCACACCTTTTCAGGCTCTTCATATTTTTGAACACCACTTCTCGCTCCTCCTATTTTTCAGACCGTTTCATACTCATCTCATTTTTGACACCTTTTGAAGCTCTTCATATTTTTCACAAGCTCTCTGGCTCCTCATGTTTTTCAACACCGCTTCATGCTCCTCCTATTTTTTAGAACGTTTCATGCTTCTCATATTTTGACATCTTTAGAAACTCTTCATATCTTTCACAACTTTTCAGACTCTTCATGTTTTTCAACACAGCTTCATGCTCCTCCTATTTTTCAGACCGTTTCATGCTCATCTCATTTTTGACACCTTTTGAAGCTCTTCATATTTTTCACAAGTTCTCTGGCTCCTCATGTTTTTCAACACCGCTTCATGCTCCTCCTATTTTTCAGACCGTTTCATGCTTCTCATATTTTGACACCTTTTGAAGCTCTTCATATTTTTCACATGTTCTCTGGCTCCTCATGTTTTTCATCACCACTTCATTCTCCTCCTATTTTTCAGACCGTTTCAGGCTCCTCATATTTTTGACACCTTTTGAAGCTCTTCATAATTTTCACACCCTTTCAGGCTCTTCATGTTTTTCAACACCACTTCATGCTCCTCCGATTTTTCAGACCGTTTCATGCTCCTAATATTTTTGACACCTTTTGAAGCTCTTCATTTTTTTCACACCTTTTGAGGCTCTTCATGTTTTTGAACACCGCTTCATGCTCCTTCTATTTTTCAGAGAGTTTCATGCTCCTCATGTATTTTACACCTTTTGAAGCTCTTCATATTTTTCACACCTTTTCAGGCTCTTCATGTTTTTCCACACCACTTCATGCTTCTCCTATTTTTCAGCCCGTTTCATGCTCCTCATGTATTTCACACCTTTTGAAGCTCTTCATATTTTTCACCCCTTTTCAGGCTCTTCATGTTTTGATCACCATTTCATGCTCCTCTTATTTTTCAGACCGTTAAACGCCTCTCATATTTTTGACACCTTTTGAAGCTCTTTATATATTTCACACATTTTCAGCTCTTCATATTTTTCACACCTTTTCAGGCTCTTCATGTTTTTGAACACGGCTTCATGCTCCTCCTATTTTTCAGACCCTTTCATGCTCCTCATATTTTTGACACCTTTTGAAGCTCTTCATATTTTTCACAACTTTTCAGGCTCTTCATGTCTTTCAACACCGCTTCATGCCCCTCTTATTTTTCATACCGTTTCATGCTACACTCATTTTTCACAGCTTTTGAAGCTCTTCATATTTTTCACACCTTTTCAGGCACTTCATGTTTTTGAACACCACTTCATGCTCCTCCTATTTTTCTGACCGTTTCATGCTCCTCATGTATTTCACACCATTTGAAGCTCTTCATGTTTTTCAGACCTTTTCAGTCTCTTTATGTATTTGCACACCATTTCATGCTCCTCCTATTTTTCAGACCGTTTCATGCTCCTCATAGTTTTGACACCTTTTGAAGCTCTTCATATTTTTCACACCTTTTCAGGCTCTTCATATTTTGAACACCGCTTCATGCTCCTCCTATTTTTCCGACCGTTTCATGCTTCTCATATTTTTCACACCTTTTGAAGCTCTTCATGTTTTTCACAACTTTTCAGGCTCTCCATATTTTTGAACACCGCTTCATCATCCTCCTATATTTCAGAACGTTTCATGCTCCTCATATTTTTCACTCCTTTTCAGGCTCTTCATATTTTTGGGCACCGCTTCATGCTCCTCCTACTTTTCAGACCGTTTCATGCTCCTCATATTTTTGAAACCTTTTGAACCTCTTCATATTTTTCACACCTTTTCAGGCTCTTCATGTTTTTCAACACCGCTTCATGCTCCTCCTTTTTTTCAGACCTTTTCATGCTCCTCAAAATTTTGAAAGATTTCGAAGCTGCTCCTATTTTTCACACCTTTTGAAGCTCTTCATATTTTTCACACGTTTTCAGGCTCTTCATGTTTTTCAACACCGTTTCATGCTCCTCCTATTTTTCCGACCGTTTCATGCTCCTCCTATTTTTCAGACAGTTTCATCCTCCTCATATTTTTGACAATTTTGGAAAGTCTTCATATTTTTCACACCTTTTCAGGCTGTTCATCATTTTCAAGACCGCTTCATGCTCCTCCTATTTTTCAGACAGTTTCATGCTCCTCCTATTTTTCAGACTGTTTCATGCACCTCTTATTATTGACACCTTTTGAAGCTCTTCATATTTTTCACACCTTTTCAGGGTCTTCATGTTTTTCAACACCGCTTCTTGCTCCTCCTATTTTTGAGACCGTTTCATGCTCCTCATATTTTTGACACCTTTTGAAGCTCTTCATATTTTTCACATGTTTTTACGCTCTTCATGTTTTTCATCACCGCTTCACGCTCCTCCTATTTTTGAGACGGTTTTACGCTCCACATATTTTTGACAACTTTTGGTGCTCTTCATGTTTTTCAGACCTTTTCAGTCTCTTCATGTATTTGCACACCATTTCATGCTCCTCCTATTTTTCAGACTGTTTCATGCACCTCTTATTATTGACACCTTTTGAAGCTCTTCATATTTTTCATACCTTTTCAGGGTCTTCATGTTTTTCAACACCGCTCCATGCTCCGCCTATTTTTCAGACCGTTTCATGCTCCTCATATTTTTGACACCTTTTTAAGCTCTTCATATATTTCACACCTTTTCAAGCTCTTCATGTTTTTGAACAACGCTTCATGCTCCTCCTATTTTTCCGACCATTTCATGCTCCTCCTATTTTCAGACCGTTTCATGCTCCTCATATTTTTCACACATTTTGAAGCTCTTCATATATTTCACAACTTTTCAGGCTCTTCATGTATTTCAACATCGTTTCATGCTTCTCATATTTTACAGACCGTTTCTTGCTCCTAATGTATTTCACACATTTTGAAGCTCTTCATATTTTTCACACCTTTTCAGGCTCCTCATGTTTTGAACACCGTTTTATGCTCCTACTATTTTTCAGACCGTTTCATGCTCCTCATATTTTTGAAACCTTTTGAAGCTCTTCATATTTTTCACACCTTTTCAGGCTCTTCATGTTTTTCAACACCGCTTCATGCTCCTCCTATTTTTCAGACCGTTTCATGCTCCTCATATTTTTGACACCTTTTGAAGCTCTTCATATTTTTCACACCTTTTCAGGCTCTTCATGTATTTCAACACCGTTTCATGCTTCTCCTATTTTACAGACCGTTTCATGCTCCTAATGTATTTCACACATTTTGAAGCTCTTCATATTTTTACACCATTTCAGGATCTTCATGTTTTTGAACACGTCTTCATGCTCCTCCTTTTTTTCAGACCGTTTCATGCTCCTCATATTTTTGACACCTTTTGAAGCTCTTCATATTTTTCACACCTTTTCATACTCTTCATGTTTTTGAACACCGCTTCATGCTCCTCCTATTTTTCAGATCGTTTCATGTTTCTCATATTTTTGACACCGTTTGAAGCTCTTCATATTTTTCACACCTTTTCAGGTTCTTCATGTTTTTGAACACTGCGTCATGCTCCTCCTATTTTTCAGAACGTTTCAAGCTCCTTATATTTTTGTCACCTTTTGAAGCTCTTCATATTTTTCACACCTTTTCAGACTCTTCATGTTTTTCAACACTGCTTCATGCTCCTCCTATTTTTCAGACAGTTTCATGCTCCTCATATTTTTGACACCCTTTGAAGCTATTCATATTTATCACACCTTTTCAGGCTCCTCATGTTTTTCAACACCACTTCATGCTCTTCTATTTTTCAGACGGTTTCATGCTCTTCTTATTTTTGACACCTTTTGAAGCTCCTCATATATTTCACACCATTTCAGGCTCTTCATGTTTTTCAACACCACTTCATGCTAATCCTATTTTTAAGACCGTTTCATGTTCCTCATATTTTTCATACCTTTTGAAGGTCTTCATATTTTTCACACCTTTTCAGGCTCTTCATGTTTTTGAACACCACTTCATGCTGCTCATATTTTTCAGACCGTTTCATGCTCCTCATATTTTTCACACCTTTTGAAGTTCTTCATATTTTTCACACCTTTTCAGTCTCTTCATGTTTTGAACACCGCTTCATGCTCCTCCTATTTTTCAGACCGTTTCATGCTCCGCATATATTTCACACCTTTTGAAGTTCTTCATATTTTTCACACCATTTCTGGTTCTCATGTTTTTGAACACAGCTTCATGCTTCTCCTATTTTTCAGACCGTTTCATGCTCCTCATATATTTCACACCTTTTGAAGCTCTTCCTATTTTTCAGACCTTTTCAGCTCTTCATGTTTTTCAACAGCATTTCATGCTCCTCCTATTTTTCAGACCGTTTCATGCTCCTCATATTTTTCATACCTTATGAAGCTCTTCATATTTTTCACACCTTTTCATGCTCTTCATGTTTTCAACACCGATTCTTGCTCCTCCTATTTTTCAGACCGTTTCATGCTCCTCATTTTTTCAGACCGTTTCATTCTCCTCATATTTTGACACTTTTTTAGGCTCTTCATATTTTTCACATCTTTTCAGGCTCTTCATGTTTTTGAACACCGTTTCTTGCTCCTCCTAATTTTCAGACCGTTTCATGTTCCTCATATTTTTGACACCTTTTGAAGATCTTCATATTTATCACAGGTTTTCATGCTCTTCATGTTTTTCAACACCACTTCATGCTCCTCGTGTTTTGCAGACCGTTTCATGCTCCTCATATTTTGACACATTTTGAAGCTCTTCATATTTTTCACACCTTTTCAGGCTCTTCATGTTTTGAACACCACTTCATGCTCCTTCTGTTTTTCAGACCTTTTCTTGCTCGTCTAATTTTTGACACCTTTTGAAGCTCTTCATATTTTTCACACCTTTTTAAGCTTCTCATATTTTTCACATTTTTGAAGCTCTTCATATTTTTCACACCTTTTCAGTCTTTTCATGTTTTTGAACACCGCTTCATCCTCCTCCTATTTTTCAGACCGTTTCATGCTCCTCATATTTTCAACACCTTTTGAAGCTCTTCATATTTTTCTCACCTTTTCAGGCTCTTCATGTTTTTGAACACCGCTTCATGATCCTCCTATATTTCAGACCATTTCATGCTCCTCATATTTTTGACGTCTTTTGAAGCTTTTCATATTATTCACACCTTTTCAGGCTCTTCATGTTTTTCAACACCACTTCATGCTACGCCAAGTTTGCAGACCGTTTAATGCTCCTCATATTTTTCACACCTTTTGAAGCTCTTCATATTTTTCACACCTTTTCAGGCTCTTCATGTTTTTCAACACCGCTTCATGCTCCTCCTATTTTTCAGACCGTTTCATGCTCATCTCATTTTTGACACCTTTTGAAGCTCTTCTTATTTTTCACAAGTTCTCTGGCTCCTCATGTTTTTCAACACCGCTTCATGCTCCTCCTATTTTTCAGAACGTTTCATGCTTCTCATATTTTTGACTTCTTTAGAAACTCTTCATATCTTTCACAACTTTTCAGACTCTTCATGTTTTTCAACACAGCTTCATGCTCCTCCTATTTTTCAGACCGTTTCATGCTCATCTCATTTTTGACACCTTTTGAAGCTCTTCATATTTTTCACAAGTTCTCTGGCTCCTCATGTTTTTCAACACCGCTTCATGCTCCTCCTTTTTTCAGACCGTTTCATGCTTCTCATATATTTGACACTTTTTGAAGCTCTTCATATTTTACACACCTTTTCAAGCTCTTCATGTTTTTCAACACCGATTCATGCTCCTGCTATTTTTCAGACCGTTTCATGCTCCTCATATTTTTGACACTTTTGAAGCTTTTCATATTTTTCACACCTTTTCAGGCTCTTCATTTTTTTCAACACTACTTCTTGCTCCTCCAAATTTTCAGACCGTTTCATACTCATCTAATTTTTGACACCTTTTGAAGCTTTTCATATTTTTCACACCTTTTGAAGCTCTTCATATTTTCACACCTTTTTAGGCTCTTCATGTTTTAGAACACCGCTTCATGCTCCTTCTATTTTTCAGAGAGTTTCTTGCTCCTCATGTATTTCTCCACTTTTGAAGCTCTTCATATTTTTCACACCTTTTCAGGCTCTTCATGTTTTTCCACACCACTTCATGCTTCTCCTATTTTTCAGCCCGTTTCATGCTCCTCATGTATTTCACACCTTTTGAAGCTCTTCATAATTCTCACACCCTTTCAGGCTCTTCATGTTTTTCAACACCACTTCATGCTCCTCCTATTTTTCAGACCGTTTCATGCTCCTCATATTATTGACACCTTTTGAAGCTCTTCATATTTTTCACACCTTTTCAGGCTCTTCATGTTTTTCAACACCACTTCATGCTCCTCCTATTTTTCAGACCGTTTCATGCTCCTCATATATTTGACACCTTTTGAAGCTCTTCATAATTTTCACACCCTTTCATGCTCTTCATGTTTTTCAACACCACTTCATCCTCCTCCTATTTTTCAGACCGTTTCATGCTCCTAATATTTTTGACACCTATTGAAGCTCTTCATTTTTTTCACACCTTTTCAGGCTCTTCATGTTTTTGAACACCGCTTCATGCTCCTTCTATTTTTCAGAGAGTTTCATGCTCCTCATGTATTTCACACCTTTTGAAGCTCTTCATATTTTTCACACCTTTTCAGGCTCTTCATTTTTATCAACACTACTTCTTCCTCCTCCAAATTTTCAGACCGTTTCATACTCATCTAATTTTTGACACCTTTTGAAGCTCTTCATATTTTTCACACCTTTTGAAGCTCTTCATATTTTCACACCTTTTCAGGCTCTTCATGTTTTTGAACACCGCTTCATGCTCCTTCTATTTTTCAGAGAGTTTCATGCTCCTCATGCATTTCACACCTTTTGAAGCTCTTCATATTTTTCACACCTTTTCAGGCTCTTCATGTTTTTCCACACCTCTTCATGCTTATCCTATTTTTCAGCCCGTTTCATGCTCCTCATGTATTTCACACCTTTTGAAGCTCTTCATATTTTTCACTCCTTTTCAGGCTCTTCACGTTTTGATCACCATTTCATGCTCCGCTTATTTTTCAGACCCTTTCACGCTCCTCATATTTTTGACACCCTTTGAAGCTCTTTATATATTTCACACATTTTCAGCTCTTCATAATTTTCACACCCTTTCAGGCTCTTCATGTTTTTCAACACCACTTCATGCTCCTCCTATTTTTCAGATCGTTTCATGCTCCTAATATTTTTGACACCTTTTGAAGCTCTTCATTTTTTTCACACCTTTTGAGGCTCTTCATGTTTTTGAACACCGCTTCATGCTCCTTCTATTTTTCAGAGAGTTTCATGCTCCTCATGTATTTTACACCTTTTGAAGCTCTTCATATTTTTCACACCTTTTCAGGCTCTTCATGTTTTTCCACACCACTTCATGCTTCTCCTATTTTTCAGCCCGTTTCATGCTCCTCATGTATTTCACACCTTTTGAAGCTCTTCATATTTTTCACCCCTTTTCAGGCTCTTCATGTTTTGATCACCATTTCATGCTCCTCTTATTTTTCAGACCGTTAAACGCCTCTCATATTTTTGACACCTTTTGAAGCTCTTTATATATTTCACACATTTTCAGCTCTTCATATTTTTCACACCTTTTCAGGCTCTTCATGTTTTTGAACACGGCTTCATGCTCCTCCTATTTTTCAGACCCTTTCATGCTCCTCATATTTTTGACACCTTTTGAAGCTCTTCATATTTTTCACAACTTTTCAGGCCCTTCATGTCTTTCAACACCGCTTCATGCCCCTCTTATTTTTCATACCGTTTCATGCTACACTCATTTTTCACAGCTTTTGAAGCTCTTCATATTTTTCACACCTTTTCAGGCACTTCATGTTTTTGAACACCACTTCATGCTCCTCCTATTTTTCTGACCGTTTCATGCTCCTCATGTATTTCACACCATTTGAAGCTCTTCATGTTTTTCAGACCTTTTCAGTCTCTTCATGTATTTGCACACCATTTCATGCTCCTCCTATTTTTCAGACCGTTTCATGCTCCTCATAGTTTTGACACCTTTTGAAGCTCTTCATATTTTTCACACCTTTTCAGGCTCTTCATATTTTGAACACCGCTTCATGCTCCTCCTATTTTTCCGACCGTTTCATGCTTCTCATATTTTTCACACCTTTTGAAGCTCTTCATGTTTTTCACAACTTTTCAGGCTCTCCATATTTTTGAACACCGCTTCATCATCCTCCTATATTTCAGAACGTTTCATGCTCCTCATATTTTTCACTCCTTTTCAGGCTCTTCATATTTTTGGGCACCGCTTCATGCTCCTCCTACTTTTCAGACCGTTTCATGCTCCTCATATTTTTGAAACCTTTTGAACCTCTTCATATTTTTCACACCTTTTCAGGCTCTTCATGTTTTTCAACACCGCTTCATGCTCCTCCTTTTTTTCAGACCTTTTCATGCTCCTCAAAATTTTGAAAGATTTCGAAGCTGCTCCTATTTTTCACACCTTTTGAAGCTCTTCATATTTTTCACACGTTTTCAGGCTCTTCATGTTTTTCAACACCGTTTCATGCTCCTCCTATTTTTCCGACCGTTTCATGCTCCTCCTATTTTTCAGACAGTTTCATCCTCCTCATATTTTTGACAATTTTGGAAAGTCTTCATATTTTTCACACCTTTTCAGGCTGTTCATCATTTTCAAGACCGCTTCATGCTCCTCCTATTTTTCAGACAGTTTCATGCTCCTCCTATTTTTCAGACTGTTTCATGCACCTCTTATTATTGACACCTTTTGAAGCTCTTCATATTTTTCACACCTTTTCAGGGTCTTCATGTTTTTCAACACCGCTTCTTGCTCCTCCTATTTTTGAGACCGTTTCATGCTCCTCATATTTTTGACACCTTTTGAAGCTCTTCATATTTTTCACATGTTTTTACGCTCTTCATGTTTTTCATCACCGCTTCACGCTCCTCCTATTTTTGAGACGGTTTTACGCTCCACATATTTTTGACAACTTTTGGTGCTCTTCATGTTTTTCAGACCTTTTCAGTCTCTTCATGTATTTGCACACCATTTCATGCTCCTCCTATTTTTCAGACTGTTTCATGCACCTCTTATTATTGACACCTTTTGAAGCTCTTCATATTTTTCATACCTTTTCAGGGTCTTCATGTTTTTCAACACCGCTCCATGCTCCGCCTATTTTTCAGACCGTTTCATGCTCCTCATATTTTTGACACCTTTTTAAGCTCTTCATATATTTCACACCTTTTCAAGCTCTTCATGTTTTTGAACAACGCTTCATGCTCCTCCTATTTTTCCGACCATTTCATGCTCCTCCTATTTTCAGACCGTTTCATGCTCCTCATATTTTTCACACATTTTGAAGCTCTTCATATATTTCACAACTTTTCAGGCTCTTCATGTATTTCAACATCGTTTCATGCTTCTCATATTTTACAGACCGTTTCTTGCTCCTAATGTATTTCACACATTTTGAAGCTCTTCATATTTTTCACACCTTTTCAGGCTCCTCATGTTTTGAACACCGTTTTATGCTCCTACTATTTTTCAGACCGTTTCATGCTCCTCATATTTTTGAAACCTTTTGAAGCTCTTCATATTTTTCACACCTTTTCAGGCTCTTCATGTTTTTCAACACCGCTTCATGCTCCTCCTATTTTTCAGACCGTTTCATGCTCCTCATATTTTTGACACCTTTTGAAGCTCTTCATATTTTTCACACCTTTTCAGGCTCTTCATGTATTTCAACACCGTTTCATGCTTCTCCTATTTTACAGACCGTTTCATGCTCCTAATGTATTTCACACATTTTGAAGCTCTTCATATTTTTACACCATTTCAGGATCTTCATGTTTTTGAACACGTCTTCATGCTCCTCCTTTTTTTCAGACCGTTTCATGCTCCTCATATTTTTGACACCTTTTGAAGCTCTTCATATTTTTCACACCTTTTCATACTCTTCATGTTTTTGAACACCGCTTCATGCTCCTCCTATTTTTCAGATCGTTTCATGTTTCTCATATTTTTGACACCGTTTGAAGCTCTTCATATTTTTCACACCTTTTCAGGTTCTTCATGTTTTTGAACACTGCGTCATGCTCCTCCTATTTTTCAGAACGTTTCAAGCTCCTTATATTTTTGTCACCTTTTGAAGCTCTTCATATTTTTCACAACTTTTCAGACTCTTCATGTTTTTCAACACTGCTTCATGCTCCTCCTATTTTTCAGACCGTTTCATGCTCCTCATATTTTTGACACCCTTTGAAGCTATTCATATTTATCACACCTTTTCAGGCTCTTCATGTTTTTCAACACCACTTCATGCTCTTCTATTTTTCAGACGGTTTCATGCTCTTCTTATTTTTGACACCTTTTGAAGCTCCTCATATATTTCACACCATTTCAGGCTCTTCATGTTTTTCAACACCACTTCATGCTCCTCCTATTTTTAAGACCGTTTCATGTTCCTCATATTTTTCATACCTTTTGAAGGTCTTCATATTTTTCACACCTTTTCAGGCTCTTCATGTTTTTGAGCACCGTTTCATGCTCCTCCTATTTTTCACACCTTTTGAAGCTCTTCATATTTTTCACACCTTTTCAGGCTCTTCATGTTTTTGAACACCACTTCATGCTGCTCATATTTTTCAGACCGTTTCATGCTCCTCATATTTTTCACACCTTTTGAAGTTCTTCATATTTTTCACACCTTTTCAGTCTCTTCATGTTTTGAACACCGCTTCATGCTCCTCCTATTTTTCAGACCGTTTCATGCTCCGCATATATTTCACACCTTTTGAAGTTCTTCATATTTTTCACACCATTTCTGGTTCTCATGTTTTTGAACACAGCTTCATGCTTCTCCTATTTTTCAGACCGTTTCATGCTCCTCATATATTTCACACCTTTTGAAGCTCTTCCTATTTTTCAGACCTTTTCAGCTCTTCATGTTTTTCAACAGCATTTCATGCTCCTCCTATTTTTCAGACCGTTTCATGCTCCTCATATTTTTCATACCTTATGAAGCTCTTCATATTTTTCACACCTTTTCATGCTCTTCATGTTTTCAACACCGATTCTTGCTCCTCCTATTTTTCAGACCGTTTCATGCTCCTCATTTTTTCAGACCGTTTCATTCTCCTCATATTTTGACACTTTTTTAGGCTCTTCATATTTTTCACATCTTTTCAGGCTCTTCATGTTTTTGAACACCGTTTCTTGCTCCTCCTAATTTTCAGACCGTTTCATGTTCCTCATATTTTTGACACCTTTTGAAGATCTTCATATTTATCACAGGTTTTCATGCTCTTCATGTTTTTCAACACCACTTCATGCTCCTCGTGTTTTGCAGACCGTTTCATGCTCCTCATATTTTGACACATTTTGAAGCTCTTCATATTTTTCACACCTTTTCAGGCTCTTCATGTTTTGAACACCACTTCATGCTCCTTCTGTTTTTCAGACCTTTTCTTGCTCGTCTAATTTTTGACACCTTTTGAAGCTCTTCATATTTTTCACACCTTTTTAAGCTTCTCATATTTTTCACATTTTTGAAGCTCTTCATATTTTTCACACCTTTTCAGTCTTTTCATGTTTTTGAACACCGCTTCATCCTCCTCCTATTTTTCAGACCGTTTCATGCTCCTCATATTTTCAACACCTTTTGAAGCTCTTCATATTTTTCTCACCTTTTCAGGCTCTTCATGTTTTTGAACACCGCTTCATGATCCTCCTATATTTCAGACCATTTCATGCTCCTCATATTTTTGACGTCTTTTGAAGCTTTTCATATTATTCACACCTTTTCAGGCTCTTCATGTTTTTCAACACCACTTCATGCTACGCCAAGTTTGCAGACCGTTTAATGCTCCTCATATTTTTCACACCTTTTGAAGCTCTTCATATTTTTCACACCTTTTCAGGCTCTTCATGTTTTTCAACACCGCTTCATGCTCCTCCTATTTTTCAGACCGTTTCATGCTCATCTCATTTTTGACACCTTTTGAAGCTCTTCTTATTTTTCACAAGTTCTCTGGCTCCTCATGTTTTTCAACACCGCTTCATGCTCCTCCTATTTTTCAGAACGTTTCATGCTTCTCATATTTTTGACTTCTTTAGAAACTCTTCATATCTTTCACAACTTTTCAGACTCTTCATGTTTTTCAACACAGCTTCATGCTCCTCCTATTTTTCAGACCGTTTCATGCTCATCTCATTTTTGACACCTTTTGAAGCTCTTCATATTTTTCACAAGTTCTCTGGCTCCTCATGTTTTTCAACACCGCTTCATGCTCCTCCTTTTTTCAGACCGTTTCATGCTTCTCATATATTTGACACTTTTTGAAGCTCTTCATATTTTACACACCTTTTCAAGCTCTTCATGTTTTTCAACACCGATTCATGCTCCTGCTATTTTTCAGACCGTTTCATGCTCCTCATATTTTTGACACTTTTGAAGCTTTTCATATTTTTCACACCTTTTCAGGCTCTTCATTTTTTTCAACACTACTTCTTGCTCCTCCAAATTTTCAGACCGTTTCATACTCATCTAATTTTTGACACCTTTTGAAGCTTTTCATATTTTTCACACCTTTTGAAGCTCTTCATATTTTCACACCTTTTTAGGCTCTTCATGTTTTAGAACACCGCTTCATGCTCCTTCTATTTTTCAGAGAGTTTCTTGCTCCTCATGTATTTCTCCACTTTTGAAGCTCTTCATATTTTTCACACCTTTTCAGGCTCTTCATGTTTTTCCACACCACTTCATGCTTCTCCTATTTTTCAGCCCGTTTCATGCTCCTCATGTATTTCACACCTTTTGAAGCTCTTCATAATTCTCACACCCTTTCAGGCTCTTCATGTTTTTCAACACCACTTCATGCTCCTCCTATTTTTCAGACCGTTTCATGCTCCTCATATTATTGACACCTTTTGAAGCTCTTCATATTTTTCACACCTTTTCAGGCTTTCATGTTTTTCAACACCACTTCATGCTCCTCCTATTTTTCAGACCGTTTCATGCTCCTCATATTTTTGACACCTTTTGAAGCTCTTCATAATTTTCACACCCTTTCATGCTCTTCATGTTTTTCAACACCACTTCATCCTCCTCCTATTTTTCAGACCGTTTCATGCTCCTAATATTTTTGACACCTATTGAAGCTCTTCATTTTTTTCACACCTTTTCAGGCTCTTCATGTTTTTGAACACCGCTTCATGCTCCTTCTATTTTTCAGAGAGTTTCATGCTCCTCATGTATTTCACACCTTTTGAAGCTCTTCATATTTTTCACACCTTTTCAGGCTCTTCATTTTTATCAACACTACTTCTATCTCCTCCAAATTTTCAGACCGTTTCATACTCATCTAATTTTTGACACCTTTTGAACTCTTCATATTTTTCACACCTTTTGAAGCTCTTCATATTTTCACACCTTTTCAGGCTCTTCATGTTTTTGAACACCGCTTCATGCTCCTTCTATTTTTCAGAGAGTTTCATGCTCCTCATGCATTTCACACCTTTTGAAGCTCTTCATATTTTTCACACCTTTTCAGGCTCTTCATGTTTTTCCACACCTCTTCATGCTTATCCTATTTTTCAGCCCGTTTCATGCTCCTCATGTATTTCACACCTTTTGAAGCTCTTCATATTTTTCACTCCTTTTCAGGCTCTTCACGTTTTGATCACCATTTCATGCTCCGCTTATTTTTCAGACCCTTTCACGCTCCTCATATTTTTGACACCCTTTGAAGCTCTTTATATATTTCACACATTTTCAGCTCTTCATATTTTTCACACCTTTTCAGGCTCTTCATGTTTTTGAACACCGCTTCATGCTCCTCCTATTTCTCATACCCTTTCATGCTCCTCATATTTTTGACACCTTTTGAAGCTCTTCATATTTTTCACACCTTTTCAGGCTCTTCATGTTTTTGATCACCGTTTCTTGCTCCTCCTATATTTCAGACCGTTTCATGCTCCTCATATTTTTGACACCTTTTGAAGCTCTTCATATTTTTCACACCTTTTCAGGCTCTTCATGTTTTTGATCACCTTTTCTTGCTACTCCTATTTTTCAGACCGTTTCATGCTCATCTCATTTTTGACACCTTTTGAAGCTCTTCATATTTTTCACAAGTTCTCAGGCTCTTCATGTTTTTCAACACCGCTTCATGCTCCTCATATTTTTTTCAGACCGTTTCATGCTTCTCATAATTTTGACACCTTTTGAAGCTCTTCATATTTTTCACACCTTTTAAGGCTCTTCAAGTTTTTGAACACCGTTTCATGCTCTTCCTATTTTTCAGACCATTTCATGCTCGTCATATTTTTGACAGGTTTTGAAGTTCTTCAATTTTTCACACTTTTTCACTCTCTCTAGGTTTTTGAACACCGCTTCATGTTCCTCCTATTTTTGAGACCGTTTCATGCTCCTCATATTTTTGACACCTTTTGAAGCTCTTCATATTTTTCACAACTTTTCAGGCTCTTCATGTCTTTCAACACCGCTTCATGCACCTCTTATTTTTCATACCGTTTCATGCTACACTCATTTTTCACACCTTTTGAAGCTCTTCATATTTTTCACACCTTTTCAGGCACTTCATGTTTTTGAACACCGCCTCATGCTCCTCCTATTTTTCTACCGTTTCATGCTCCTCATGTATTTCACTCGATTTGAAGCTCTTCATGTTTTTCAGACCTTTTCAATCTCTTCATGTATTTGCACACCATTTCATGCTCCTCCTATTTTTCAGACCGTTTCATGCTCCTCATAATTTTGACACCTTTTGAAGCTCTTCATATTTTTCACACCTTTTCAGGCTCTTCATATTTTGAACACCGATTCATGCTCCTCCTATTTTTCCGACCGTTTCATGCTTCTCATATTTTTCACACCTTTTGAAGCTCTTCATATTTTTCACACCTTTTCAGGCTCTTCATGTTTTTGAGCACAGCTTCATGCTCCTCCTATTTTTCAGACCGTTTCATGCTCCTCATGTATTTCACACCATTTGAAGTTCTTCATGTTTTTCACACCTTTTCAGTCTCTTCATGTATTTGAACACCATTTCATGCTCCTCCTATTTTTCAGACCGTTTCATGCTCCTCATATATTTGACACCTTTTGAAGCTCTTCATATTTTTCACAACTTTTCAGGCTCTCCATGTTTTTGAACACCGTTTCATGCTCCTCCTATTTTTCAGAACTTTTCATGCTCCTCATAATTTTGACACCTTTTGAAGCTCTTCATATTTTTCACAACATTTCCGGCTCTCCATATTTTTGAACACCGCTTCATCATCCTCCTATTTTTCAGACCTTTTCATGCTCCTCATATTTTTCACTCCTTCTCAGGCTCTTCATGTTTTTGGGCACCGCTTCATGCTCCTCCTACTTTTCAGACCGTTTCATGCTCCTCATATTTTTGAAACCTTTTGAACCTCTTCATATTTTTCACACCTTTTCAGGCTCTTCATGTTTTTCAACACCGCTTCATGCTCCTCCTTTTTTTCAGACCTTTTCATGCTCCTCAAAATTTTGAAAGATTTCGAAGCTGCTCCTATTTTTCACACCTTTTGAAGCTCTTCATATTTTTCACACGTTTTCAGGCTCTTCATGTTTTTCAACACCGTTTCATGCTCCTCCTATTTTTCCGACCGTTTCATGCTCCTCCTATTTTTCAGACAGTTTCATCCTCCTCATATTTTTGACAATTTTGGAAAGTCTTCATATTTTTCACACCTTTTCAGGCTGTTCATCATTTTCAAGACCGCTTCATGCTCCTCCTATTTTTCAGACAGTTTCATGCTCCTCCTATTTTTCAGACTGTTTCATGCACCTCTTATTATTGACACCTTTTGAAGCTCTTCATATTTTTCACACCTTTTCAGGGTCTTCATGTTTTTCAACACCGCTTCTTGCTCCTCCTATTTTTGAGACCGTTTCATGCTCCTCATATTTTTGACACCTTTTGAAGCTCTTCATATTTTTCACATGTTTTTACGCTCTTCATGTTTTTCATCACCGCTTCACGCTCCTCCTATTTTTGAGACGGTTTTACGCTCCACATATTTTTGACAACTTTTGGTGCTCTTCATGTTTTTCAGACCTTTTCAGTCTCTTCATGTATTTGCACACCATTTCATGCTCCTCCTATTTTTCAGACTGTTTCATGCACCTCTTATTATTGACACCTTTTGAAGCTCTTCATATTTTTCACACCTTTTCAGGGTCTTCATGTTTTTCAACACCGCTCCATGCTCCGCCTATTTTTCAGACCGTTTCATGCTCCTCATATTTTTGACACCTTTTTAAGCTCTTCATATATTTCACACCTTTTCAAGCTCTTCATGTTTTTGAACAACGCTTCATGCTCCTCCTATTTTTCCGACCATTTCATGCTCCTCCTATTTTCAGACCGTTTCATGCTCCTCATATTTTTCACACATTTTGAAGCTCTTCATATATTTCACAACTTTTCAGGCTCTTCATGTATTTCAACATCGTTTCATGCTTCTCATATTTTACAGACCGTTTCATGCTCCTAATGTATTTCACACATTTTGAAGCTCTTCATATTTTTCACACCTTTTCAGGCTCCTCATGTTTTGAACACCGTTTTATGCTCCTACTATTTTTCAGACCGTTTCATGCTCCTCATATTTTTGAAACCTTTTGAAGCTCTTCATATTTTTCACACCTTTTCAGGCTCTTCATGTTTTTCAACACCGCTTCATGCTCCTCCTATTTTTCAGACCGTTTCATGCTCCTCATATTTTTGACACCTTTTGAAGCTCTTCATATTTTTCACACCTTTTCAGGCTCTTCATGTATTTCAACACCGTTTCATGCTTCTCCTATTTTACAGACCGTTTCATGCTCCTAATGTATTTCACACATTTTGAAGCTCTTCATATTTTTACACCATTTCAGGATCTTCATGTTTTTGAACACGTCTTCATGCTCCTCCTTTTTTTCAGACCGTTTCATGCTCCTCATATTTTTGACACCTTTTGAAGCTCTTCATATTTTTCACACCTTTTCATACTCTTCACGTTTTTGAACACCGCTTCATGCTCCTCCTATTTTTCAGATCGTTTCATGTTTCTCATATTTTTGACACCGTTTGAAGCTCTTCATATTTTTCACACCTTTTCAGGTTCTTCATGTTTTTGAACACTGCGTCATGCTCCTCCTATTTTTCAGAACGTTTCAAGCTCCTTATATTTTTGTCACCTTTTGAAGCTCTTCATATTTTTCACACCTTTTCAGACTCTTCATGTTTTTCAACACTGCTTCATGCTCCTCCTATTTTTCAGACCGTTTCATGCTCCTCATATTTTTGACACCCTTTGAAGCTATTCATATTTATCACACCTTTTCAGGCTCTTCATGTTTTTCAACACCACTTCATGCTCTTCTATTTTTCAGACGGTTTCATGCTCTTCTTATTTTTGACACCTTTTGAAGCTCCTCATATATTTCACACCATTTCAGGCTCTTCATGTTTTTCAACACCACTTCATGCTCCTCCTATTTTTAAGACCGTTTCATGTTCCTCATATTTTTCATACCTTTTGAAGGTCTTCATATTTTTCACACCTTTTCAGGCTCTTCATGTTTTTGAGCACCGTTTCATGCTCCTCCTATTTTTCACACCTTTTGAAGCTCTTCATATTTTTCACACCTTTTCAGGCTCTTCATGTTTTTGAACACCACTTCATGCTGCTCATATTTTTCAGACCGTTTCATGCTCCTCATATTTTTCACACCTTTTGAAGTTCTTCATATTTTTCACACCTTTTCAGGCTCTTCATGTTTTTGAGCACCGTTTCATGCTCCTCCTATTTTTCACACCTTTTGAAGCTCTTCATATTTTTCACACCTTTTCAGGCTCTTCATGTTTTTGAACACCACTTCATGCTGCTCATATTTTTCAGACCGTTTCATGCTCCTCATATTTTTCACACCTTTTGAAGTTCTTCATATTTCTCACACCTTTTCAGTCTCTTCATGTTTTGAACACCGCTTCATGCTCCTCCTATTTTTCAGACCGTTTCATGCTCCGCATATATTTCACACCTTTTGAAGTTCTTCATATTTTTCACACCATTTCTGGTTCTCATGTTTTTGAACACAGCTTCATGCTTCTCCTATTTTTCAGACCGTTTCATGCTCCTCATATATTTCACACCTTTTGAAGCTCTTCCTATTTTTCAGACCTTTTCAGCTCTTCATGTTTTTCAACAGCATTTCATGCTCCTCCTATTTTTCAGACCGTTTCATGCTCCTCATATTTTTCATACCTTATGAAGCTCTTCATATTTTTCACACCTTTTCATGCTCTTCATGTTTTCAACACCGATTCTTGCTCCTCCTATTTTTCAGACCGTTTCATGCTCCTCATTTTTTCAGACCGTTTCATTCTCCTCATATTTTGACACTTTTTTAGGCTCTTCATATTTTTCACATCTTTTCAGGCTCTTCATGTTTTTGAACACCGTTTCTTGCTCCTCCTAATTTTCAGACCGTTTCATGTTCCTCATATTTTTGACACCTTTTGAAGATCTTCATATTTATCACAGGTTTTCATGCTCTTCATGTTTTTCAAAACCACTTCATGCTCCTCGTGTTTTGCAGACCGTTTCATGCTCCTCATATTTTGACACATTTTGAAGCTCTTCATATTTTTCACACCTTTTCAGGCTCTTCATGTTTTGAACACCACTTCATGCTCCTCCTGTTTTTCAGACCTTTTCTTGCTCGTCTAATTTTTGACACCTTTTGAAGCTCTTCATATTTTTCACACCTTTTTAAGCTTCTCATATTTTTCACATTTTTGAAGCTCTTCATATTTTTCACACCTTTTCAGGCTCTTCATGTTTTTCAACACCGCTTCATCCTCCTCCTATTTTTCAGACCGTTTCATGCTCCTCATATCTTTCAAACCTTTTGAAGCTCTTCATATTTTTCACACCTTTTCAGGCTTTTCATGTTTTTGAACACCGCTTCATCCTCCTCCTATTTTTCAGACCGTTTCATGCTCCTCATATTTTCGACACCTTTTGAAGCTCTTCATATTTTTCTCACCTTTTCAGGCTCTTCATGTTTTTGAACACCGCTTCATGATCCTCCTATATTTCAGACCATTTCATGCTCCTCATATTTTTGACGTCTTTTGAAGCTTTTCATATTATTCACACCTTTTCAGGCTCTTCATGTTTTTCAACACCACTTCATGCTACGCCAAGTTTGCAGACCGTTTAATGCTCCTCATATTTTTCACACCTTTTGAAGCTCTTCATATTTTTCACACCTTTTCAGGCTCTTCATGTTTTTCAACACCGCTTCATGCTCCTCATATTTTTCAGACCGTTTCATGCTCATCTCATTTTTGACACCTTTTGAAGCTCTTCTTATTTTTCACAAGTTCTCTGGCTCCTCATGTTTTTCAACACCGCTTCATGCTCCTCCTATTTTTCAGAACGTTTCATGCTTCTCATATTTTTGACTTCTTTAGAAACTCTTCATATCTTTCACAACTTTTCAGACTCTTCATGTTTTTCAACACAGCTTCATGCTCCTCCTATTTTTCAGACCGTTTCATGCTCATCTCATTTTTGACACCTTTTGAAGCTCTTCATATTTTTCACAAGTTCTCTGGCTCCTCATGTTTTTCAACACCGCTTCATGCTCCTCCTTTTTTCAGACCGTTTCATGCTTCTCATATATTTGACACCTTTTGAAGCTCTTCATATTTTACACACCTTTTCAAGCTCTTCATGTTTTTCAACACCGATTCATGCTCCTGCTATTTTTCAGACCGTTTCATGCTCCTCATATTTTTGACACTTTTGAAGCTTTTCATATTTTTCACACCTTTTCAGGCTCTTCATTTTTTTCAACACTACTTCTTGCTCCTCCAAATTTTCAGACCGTTTCATACTCATCTAATTTTTGACACCTTTTGAAGCTTTTCATATTTTTCACACCTTTTGAAGCTCTTCATATTTTCACACCTTTTTAGGCTCTTCATGTTTTAGAACACCGCTTCATGCTCCTTCTATTTTTCAGAGAGTTTCTTGCTCCTCATGTATTTCTCCACTTTTGAAGCTCTTCATATTTTTCACACCTTTTCAGGCTCTTCATGTTTTTCCACACCACTTCATGCTTCTCCTATTTTTCAGCCCGTTTCATGCTCCTCATGTATTTCACACCTTTTGAAGCTCTTCATAATTCTCACACCCTTTCAGGCTCTTCATGTTTTTCAACACCACTTCATGCTCCTCCTATTTTTCAGACCGTTTCATGCTCCTCATATTATTGACACCTTTTGAAGCTCTTCATATTTTTCACACCTTTTCAGGCTCTTCATGTTTTTCAACACCACTTCATGCTCCTCCTATTTTTCAGACCGTTTCATGCTCCTCATATTTTTGACACCTTTTGAAGCTCTTCATAATTTTCACACCCTTTCATGCTCTTCATGTTTTTCAACACCACTTCATCCTCCTCCTATTTTTCAGACCGTTTCATGCTCCTAATATTTTTGACACCTATTGAAGCTCTTCATTTTTTTCACACCTTTTCAGGCACTTCATGTTTTTGAACACCGCTTCATGCTCCTTCTATTTTTCAGAGAGTTTCATGCTCCTCATGTATTTCACACCTTTTGAAGCTCTTCATATTTTTCACACCTTTTCAGGCTCTTCATTTTTTTCAACACTACTTCTTCCTCCTCCAAATTTTCAGACCGTTTCATACTCATCTAATTTTTGACACCTTTTGAAGCTCTTCATATTTTTCACACCTTTTGAAGCTCTTCATATTTTCACACCTTTTCAGGCTCTTCATGTTTTTGAACACCGCTTCATGCTCCTTCTATTTTTCAGAGAGTTTCATGCTCCTCATGCATTTCACACCTTTTGAAGCTCTTCATATTTTTCACACCTTTTCAGGCTCTTCATGTTTTTCCACACCTCTTCATGCTTATCCTATTTTTCAGCCCGTTTCATGCTCCTCATGTATTTCACACCTTTTGAAGCTCTTCATATTTTTCACTCCTTTTCAGGCTCTTCACATTTTGATCACCATTTCATGCTCCGCTTATTTTTCAGACCCTTTCACGCTCCTCATATTTTTGACACCCTTTGAAGCTCTTTATATATTTCACACATTTTCAGCTCTTCATATTTTTCACACCTTTTCAGGCTCTTCATGTTTTTGAACACCGCTTCATGCTCCTCCTATTTCTCATACCCTTTCATGCTCCTCATATTTTTGACACCTTTTGAAGCTCTTCATATTTTTCACACCTTTTCAGGCTCTTCATGTTTTTGATCACCGTTTCTTGCTCCTCCTATATTTCAGACCGTTTTATGCTCCTCATATTTTTGACACCTTTTGAAGCTCTTCATATTTTTCACACCTTATCAGGCTCTTCATGTTTTTGATCACCTTTTCTTGCTACTCCTATTTTTCAGACCGTTTCATGCTCATCTCATTTTTGACACCTTTTGAAGCTCTTCATATTTTTCACAAGTTCTCAGGCTCTTCATGTTTTTCAACACCGCTTCATGCTCCTCATATTTTTTCAGACCGTTTCATGCTTCTCATATTTTTGACACCTTTTGATGCT
The DNA here is from genome assembly GCF_033118175.1 of Dama dama. Classification (NCBI taxonomy): domain Eukaryota; kingdom Metazoa; phylum Chordata; class Mammalia; order Artiodactyla; family Cervidae; genus Dama; species Dama dama. The sequence continues at coordinate 3,170,239 of NW_026870888.1, forward strand.
CTTCATATTTTTCACACCTTTTAAGGCTCTTCAAGTTTTTGAACACCGTTTCATGCTCTTCCTATTTTTCAGACCGTTTCATGCTCGTCATATTTTTGACAGCTTTTGAAGTTCTTCAATTTTTCACACTTTTTCACTCTCTCTAGGTTTTTGAACACCGCTTCATGTTCCTCCTATTTTTGAGACCGTTTCATGCTCCTCATATTTTTGACACCTTTTGAAGCTCTTCATATTTTTCACACCTTTTCAGGCTCTTCATGTCTTTCAACACCGCTTCATGCTCCTCTTATTTTTCATACCGTTTCATGCTACACTCATTTTTCACACCTTTTGAAGCTCTTCATATTTTTCACACCTTTTCAGGCACTTCATGTTTTTGAACACCGCCTCATGCTCCTCCTATTTTTCTACCGTTTCATGCTCCTCATGTATTTCACACCATTTGAAGCTCTTCATGTTTTTCAGACCTTTTCAATCTCTTCATGTATTTGCACACCATTTCATGCTCCTCCTATTTTTCAGACCGTTTCATGCTCCTCATAGTTTTGACACCTTTTGAAGCTCTTCATATTTTTCACACCTTTTCAGGCTCTTCATATTTTGAACACCGATTCATGCTCCTCCTATTTTTCCGACCGTTTCATGCTTCTCATATTTTTCACACCTTTTGAAGCTCTTCATATTTTTCACACCTTTTCAGGCTCTTCATGTTTTTGAGCACAGCTTCATGCTCCTCCTGTTTTTCAGACCGTTTCATGCTCCTCATGTATTTCACACCATTTGAAGTTCTTCATGTTTTTCACACCTTTTCAGTCTCTTCATGTATTTGAACACCATTTCATGCTCCTCCTATTTTTCAGACCGTTTCATGCTCCTCATATTTTTGACACCTTTTGAAGCTCTTCATATTTTTCACAACTTTTCAGGCTCTCCATGTTTTTGAACACCGTTTCATGCTCCTCCTATTTTTCAGAACTTTTCATGCTCCTCATAATTTTGACACCTTTTGAAGCTCTTCATATTTTTCACAACATTTCAGGCTCTCCATATTTTTGAACACCGCTTCATCATCCTCCTATTTTTCAGAACTTTTCATGCTCCTCATATTTTTCACTCGTTCTCAGGCTCTTCATGTTTTTGGGCACCGCTTCATGCTCCTCCTATTTTTCAGACCGTTTCATGTTCCTCATATTTTTGAAACCTTTTGAACCTCTTCATATTTTTCACACCTTTTCAGGCTCTTCATGTTTTTCAACACCGCTTCATGCTCCTCCTATTTTTCAGACCTTTTCATGCTCCTCAAAATTTTGAAAGATTTTGAAGCTGCTCCTATTTTTCACACCTTTTGAAGCTCTTCATATTTTCACACGTTTTCAGGCTCTTCATATTTTTCAACACCGTTTCATGCTCCTCCTATTTTTCCGACCGTTTCATGCTCCTCCTATTTTTCAGACCGTTTCATGCTCCTCATATTTTTGACAATTTTGGAAGCTCTTCATTTTTTTCACACCTTTTCAGGCTGTTCATCTTTTTCAAGACCGCTTCATGCTCCTCCTATTTTTCAGACAGTTTCATGCTCCTCCTATTTTTCAGACTGTTTCCTGCACCTCTTATTATTGACAACTTTTGAAGCTCTTCATATTTTTCACACCTTTTCAGGCTCTTCATGTTTTTCAACACCGCTTCTTGCTCCTCCTATTTTTGAGACCGTTTCATGCTCCTCATATTTTTGACACCTTTTGAAGCTCTTCATATTTTTCACACGTTTTTACGCTCTTCATGTTTTTCATCACCGCTTCACGCTCCTCCTATTTTTGAGACGGTTTTACGCTCCACATATTTTTGACAACTTTTGGAACTCTTCATATATTTCCCACCTTTTCAGGCTCTTCATGTTTTTCAACACCGCTCCATGCTCCTCCTATTTTTCATACCGTTTCATGCTCCTCATATTTTTGACACCTTTTTAAGCTCTTCATATATTTCACACCTTTTCAAGCTCTTCATGTTTTTGAACAACACTTCATTCTCCTCCTATTTTTCCGACCGTTTCATGCTCCTCCTATTTTCAGACCGTTTCATGCTCCTCATATTTTTCACACATTTTGAAGCTCTTCATATATTTCACAACTTTTCAGGCTCTTCCTGTATTTTACATCGTTTCATGCTTCTCATATTTTACAGACCGTTTCATGCTCCTAATGTATTTCACACATTTTGAAGCTCTTCATATTTTTCACACCATTTCACGATCTTCATGTTTTTGAACACGGCTTCATGCTCCTGCTTTTTTTCAGACCGTTTCATGCTTCTCCTATTTTTGACATCTTTAGAAACTCTTCATATCTTTCACAACTTTTCAGACTCTTCATGTTTTTCAACACAGCTTCATGCTCCTCCTATTTTTGAGACCGTTTCATGCTCATCTCATTTTTGACACCTTTTGAAGCTCTTCATATTTTTCACAAGTTCTCTGGCTCCTCATGTTTTTCAACATCGCTTCATGCTCCTCCTGTTTTTCAGACCGTTTCATGCTTCTCATATTTTTGACACCTTTTGAAGCTCTTCATATTTTTCACACCTTTTCAAGCTCTTCATGTTTTTCAACACCGCTTCATGCTCCTGCTTTTTTTCAGACCGTTTCTTGCTCCTCATATTTTTGACACTTTTGAAGCTTTTCATATTTTTCACACCTTTACAGGCTCTTCATTTTTTTCAACACTACTTCTTGCTCCTCCAAATTTTCAGACCGTTTCATGCTCATCTAATTTTTGACACCTTTTGAAGCTCTTCATATTTTTCACACCTTTTGAAGCTCTTCATATTTTCACACCTTTTTAGGCTCTTCATGTTTTTGAACACCGCTTCATGCTCCTTCTATTTTTCAGAGAGTTTCATGCTCCTCATGTATTTCTCCACTTTTGAAGCTCTTCATATATTTGACACCTTTTCAGGCTCTTCATGTTTTCCACACCACTTCATGCTTCTCCTATTTTTCAGCCCGTTTCATGCTCCTCATGTATTTCACACCTTTTGAAGCTCTTCATAATTTTCACACCCTTTCAGGCTCTTCATGTTTTTCAACACCACTTCATGCTCCTCCTATTTTTCAGACCGTTTCATGCTCCTCATATTATTGACACCTTTTGAATCTCTTCATATTTTTCACACCTTTTCAGGCCCTTCATGTTTTTCAACACCACTTCATGCTCCTCCTATTTTTCAGACCGTTTCATGCTCCTCATATTTTGGACACCTTTTGAAGCTCTTCATAATTTTCACACCCTTTCAGGCTCTTCATGTTTTTCAACACCACTTCATGCTCCTCCTATTTTTCAGACCGTTTCATGCTCCTAATATTTTTAACACCTTTTGAAGCTCTTCATTTTTTTCACACCTTTTCAAGCTCTTCGTGTTTTTGAACACCGCTTCATGCTCCTTCTATTTTTCAGAGAGTTTCATGCTCCTCATGTATTTCACACCTTTTGAAGCTCTTCATATTTTTCACACCTTTTCAGGCTCTTCATTTTTTTCCACACCACTTCATGCTTCTCCTATTTTTCAGCCCGTTTCATGCCTCTCATGTATTTCACACCTTTTGAAGCTCTTCATATTTTTCTCTCCTTTTCAGGCTCTTCACGTTTTGATCACCATTTCATGCTCCTCTTATTTTTCAGACCGTTTCACGCTCCTCATATTTTTGACACCCTTTGAAGCTCTTTATATATTTCACACATTTTCAGCTCTTCATATTTTTCACACCTTTTCAGGCTCTTCATGTTTTTCAACACCGCTACATTCTCCTCCTATTTTTCAGACCGATTCATGCTGCTCATATTTTTGACACCTTTTGAAGCTCTTCATATATTTCACACCTTTTCAGGCTCTTCTCTGTTTTCAACACCACTTCATGCTCCTCCTATTTTTCAGACCGTTTCATGCTCATCTCATTTTTGACACCTTTTGAAGCTCTTCATATTGTTCACACCTTTTGAAGCCCTTCATATTTTTACCACCTTTTCAGACTCTTCATGTTTTTGATCACCGTTTCATCCTCCTCCTATTTTTCGGACCGTTTCATGCTCCTCATATTTTTGACACCTTTTGAAGCTCTTCATATTTTTCACACCTTTTCAGACTCTTCATGTTTTTGATCACCGTTTCATCCTCCTCCTATTTTTCAGACCGTTTCATGCTCCTCATATTTTTGACACCTTTTGAAGCTCTTCATATTTTTCACACCTTTTCAGACTCTTCATGTTTTTGATCACCGTTTCATCCTCCTCCTATTTTTCGGACCGTTTCATGCTCCTCATATTTTTGACACCTTTTGAAGCTCTTCATATTTTTCACACCTTATCAGGCTCTTGATGTGTTTTAGCACCTTTTCATGCTCGTCCTATTTTTCAGAACTTTCATGCTCCTCATATTTTTGACACCTTTTGAAGCTCTTCATATTTTTCACACCTTTTCAGACTCTTCATGTTTTTGATCACCGTTTCATCCTCCTCCTATTTTTCAGACCGTTTCATGCTCCTCATATTTTTGACACTTATTGAAGCTCTTCATATTTTTCACTACTTTTCAGGCTCTTCATGTTTTTCAACACCACTTCATGGTCCTCCTATTTTTCAGACAGTTTCATGCTCATCTCATTTTTGACACCTTTTGACGCTTTTCAAATTTTTCACAATATTTCAGGCTCTTCATGTTTTTGAACACCGCTTCATGCTCCTCCTATTTTTCAGAGAGTTTCATGCACCTCATGTATTTCACACTTTTTGAACCTCTTCATATTTTTCACGCATTTTCAGGCTCTTCATATTTTGCACCACCACTTCATGCTCCTCCTATTTTTCAGACCGTTTCATGCTCATCTCATTTTTGAAACCTTTAGAATCTCTTCATATTTGTCACACCTTTTCAGGCTCTTCATGTTTTTCAACACCGCTTCATGCTCCTCCTATTTTTCAGACCGTTTCATGCTCATCTCATTTTTGACACCTTTTCAAACTTTTCATCTTTTTCACACGTTATCAGGCTCTTCATATTTTTGAACACCGCTTCATGCTTCTCCTATTTTTGACACTGTATACTGCTCCTCATATTTTTCACACCTATTGAAGCTCTTCATATTTTTCACACCTTTTCAGACTCTTCATGTTTTTGATCACCGTTTCATGCTCCTCTTATTTTTCAGACCGTTTCATGCTCTTCATATTTTTGACACCTTTTGAAACTTTCATATTTTTCACCCTTTTCAGGTTCTTCATGTTTTTCCACACCACTTCATGCTTCTCGTATTTTTCAAACCTTTTCATGCTTCTCATGAATTTCACACATTTTGAAGCTCTTCATATTTTTCACAACTTTTCAGGCTCTTCATGTTTCTGATCACCGTTTCATGCTCCTCCTATCTTTCAACCGTTTCATGCTTCTCATATATTTGACACCATTTGAAGCTCTTCATATTTTTCACACCTTTTCAGGCTCTTCATGTTTTTGAACACCGATCATGATCCTCCAAAGTTTCAGACCGTTTCATGCTCTTCATATTTTTGACACCTTTTGAAGCTATTCATATTTTTCACACCTTTTCAGACTCTTCATGTTTTTCCACACCACTTCATGCTTCTCATATTTTTCAGACCGTTTCATGCTCCTAATGAATTTCACACCTTTTGAAGTTCTTCATATTTCTCACACCTTTTCAGGTTCCTCATGTTTTTGATCACCGTTTCATGCTCCTCCTATTTTTCAGAACGTTTCATGCTCCTCATATTTTTGACACCTTTTGAAGCTCTTCATATTTTTCACACGTTTTCAGGCTCTTCATGATTTTGAACACCGCTTCATGAACCTCCTATTTTACAGACCGTTTCATGCTCTTTATATTTTTGACCCCTTTTGAAGCTCTTCATATTTTTCACACCTTTTCAGGCTCTTATTATTTTTCAACACCGTTTCATGCTGCTCTATTTTTCAGGCCGTTTCAGGCTCCTCATATTTTTCACACCTTTTGAAGCTCTTCATATTTTTCACACCTTTTCAGGCTCTTCATATTTTTGAACACAGCTTCATGCTCCTCCTATTTTTTAGACCGTTTCATGCTCTTCATATTTTTGACACCTTTTGAAGCTCTTCATATTTTTCACACGTTTTCAGGCTCTTCATGATTTTGAACACCGCTTCATGAACCTCCTATTTTACAGACCGTTTCATGCTCTTCATATTTTTGACACCTTTTGAAGCTATTCATATTTTTCACACCTTTTCAGGCTCTTCATGTTTTTCAACACCGCTTCATGCTCCTCCTATTTTTCAGACCGTTTCATGCTCATCTCATTTTTGACACCTTTTCAAACTTTTCATATTTTTCACAGCTTATCAGGCTCTTCATATTTTTGAACACCGCTTCATGCTTCTCCTATTTTTCACACTGTATACTGCTCCTCATATTTTTCACACCTATTGAAGCTCTTCATATTTTTCACACCTTTTCAGACTCTTCATGTTTTTGATCACCGTTTCATGCTCCTCCTATTTTTCAGACCGTTTCATGCTCTTCATATTTTTGACACCATTTGAAGCTCTTCATATTTTTCACACCTTTTCAGGCTCTTCATGTTTTTCAACACCGTTTCATGCTGCTTCTAATTTTCAGACCGTTTCATGCTCCTCATATTTTTCACACCTTTTGAAGCTCTTCATATTTTTCACACCTTTTCAGTCTCTTCATATTTTTAAACACAGCTTCATGCTCCTCCTATTTTTCAGACCGGTTCATGCTCCTCATATTTTGACACCTTTTGAAGCTCTTCATATTTTTCACACCTTTTCATGTTCTTCTTGTTTTTCAACACCGCTTCATGCTTCTCCTATTTTCCAGACCGTTTCATGCTCCTCATATTTTTGACACCTTTTGAAGCTCTTCATATTTTTCACACATTTTCAGACTCTTCATGTTTTTCAACACCACTTCATGCTTCTCCTATTTTTCAGACCGTTTTATGCTCCTCATATTTTTCACACCTTTTGAAGCTCTTCATATTTTTCAACCTTTTTAGGCTCTTCATGTTTTTGAACACGGTTTCATGCTCCTCCTATTTTTCAAACTGTGTCATGCTCATCTCATTTTTAACAACTTTTGAAGCTCTTCATATTTTTCACAGCTTTTGAAGCTCTTCATATTTCTCAAACGTTTTCAGGCTCTTCATGTTTTTCAACACCCCTTCTTGCTCATCCTATTTTTCAGACCGTTTCATGCTCCTCATATTTTTGACACCTTTTGTAACTTTTCATATTTTTCATACCTTTTCAGGCTCTTCATGTTTTTCAACACTACTTCATTCTCCTTTTTTGCAAACCTTTTCATGCTATTCATATTTTTGACACCTTTTGAAGCTCTTCATATTTTTCACACCTTTTCGGGCTCTTCATGTTTTGAACACCGCTTCATGCTCCTCCTATTTTTCAGACCGTTTAATGCTCATCTCATTTTTGACACATTTTGAAGCTCTTCATATTTTTCACACCTTTTTAAGCTCTTCATATTTTTCACACCTTTTCAGGCTCTTCATGTGTTTCAACACCATTTCATGATTCTACTATTTTTCAGACCGTTTCATGCTCCTCATAATTTTGACAAATTTTGAGGCTTTTCATATTTTTCACACCTTTTCAGGCTCTTCATGTTTTTGAACACCGTTTCGTAATCCTCCTATTGTTCAGACCGTTTCATGCTCCTCATATTTTTGACACCTTTTGAAGCTCTTCGTATTTCTCACACCTTTTAAGACTTTTCATGTTTTTGAACAGCACTTCATGCTTCTTCTATATTTCAGAGAGTTTCATGCACCTCATGTATTTCACACCTTTTGAAGCTCTTCATATTTTTCACACCTTTTCAGGCTCTTCATGTTTTTCAACAACACTTCATGCTCCTCCTTTTTTGCAGACCGTTTCATGCTCCTCATATTACTGACACCTTTTGAAGCTCTTTATATTTGTCACTACTTTTCAGGCTCTTAACGTTTTTCAACACCACTTCATGCTCCTTCTATTTTTCAGACTTTTTCATGATTCTTTCATTTTTCATAGCTTTTGAAGCTCTTCATATATTTCACACCTTTTCATGCTCTTCATGTTTTTCACCACCACTTCATGCTCCTCCTTTTTTTCAGACCGTTTCATGCTCATCTCATTTTTGACACATTTTGAAGCTCTTCATAATTTTCACACCTTTTGAAGCTCTTCATATTTTTCACACGTTTTCAGGCTCTTCATGTTTTTCAACACCGCTTCATGCTCCTCTTATTTTTAAGACCCTTTCATGCTCCTCATATTTTTCACACCTTTTGAAGATCTTCCTATTTTTCACACCTTTTCAGGCTCTTTATGTTTTTCCACACCGTTTCATGCTCCTCCTATTTTCCAGACCGTTTCATGTTTCTCATATTTTTGACACCTTTTGAAGATCTTCCTATTTTTCACACCTTTTCAGGCTCTTTATTTTTTTTCAACACCATTTCATGCTCCTCCTATTTTTCAGACTATTTCATGCTCCTTATATTTTTGACACCTTTTGAAGCTCTGCATATATTTCACAACTTTTAAGGCTCTTCATGTTTTTGAACACCGCTTCATGCTCCTCCTATATTTCACAACTTTGAAGCTCTTCATATATTTCACACCTTTTCAAGCTCTTCATGTTTTTGAACACCGCTTCATGCTCCTCCTATATTTTTCAGACCGTTTCGTGCTTCTCAAATTTTTGACACCTTTTGAAGCTCTTCATATATTTCACACCTTTTCATGCTCTTCATGTTTTTGAACACCGTTTCATTCTCCTCCTATTTTTCAGACCGTTTCATGCTCCGCATATTTTTCACACCTTTTGAAGATCTTCAAATTTTTCACATCTTTTTAGACGCTTCATGTTTTTCAACACCGCTTCATGCTCCTCCTGTTTTTCAGACCGTTTCATGCTCCTCATATTTTTGACACCTTTTGAAGCTCTTCGTATTTTTCACACCTTTTCAGGCTCTTCATGATTTCAACACAGTTTCATGCTCCTCCTATTTTTCAGACCGTTTCATGCTCCTCATATTTTTGAAACCTTTTGAAGCCCATCATATTTTTTACACATTTTCATGCTCTTCATGTTTCTCAACACTTTTTCATGCTCCTCCTATTTTTCATACAGTTTCATGCTGGTCATGTTTTTGACACGTTTTGAAGCTCTTCATATTTTTCAAACCTTTTCATGCACTTCATGCTTTTCAACAACGTTTCATGCTCGTCTTATATTTCAGACCGTTTCATGCTTCTCATATTTTTCAGACTGTTTCATGCTCCTCATTTTTTGACACCTTTTGAAACTCTTCATGTTCTTTCACACCGTTTCATGTTCCTCTTAGTTTTCAGACCGTTTCATGCTTCTAGTATTTTTGAAAGCTTTTGAAGCTCTTCATATTTTTCACACCTTTTCATGCTCTTCATGTATTTTCAACACCGTTTCATGCTCCTCATATTTTTCAGACCATTTCATGCTTCTCATATTTTTGACACCTTTTGAAGATCTTCATATTTTTCACACCTTTTCATACTTGTCATGTTTTTCAACAAAGTTTCACACTCCTCATATTTTGACACCCTTTGATGGTCTCCATATTTTTCACACCTTTTCATGCACTTCATGTTTTTCAACACCGTTTCATTCTCCTCCTATTTTTCAGACCGTTTCATGCTCCGCATATTTTTCACACCTTTTGAAGATCTTCAAATTTTTCACACCTTTTTAGACGCTTCATGTTTTTCAACACCGCTTCATGCTCCTCCTGTTTTTCAGACCGTTTCATGCTCCTCATATTTTTGACACCTTTTGAAGCTCTTCGTATATTTCACACCTTTTGAAGCTCTTAATATTATTCACACATTTTCAGCCTCTTCATGTTTTTGGTCACCGTTTCATGCTCCTCCTATTTTTCAGACCGTTTCATGCCCCTCATATTTCTCACACGTTTTGAGGCTCTTCATATTTTTCCCACCATTCCAGGCTCTTCATGTTTTTCAACACCGTTTCATGCTCCTCCTATTTTTCAGACCTTTTCATGCTCCTCATTTTTTTGACACCTTTTGAAGCTCTTCATATTTTTCACACCTTTTCAGGCTCTTCATATTTTTCAACACCTCTTCTTGCTCCTCCTATTTTTCAGACCGTTTCATGCTCCTCATATTTTTGACACCTTTTGAAGCTCTTCATATTTTTCACACATTTTCATGCTCTTCATGTTTTTGAACACCTTTTCAAGCTCGTCATATTTTTGACACGTTTTGAAGCTGTTGATATTTTTCACACCTTTTCATGCTCTTCATGTTTTTCAACACCGTTTCATGCTCCTTCTATTTTCAGACTGTTTCATGCTCCTCATATTTTTCAGACCATTTCGTTCTCGTCATATTTTTGACACATTTTCAAGCTCTTCATATATTACACACCTTTTCAGGTTCTTCATGTTTTTGAACAAAGCTTCATGCTACTCCTATTTTTCACAGCTATTGAAGCTCTTCATATATTTTACACCTTTTCAAGCTCTTCATGTTTTTGAAAAACTCTTCATGCTCCTCCTATTTTTCACACGTTTTGAAGCTCTTCATATATTTCACACCTTTTCAAGCTCTTCATGTTTTTGAACACCTTTTCATGCTCCTCCTATTTTTCAGGCCGTTTCATGCTCCTCATACATTTGACACCTTTTGAAGCTCTTCATATATTTCACACGTTTTCAGACTCTTCATATTTTTCACACCTTTTCAGGCTCTTCATGCTTTTCAACACCGCTTCATGCTCCTCCTATATTTCAGACCGTTTCATGCTCCTCAAATTTTTGACACCTTTTGAAGCTCTTCATATATTTCACACGTTTTCGGACTCTTCATATTTTTCACACCATTTCAGGCTCTTCATGTTTTTCAACTCCGCATCATGCTCCTCTTATTTTTCAGACCGTTACTTGCTCCTCATATTTTTCACACATTTTCAGGCTCTTCATGTTTTTCAACTCCGCATCATGCTCCTCTTATTTTTCAGACCGTTACTTGCTCCTCATATTTTTCACACATTTTCAGGCTCTTCATGTTTTTCAACACCGCTTCATGCTTCTCCTATTTTTCAGACCGTTTCATGCTCCTCATATTATTGACATCTTTTGAAGCTCTTCATATATTTCACAGATTTCAGTCGCTTCATCTTTTTCAACACCACCTCTTGCTCCTCCTTTTTTTCAGACCCTTTCCTGCTCCTCATATTTTTGACTCATTTTGAAGCTCTTCATATTTTTCACACCTTTTCAGGCTCTTCATGTTTTCAACACCGTTTCATGCTCCTCCTATTTTTCAGACGGTTTCACGGTCCTCATATTTTTAACACGTTTTGAAGCTCTTCATATTTTTCACACCTTTTCAGGCTGTCATGTTTTTGAACACCATTTCATGCTCCTCCTATTTTTCAGACCGTTTCATGCTCCTCATATTTTTGACACCTTTTGTAGCTTTTCATATTTTTCATACCTTTTCAGGGTCTTCATGTTTTCAACACCGCTTCATGCTCCTCCTATTTTTCAGACGGTTTCATGCTCCTCATATTTTTGACACCTTTTGAAGCTCTTCATATATTTCACTTCTTTCAGGCTCTTCATGTATTTCAACACCACTTCATGCTCCTCCTATGTTTCAGACCGTTCATGCTCCTCATAATTTTGACACCTTTTGAGGCTCTTCGTATATTTCACACCTTTTCAGGCTCTTCATGTTTTTTACACCTTTTCAGGCTCTTAATGTTTTTCAACAACGCTTCATGCTCCTCCTATTTTTCAGACCGTGTCATGCTCCTCTTATTTTTGAAACATTTTGAAGCTCTTCATATTTTTCACACCTTTTGAAGCTCTTCATATTTTTCAAACCTTTACAGGCTCTTCATGTATTTCAACACCGCTTCATGCTCCTCCTATTTTTCAGACCGTGTCATTCTCCTCTTATTTTTGACACATTTTGAAGCCTTTCATATTTTTCACACCTTTTGAAGCTCTTCATATTTTTCAAACCTTTACAGGCTCTTCATGTATTTCAACACCGCTTCATGCTCCTCCAATTTTTCAGACCGTTTCATGCTCGTCATATTTTTCACACCTTTTGAAGCTCTTCATATTTTTCACTCCTTTTCAGGCTCTTCATGTTTTTCAACACCGCTTCATGCTCCTCCTGTTTTTCACACCGTTTCATGCCTCTCCTTTTTTTCAGACCGTTTCATGCACCTCTTATAATTGACACTTTTTGAAGCTCTTCATATTTTTCACAACTTTTCAGGCTCTTCATGTTTTTCCACAGAACTTCATGCTCCTCCTATTTTTGAGAGTGTTTCATGCTCCTCATATTTTTGACACCTTTGAAGCTCCTCCTGTTTATCACACCTTTTCAGGCTCTTCATGTGTTTGAGCAAAGCTTCATGCTCCTCCGATTTTTCAGACAGTTTCATGCTCCTCATATTTTTCACACCTTTTGAAGCTCCTGATATTTTTCATACCTTTTCAGGCTCTTCATGTTTTTCATCACCGCTTCATGCTCCTCTTATTTTTCAGACCGTTTCATGCTCCTCATATTTTTCACACCTTTCGAAGCTCTTCATGTTTTTCACACCTTTTCTGTCTCTTCATGTTTTTCAAGACCGCTTCATGCTCCTCCTATTTTTCAGACCGTTTCATGCTCCTCCTATTTTGAGACCGTTTCATGCTCCTCATATTTTTCACACCTTTAGAAGCTCTTCATATTTTTCATACCTTTTCAGGCTCTTCACGTTTTTGAACACTGCTTCATGCTCCTCCTATTTTTCAGACCGTTTCATGCTCCTCATATTTTTGACAGCTTTTGAAGCTCTTCATATTTTTCATAACCTTTCAGGCTCTTCATGTTTTTCCACAGAACTTCATGCTTCTCCTATTTTTCAGAGCGTTTCATGCTCCTCATATTTTTGAAACCTTTTGAACTCCTGATTTTTTTCACACGTTTTCAGGCTCTTCATGTTTTTCAAAACCGCTTTAAGCTCATCCTATTTTTGAGATCGTTTCATGCTCCTCATATTTTTGACAACTTTTGAAGCTCTTCCTATTTTTCACAACTTTTCAGGCTCTGCATGTTTCTCAACACCGTTTCATGCTCCTCCTATTATTCAGACCTTTTCATGCTCCTCATATTATTGATACCTTGTGAAAGTCTTTATATTTGTCACACATTTTCAGGCTCTTCATGTTTTTCAACACCGCTTCATGCTCCTCTTGTTTTTCACACCTTTTCATGCCTCTCCTTGTTTTCAGACCGTTTCATGCACCTCTTATAATTGACACTTTTTGAAGCTCTTCATATTTTTCACAACTTTTCAGGCTCTTCATGTTTTTCCACAGAATTTCATCCTTCTCCTATTTTTCAGAGCGTTTCATGCTCCTCATATTTTTGACAACTTTTGAAGCTCTTCATATTTTTCATACCTTTTCGGGCTCTTCATATTTTTAACACCGCTTCATGCTCCTCCTATTCTTCAGACCGTTTCATGCTCCTCGTGTATTTCACACCTTTTGAAGCTCTTCATATTTTTCACACCTTTTCAGGCTCCTCAGGTTTTTGAACACAATTTCATGCTCCTCATATTTTTCAGACCGTTTCTTGCTCCTCATATTTTTGACACCTTTTGAAGCTCTTCATATTTTTCACACCTTTTCAGGCTCTTCAAGTTTTTGAACACCATTTCATGCTGCTCCTATTTTTCAGACCGTTTCATGCTCCGCATATTTTTGACACGTTTTGAGGCTCTTCATATTCTTCACACCTTTCCAGGCTCTTCATGTTTTTGAACACCGTTTCATGCTCCTCCTATTTTTCAGACCGTTTCATGCTCCTCATATTTTTGAAACCTTTTGAAGCTCTTCATATTTTTCATACCTTTTCAGGCTCTCCATGTTTTTGAACACCGCTTCATGCTCCCCCTATTTCTGAGACCGTTTCATGCTTCTCATATTTATGACACCTATTGAAGCTCTTCATATTTGTCAAAACTTTTTAGGCTCTTCATGTTTTTCAACACCACTTCATGCTCCTCGTATTTTTCAGACCGTTTCATGCTCCTCATATTTTTCACAACTTTTGAAGCTCTTCACATTTTTCACACCTTTTCAGGCTCTTCATGTGTTTGAGCAAAGCTTCATGCTCCTCCGATTTTTCAGACTGTTTCATGCTCCTCATATTTTTCACACCTTTTAAAGCTCCTGATATTTTTCAAACCTTTTCAGGCTCTTCATGTTTTTCATCACCGCTTCATGCTCCTCTTATTTTTCAGACCGTTTCATGCTCCTCATATTTTTCACACCTTTCGAAGCTCTTCATATTTTTCACACCTTTTCTGGCTCTTCATGTTTTTCAAGACCACTTCATGCTCCTCGTATTTTTCAGACCGTTTCATGCTACTCATATTTTTGAAACCTTTTAAAGCTCCTCCTATTTTTCACACCTTTTCTGGCTCTTCATGTTTTTGAACACCGTTTCATGCTCCTCCTATTTTTCAGACCGTTTCATGCTCCTCCTATTTTGAGACCGTTTCATGCTCCTCATATTTTTCACACCTTTAGAAGCTCTTCATATTTTTCATACCTTTTCAGGCTCTTCATGTTTTTGAACACTGCTTCATGCTCCTCCTATTTTTCAGACCGTTTCATGCTCCTCATATTTTTGACAGCTTTTGAACCTCTTCATATTTTTCACACCTTTTCAGGCTCTTCATGTGGTTGAGCACAGCCTCATGCTCCTCCGATTTTTCAGACCGTTTCATGCTCCTCATGTATTTCACACCTTTTGAAGCTCTTCATATTTTTCACACCTTTTCAGGATCTTCATGTTTTCGAACATCATTTCATGCTGCTCCTATTTTTCAGACCGTTTCATGCTCCTCATATTTTTGACACGTTTTGAGGCTCTTCTTATTTTTCATACCTTTTCAGGCTCTTCAAATTTTTGTCACCGCTTCATGCTCCTTCTATTTTTCAGACCGTTTCATGCTCCTCATATTTTGACACCTTTTGAAGCTCTTCCTATTTTTCACACCTTTTCATGCTCTTCATATTTTTCAACACCGTTTCATGATCCTCCTATTTTTCAGACCGTTTCATGCTCCTCATATTATTGACACCTTTTGAAAGTCTTTATATTTGTCACACCTTTTCAGGCTCTTCATGTTTTTCCACAGAACTTCATGCTTCTCCTATTTTTCAGAGCGTTTCATGCTCCTCATATTTTTGAAACATTTTGAACTCCTCATATTTTTCACACGTTTTCAGGCTCTTCATGTTTTTCAACACCGCTTCACGCTCCTCCTATTTTTGAGATCGTTTCATGCTCCTCATATTTTTGACAACTTTTGAAGCTCTTCATATTTTTCATACCTTTTCGGGCTCTTCATATTTTTAACACCGCTTCATGCTCCTCCTATTCTTCAGACCGTTTCATGCTCGTCATGTATTTCACACCTTTTGAAGCTCTTCATATTTTTCACACCTTTTCAGGCTCTTCAGGTTTTTGAACACAATTTCATGCTCCTCATATTTTTCAGACCGTTTCATGCTCCTCATATTTTTGACACCTTTTGAAGCTCTTCATATTTTTCACACCTTTTCAGGCTCTTCATGTTTTTGAACACCATTTCATGCTGCTCCTATTTTTCAGACCGTTTCATGCTCCGCATATATTTGACACCTTTTGAGTCTCTTCATATTTTTCATACCTTTTCAGGCTCTCCATGTTTTTGAACACCGCTTCATGCTCCTCCTATTTTTGAGACCGTTTCATGGTTCTCATATTTTTGACACCTATTGAAGCTCTTCATATTTGTCAAACCTTCTCAGGCTCTTCATGTTTTTCAACACCGCTTCTTGCTCCTTCTATTTTTCAGACCGTTTCATGCTCCTCCTATTTTTCACTGTTTCATGCACCTCCTATTATTGACACCTTTTGAACCTCTTCATATTTTTCACACGTTTTCAGGCTCTTCATGTTTTTCAACACCGCTTCACGCTCCCCCTATTTTTGAGATCGTTTCATGCTCCTCATATTTTTGACAACTTTTGAAGCTCTTCATATTTTTCATACCTTTTCGGGCTCTTCATATTTTTAACACCGCTTCATGCTCCTCCTATTCTTCAGACCGTTTCATGCTCGTCATGTATTTCACACCTTTTGAAGCTCTTCATATTTTTCACACCTTTTCAGGCTCTTCAGGTTTTTGAACACAATTTCATGCTCCTCATATTTTTCAGACCGTTTCATGCTCCTCATATTTTTGACACCTTTTGAAGCTCTTCATATTTTTCACACCTTTTCAGGCTCTTCATGTTTTTGAACACCATTTCATGCTGCTCCTATTTTTCAGACCGTTTCATGCTCCGCATATATTTGACACCTTTTGAGTCTCTTCATATTTTTCATACCTTTTCAGGCTCTCCATGTTTTTGAACACCGCTTCATGCTCCTCCTATTTTTGAGACCGTTTCATGGTTCTCATATTTTTGACACCTATTGAAGCTCTTCATATTTGTCAAACCTTCTCAGGCTCTTCATGTTTTTCAACACCGCTTCTTGCTCCTTCTATTTTTCAGACCGTTTCATGCTCCTCCTATTTTTCACTGTTTCATGCACCTCCTATTATTGACACCTTTTGAACCTCTTCATATTTTTCACACATTTTCAGGCTCTTCATGTTTTTCAACACCGCTTCACGCTCCTCCTATTTTTGAGACCGTTTCATGCTCCTCATACTTTTGACAAATTTTGGAGCTCTTCATATTTTTCACACCTTTCATGGCTCTCCAAGTTTTTGAACACCTCTTCATGCTTCTCCTATTTTTGAGATCGTTTCATGCTCCTCATATATTTGACACGTTTTGAAGCTCTTCATATTTTTCACACCTTTTCAGGCTCTTCATGTTTTGAACACCGCTTCATGCTCCTGCTATTTTTCAGACCGTTTCATGCTCCTCATACTTTTCACACCTTTTGAAGCTCTTCATATTTTTCACACCTTTTCATGCTCTTCATGTTTTCAACACCGTTTCATGCTCTTCCTATTTTACAGACCGTTTCATGCTCCTCATTTATTACACACCTTTTGAAGCTCTTCATATTGTTCACACATTTTCAGGCTCTTCATGTTTTTGAACACAATTTCATGCTGCTCCTATTTTTCAGACCATTTCATGCTCCTCATATTTTTCACCCCTTTTGAAGCTCTTCATATTTTTCACACCTTTTCAGGCTCTTCATGTTTTTCAACACCACTTCATGCTCCTCCTTTTTTTCAGATCGTTTCATGCTCCTCATATTTTTAAGACCGTTTCATGCTCCTCATATTATTGACACCTTTTGAAGCTCTTTATATTTGTCACACTTTTCATGCTATTCATGTGTTTCAACACGGCTTCATGCTCCTCCTATTTTTAGACCGTTTCATGCTCCTCCTATTTTTCAGACCATTTCATGCTCCTCATATTTTTGACACCTTTGTAAGCTCTTCATATTTTTCACACCTTTTCAGGCTCTTCATGTTTTTCAACACCGCTTCATGCTCCTCCTATTTTTAAGACCATTTCATGCTCCTCGTATTTTTGACACCTTTTGAAGCTTTTCATATTTTTCACACCTTTTCAGGCTCTTCATGTTTTTGAACAACGCTTCATGCTCCTCCTATTTTTGAGACCGTATCATGCTCCTCAAATGTTTGACACATTTTAAGCTCTTCATATATTTCTCCCCTTTTCAGGCTCTTCATGTTTTTGAATACCGCTTCATGCTCCTTCTGTTTCTCAGACCGTTTCATGCTCCTCATATTTTTGACACTTTTTGAAGCTCTTCCTATTTTTCACACCTTTTCATGCTCTTCATGTTTTTCTATACCGTTTCATGCTCCTCCTATTTTTCA
The DNA here is from genome assembly GCF_033118175.1 of Dama dama. NCBI lineage: Eukaryota > Metazoa > Chordata > Mammalia > Artiodactyla > Cervidae > Dama > Dama dama. Next base: position 3,188,252 of record NW_026870888.1, read on the forward strand.
GAGCGTTTTATGTTCCTCATATATTTCATGCGTTTTGAAGCTCTTCATATATTTCACACCTTTTCAGGCTCTTCATGTTTTTCAACACAGCTTCATGCTCCTCCTGTTTTTCAGAGCGTTTTATGTTCCTCATATATTTCATGCGTTTTGAAGCTCTTCATATATTTCACACCTTTTCAGGCTCTTCATGTTTTTCAACACCGCTTCATGCTCCTCCTAATTTTCAGAGCGTTTTATGTTCCTCATATATTTCAGGCGTTTTGAAGCTCTTCATATATTTCACACCTTTTCAGGATCTTCATGTTTTTCAACAACGCTTCATGCTCCTCCTATTTTTCAGAGCGTTTTATGTTCCTCATATATTTCACGCGTTTTGAAGCTCTTCATATATTTCACAAATTTTCAGGCTCTTCAGGTTTTTCAACACCACGTCTTGCTCCTCCTACTTTTCAGACCGTTTCATGCTCCTCAAAAATTTGACACCTTTTGAAGCTCTTCATATTTTTCACACCTTTTCAGGCTCTTCATGTTTTTCAACACCACTTGATGCTCCTCCTATTTTTCAGACCGTTTCAAGCTCCTCTTATTTTTCACACCTTTTGAAGCTCTTCATATATTTCACACTTTTTCAGGGTCTTCATATTTTCCAACACCGCTTCATGCTCCATCTATATTTCAGACCGTTTCATGCTCTGCATATTTTTCACAACTTTTGAAACTCTTCATATTTTTCACGCCTTTTCAGGCTCTTCATGTTTTTCAACACCGCTTTATGCTCCTCCTATTTTTCAGACCGTTTCATGCTCCTCATATTTTTCACACCTTTTGAAGCTCTTCATATATTTCACACTTTTTCAGGGTTTTCATATTTTCCAACACCGCTTCATGCTCCATCTATATTTCAGACCGTTTCATGCTCTGCATATTTTTCACACCTTTTGAAGCTCTTCATATTTTTCACACCTTTTCAGGCTCTTCCTGTTTTTCAACACAGCTTCATGCTCCTCCTATTTTTCAGACCGTTTCATGCTCCTCATATTTTTGACACCTTTTGAAGCTCTTCATATTTTTCACACCTTTTCAGGCTCTTCATGTTTTTCAACACAGCTTCATGCTCCTCCAATTTTTCAGAAGGTTTCATGCTCTTCGTATATTTGACACCTTTTGAAGCTTTTCATATTTTTCACACAATTTCAGGCACTTCATGTTTTTCAACACCGCTTTATGCTCCTCCTATTTTTCAGACCGTTTCCTGCTCCACATATTTTTAACACATTTTGAAACTCTCCATATTGTGCACACCTTTTCATGCTCTTCATGTTTTTCAACACCGCTTCATGCTCCTCCTATTTTTGAGACCTTTTCATTCTCCTCATATTTTTGACACCTTTTGAAACTCTTCATGATTTTCACACCTTTTCATGCTCTTCATCTTTGCAACACCGCTTCATGCTCCTCATATTTTTGACAGCTTTTGAAGCTCTTCATGTTTTTCACACCTTTTAAGGCTGTTCATGTTTTTCAACACCGCTTCATGCTCCTCCTTTTTTTCAGCCCGTATCATTCTCCTCATATTTTTGTCACCTTTTGAAGCTCTTCATATATTTCACTCTTTTCAGGCTCTTCATGTTTTTCAACACCGTTTCATGCTCCTCCTTTTTGGCAGACTGTTTCATGCTCCTCATATTTTTGACACCTTTTGCATTTCTTCATATTTTTCACACCTTTTCAGGCTCTCCATGTTTTTGAATACCGCTTCATGCTCCTTCTGTTTCTCAGACCGTTTCATGCTCCTCATATTTTTGACACTTTTTGAAGCTCTTCCTATTTTTCACAACTTTCCATGCTCTTCATGTTTTTCTACACCGTTTCATGCTCCTCCTATTTTTCAGAGCGTTTTATGTTCCTCATATATTTCACGTGTTTTGAAGCTCTTCATATATTTCACACCTTTTCAGGATCTTCATGTTTTTCAACACAGCTTCATGCTCCTCCTATTTTTCAGAGCGTTTTATGTTCCTCATATATTTCACGCGTTTTGATGCTCTTCATATATTTCACACCTTTTCAGGCTCTTCATGTTTTTCAACACCGCTTCATGCTCCTCCTATTTTTCAGAGCGTTTTATGTTCCTCATATATTTCACGCGTTTTGAAGCTCTTCATATATTTCACACCTTTTCAGGCTCTTCATGTTTTTCAACACCGCTTCATGCTCCTCCTATTTTTCAGAACGTTTTATGTTCCTCATATATTTCACGCATTTTGAAGCTCTTCATATATTTCACAAATTTTCAGGCTCTTCAGGTTTTTCAACACCACGTCTTGCTCCTCCTAATTTTCAGACCGTTTCATGCTCCTCAAAATTTTGACACCTTTTGAAGCTCTTCATATTTTTCACACCTTTTCAGGCTCTTCATGTTTTTCAACACCACTTGATGCTCCTCCTATTTTTCAGACCATTTCATGCTCCTCATATTTTTGACACCTTTTGAAGCTCTTCATATTTTCACACCTTTTCAGGCTCTTCATGTTTTTCAACACAGCTTCATGCTCCTCCTTGTTTTCAGCCCGTATCATTCTCCTCATATTTTTGTCACCTTTTGAAGCTCTTCATATATTTCACTCTTTTCAGGCTCTTCATGTTTTTCAACACCGTTTCATGCTCCTCCTTTTTGGCAGACTGTTTCATGCTCCTCATATTTTTGACACCTTTTGCATTTCTTCATATTTTTCACACCTTTTCAGGCTCTTCATGTTTTGCAACACCGCTTCATGCTCCTCCTAATTATCAGACCGTTTTATGCTCATCTCATTTTTGACACCTTTTGAAGCTTTTCATATTTTTCACAACTTTTCAGGCTCTTCATGTTTTTGAACACCTCTTCATGCTCCTCCTATTTTTCAGATCGTTTCATGCTCCTCATATTTTTGACACCTTTTGAAGCTCTTCATATATTTCACTCTTTTCAGGCTCTTCATATTTTTCACACCTTTTCAAGCTCTTCAAGTATTTCAACACCGCTTCATGTTCCCTCTATTTTTCATACCGTTTCATGCTCCTCATATTTTTGACAAATTTTGAAACTCTTCATATGTTTCACACCTTTTCAGGCTCTTCATGTTTTTGAACACCTCTTCATGCTCCTCCTATTTTTCAGACCGTTTCCTGCTCCTCATATTTTTGACACTTTTTGAAGCTCTTCATATTTTTCACACCTTTTCAGACTCTTCATGTTTTTCAACACCGCTTCATGCTCCTCCTATTTTTCAGACCGTATCATGCTCCTCAAATTTTAACACCTTTGAAGCTCTTCATGTATTTCACACTTTTTCAGGCTCTTCATGTTTTTCATCACCCTTCATGCTCCACCTATTTTTCTGACCGTTTCATGCCTCTCATATTTTTGACACTTTTTGAAGCTCTTCATGTATTTCACACTTTTTCAGGCTCTTCATGTTTTTCATCACCCTTCATGCTCCACTTATTTTTCTGGCCGTTTCATGCTCCTCATATTTTTGACAACTTTTGAAGCTCTTCATATTTTTCACACCTTTTCAGGCTCTTCATGTGAACACCGCTTCATGCTCCACCTATTTTTCAGACCGTATCATGCTCCTCATAATTTTCCCACCTTTTCAGGCGCTTCATATTTCTGAACACCGCTTCATGCTCCTCCTATTTTTCTGGCCGTTTCATGCTCCTCATATTTTTGACACCTTTTGAAGCTCTTCATATTTTTCACAGCTTTTCAGGCTCTTTATATTTTTGAAAACCGTTTCATGCTCCTTCTATTTTTAAGACCGTTTCATACACCTCATATTTTGGACACCTTTTGAAGCTCTTCATGTTTTTCACACCTTTTCATGCTCTTCATGTTTTTGAACACCGCTTCATGCTTCTCCTTTTTTTCAGACCGTTTCATGCTCCTCATATTTTTCACACTCTTTGAAACTCTTCATATTTTTCACACCTGTCAGGCTCTTCATGTTTTTGAACACCGCTTCATGCTCCACCTATTTTTCAGACCGTATCATGCTCCTCATATTTTTCCCACTCTTTCAGGCTCTTCATATTTTCGAACACCGCTTCATGCTCCTCCTATTTTTCTGGCCGTTTCATGCTCCTCATATTTTGGACACCTTTTGAAGCTCTTCATGTTTTTCACACCTTTTCATGCTCTTCATGTTTTTGAACACCGCTTCATTCTTTTCCTTTTTTTCAGACCGTTTCATGCTCCTCATATTTTTCACACTCTTTGAAACTTCATATTTTTCACACCTGTCAGGCTCTTCATGTTTTTGAACACCGCTTCATGCTCCACCTATTTTTCAGACCGTATCATGCTCCTCATATTTTTCCCACTCTTTCAGGCTCTTCATATTTTCGAACACCGCTTCATGCTCCTCCTATTTTTCTGGCCATTTCATGCTCCTCATATTTTTGACACCTTTTGAAGCTCTTCATGTTTTTCACACCTTTTCAGGCTGTTCATGTTTTTCAACACTGCTTCATGCTCCTCCTTTTTTTCAGCCCGTATCATTCTCCTCATATTTTTCACATCTTTTCAAGCTCTTCATATATTACACAACTTTTCAGGCTCTTCATGTTTTTCAACCCCGCTTCATGCTCCTTCCAATTTTCAGACCGTTTCATGTTCCTCATATTTTTGACACCTTTTGAAGCTCTTCATATATTTCACTCTTTTCAGGCTCTTCATGTTTTTCAACACCGTTTCATGCTCCTCCTATTTTTCAGACCGTTTCATGCTCCTCATATTTTTGACACTTTTTGAAGCTCTTCATGTTTTTCACAGCTTTTCAGGCTTTTCAAGTTTTTCAACACCGCTTCATGCGCCTCCTTTTTTTCAGACCGTTTCAGGCTCCTAATATTGTTAACACCTTTTCAGGCTCTTCATAGTCTGCAACACCGCTTCATTTTCCTCCTGTTTCTCAGAGCGTTTCAGGTTCCTCATATATTTCACGCCTTTTTAAGCTCCTCATATATTTCACATCTCTCAGACTCTTCATATTTTTCAAAACCGATTCATTCTCCTCCTGTTTCTCAGAGCGTTTCAGCTTCCTCATATATTTCACGCCTTTTTAAGCTCTTCATATGTTTCACAACTTTTCAGGCTCTTCATGTTCTTCAACACCAATTGATGCTCCTCCTATTTTTCAGACCGTTTCATGCTCCTCATATTTTTCACACCTTTTGAAGCTCTTAATATATTTCACACCTTTTCAGGCTCTTCATGTTTTTCACAACCGCTTCATGCTCCACCTATTTTTAAGACCGTTTCATGCTCCTAATATTTTTAACACCTTTTCAGGCTCTTCATGTTTTTCAACACTGCTTCATGCTGCTCCTATTTATCAGACTGTTTCATTCTCTTCAAATATTTGACACCTTTTGAATCTCTTCATAATTTTCACACCTTTCAGGCTCTTCATGTTTTTCAACACTGCTTCTTGCTCCTCCTATTTTTCAGACTGTCATGCTCCTCATTTTTTTGACACCTTTTGAAGCTCTTCATATTTTTCACACCTTTTCTGGCTCTTCATGTTTTTCAACACCGTTTCATGCTCCTCCTATTTTTCAGACTTTTTCATGCTTCTCATATTTTTGACACTTTTTGAAGCTCTTCATATTTTTCACACCTTTTCAGGCTCTTCATGTTTTTGCACACCGTTTCATGCTCCTCCTTTTTTTCAGACCGTTTCATGCTCCTCATATTTTTGACACCTTTTGAAGCTCTTCATATATTTCACAACTTTTCAGGCTCTTCATGCTTTTCAACAGCGCTTCATGCTCCTCCTATTTTTCAGAACGTTCCATACTCCTAACTTTTTTGACACTTTTTGAAGCTCTTCATACATTTCACAACTTTTCAGGCTCGTCATGTTTTTCAACACCGCTTCTTGCTCCGCCTATTTTTCAGACCGTTTCATGCTCCTCCTATTTTTGACACCTTTTGAAGCTCTTCATATATTTCACTCTTTTCAGGCTATTCATGTTTTTCAACACTGCTTCATGCTCCTCCAATTTTTCAGACCGTTTCATGCTCCTCATATTTTTGACACCTTTTGAAGGTCTTCATATTTTTCACACCTTTTCAGGCTCTTCTTGTTTTTGAACACTGTTTCATGCTCCTCCTATATTTGACACCTTTTGAAGCTCTTCATATTTTTCACACTTTTTCAGGTTCTTCATATTTTTAAACAGCGCTTCATGCTCCTCATATTTTTGATACATTTTGAAGCTCTTCATATTTTTCACACCTTTTCAGGCTCTTCATGTTTTTCAACACCACTTCATGCTCCTAACATATTTGACACCTTTTGAAGCTATTCATATATTTCACACCTTTTAAGACTCTTCATGTTTTTCAAACCTTTTCAGGCTCTTCATGTTTTTCAACACTGCTTCTTGCTCCTCCTATTTTTCAGACGGTATCATGCTCCTCATATTTTTCAAACCTTTTGAAGCTCTTCATATATTTGACACCTTTTCAGACTCTTCATGTTTTTCACACCTTTTCAGGCTCTTGATGTTTTTCAACACCGCTTCATTCTCCTCCTATTTTTCAGACCGTATCATGCTCCTCAAATTTTAACACCTTTGAAGCTCTTCATGTATTTCACACTTTTTCAGGCTCTTCATGTTTTTCATCACCGCTTCATGCTCCACCTATTTTCAGACCGTCTCATGCTCCTCATATTTTTGACACCTTTTGTAGCTCTTCATTTATTTCACTCTTTTCAGGCTCTTCATGTTTTTCAACACCATTTCATTCTCCTCATATTTTTGACACTTTTTTAAGCTCTTCATATTTTTCACACCTTTTCAGGCTCTTCATGTGAACACCGCTTCATGCTCCACCTATTTTTCAGACCGTATCATGCTCCTCATATTTTTCCCACATTTTCAGGCGCTTCATATTTCTGAACACCGCTTCATGCTCCTCCTATTTTTCTGGCCGTTTCATGCTCCTCATATTTTTGACACCTTTTGAAGCTTTTCATGTTTTTCACACCTTTTTAGGCTGTTCATGTTTTTCAACACCGCTTCATGCTCCTCCTTCTTTTCAGCCCGTATCATTCTCCTCATATTTTTCACATCTTTTGAAGCTCTTCATATATTACACAACTTTTCAGGCTCTTCATGTTTTTCAACCCCGCTTCATGCTCCTCCTATTTTTCAGACCTTTTCATGTTCCTCATATTTTTGACACCTTTTGAAGCTCTTCATATATTTCACTCTTTTCAGGCTCTTCATGTTTTTCAACACCGTTTCATGCTCCACCTCTTTTTCAGTCCGTTTCATGCTCCTCATATTTTTGATACTTTTTGAAGCTCTTCATGTTTTTCACACCTTTTCAGGCTTTTCAAGTTTTTCAACATGGCTTCATGCGCCTCCTATTTTTCAGACTGTTTCAGGCTCCTAATATTGTTAACACCTTTTCAGGCTTTTCAAGTTTTTCAACACCACTTCATGCTCCACCTATTTTTCACACCGTTTCATGCTCCTAATATTTTTAACACCTTTTCAGGCTGTTCAAGTTTTTCAACACCGCCTCATGCTCCTCCTGTCTTTCAGACCGTATCATGCTCCTCAAATTTTAACACCTTTTGAAGCTCTTCATATATTTCACACTTTTTCAGTCTCGTCATGTTTTTCAGCACCGCTTCATGCTCCACCTATTTTTCAGACCGTTTCATGCTCCTAATATTTTTACCACCTTTTCAGGCTCTTCAAGTTTTTCAACACCGCTTCATGACCCACCTATTTTTCAGATCGTTTCATGCTCCTCATATTTTTGACACCTTTTGAAGCTCTTCATATATTTCACTCTTTTCAGGCTCTTCATATTTTTCACACCTTTTCAGGCTCTTCAAGTATTTCAACACCGCTTCATGTTCCCTCTATTTTTCAGACCGTTTCATGCTCCTCATATCTTTGACAAATTTTGAAACTCTTCATATGTTTCACACCTTTTCAGGCTCTTCATGTTTTTGAACACCTCTTCATGCTCCTCCTATTTTTCAGACCGTTTCATGCTCCTCATATTTTTGACACTTTTTGAAGCTCTTCATATTTTTCACACCTTTTCAGAGTCTTCATGTTTTTCAACACCGCTTCATGCTCCTCCTATTTTTCAGACCGTATCATGCTCCTCAAATTTTAACACCTTTGAAGCTCTTCATGTATTTCACACTTTTTCAGGCTCTTCATGTTTTTCAACACCGTTTCATGCTCCACCTCTTTTTCAGACCGTTTCATGCTCCTCATATTTTTGACACTTTTTTAAGCTCTTCATATTTTTCACACCTTTTCAGGCTCTTCATGTGAACACCGCTTCATGCTCCACCTATTTTTCAGACCGTATCATGCTCCTCATATTTTTCCCACCTTTTCAGGCGCTTCATATTTCTGAACACCTCTTCATGCTCCTCTTATTTTTCTGGCCGTTTCATGCTCCTCATAATTTTGACACCTTTTGAAGCTCTTCATGTTCTTCACACCTTTTCAGGCTGTTCATGTTTTTCAACACCGCTTCATGCTCCTCCTTCTTTTCACCCCGTATCATTCCCCTCATATTTTTCACATCTTTTGAAGCTCTTCATATATTACACAACTTTTCAGGCTCTTCATGTTTTTCATCCCCGCTTCATTCTCCTCCTATTTTTCAGACCGTTTCATGTTCCTCATCTTTTTGACACCTTTTGAAGCTCTTCATATATTTCACTCTTTTCAGGCTCTTCATGTTTTTCAACACCGTTTCATGCTCCTCCTATTTTTCAGACCGTTTCATGCTCCTCATATTTTTGACACTTCTTGAAGCTCTTCATGTTTTTCACACCTTTTCAGGCTTTTCAAGTTTTTCAACACCGCTTTATGCGCCTCCTATTTTTCAGACCGTTTTAGGCTCCTAATATTGTTAACACCTTTTCAAGCTCTTCAAGTTTTTCAACACCACTTCATGCTCCAACTATTTTTCAAACCGTTTCATGCTCCTCATTTATTTCCCACCTTTTCAGGCGCTTCATATTTCTGAACACCGCTTCATGCTCCTCCTATTTTTCTGGCCATTTCATGCTCCTCATATTTTTGACACCTTTTGAAGCTCTTCATGTTTTTCACACCTTTTCAGGCTGTTCATGTTTTTCAACACCGCTTCATGCTCTTCCTTCTTTTCACCCCGTATCATTCTCCTCATATTTTTCACATCTTTTGAAGCTCTTCATATATTACACAACTTTTCAGGCTCTTCATGTTTTTCAACCCCGCTTCATGCTCCTCCTATTTTTCAGACCGTTTCATATTCCTCATATATTTGACACCTTTTGAAGCTCTTCATATATTTCACTCTTTTCAGGCTCTTCATGTTTTTCAACACCGTTTCAAGCTCCTCCTATTTTTCAGACCGTTTCATGCTCCTCATATTTTAGACACTTTTTGAAGCTCTTCATGTTTTTCACACCTTTTCAGGCTGTTCATATTTTTCAACACCGCTTCATTCTCCTCCTTCTTTTCACCCCGTATCATTCTCCTCATATTTTTCACATCTTTTGAAGCTCTTCATATATTACACAACTTTTCAGGCTCTTCATGTTTTTCAACCCCGCTTCATGCTCCTCTTATTTTTCAGACCGTTTCATATTCCTCATATATTTGACACCTTTTGAAGCTCTTCATATATTTCACTCTTTTCAGGCTCTTCATGTTTTTCAACACCGTTTCATGCTCCTCCTATTTTTCAGACCGTTTCATGCTCCTCATATTTTTGACACTTTTTGAAGCTCTTCATGTTTTTCACACCTTTTCAGGCTTTTCAAGTTTTTCAACACCGCTTTATGCGCCTCCGATTTTTCAGACCGTTTCAGGCTCCTAATATTGTTAACACCTTTTCAGCCTCTTCAAGTTTTTCAACACCACTTCATGCTCCACCTATTTTTCAAACCGTTTCATGCTCCTAATATTTATAACACCTTTTCAGGCTCTTCATGTTTTTCAACACTGCTTCATGCTCCTCCTATCTTTCAGACCATATCATGCTCCTCAAATTTTAACACCTTTTGAAGCTCTTCATATATTTCACACTTTTTCAGTCTCGTCATGTTTTTCAGCACCGCTTCATGCTCCACCTATTTTTCAGACCGTTTCATGCTCCTAATATTTTTAACACCTTTTCAGGCTCTTCAAGTTTTTCAACACCGCTTCATGACCCACCTATTTTTCAGATCGTTTCATGCTCCTCATATTTTTGACACCTTTTGAAGCTCTTCACATATTTCACTCTTTTCAGGCTCTTCATATTTTTCACACCTTTTCAGGCTCTTCAAGTATCTCAACACCGCTTCATGTTCCCTCTATTTTTCAGACCGTTTCATGCTCCTCATATTTTTGACAAATTTTGAAACTCTTCATATGTTTCACACCTTTTCAGGCTCTTCATGTTTTTGAACACCTCTTCATGCTCCTCCTATTTTTCAGACTGTTTCATGCTCCTCATATTTTTGACACTTTTTGAAGCTCTTCATATTTTTCACACCTTTTCAGAGTCTTCATGTTTTTCAACACCGCTTCATGCTCCTCCTATTTTTCAGACCGTATCATGCTCCTCAAATTTTAACACCTTTGAAGCTCTTCATGTATTTCCCACTTTTTCAGGCTCTTCATGTTTTTCATCACCCTTCATGCTCCACCTATTTTTCAGACCGTTTCATGCTCCTCATATTTTTGAAACCTTTTGAAGCTCTTCATTTATTTCACTCTTTTCAGGCTCTTCATGTTTTTCAACACCGTTTCATGCTCCCCATATTTTTGACACTTTTTTAAGCTCTTCATATTTTTCACACCTTTTCAGGCTCTTCATGTGAACACCGCTTCATGCTCCACCTATTTTTCAGACCGTATCATGCTCCTCATATTTTTCCCACCTTTTCAGGCGCTTCATATTTCTGAACACCGCTTCATGCTCCTCCTATTTTTCTGGCCGTTTCATGCTCCTCATAATTTTGACACCTTTTGAAGCTCTTCATGTTTTTCACACCTTTTCAGGCTGTTCATGTTTTTCAACACCGCTTCATGCTCCTCCTTCTTTTCATCCCGTATCATTCTCCTCATATTTTTCACATCTTTTGAAGCTCTTCATATATTACACAACTTTTCAGGCTCTTCATGTTTTTCAACCCCGCTTCATGCTCCTCCTATTTTTCAGACCGTTTCATGTTCCTCATATTTTTGACACCTTTTGAAGCTCTTCATATATTTCACTCTTTTCAGGCTCTTCATATTTTTCAACACTGTTTCATGCTCCTCCTATTTTTCAGACCGTTTCATGCTCCTCATATTTTTGACACTTCTTGAAGCTCTTCATGTTTTTCACACCTTTTCAGGCTTTTCAAGTTTTTCAACACCGCTTTATGCGCCTCCTATTTTTCAGACCGTTTCAGGCTCCTAATATTGTTAACACCTTTTCAGGCTCTTCATATTCTTCAACACCGCTTCATTCTCCTACTGTTTCTCAGAGCGTTTCAGGTTCCTCATGTATTTCACTCCTTTTTAAGCTCGTCATATATTTCACACCTTTTCAGGCTCTTCATATTTTTCAACACCGATTCATTCTCCTGCTGTTTCTCAGAGCGTTTCAGGTTCCTCATATATTTCCCGCCTTTTTAAGCTCTTCATATATTTCACACCTTTTCAGGCTCTTCATATTTTTCAACACCGCTTCATGCTCCTCCAATTTTTCAGACCGTTTCATGCTCCTAAAATTTTTGACACCTTTTGAAGATCTTCATATATTTCACAACTTTTCAGGCTCTTCATATTTTTCAACACCGCTTCATTCTCCTCCTGTTTTTCAGAGCGTTTCAGAATCCTTATACATTTCACGCCTTTTTAAGCTCTTCATATATTTCACACCTTTTCAGGCTCTTCATGTTTTTCAACACCGCTTCATGCTCCTCCTATTTTTCAGACTGTCATGCTCCTCATTTTTTTGACACCTTTTGAAGCTCTTCATATTTTTCACACCTTTTCAGACTCTTCATGTTTTTCAACACCGTTTCATGCTCCTCCTATTTTTAAGACTTTTTCATGCTTCTCATATTTTTGCCACTTTTTGAAGCTCTTCATATTTTTCACACCTTTTCAGGCTCTTCATGTTTTGCACACCGTTTCATGCACCTCCTATTTTTCAGACTGTTTCATGCTCCTCATATTTTTGACACATTTTGAAACTCTTTATATTTTTCACACCTTTTCAGACTCTTCATGTTTTTCAATACCGCTTCTTGCTCCTCCTATTTTTCAGACCGTTTCATGCTCCTCATATTTGTGACACCTTTTGAAGCTCTTCATATTTTTCACACCTTTTCGGGCTCTTCATATTTTTGAACACCGTTTCATGCTCCTTCTATTTTTAAGACCGTTTCATACACCTCATATTTTTGACACCTTTTGAAGCTCTTCATGTTTTTCACACCTTTTAGGGCTCTTCATGTTTTTGAGCACCGCTTCATGCTTCTCCTTTTTTTCAGACCGTTTCATGCTCCTCATATTTTTCACACTCTTTGAAGCTCTTCATATTTTTCACACCTGTCAGGCTCTTCATGTTTTTGAACACCGCTTCATGTTCCACCTATTTTTCAGACCGTATCATGCTCCTCATAATTTCCCCACCTTTTCAGACTCTTCATATTTTTGAACACCGCTTCATTCTCCTCCTATTTTTCAGGCCGTTTCATGCTCCTCATATTTTTGACACTTCTTGAAGCTCTTCATGTTTTTCACACCTTTTCAGGCTTTTCAAGTTTTTCAACACCGCTTCATGCGCCTTCTATTTTTCAGACTGTTTCAGGCTCCTAATATTGTTAACACCTTTTCAGGCTCTTCATATTTTTCAACACCGCTTCATTCTCCTCCTGTTTCTCAGAGCGTTTCAGGTTCCTCATATATTTCACGCCTTTTTAAGCTCGTCATATATTTCACACCTTTTCAGGCTCTTCATATTTTTCAACACCGCTTCATTCTCCTCCTGTTTCTCAGAGCGTTTCAGGTTCCTCATATATTTCACGCCTTTTTAAGCTCTTCATATATTTCACACCTTTTCAGGCTCTTCATATTTTTCAACACCGCTTCATGCTCCTCCAATTTTTCAGACCGTTTCATGCTCCTAAAATTTTTGACACCTTTTGAAGCTCTTCATATATATCACGACTTTTCAGACTCTTCATATTTTTCAACACCGCTTCATTCTCCTCCTGTTTTTCAGAGCGTTTCAGGTTCCTCATATATTTCACGCCTTTTTAAGCTCTTCATATATTTCACACCTTTTCAGGCTCTTCATGTTTTTCAACACCGCTTCATGCTCCTCCTATTTTTCAGACCGTTTCATGCTCCTCATATTTTTGACAATTTTTGAAGCTCTTCATATTTTTCACACCTTTTCAGACTCTTCATGTTTTTCAACACTTCTTCATGCTCCTCCTATTTTTGAGACCGTTTCTGCTCCTCATATATTTGATACATTTTGAAGCTCTTAATATATTTAACACCATTTCAGGCTCTTCATGTTTTTGAACACCGCTTCATGCACCTCCTATTTTTCAGACCGTTTCATTCTCCTCATATTTTTGAAACATTTTGAAACTCTTTATATTTTTCACACCTTTTCAGACTCTTCATGTTTTTCAACACCGTTTCTTGCTCCTCCTATTTTTCAGACCGTTTCATGCTCCTCATATTTTTGACACCTTTTGAAGCTCTTCATATTTTTCACACCTTTTCGGGCTCTTCGAATTTTTGAACACCGTTTCATGCTCCTTCTATTTTTAAGACCGTTTCATACACCTCATATTTTTGACACCTTTTGAAGCTCTTCATGTTTTTCACACCTTTTAGGGCTCTTCATGTTTTTGAGCACTGCTTCATGCTTCTCCTTTTTTTCAGACCGTTTCTTGCTCCTCATATTTTTCACACTCTTTGAAGCTCTTCATATTTTTCCCACCTGTCAGGCTCTTCATGTTTTTGAACACCGCTTCATGCTCCTCCTATTTTTCAGACCGTTTCATGTTCCTCATATTTTTGACACCTTTTGAAGCTCTTCATATATTTCACTCTTTTCAGGCTCTTCATATTTTTCAACACTGTTTCATGCTCCTCCTATTTTTCAGGCCGTTTCATGCTCCTCATTTTTTTGACACTTCTTGAAGCTCTTCATGTTTTTCACACCTTTTCAGGCTTTTCAAGTTTTTCAAAACCGCTTCATGCACCTCCTAATTTTCAGACTGTTTCAGGCTCCTAATATTGTTAACACCTTTTCAGGCTCTTCATATTTTTCAACACCGCTTCATTCTCCTCCTGTTTCTCAGAGCGTTTCAGGTTCCTCATATATTTCACGCCATTTTAAGCTCGTCATATATTTCACACCTTTTCAGGCTCTTCATATTTTTCAACACCGCTTCATTCTCCACCTGTTTCTCAGAGCATTTCAGGTTCCTCATATATTTCACGCCTTTTTAAGCTCTTCATATATTTCACACCTTTTCAGGCTCTTCATATTTTTAAACACCCCTTCATGCTCCTCCAATTTTTCAGACCGTTTCATGCTCCTAAAATTTTTGACACCTTTTGAAGCTCTTCATATATTTCACAACTTTTCAGGCTCTTCATATTTTTCAACACCGCTTCATTCTCCTCCTGTTTTTCAGAGCGTTGCAGGTTCCTCATATATTTCATGCCTTTTTAAGCTCATCATATATTTCACAACTTTTCAGGCTCTTCATGTTTTTCAACACCGCTTCATGCTCCTCCTATTTTTCAGACCGTTTCATGCTCTCATATTTTTGACACTTTTTCAAGCTCTTCATATTTTTCATACCTTTTCAGACTCTTCATGTTTTTCAACACTTCTTCATGCTCCTCCTATTTTTGAGACCGTTTTTGCTCCTCATATATTTGATACATTTTGAAGCTCTTAATATATTTAACACCTTTTCAGGCTCTTCATGTTTTTGAACACCGCTTCATGCACCTCCTATTTTTCAGACTGTTTCATGCTCCTCATATTTTTGAAACATTTGGAAACTCTTTATATTTTTCACACCTTTTCAGACTCTTCATGTTTTTCAACACCGCTTCTTGCTCCTCCTATTTTTCAGACCGTTTCATGCTCCTCATATTTTTGACACCTTTTGAAGCTCTTCATATTTTTCACACCTTTTCGGGCTCTTCGAATTTTTGAACACCGTTTCATGCTCCTTCTATTTTTAAGACCGTTTCATACACCTCATATTTTTGACACCTTTTAAAACTCTTCATGTTTTTCACAAATTTTAGGGCTCTTCATGTTTTGAGCACCGCTTCATGTTTCTCCTTTTTTCCAGACCGTTTCATGCTCCTCATATTTTTCACACTCTTTGAAGCTCTTCATATTTTTCAGACCTGTCAGGCTCTTCATATTTTTGAACACCGCTTCATGCTCCTCCTATTTTTCAGGCCGTTTCATGCTCCTCATATTTTTAACACCTTTTGAAGCTCTTCATGTTTTTCACACCTTTTCCGGCTGTTCATGTTTTTCAACACCGCTTCATGCTCCTCCTTCTTTTCATCCCGTATCATTCTCCTCATATTTTTCCCATCTTATGAAGCTCTTCATATATTACACAACTTTTCAGGCTCTTCATGTTTTTCAACCCCGCTTCATGCTCCTCCTATTTTTCAGACCGTTTCATGTTCCTCATATTTTTGACACCTTTTGAAGCTCTTCATTTATTTCACTCTTTTCAGGCTCTTCATATTTTTCAACACTGTTTCATGCTCCTCCTATTTTTCAGACCGTTTCATGCTCCTCATATTTTTGACACTTCTTGAAGCTCTTCATGTTTTTCACACCTTTTCAGGCTTTTCAAGTTTTTCAACAGCGCTTTATGCGCCTCCTATTTTTCAGACCGTTTCAGGCTCCTAATATTGTTAACACCTTTTCAGGCTCTTCATATTCTTCAACACCGCTTCATTCTCCTACTGTTTCTCAGAGCGTTTCAGGTTCCTCATGTATTTCACTCCTTTTTAAGCTCGTCATATATTTCACACCTTTTCAGGCTCTTCATATTTTTCAACACCGATTCATTCTCCTGCTGTTTCTCAGAGCGTTTCAGGTTCCTCATATATTTCCCGCCTTTTTAAGCTCTTCATATATTTCACACCTTTTCAGGCTCTTCATATTTTTCAACACCGCTTCATGCTCCTCCAATTTTTCAGACCGTTTCATGCTCCTAAAATTTTTGACACCTTTTGAAGATCTTCATATATTTCACAACTTTTCAGGCTCTTCATATTTTTCAACACCGCTTCATTCTCCTCCTGTTTTTCAGAGCGTTTCAGGATCCTTATACATTTCACGCCTTTTTAAGCTCTTCATATATTTCACACCTTTTCAGGCTCTTCATGTTTTTCAACACCGCTTCATGCTCCTCCTATTTTTCAGACCGTTCATGCTCCTCAAATATTAGACACCTTTTGAATCTCTTCATATTTTTCACACCTTTTCAGGCAATTCTTGTTTTTGAACACCGCTTCATGCTCCTCCTATTTTTCAGATTGTTTCATGATTCTCATATTTTTGACACCTTTTGAAGCTCTTCATATTATTCACACCGTTTCAGGCTCTTCAGGTTCTTCAACACCCCTTCTTGCTCCTCCTATTTTTCAGACCGTTTCATACTCCTCATAATTTTGACACCTTTTGATGCTCTTCATATTTTTCACAACTTTTCAGGATCTTCATGTTCTTCAACATCATTTGATTCTCCTCCTATTTTTCAGACCGTTTCATGCTCTTCATCTTTTTGACACCTTTTGTAGCTCTTCATATTTTTCACATCTTTTCAGGCTCTTCATGTTTTTGAATACCGTTTCCTGCTCCTCATATTTTTTACACGTTTTGAAGCTCTTCATATATTTCACACCTTTTCAGGCTCTTCATGTTTTTCAACACCGCTTCATGCTGCTCCTATTTATCAGACTGTTTCATTCTCTTCAAATTTTTGACACCTTTTGAAGCTCTTCATAATTTTCACACCTTTTCAGGCTCTTCATGTTTTTCAACAACGCTTCATGCTCCTCCTATTTTTCAGACTGTCATGCTCCTCAGTTTTTTGACACCTTTTGAAGCTCTTCATATTTTTCACACCTTTTCAGGCTCTTCATGTTTTTCAACACCATTTCATGCTCCTCCTATTTTTCAGACTTTTTCATGCTTCTCATATTTTTGACACTTTTTGAAGCTCTTCATATTTTTCACACCTTTTCAGGCTCTTCATGTTTTTGCACACCGTTTCATGCACCTCCTATTTTTCAGACTGTTTCATGCTCCTCATATTTTTGAAACATTTTGAAACTCTTTATATTTTTCACACCTTTTCAGACTCTTCATGTTTTTCAATACCGCTTCTTGCTCCTCCTATTTTTCAGACCGTTTCATGCTCCTCATATTTTTGACACCTTTTGAAGCTCTTCATATTTTTCACACCTTTTCGGGCTCTTCATATTTTTGAACACCGTTTCATGCTCCTTCTATTTTTAAGACCGTTTCATACACCTCATATTTTTGACACCTTTTGAAGCTCTTCATGTTTTTCACACCTTTTAGGGCTCTTCATGTTTTTGAGCACCGCTTCATGCTTCTCCTTTTTTTCAGACAGTTTCATGCTCCTCATATTTTTCACACTCTTTGAAGCTCTTCATATTTTTCACACCTGTCAGGCTCTTCATGTTTTTGAACACCGCTTCATGCTCCACCTATTTTTCAGACCGTATCATGCTCCTCATAATTTCCCCACCTTTTCAGACTCTTCATATTTTTGAACACCGCGTCATTCTCCTCCTATTTTTCAGGCCGTTTCATGCTCCTCATTTTTTTGACACTTCTTGAAGCTCTTCATGTTTCTCACACCTTTTCAGGCTTTTCAAGTTTTTCAACACCGCTTCATGCGCCTCCTATTTTTCAGACTGTTTCAGGCTCCTAATATTGTTAACACCTTTTCAGGCTCTTCATATTTTTCAACACCGCTTCATTCTCCTCCTGTTTCTCAGAGCGTTTCAGGTTCCTCATATATTTCACGCCTTTTTAAGCTCGTCATATATTTCACACCTTTTCAGGCTCTTCATATTTTTCAACACCGCTTCATTCTCCTCCTGTTTCTCAGAGCGTTTCAGGTTCCTCATATATTTCACGCCTTTTTAAGCTCTTCATATATTTCACACCTTTTCAGGCTCTTCATATTTTTCAACACCGCTTCATGCTCCTCCAATTTTTCAGACCGTTTCATGCTCCTAAAATTTTTGACACCTTTTTAAGCTCTTCATATATTTCACAACTTTTCAGGCTCTTCATATTTTTCAACACCGCTTCATTCTCCTCCTGTTTTTCAGAGCGTTTCAGGTTCCTCACATATTTCACGCCTTTTTAAGCTCTTCATATATTTCACACCTTTTCAGGCTCTTCATGTTTTTCAACACCGCTTCATGCTCCTCCTATTTTTCAGACCGTTTCATGCTCTCATATTTTTGACACTTTTTCAAGCTCTTCATATTTTTCATACCTTTTCAGACTCTTCATGTTTTTCAACACCTCTTCATGCTCCTCCTATT
Source organism: Dama dama (assembly GCF_033118175.1). Taxonomy (NCBI): domain Eukaryota; kingdom Metazoa; phylum Chordata; class Mammalia; order Artiodactyla; family Cervidae; genus Dama; species Dama dama. The sequence goes on from NW_026870888.1 coordinate 3,206,912, forward strand.
TTTGAGACCGTTTCTGCTCCTCATATATTTGATACATTTTGAAGCTCTTAATATATTTAACACCTTTTCAGGCTCTTCATGTTTTTGAACTCCGCTTCATGCACCTCCTATTTTTCAGACTGTTTCATGCTCCTCATATTTTTGAAACATTTGGAAACTCTTTATATTTTTCACACCTTTTCAGACTCTTCATGTTTTTCAACACCGCTTCTTGCTCCTCCTATTTTTCAGACCGTTTCATGCTCCTCATATTTTTGACACCTTTTGAAGCTCTTCATATTTTTCACACCTTTTCGGGCTCTTCGAATTTTTGAACACCGTTTCATGCTCCTTCTATTTTTAAGACCGTTTCATACACCTCATATTTTTGACACCTTTTAAAACTCTTCATGTTTTTCACAAATTTTAGGGCTCTTCATGTTTTGAGCACCGCTTCATGTTTCTCCTTTTTTCCAGACCGTTTCATGCTCCTCATATTTTTCACACTCTTTGAAGCTCTTCATATTTTTCAGACCTGTCAGGCTCTTCATATTTTTGAACACCGCTTCATGCTCCTCCTATTTTTCAGGCCGTTTCATGCTCCTCATATTTTTAACACCTTTTGAAGCTCTTCATGTTTTTCACACCTTTTCCGGCTGTTCATGTTTTTCAACACCGCTTCATGCTCCTCCTTCTTTTCATCCCGTATCATTCTCCTCATATTTTTCCCATCTTATGAAGCTCTTCATATATTACACAACTTTTCAGGCTCTTCATGTTTTTCAACCCCGCTTCATGCTCCTCCTATTTTTCAGACCGTTTCATGTTCCTCATATTTTTGACACCTTTTGAAGCTCTTCATTTATTTCACTCTTTTCAGGCTCTTCATATTTTTCAACACTGTTTCATGCTCCTCCTATTTTTCAGACCGTTTCATGCTCCTCATATTTTTGACACTTCTTGAAGCTCTTCATGTTTTTCACACCTTTTCAGGCTTTTCAAGTTTTTCAACAGCGCTTTATGCGCCTCCTATTTTTCAGACCGTTTCAGGCTCCTAATATTGTTAACACCTTTTCAGGCTCTTCATATTCTTCAACACCGCTTCATTCTCCTACTGTTTCTCAGAGCGTTTCAGGTTCCTCATGTATTTCACTCCTTTTTAAGCTCGTCATATATTTCACACCTTTTCAGGCTCTTCATATTTTTCAACACCGATTCATTCTCCTGCTGTTTCTCAGAGCGTTTCAGGTTCCTCATATATTTCCCGCCTTTTTAAGCTCTTCATATATTTCACACCTTTTCAGGCTCTTCATATTTTTCAACACCGCTTCATGCTCCTCCAATTTTTCAGACCGTTTCATGCTCCTAAAATTTTTGACACCTTTTGAAGATCTTCATATATTTCACAACTTTTCAGGCTCTTCATATTTTTCAACACCGCTTCATTCTCCTCCTGTTTTTCAGAGCGTTTCAGGATCCTTATACATTTCACGCCTTTTTAAGCTCTTCATATATTTCACACCTTTTCAGGCTCTTCATGTTTTTCAACACCGCTTCATGCTCCTCCTATTTTTCAGACCGTTCATGCTCCTCAAATATTAGACACCTTTTGAATCTCTTCATATTTTTCACACCTTTTCAGGCAATTCTTGTTTTTGAACACCGCTTCATGCTCCTCCTATTTTTCAGATTGTTTCATGATTCTCATATTTTTGACACCTTTTGAAGCTCTTCATATTATTCACACCGTTTCAGGCTCTTCAGGTTCTTCAACACCCCTTCTTGCTCCTCCTATTTTTCAGACCGTTTCATACTCCTCATAATTTTGACACCTTTTGATGCTCTTCATATTTTTCACAACTTTTCAGGATCTTCATGTTCTTCAACATCATTTGATTCTCCTCCTATTTTTCAGACCGTTTCATGCTCTTCATCTTTTTGACACCTTTTGTAGCTCTTCATATTTTTCACATCTTTTCAGGCTCTTCATGTTTTTGAATACCGTTTCCTGCTCCTCATATTTTTTACACGTTTTGAAGCTCTTCATATATTTCACACCTTTTCAGGCTCTTCATGTTTTTCAACACCGCTTCATGCTGCTCCTATTTATCAGACTGTTTCATTCTCTTCAAATTTTTGACACCTTTTGAAGCTCTTCATAATTTTCACACCTTTTCAGGCTCTTCATGTTTTTCAACAACGCTTCATGCTCCTCCTATTTTTCAGACTGTCATGCTCCTCAGTTTTTTGACACCTTTTGAAGCTCTTCATATTTTTCACACCTTTTCAGGCTCTTCATGTTTTTCAACACCATTTCATGCTCCTCCTATTTTTCAGACTTTTTCATGCTTCTCATATTTTTGACACTTTTTGAAGCTCTTCATATTTTTCACACCTTTTCAGGCTCTTCATGTTTTTGCACACCGTTTCATGCACCTCCTATTTTTCAGACTGTTTCATGCTCCTCATATTTTTGAAACATTTTGAAACTCTTTATATTTTTCACACCTTTTCAGACTCTTCATGTTTTTCAATACCGCTTCTTGCTCCTCCTATTTTTCAGACCGTTTCATGCTCCTCATATTTTTGACACCTTTTGAAGCTCTTCATATTTTTCACACCTTTTCGGGCTCTTCATATTTTTGAACACCGTTTCATGCTCCTTCTATTTTTAAGACCGTTTCATACACCTCATATTTTTGACACCTTTTGAAGCTCTTCATGTTTTTCACACCTTTTAGGGCTCTTCATGTTTTTGAGCACCGCTTCATGCTTCTCCTTTTTTTCAGACAGTTTCATGCTCCTCATATTTTTCACACTCTTTGAAGCTCTTCATATTTTTCACACCTGTCAGGCTCTTCATGTTTTTGAACACCGCTTCATGCTCCACCTATTTTTCAGACCGTATCATGCTCCTCATAATTTCCCCACCTTTTCAGACTCTTCATATTTTTGAACACCGCGTCATTCTCCTCCTATTTTTCAGGCCGTTTCATGCTCCTCATTTTTTTGACACTTCTTGAAGCTCTTCATGTTTCTCACACCTTTTCAGGCTTTTCAAGTTTTTCAACACCGCTTCATGCGCCTCCTATTTTTCAGACTGTTTCAGGCTCCTAATATTGTTAACACCTTTTCAGGCTCTTCATATTTTTCAACACCGCTTCATTCTCCTCCTGTTTCTCAGAGCGTTTCAGGTTCCTCATATATTTCACGCCTTTTTAAGCTCGTCATATATTTCACACCTTTTCAGGCTCTTCATATTTTTCAACACCGCTTCATTCTCCTCCTGTTTCTCAGAGCGTTTCAGGTTCCTCATATATTTCACGCCTTTTTAAGCTCTTCATATATTTCACACCTTTTCAGGCTCTTCATATTTTTCAACACCGCTTCATGCTCCTCCAATTTTTCAGACCGTTTCATGCTCCTAAAATTTTTGACACCTTTTTAAGCTCTTCATATATTTCACAACTTTTCAGGCTCTTCATATTTTTCAACACCGCTTCATTCTCCTCCTGTTTTTCAGAGCGTTTCAGGTTCCTCACATATTTCACGCCTTTTTAAGCTCTTCATATATTTCACACCTTTTCAGGCTCTTCATGTTTTTCAACACCGCTTCATGCTCCTCCTATTTTTCAGACCGTTTCATGCTCTCATATTTTTGACACTTTTTCAAGCTCTTCATATTTTTCATACCTTTTCAGACTCTTCATGTTTTTCAACACCTCTTCATGCTCCTCCTATTTTTGAGACCGTTTCTGCTCCTCATATATTTGATACATTTTGAAGCTCTTAATATATTTAACACCTTTTCAGGCTCTTCATGTTTTTGAACTCCGCTTCATGCACCTCCTATTTTTCAGACTGTTTCATGCTCCTCATATTTTTGAAACATTTGGAAACTCTTTATATTTTTCACACCTTTTCAGACTCTTCATGTTTTTCAACACCGCTTCTTGCTCCTCCTATTTTTCAGACCGTTTCATGCTCCTCATATTTTTGACACCTTTTGAAGCTCTTCATATTTTTCACACCTTTTCGGGCTCTTCATATTTTTGAACACCGTTTCATGCTCCTTCTATTTTTAAGACCGTTTCATACACCTCATATTTTTGACACCTTTTGAAGCTCTTCATGTTTTTCACACCTTTTAGGGCTCTTCATATTTTTGAGCACCGCTTCATGCTTCTCCTTTTTTTCAGACCGTTTCATGCTCCTCATATTTTTCACACTCTTTGAAGCTCTTCATATTTTTCACACCTGTCAGGCTCTTCATGTTTTTGAACACCGCTTCATGCTCCACCTATTTTTCAGACCGTATCATGCTCCTCATAATTTCCCCACCTTTTCAGACTCTTCATATTTTTGAACACCGCTTCATTCTCCTCCTATTTTTCAGGCCGTTTCATGCTCCTCATATTTTTTACACTTCTTGAAGCTCTTCATGTTTTTCACACCTTTTCAGGCTTTTCAAGTTTTTCAACACCGCTTCATGCGCCTCCTATTTTTCAGACTGTTTCAGGCTCCTAATATTGTTAACACCTTTTCAGGCTCTTCATATTTTTCAACACCGCTTCATTCTCCTCCTGTTTCTCAGAGCCTTTCAGGTTCCTCATATATTTCACGCCTTTTTAAGCTCGTCATATATTTCACACCTTTTCAGGCTCTTCATATTTTTCAACACCACTTCATGCTCCTCCTTTTTCAGACAGTTTCATGCTCCTGATATTTTTGACACGTTTTGAAGTTATTCATATTTTTCACACCTTTTCAGTCTCTGCATTTTTTTGAACACAGTTTCATGCTCCTCATATTTTTCACACATTTTCATGCTCTTCATATTTTTCACACCTTTCAGGCTCTTCATGTTTTTGAACACCATTTCATGCTCCTCCTATTTTTCAGACGGTTTCATGCTCCTCATAAATTTGACACCTTTTGAAGCTCTTCATATTTTTCACACCTTTTCAGTTTCTTCAGGTTTTTTAACACGGCTTCCTGCTCCTCGTATTTTTCAGACCGTTTCATGCTCCTCATATTTTTCACACTTTTTCATGCTCTTCATATTTTTCACATCTTTTCATGCTCTTCATGTTTCTCAACAGCGTTTCATGCTCTTCAGGTTTTTGAACACGGCTTCATGCTCCTCGTAGTTTTCAGACCTTTTAATCCTCCTCATGTATTTCACACTTTTTGAAGCTCTTCATATTTTTCACACCTTTTGAAGCTCTTCATATTTTTCACACGTTTTCAGGCTCTTCATGTTTTTCAACACCGCTTCATGTTCTTCCTATTTTTCAGACCGTATCATGCTCCTCATATTTTTCACACCTTTTGAAGATCTTCATATTTTTCACACCTTTTCAGGCTATTCATGTTTTTGAACACCACTTCATGCTCCTTCTATTTTTCAGAGAGTTTCATGCTCCTCATGTATTTCACACCTTTTGAAGCTCTTCATATTTTTCACACCTTTTCAGGCTCTTCATGTTTTTGATCACCGTTTCATGCTCCTTCTATTTTTCAGACTGTTTCATGCTCCTCATATTTTGTTTTCCAGTGGATTTTGTCATACATTGATATGAATCAGCCATGGATTTACATGTATTCCCAATCCCGATCCCCCCTCCCACCTCCCTCTCCCCCCGATTCCTCTGGGTCTTCCCAGTGCACCAGGCCGGAGCACTTGTCTCGTTCATCCCACCTTGGCTGGTGATCTGTTTCACCATAGATAGGATACATGCTGTTCTTTTGAAATATCCCACCCTCACATTCTCCCACAAAGTTCAAAAGTCTGTTCTGTATTTCTGTGTCTGTTTTTCTGTTCTGCATATAGGGTTATCGTTATCACCTTTCTAAATTCCATATACATGTGTCAGTATGCTGTAATGTTCTTTATCTTTATGGCTTACTTCACTCTGTATAATGGGCTTCAGCTTCATCCATCTCATTAGGACTGGTTCAAATGAATTCTTTTTAATGGCTGAGTAATATTCCATGGTGTATATGTACCACAGCTTCCTTATCCATTCATCTGCTGATGGGCATCTAGGTTGCTTCCATGTCCTGGCTATTATAAACAGTGCTGCGATGAACATTGGGGTGCACGTGTCTCTTTCAGTTCTGGTTTCCTCAGTGTGTATGCCCAGAAGTGGGATTGCTGGGTCATATGGCAGTTCTATTTCCAGTTTTTTAAGAAATTTCCACACTGTTTTCCATAGCGGCTGTACTAGTTTGCATTCCCACCAACAGTGTAAGAGGGTTCCCTTTTCTCCACACCCTCTCCAGCATTTATTGCTTGTAGACTTTTGGATAGCAGCCATCCTGACTGGCGTGTAATGGTACCTCATTGTGGTTTTGATTTGTATTTCTCTAATAATGAGTGATGTTGAGCATCTTTTCATGTGTTTGTTATCCATCTGTATGTCTTCTTTGGAGAAATGTCTGTTTAGTTCTTTGGCCCATTTTTTGATTGGGTCATTTATTTTTCTGGAATTGAGCTGCAGGAGTTGCTTGTATATTTTTGAGATTAATCCTTTGTCTGTTTCTTCATTTGCTATTATTTTCTCCCAATCTGAGGGCTGTCTTTTCACCTTACTTATAGTTTCCTTTGTAGTGCAAAAGCTTTTAAGTTTCATTAGGTCCCATTTGTTTAGTTTTGCTTATATTTCCAATATTCTGGGAGGTGGGTCATAGAGGATCTTGCTTTGATTTATGTCAGAGAGTGTTTTGCCTATGTTCTCCTCTAGGAGTTTTATAGTTTCTGGTCTTACATTTAGATCTTTAATCCATTTTGAGTTTATTTTTGTGTATGGTGTTAGAAAGTGTTCTATTTTCATTCTTTTACAAGTGGTTGACCAGTTTTCCCAGCACCACTTGTTAAAGAGGTTGTCTTTTTTTCCATTGTATATCCTTGCCTCCTTTGTCAAAGATAAGGTGTCCATAGGTTCGTGGATTTATCTCTGGGCTTTCTATTCTGTTCCATTGATCTATATTTCTGTCTTTGTGCCAGTACCATATTGTCTTGATGACTGTGGCTTTGTAGTAGAGTCTGAAGTCAGGCAGGTTGATTCCTCCAGCTCCATTCTTCTTTCTCAAGATTACTTTGGCTATTCGAGGTTTTTTGTATTTCCATACAAATTGTGAAATTCTTTGGTCTAGTTCTGTGAAAAATACCATTGGTAGCTTGATAGGGATTGCATTGAATCTATAGACTGCTTTGGGTAGAATAGCCATTTTGACAATATTAATTCTTCCAATCCATGAACACGGTATGTTTCTCCATCTGTTTGTGTCCTCTTTGATTTCTTTCATCAGTGTTTTATAGTTTTCTATGTATAGGTCCTTTGTTTCTTTAGGTAGATATACTCCTAAGTATTTTATTCTTTTTGTTGCAATGGTGAATGGTATTGTTTCCTTAATTTCTCTGTCTGTTTTTTCATTGTTAGTATATAGGAATGCAAGGGATTTCTGTGTGTTAATTTTATATCCTGCAACTTTACTATATTCAATGATTAGTTCTAGTAATTTTCTGGTAGAGTCTTTAGGGTTTTCTATGTAGAGGATCATGTCATCTGCAAACAGTGAGAGTTTTACTTCTTCTTTTCCTATCTGGATTCCTTTTACTTCTTTTTCTGCTCTGATTGCTGTGGCCAGAACTTCCAACACTATGTTGAATAGTAGTGGTGAGAGTGGGCATCCTTGTCTTGTTCCTGATTTCAGGGGAAATGCCTTCAATTTTGACACCTTCTGAAGATCTTCATATTTTTCACACCTTTCCAGGCTCTTCATGTTTTGAACACAGTTTCATGCTCCTCATATTTTTCACATATTTTTATGCTCTTCATATTTTTCACATATTTTCAGGCTATTCATGTTTCTCAAAACCGTTTCATGCTCCTCATATTTTTCACATATTTTTATGCTCTTCATATTTTTCACATATTTTCAGGCTATTGATGTTTCTCAAAACCGTTTCATGCTCCTCATATTTTTGACACCTTTTGAAGCTCTTCATATTTTTCACACCTTTTCAGGCTCTTCTTGTTTTTGAACACCCCTTCATGCTCCTCCTATTTTTGAGACAGTTTCATGCTCCTCATATTTTTGACACCTTTTGAAGCTTTTCATATTTTTCACACCTTTTCAGTTTCTTCATTTTTTTCAACACCGCTTCATGCTCCTCCTATTTTTCAGACAGTTTAATTCTCCTCATGTATTTCACACTTTTTAAAACTGTTCATATTTTTCATACCTTTTCAGGCTCTTCATGTTTTTGAACACCATTTCATGCTCCTCCTATTTTTCAGACCGTTTAATTCTCCTCATGTATTTCACACTTTTTGAAACTGTTCATATTTTTCACACCTTTTCAGGCTCTTCATGTTTTTGAACACCATTTCATGCTCCTCCTATTTTGCAGACCGTTTAATTCTCCTCATATTTTTGACACCTTTTGAAGCTCTTCATATATTTCACACATTTTAAGGCTTTTCATTTTTTTCAACACCACTTCATGCTCCTTCTATTTTTCAGACCGTTTCATGCTCATCTCATTTTGACACCTTTGGAAGCTCTTCATATTTTTCACATCTTTTGAAGCTTTTCATATTTTTCACACCTTTTCAGGCTCTTCATGATTTTCAACACCGCTTCATGCTCCTCCTATTTTTCAGACTGTTTCATTTTCCTCATATGTTTTTTTCAGTGGGTTTTGTCATACATTGATATGAATCAGCCATGGATTTACATGTATTCCCAATCCCGATCCCCCCTCACACCTCCCTCTCCCCCCGATTCCTCTGGGTCTTCCCAGTGCACCAGGCCGGAGCACTTGTCTCGTTCATCCCACCTGGGCTGGTGATCTGTTTCACCATAGATAGGATACATGCTGTTCTTTTGAAATATCCCACCCTCACATTCTCCCACAAAGTTCAAAAGTCTGTTCTGTATTTCTGTGTCTCTTTTTCTGTTCTGCATATAGGGTTATCGTTATCACCTTTCCAAATTCCATATACATGTGTCAGTATGCTCTAATGTTCTTTATCTTTCTGGCTTACTTCACTCTGTATAATAGGCTTCAGCTTCATCCATCTCATTAGGACTGGTTCAAATGAATTCTTTATAATGGCTGAGTAATATTCCATGGTGTATATGTACCACAGCTTCCTTATCCATTCATCTGCTGATGGGCATCTAGGTTGCTTCCATGTCCTGGCTATTATAAACAGTGCTGCGATGAACATTGGGGTGCACGTGTCTCTTTCAGACGAACCTATGGACACCTTATCTTTGACAAAGGAGGCAAGGATATACAATGGAAAAAAGACAACCTCTTTAACAAGTGGTGCTGGGAAAACTGGTCAACCACTTGTAAAAGAATGAAAATAGAACACTTTCTAACACCATACACAAAAATAAACTCAAAATGGATTAAAGATCTAAATGTAAGACCAGAAACTATAAAACTCCTAGAGGAGAAGATAGGCAAAACACTCTCCGACATAAATCAAAGCAAAATCCTCTATGACCCACCTCCCAGAATATTGGAAATAAAAGCAAAACTAAACAAATGGGACCTAATGAAACTTAAAAGCTTTTGCACTACAAAGGAAACTATAAGGAAGGTGAAAAGACAGCCCTCAGATTGGGAGAAAATAATAGCAAATGAAGAAACAGACAAAGGATTAATCTCAAAAATATACAAGCAAATCCTGCAGCTCAATTCCAGAAAAATAAATGACCCAATAAAAAATGAGCCAAACAACTAAACAGACATTTCTCCAAAGAAGACATACAGATGGATAACAAACACATGAAAAGATGCTCAACATCACTCACTATTAGAGAAATGCAAATGAAAACCACAATGAGGTACCATTAAATGAGAGTCAGGATGGTTGCTATCCAAAAGTCTACAAGCAATAAATGCTGGAGAGGGAGTGGAGAATGGGAACCCTCTTATACTGTTGGTGGGAATGCACACTAGTACAGCCACTATGGAAAACGGTGTAGAGATTTCTTAAAAAACTGGAAATAGAACTGCCATATGACCCAGCCATTCCACTTCTGGGCATACACACTGAGGAAACCAGATCCTCTTATTTTTCAGACCGTTTCAAACTCCTCATATTTTTTACACCTTTTGAAGCTCTTCATATATTTCACAACTTTTCAGGCTCTTCATGTTTTTCAACACCGCTTCATGCTCCTCCTATTTTTCAGACCGTTTCATGGTCCTCATATTTTTGACACCTTTTGAAGCTCTTCATATTTTTCACACCTTTTAAAGCTCTTCATATTTTTCAACACCATTTCATGCTCCTCCTATTTTTCAGATCGTTTAATGCTCCCCATAATTTTGACAGCTTTTGAAGCGCTTAATAATTGTCACAACTTTTCAGGCTCTTCATGTTTTTCAAATCCGCTTCATGCTCCTCCTATATTTCAGACTGTTTCATGCTCCTCATATTTTTGACACCTTTTGAAGCTCTTCATATTTTTCACACCTTTTCAGGCTCTTCATATTTTTCAACACCGCTTCATGCTCCTCCTATTTTTCAGACCGTTTCATGCTTCTCATATTTTTGACACCTTTTGAATCTCTTCATATTTTTCACACCTTTTCAGGTTCTTCATATTTTTGAATACCGCTTCATGCACCTCCTATTTTTCAGACCGTTTCATGCTCCTCATATGTTTGACACCTTTTGAAGCTCTTCATATTTTTCACACCTTTTCAGGCTCTTCATGTTTTTGAACTCCTTTTCAGGCTCCTCCTCTTGTTCAGACCGTTTCATGCTCCTCATATTTTTGACACCTTTTGAAGCTCCTCATATTTTTCACACATTTTCAGGCTCCTCATGTTTTTGAACTCCTTTTCAGGCTCCTCCTCTTGTTCAGACCATTTCATGCTCCTCATATTTTTGACACCTTTTCAAGCTCTTCATATTTTTCACACCTTTTCAGGCACACCTGTTTTTCAACACCGCTTCATGCTCCTCCTATTTTTAACACCGTTTCATGCTCCTCATATTTTTGACACATTTTGAAGCTCTTCATATTTTTCACGCCTTTTCAGGCTCTTCATGTTTCTCAACACCATTTCATGCTCCTCCTATTTTTCAGACGTTTCATGCTCTTCATATTTTTGACAGCTTTTGAAGCTCTTCATATATTTCACACCTTTTCAGGCTCTTCATGTTTTTGAACACCATTTCATGCTCTTCCTATTTTTCAGACGGTTACATGCTCCTCATATATTTGACACCTTTTGAAGCTCTTCATATTTTTCACACATTTTCATGCTCTTCATGTTTTTCAACACCGCTTCATGCTCCTCCTATTTTTCAGACAGTTTCATGCTCCTCATGTATTTCACACCATTTGAAGCTCTTCATATTTTTCACACCTTTTCAGGCTCTTCATGTTTTTGAACCACATTTCATGTTCCTCCTCTTTTTCAGACAGTTTCATGCTCCTCATATTTTTGACACTTTTTGAAGCTCTTCATATTTTTCACATCTTTTCAGGCTCTTCATGTTTTTCAACACCAATTCATTCTCCTCCTCTTTTTCAGATCGTTTCATGCTCCTCATATTTTTGACACATTTTGAAGCTCTTCATATTTTTCACACTTTTTCAGGATCTTCATGTTTTTAAACAACGCTTCATGCTCCTCCTAATTTTCAGACCGTTTCATGATCCTCATATTTTTGACACCTTTTGAAGCTCTTCATATTTTTCACACCTTTTCAGGCTCTTCATGTTTTTGAACACCGCTTCATGCTCCTTCTATTTTCAGACCGTTTTATGCTCCTCATGTTTTTGAGACATTTTGACGATCTTCATATTTTCACACCTTTTCTGGATATTCATGTTTTTGAACACAGTTTATGCTCCTCATATTTTTGACACGTTTAGAAGCTCTTCATATTTTTCACACCTTTTCAGACTCTTCATGTTATTGAACACCGCTTCATGCTCCTTCTATTTTCAGACCGTTTCATGCTCCTCATGTTTTTGAGACATTTTGACGCTCTTCATATTTTTCACACCTTTTCTGGATATTCATGTTTTTGAACACAGTTTATGCTCCTCATATTTTTCACACATTTTCATGCTCTTCATATTTTTCACACCTTTTCACGCTCTTCATGTTTTTCAACACCGCTTCATGCTCCTCCTATTTTTCACACTGTTTCATACTCCTCATATTTTTGACATGATTTGAAGCTCTTCATATTTTTCACACCTTTTCAGGCTCTTCGTGTTTTTCAAGACTGCTTCATGCTCCTCCTATTTTTCAGATCGTTTCATGCTCCTCGTATTTTGGACAACTTTTGATGCTCTTCATATTTTTCACACCTTTTCAGGCTCTTCATGTTTTTCACCACCGTTTCTTGCTCCTCCTATTTTTCAGACCGTTTCATTCTACTCATATTTTTGACACCTTTTGAAGCTCTTCATATTTTTCACACCTTTCCATGTCTTCATCTTTTTGAACACCACTCATGCTCCTCCTTTGTTTCAGACCGTTTCATGCTCCTCATATGTTTGACACATTTTGAAGCTCTTCATAATTTTCACACCTTTCCTTGTTCTTCATGTTTTTGAACACCGCTTCATGCTCCTCCTATTTTTCAGACCGTTTAATGCTCCTCATGTATTTCACATCTTTTGAAGCTCTTCATATTTTACACACCTTTTCAGGCTCTTGATGTTTTTGAACACCGTTTCACGCTCCTCCTATTTTTTAGCCCGATAAATGCTCCTCATATTTTTCACACCTTTGGAAACTCTTCATATTTTTCAGTCCTTTATAGGCTCTTCACGTTTTTCAACACCACTTCATGCTCTTCCTATTTTTCAGACCGTTTCATGCTCCTTATAGTTTTGACACCTTTTGAAGCTCTTCATATTTTTCACACACTTTCAGTCTTTTCATGTTTTTCAAAACCGCTTCGTGCTCCTCCTATTTTTCAGACAGTTTCATTCTCCTCATATTTTTGACACATTTTGAAGCTTTTCATATATTTCACACCTTATCAGGCTCTTCATGTTTCTCAACACCACTTCATGCTCCTCCTAATTTTCAGACCGTTTCATGCCCATCTCATTTTTGACACCTTTAGAAGCTTTTCATATTTTTCACACCTTTTGAAGCTCTTCATATTTTTCACACCTTTTCAGGCTCTTCATGTTTATGAACACCGTTTCAAGGTCCTCCTATTGTTCAGACCGTTTCATGCTCCTCATATTTTTGACAACTTCTGAAGTTCTTCATATTTTTCAAACCTTTTCAGGCTCTTAATGTTTTTCAACACCGCTTCATGCTCTCTCCTATTTTTTGAGACCGATTCATGCTCCTCATATTTTTGACAACTTTGGAAGCTCTTCATATTTTTCACACCTTTTGAAGCCCTTCATATTTTTCACACATTTTCAGGCTCTTCATGTTTGTCAACACCACTTCATGCTCCTCCTACTTTTCAGACCGTTTCATGCTCATCTCATTTTTGACACCTTTTGACGCTCTTCATATTTTCCACACTTTTTGAAGCTCTTCATATTTTTCTCACTTTTTCAAGCTCTTCAGTTTTTTCAACATCGTTTCATGCTCCTCCTATTTTTCAAACCGTTTCATGCTCCACATATTTTTGACACATTTTGAATTTCTTCATATTTTTCACACCTTTTGAAGCTCTTCATATTTTTCACACCTTTTCAGGCGCTTCATGTTTTTCAACACCACTTCATGCTCCTCCTACTTTTTAAGACCTTTTCACACTCATCTCATTTTTGACACCTTTAGAAGCCTTTCATATTTTTCACACCTTTTGAAGCTCTTCATATTTTTCTCACTTTTTCAGGCTCTTCATGTTTTTCAACACGCTTTCATGCTCCTCTGATTATTCAGATCGTTTCATGCTCCTCATATTTTTGACACATTTTGAAGCTCTTCATATTTTCGACACCTTTCAGGTTCTTCATGTTTTTCAACACTGTTTCATGCTCCTCCTATTTTTCAAACGGTTTCATGCTCCTCATATTTTTGACACATTTTGAAGCTCTTCATTTTTTCGACACCTTTCAGGTTCTTCATGTTTTTCAACACAGTTTCATGCTCCTCCTATTTTTCAGACCGTTTCATGTTCCTCCTATTTTTCAGACCGTTTCATGCTCCTCATATTTTTGACACCTTTTGAAGCTCTTCATGTTTTTCACACCCTTTCATGGTCTTCATATTTTTCAACACGGTTTCATGCTCCCCCTGATTTTCAGATCGTTTCATGCTCCTCATATTTTTGACACCTTTTGAAGCTCTTCTTATTCTTCACACTTTTTCAGGCTCTTCATGATTTTCAACACCGATTCATGCTCCTCCTTTTTTTCAGACAGTTTCATGCTCCTCATATTTTTGACACCTTTTGAAGCTCTTCATATTTTTCACACCTTTCCATGCTCCTCATGTTTTTCAACACCGTTTCATGCTCCTCCTCTCTTTCAGACCGTTTCAGGCTCCTCATATGTTTCACACCTTTTTCAGGCTCTTCATGTATTTCAACACCACTTCATGCTCCTCCTATTTTTCAGATCGTTTCATGCTCCTCATATATTTGACACCTTTTGAAGCTCTTCATATTTTTCACAGCTTTCCAGGCTCTTCATATTTTTGAACACAGATTAATTCTCCTCCTATTTTTCAGACCGTTTCATGCTCCTCATATTTTTGACACCTTTTGAAGATCTTCATATTTTTCACACCTTTTCAGGCTCTTCATGTTTTTCAAGACTACTTCATGCTCCTCCTATTTTTCAGATCGTTTCATGCTCCTCATATTTTGGACAACTTTTGAAGCTCTTAATATTTTTCACACCTTTTCAGGCTCTTCATGTTTTTCACCACCGTTTCTTGCTCCTCCTATTTTTCAGACCGTTTCATTCTCCTCATATTTTTGACACCTTTTGAAGCTCTTCATATTTTTCACACCTTTCCATGTCTTCATGTTTTTGAACACCACTCATGCTCCTCCCATGTTTCAGACCGTTTCATGCTCCTCATATGTTTGACACATTTTGAAGCTCTTCATAATTTTCACACCTTTCCTGGTTCTTCATGTTTTTGAACACCGCTTCATGCTCCTCCTATTTTTCAGACCGTTTAATGCTCCTCATGTATTTCACATCTTTTGAAGCTCTTCATATTTTACACACCTTTTCAGGCTCTTGATGTTTTTGAACACCGTTTCACGCTCCTCCTATTTTTTAGCCCGATAAATGCTCCTCATATTTTTCACACCTTTGGAAGCTCTTCATATTTTTTCAGTCCTTTATAGGCTCTTCACGTTTTTCAACACCACTTCATGCTCTTCCTATTTTTCAGACCGTTTCATGCTCCTTATATTTTTGACACCTTTTGAAGCTCTTCATATTTTTCACACACTTTCAGTCTTTTCATGTTTTTCAAAACCGCTTCATGCTCCTCCTATTTTTCAGACAGTTTCATTCTCCTCATATTTTTGACACATTTTGAAGCTTTTCATATATTTCACACCTTATCAGGCTCTTCATGTTTCTCAACATCACTTCATGCTCCACCTATATTTCAGACCGTTTCATGCTCCTCATATGTTTCACACCTTTTGAAGCTCTTCATGTTTTTTAACACCTTTTCACGCTCCTCCTATATTTCAGACCGATTCAAGCTCCTCATATTTTTGACACCTTTTGAATCTCTTCATATTTTTCACACCTTTTAAGGCTCTTCATGTTTTTCTACACCACTTAATGCTCCTCCTATTTTTCAGACCGTTTTATTCTACTCATATGTTTCACACCTTTTTCAAACTCTTCATGTTTTTCAACACCACTTCATGCTCCTCCTATTTTAGACCGTTTCATGCTCCTCATATTTTTGACACCTTTTGAAGCTCTTCATATTTTCACACCTTTTGAAGCTCATCGTATATTTCACACATTTTCAGTCTCTTCATGTTTTTCAACACCAGTTCATGTTCCTCCTATTTTTCAGACCGTTTCATGCTCCTCATATTTTTGATACGTTTTGAAGCTCTTCATATTTTTCACACCTTTTCAGGCTCTTCATGTTTATGAACACCGTTTCAAGGTCCTCCTATTGTTCAGACCGTTTCATGCTCCTCATATTTTTGACAACTTCTGAAGTTCTTCATATTTTTCAAACCTTTTCAGGCTCTTAATGTTTTTCAACACCGCTTCATGCTCTCTCCTATTTTTTGAGACCGATTCATGCTCCTCATATTTTTGACAACTTTGGAAGCTCTTCATATTTTTCACACCTTTTGAAGCCCTTCATATTTTTCACACGTTTTCAGGCTCTTCATGTTTGTCAACACCACTTCATGCTCCTCCTACTTTTCAGACCGTTTCATGCTCATCTCATTTTTGACACCTTTTGACGCTCTTCATATTTTTCACACTTTTTGAAGCTCTTCATATTTTTCTCACTTTTTCAAGCTCTTCAGTTTTTTCAACATCGTTTCATGCTCCTCCTATTTTTCAAACCGTTTCATACTCCACATATTTTTGACACATTTTGAATTTCTTCATATTTTTCACACCTTTTGATGCTCTTCATATTTTTCACACCTTTTCAGGCGCTTCATGTTTTTCAACACCACTTCATGCTCCTCCTACTTTTCAAGACCTTTTCACACTCATCTCATTTTTGACACCTTTAGAAGCCTTTCATATTTTTCACACCTTTTGAAGCTCTTCATATTTTTCTCACTTTTTCAGGCTCTTCATGTTTTTCAACACGCTTTCATGCTCCTCTGATTATTCAGATCGTTTCATGCTCCTCATATTTTTGACACATTTTGAAGCTCTTCATATTTTCGACACCTTTCAGGTTCTTCATGTTTTTCAACACTGTTTCATGCTCCTCCTATTTTTCAAACGGTTTCATGCTCCTCATATTTTTGACACATTTTGAAGCTCTTCATATTTTCGACACCTTTCAGGTTCTTCATGTTTTTCAACACAGATTCATGCTCCTCCTATTTGTCAAACAGTTTCATGTTCCTCCTATTTTTCAGACCGTTTCATGCTCCTCATATTTTTGACACCTTTTGAAGCTCTTCATGTTTTTCACACCCTTTCATGGTCTTCATATTTTTCAACACGGTTTCATGCTCCTCCTAATTTTCAGATCGTTTCATGCTCCTCATATTTTTGACACCTTTTGAAGCTCTTCTTATTCTTCACACTTTTTCAGGCTCTTCATGATTTTCAACACCGATTCATGCTCCTCCTTTTTTTCAGACAGTTTCATGCTCCTCATATTTTTGACACCTTTTGAAGCTCTTCATGTTTTTCACACGTTTCCATGCTCCTCATGTTTTTCAACACCGTTTCATGCACCTCCTCTTTTTCAGACCGTTTCAGGCTCCTCATATGTTTCACACCTTTTTCAGGCTCTTCATGTATTTCAACACCACTTCATGCTCCTCCTATTTTTCAGATCGTTTCATGCTCCTCATATATTTGACACCTTTTGAAGCTCTTCATATTTTTCACAGCTTTCCAGGATCTTCATATTTTTGAACACCAATTAATGCTCCTCCTATTTTTCAGACCGTTTCATGCTCCTCATATTTTTGACACCTTTTGAAGCTCTCCATAGATTTCACACCTTTTCATGCTCTTCATGTTTTTCTACACCGATTCATGCTCCTCCTATTTTTCAGAGCTTTTCATGCTCCTCATATTTTTGTCACCTTTTGAAGCTCTTCATATTTTTCACACCTTTTCAGGCTTTTCATGTTTTTCAACACCGCTTCATGCTCCTACTATTTTTCAGACCTTTTCATGCTCCTCATATGTTTCACACCTTTTTAAGCTCTTCATGTTTTTTAAAACCTTTTCACGCTCCTCATATATTTCAGACCATTTCAAGCTCCTCATATTTTTGACACCTTTTGAAGCTCTTCATATTTTTCACATTTTTTCACGGTCTTCATATTTTTCTACACCACTTCATGCTCCTCCTATTTTTCAGACCGTTTCATTCTCCTCATATGTTTCACAACTTTTTCAGGCTTTTCATGTTTCTCAACACCACTTCATGCTCCTCCTATTTTTCAGACCGTTTCATGCTCCTCATATTTTTGACACCTTTTGAAGTTCTTCATATTTTTCACACCTTTTCAGGCTTTTCATGTTTTTCAACACTGCTTCATTCTCCTCCTTTATTTCAGACCGTTTCATGCTCCTCATCATTTTGACACCTTTTGAAGCTCTTTATATTTTTCACACCTTTTCAGGCTTTTCATGGTTTTCTACATCGCTTCATTCTCTTCCTATTTTTCAGACATTTTCATGCTCCTCATATTTTTGACATCCTTTGAAGCTCTTCATATTTTTCACACCTTTTCAGGCTTTTCATGTATTTCAACACCGTCTCATGCGCCTCCTATTTTTCAGACCGTTTCATGCTTCTCATATGTTTCACACCTTTTTCAGGCTCTTCATGTTTTTCAACACCACTTCAAGCTCTTCCTATATTTCAGCCCGTTTCATGCTCGTCATATTTTTGACACAGTTTGAAGCTCTTCATACTTTTCACACGTTTTGAGGCTCTTCATGTTTTTGAAAACAGTTTCTTGCTCCTCATATTTTTCAGACCGTTTCATGGTCCTCATATTTCTGACACCTTTTGAAGCTCTTCATATTTTTCACACTTTTTCAGGGTCTTCATGTTTTTCTACACCACTTCATGCTCCTCCTATTTTTCAGACCGTTTCATTCTCCTCATATGTTTCACAACTTTTTCAGGCTTTTCATGTTTCTCAACACCACTTCATGCTCCTCCTATTTTTCAGACCGTTTCATGCTCCTCATATTTTTGACACCTTTTGAAGTTCTTCATATTTTTCACACCTTTTCAGGCTTTTCATGTTTATGAACACCGTTTCAAGGTCCTCCTATTGTTCAGACCGTTTCATGCTCCTCATATTTTTGACAACTTCTGAAGTTCTTCATATTTTTCAAACCTTTTCAGGCTCTTAATATTTTTCAACACCGCTTCATGCTCTCTCCTATTTTTTGAGACCGATTCATGCTCCTCATATTTTTGACAACTTTGGAAGCTCTTCATATTTTTCACACCTTTTGAAGCCCTTCATATTTTTCACACGTTTTCAGGCTCTTCATGTTTGTCAACACCACTTCATGCTCCTCCTACTTTTCAGACCGTTTCATGCTCATCTCATTTTTGACACCTTTTGACGCTCTTCATATATTTCTCACTTTTTCAAGCTCTTCAGTTTTTTCAACATCGTTTCATGCTCCTCCTATTTTTCAAACCGTTTCATGCTCCACATATTTTTGACACATTTTGAATTTCTTCATATTTTTCACACCTTTTGAAGCTCTTCATATTTTTCACACCTTTTCAGGCACTTCATGTTTTTCAACACCACTTCATGCTCCTCCTACTTTTTAAGACCTTTTCACACTCATCTCATTTTTGACACCTTTAGAAGCCTTTCATATTTTTCACACCTTTTGAAGCTCTTCATATTTTTCTCACTTTTTCAGGCTCTTCATGTTTTTCAACACGCTTTCATGCTCCTCTGATTATTCAGATCGTTTCATGCTCCTCATATTTTTGACACATTTTGAAGCTCTTCATATTTTTGACACCTTTCAGGTTCTTCATGTTTTTCAACACTGTTTCATGCTCCTCCTATTTTTCAAACGGTTTCATGCTCCTCATATTTTTGACACCTTTTGAAGCTCTTCATGATTTTCACACCTTTTTGGGCCCTTCATGTTTTTGAACACGGCATCATGTTCCTCCTATTTTTCAGACCGTTTCATGCTCCTCATATTTTTGACAGCTTTTGAAGCTCCTCATATTTTTCACACATTTTGAAGCTCTTCAAATATTTCACACCTTTTCAGGCACTTCATCTTTTTCAAAACCGCTCCATGCTCCTCCTATATTTCAGACCTTTTCATGCTAATCTCATTTTTGACACCTTTTTAAGCTCCTCATATTTTTCACAACTTTGAAGCTCTTCATATTTTTCAATCGTTTTTAGGCTCTTCATGTTTTTCAACATCGCTTCAAGCTCCTCCTATTTTTCAGACCGTTTCATGCTCCTCATATTTTTGACACCTTTTGAAGCTCTTCATATTTTTCACACCTTTTCAGGCTCTTCATGTTTTTGAACACCGCTTCATGCTCCTCCTATTTTTCTGACCGGTTCATGCTCCTCATAATTTTGACACCTTTTGAAGCTCTTCACATATTTCACACCTTTTCACGCTCTTCATGTTTTTCAACACCACTTCATGCTCCTCCTATTTTTCAGACCGTTTCATACCCATCTCATTTTTTACACCTTTTGAAGCTCTTCATATTTTTCACATCTTTTGAAGCACTTCATATTTTTCACACCTTTTCAGGCTCTACATGTTATTGAACACCGCTTCATGTTCCTCCAATATTTCGGACCGTTTCATTCTCCTCATATTTTTGACACCTTTTGAAGCTCCTCATATTTTTCACACCTTTTGAAGCTTTTCATATATTTCACAGCTTTACTGGGTTTTCATGTTTTTGAAGACCGCTTCATGCTCCTCCTATTTTTCACAACTTTTGAAGCTCTTCATATTTTTCACACCTTTTCAGGCTCTTCATGTTTTTGAACAACGCTTCATGCTCCTCGTATTTTTCAGACCGTTTCATGCTCCTCATATTTTTGACACCTTTTGAAGCTCTTCATATTTTTCACACCTTTTCAGGCTCTTCATTTTTTTGAACACCACTTCATGCTCCTCCTACATTTCAGACCGTTTAATGCTCATCTCATATTTGACAACTTTGGAAGCTCTTCATATTATTCACACTTTTTGAAGCTCCTCTTATTTTTCACACCTTTTCAGGCTCTTCATATTTTTCAACACCGCTTCATGATCTTCTTATTTTTCAGACCGTTTCATGCTCCTCATATTTTTGACACCTTTTGAAGTCTTTATATTTTTCACACGTTTTCAGGCTCTTCATGTTTTTGAACACCGCTTCATTTTCCTCCTATTTTTATACCGGTTCATGCTGGTCATGTATTTCACACCTTTTGAAGCTCTTTATATTTTTCACCCCTTTTCAGGCTCTCATGTTTTTGAACACAGCTTCATGCTCCTCCTATTTTTCAGACCGTTTCATGCTGCTCTCATTTTTGACACCGTTTGAAGCGCTTCATATTTTTGAAACCTTTTGAAGCTCTTCTTATTTTTCACACCTTTTCAGCCTATTCATGTTTTTCAACACGCTTCATGCTCTTCCTATTTTTCAGACCGTTTCATGCTCCTCATACTTTTGACACCTTTGAAGCTCTTCATATATTTCACTCCTTTTCAGGCTCTTCATGTTTCTGAACACCACTTCAAGCTCATCCTATTTTTCAGACCGTTACATGCTCATGTCATTTTTGACACCTTTTGAAGATTTTCATATTTTTCACAACTTTTGAAGCTCTTCATATTTTTCACACGTTTTCAGGCTCTTCATGTTTTTCAACACCGCTTCATGGTCCTCCTATTTTTGAGACCGTTTCATGCTTCTCATATTTTTGTCACGTTTTGAAGCTCTTCATATTTTTCACACCTTTTCAACCTTTAATGTTTTGGAACATCGTTTCATGCTCCTCCGATTTTTCAGACCGATTCATGTTCTTCATATTTTTGACACCTTTTGAAGGTCTTCATATTTTTCACACCTTTTCAGGCTCTTCATGTTTTTGAACACCGTTTCATGCTTCTCCTATTTTGCAGATCGTTTCATGCTCTTCATATTTTTGACACGTTTTGCAGCTCTTCATATATTTCACACCGTTTCAGGCTCTTCATGTTTTTAAACACCGCATCATGCTCCTCCTATTTTTCAGGCCGTTACATGCTCCTCATATTTTTGACACCTTTTGAAACTCTTCATATATTTCACACCTTTTTGTGCTCTTCATGATGTTCAACATCGCCTCATGCTCCTCCTATTTTTCAGACCGTTTCATGCTCCTCATATTTTTGACAACTTTTGAAGCTCTTCATATTTTTCACACCTTTCTTTCTCTTCATGATGTTCATCACCGTCTCATGCTCCTCCTATTTTTCAGACCGTTTAATGCTCCTAATATTTTTTACATCTTTTGAAGCTCTTCATATTTTTCACACCTTTTCAGCCTCTTCATGTTTTTCAACACCGCTTCATGGTCCTCCTATTTTTCAGACCGTTTCAGGCTCCTCATATTTTTGACACCTTTTGATGCTCCTCTATTTTTAACACCTTTTGAAGCTCTTCATATATTTCACACCTTTTCAGGCTCTTCATGTTTTTCAACACCACTTCATGCTCCTCCTGTTTTTCAGACCGTTTCATGCTCATCTCATTTTTGACTCCTTTGGAACCTCTTCATATTTTTCACACCTTTTGAAGTTCTTCATATTTTTCACACGTTTTCAGGCTATTCATGTTTTTCAACACCGCTTCATGCTCCTCCTATTTTTCAGACCGTTTCATGCACCTCATATTTTTGACACTTTTTGAAGTTCTTTGTATTTCTTACACTTTTCAGGCTCTTCATGTTTTTCAATACCACTTCATGCTCCTCCTATATTTGAGACCGTTTCATTCTCCTCATATTTTTGACACCTTTAGAAGCTCTACATATTTTTTCACACCTTTTCAGCCTGTTCATGTTTTTCAACACTGCTTCATGCTCCTCCTATTGTTCAGAACATTTCATGCTCATCTCATTTTGACACCTTTTGAAGCTCTTCATGTTTTTCACATCTTTTGAAGCTCTTCATATTTTTCACACCTTTTCATGCTCTTCATGATTTTCAACACCACTTTATGCTCCTCCCATTTTTCAGAAAGTTTCATGCTCATCTCATTTATGACACCTTTTGAAGCTCTTCATATTTTTCACACCTTTTGAAGTTCTTCATATTTTTCACATTTTTGAAGCTCTTCATATTTTTCACTTATTTTCAGGCTCTTCATGTTTATCAACACCTCTTCATGCTCCTCCTATTTTTCAGACCGTTTCATACTCCTCATATTTTTGATATTTTTTGAGAGTCTTCATATTTTTCACACCATTTCAGTCTCTTCATGTTTTTGAACACCGCTTCATGCTCCTCCTATTTTTCAGAACGTTTCATGCTCCTCATATTTTTCACACATTTTAAATCTCTTCATATTTTTCACATCTTTTCAGGCTCTTCATGTTTTTGAACACCGCTTCATGCTCCTCCTATTTTTCAGACCGTTTCATGCTCCTCATATTTTAGACACCTTTTCAAACTCTTCATATTTTTCACAACTTTTGAAGCTCTTCATATTATTCACACCTTTTCAGGCTCTTCATCTTTTTGTACAAAGCTTCATGCTCCTCCTATGTTTCAGACCGTTTCATGTTCATCTCATTTTTGACACGTTTGAAGCTCTTCGTATTTTTCAAACCTTCTGAAGCTCTTCATATTTTTCACATTTTTGAAGCTCTTCATATTTTTCACACGTTTTCAGGCTCTTCATGTTTTTCAACACAGCTTCATGCTCCTCCTATTTTTCAGACCGTTTCATGCTCCTCATATTTTTGACACATTTTGAAGCTCTTCATATTTTTCACACCTTTTCAGGCTCTTCATGTTTTTAAGCCCAGCTTCATGCTCCTCCTATTTTTCAGACCGTTTCATGCTCCTCATGTATTTCACACCCTTTGAAGCTCTTCATATTTTCACACCTTTTCAGGCTCTTTATGTTTTTTAACACCATTTTATGCTGCTCTTATTTTTCAGACCGTTTCCTGCTCCTCATATTTTTGACACCTTTTGAAGCTCTTCATATTTGTCACACCTTTTCAGGCTCCTCATGGTTTTCAACACCGCTTCATGGTCCTCCTATTTTTCAGTCGTTTCTTGGTTCTCATATTTTGACACCTTTTGAAGCTCTTCATATATTTCACACCTTTTCAGGCTCTTCATGTTTTTCAACACCGCTTCATGTTCCTCCTATTTTTCATTCCGTTTCATGCTTCTCATATTTTTGGCACCTTTTGAAGCTCTTCATATTTTTCAAACATTTTCATGCGCCTCATCTTTTGCAAAACAGTTTCATTTTCATCCTATTTTTCCGACTGTTTCATGCTCCTCATATTTTTGACACCTTTTGAAGCTCTTCATATATTTCACACCTTTTGAGCTCTTCATATTTTTCACACGTTTTCAGGCTCTTCATGTTTTTCAACACCGCTTCATGCTCCTCCTATTTTTCAGACCATTTCATGCTCCTCATATTTTTGACACCTTTTGAACCTCTTCCTATATTTCACACATTTTCAGGCTCTTCATGTTTTTCAACATCACTTCATGCTCCTCCTATATTTCAGTCCGTTTCATGCACATCTCATTTTTGACAACTTTTGAAGCTCTTCATATTTTTCACATCTTTTGAAGCTCTTCATATTTTTCACATTTTTGAAGCTCTTCATATTTTTCACTCGGTTTCAGGCTCTTCATGTTTTTCAACATCGCTTCTTGCTCCTCCTATTTTTGAGACCATTTCATACTCCTTATATTTTGGACATTTTTTGAGGCTCTTCATATTTTTCACACCTTTTCAGGCTCTTCATGTTTTTGAACACCGTTTCATGCTCCTCCTATTTTTCAGACCGTTTCATGCTCCTCATATTTTGACACCTTTTAAAGCTCTTCATATTTTTCACACCTTTTGTGGCTCTTCAAGTTTTTGAACACCGCTTCATGCTCCTCCTATTTTTCAGACCGTTTAATTCTCCTCATATTTTTCACACCATTTGAAGATCTTCATATTTTTCACACTTTTTCAGGCTCTTCATGTTTTTCAACACAACTTCATGCTTCTCCTATATTTCAGACCGTATCATGCTCCTCATGTATTTCACACCTTTTGAAGCTCTTCATATTTTTCACACCTTTTCATGCTCTTCATGTTTTTGAACACCGCTTCATGCTCCTCCTATTTTTCAGACCGTTTCATGCTCCTCATATTTTTCACACCTTTTGAAACTCTTCATATTTTTCACATCTTTTCAGGCTCTTCATGTTTTTCAACACCGCTTCATGTTCCTCCTATTTTTCAGACCGTTTCATGCTCCTCATATTTTGACACCTTTAAATCTCTTCATATTTTTCACACATTTTCAGGCTCTTCAAGTTTTTGAACACCGTTTCATGCTCTTCTTTTTTTGACTCCTTTTGAAGCTCTTCATATTTTTCAAACCTTTCATGATCTTCATGTTTTTCAACACATTTTGATGCTCCACCTATTTTTCAGACCGTTTCATGCTCCTCATATTTTTAACACCTTCTGAAGCTATTCATATTTTTCACACCTTTTGAAGCTCTTAATATATTTCACACCTTTTCAGGCTCTTCATGTTTCCGACCACCGGTTCATGCTCCTCCTATCTTTCAGATCATTTCATGATCCTCACAGTTTTGACACCTTTTGAAGCTCTTCATATTTTTCACACCTTTCAATGCTCTTCATGATTTTCAACACCGTTTCATGCTCCTCCTATTAATCAGACCGTTTCATGCACCTCATATTTTTCAGTCCATTTCATGCTCCTCATATTTTTGACACCTTTTGAAGCTCTTCATATTCTTCACAACTTTTCAGGCACTTCATGTTTTTCAACAGCGCTTCATGCTCCTCCTATTTTTCAGACCTTTTCATGCTCTTCATATTTTTCACAACTTTTGCAGCCCTTCATATTTTTCACACCTTTTCATGCTGTCATGTTTTTCAACACAGCTTCGTGGTTCTCCTATTTTTCAGACCGTTCCGTGCTCCTCATATTTTTGACACCTTTTTAAGCTCTTCATATTTTTCACACCTTTTCATGCTCTTCATGTTGTTCAAGACCAGTTCATGCTACTCCTATTTTTCAGATCGTTTCATGATCCTAATATTTTTCACACCTTTTGAAGCTCTTCATGTTTTTCATCACGTTTCATGCTCCTCTTATTTTTCAAACCATTTCATCCTCCTTCATATTTTTCAGGCGGTTTATTGCTCCTCTTAATTTTGACACCTTTTGAAGCTCTTCATATTTTTCACACCTTTTGAAGCTCTTCATATTTTTCACACCATTTCAGGCTCTTCTTGTTTTTCCACACAGCATCATGCTCCTCCTATTTTTCAGACCGTTTCATGCTCCTCCTATTTTTCCGACTGTTTCATGCTCCTCATATTTTTGACACCTTTTGAAGCTCTTCATATATTTCACACCTTTTGAGCTCTTCATATTTTTCACACGTTTTCAGGCTCTTCATGTTTTTCAACAGCGCTTCATGCTCCTCCTATTTTTCAGACCATTTCATGCTCCTCATATTTTTGACACCTTTTGAAGCTCTTCATATATTTCACACCTTTTGAGCTCTTCATATTTTTCACACGTTTTCAGGCTCTTCATGTTTTTCAACACAGCTTCATGCTCCTCCTATTTTTCAGATCGTTTCATGCTACTCCTAATTTTCAGACCGTTTCTTGCTCCTCATATTTTTGACACTTTTTGAAGCTCTTCATATTTTTCACACCTTTTCTGGCTCTTCATGATTTTGATCACAGCTTCATGCTCCTCCTATTTTTCAGACCGTTTCATGCTCCTCATATATATGACACATTTTGAAGCTCTTCATATTTTTCACACCTTTTCAGGCTCTTCATGTTTTTGAACTCCTTTTCTTGCTCCTCCGATATTTCAGACCGTTTCATGCTCCTCATATTTTTGACACCTTTTGAAGCTCTTCATATTTTTCACACCTTTTCAGGTTCTTCATGTTTTTCAACACCGCTTCATGCTCCTCCAATTTTTCAGACCGTTTCATGCTCCTCATATTTTTGAAACATTTTGAAGCTCTTCATATATTTCACACCTCTTCAGGCTCTTCATGTATTTCAACACCGTTTCATGCTACTCCTATTTTTCAGACCGTTTCATGCTCCTCATAATTTTGACACCTTTTGAAGCTCTTCATATATTTCACACCTTTACAGGCTCTTCATGTTTTTCACCACCATTTCATGCTCCTCCTCTTTTTCAGACCGTTTCATGCTCCTCATAATTTTGCCACGTTTTGAAGCTCTTCATATTTTTCACACCTTTTCAGGCTCTTCTTGTTTTTCAACACCGCTTCATGCTCCTCCTAATTTTCATACCGTTTCATGCTCCTCATAATTTTGACACCTTTTGAAGCTCTTCATATGTTTCACACTTTTTGAAGCTCTTCATGTTTTTTAACACCGTTTCATGCTCCTCCTATTTTTCTGATCGTTTCCCGCTCCTCATATGTTTCACACGTTTTGAAGCTCTTCATGTTTTTTAACACCTTTTCATGCTCCTCCTATATTTCAGACAGTTTCATGCTCCTCATATTTTGACACCTTTTGAAGATCTTCATATTTTTCACACCTTTTCACGGTCTTCATGTTTTTCTACACCACATCATGCTCCTCCTATTTTGCAGACCGTTTCCTGCTCCTCATATTTTTGACACCATTTGAAGCTCTTTATATGTTTCACACCTTTTGAAGCTCTTCATGTTTTTTAACACCATTTCATGCTCCTCCTATTTTTCAGACCGTTTCATGCCCCTCATATTTTGGACACCTTTTGAAGCTCTTCATATATTTCACACCTTTTCAGGCTCTTCATGTTCTTTTACACCGCTTCATGCTCCTACTATTTTTCAGACCGTTTCCTGCTCCTCATATTTTTCACATCTTTTGAAGCTTGACATAATTTCACAGCTTTTCATGCTCTTCATGTTTTTGAATACCGCTTCATGCTCCTCCTATTTTTCAGACCGTTTCATGCTCCTTATATTTTTGACACCTTTTGAAGCTCTTCATATTTTGCACACCTTTTCTGGCTCTTCATGTTTTTGAATACCGCTTCATGCTCCTCCTATTTTTCAGACCGTTTCATGCTCCTCATATATATGACACCTTTTGAAGCTCTTCATATTTTTCACACCTTTTCAGGCTCTTCATGTTTTTGAACACCGCTTCATGCTCCTCCTATTTTTCAGACCATTCATGCTCCTCATATTTTTGACAACCTTTGAAGCTCTTCATATTTTTCACACCTTTTCTCGCTCTTCATGTTTTTGAACTCCGTTTCTTGCTCCTCCAATATTTCAGACCGTTTCATTCTCCTCATATTTTTGACACCTTTTGAAGCTCTTCATATTTTTCACACATTTTCTGGCTCTTTATGTTTTTGAACACCGCTTCATGCTCCTCCTATTTTTCAGACCGTTTCATGCTCCTCATATTTTTGACACCTTTTGAAGATCTTCATATTTTTCACACCTTTTCTGGCTCTTTATGTTTTTCAACACCGCTTCATGCTCCTCCTATTTTTCAGACAGTTCCTGCTCCTCATATTTTTGACAACTTTTATAGCTCTTCATATTTTTCACACCTTTTCTGGCTGTTCATGTTTTTGAACTCCGTTTCTTGCTCCTCGAATTTTTCAGACCGTTTCATGCCCCTCATATATTTGACACCTTTTGAAGCTCTTCATATTTGTCACACATTTTCAGTCTCTTCATGTTTTTCAACACCGCTTCATGCTCCTCCTATTTTTCAGACCGTTTCATGCTCCTCATATTTTAGACACCTTTTCAAACTCTTCATATTTTTCACAACTTTTGAAGCTCTTCATATTATTCACACCTTTTCAGGCTCTTCATCTTTTTGTACAAAGCTTCATGCTCCTCCTATGTTTCAGACCGTTTCATGTTCATCTCATTTTTGACACGTTTGAAGCTCTTCGTATTTTTCAAACCTTCTGAAGCTC